>NC_044321.2:105099771-105733722 GCF_007474595.2 Lynx canadensis | reverse complement strand
TAAACAAACTCTTCCAGAAAATAAAAGTATAAGAAATCCCATGTAATACATTTTGTTATACCACCCTTACTCTGACATCAAAACTGGACAAGGGCAAGACAAAGTACAAATATCCTCCCTAAACATAAATGCAGAAAGCCTTAACAGAATGTCAGTAAACTAAATCCAGCAAATATACAAATAAAAATACATCATGATCATGGTAGGCAGAATAAAGGCCCCCAAGAGATGTCCATGTTCTAAGCCCCAGAACCTATGACTATGTTATGTTATATGGCAAAAGAGAATGAAGGTTTTCAAATGGGGTTTAGGTTCCTAATCAGGTGACTTAAAAATAGGGAGATTATTCTGGATTTTTAGTGGGCCTAAATGGAAACAGAAGGATCCTTAACAGTAGAAGAGGGAGACAGAAGAGTCAGTATCAGAGTTATGCGACAGGAGAAACACTTGACTGGCCATTACTAGCTTTGAAGATGGAAGGATCTCACGGTCCAAGCAATGTGAGAAGCCCCTATAAGCTGAAAAAGCAAGAAAACAAATTTCCAGCCCATGAACTTCCAGAAAAGAACACAAGCCTGCCAACACCTCCATTTTAGCCCAGAGAGACCAGAATCAAACTTCTGATCTACAGAGCTGTAACAAAATAAAATTGGGTTGTTTTAAGCCACTTCATTTGTGGTGATTTGTTATAGCAGCAATATGAAATTAACAGGGGCTTTAATGGGTGGGACCAGGCATTAGGGTTGAAATAATCCATCATGAAGTACCATTCACTCTTTCCAAATTAAGAACAAGCCAAATTGGGCTGCTAAATGAGAAGCAGTGAGGATAATCACCCTTTTTCTAAATAGGTCTTGTATAATGAGTTTCAGTCCTTAAGAATCATGTTTTATATTGGGCCAAATTGACTAGAATAGCCAAAATAATTTTGAAAAAGAACATTGGAAGACTTATACTCCCTGCTTTCAAGACTTACTATAAAGCTTCAGTAATTAGGAAAGTGTGGTACTGGCAAAAGGATAAACATACAGATCCAGATGAGTTGAACAAAATAGAAGAGTCTAGAAAGAGACCCAAAATACATATAATCAATTGATTTTTTAGCAAAGGTGACAAGATATTTAATGGAGGAAGGGTAGTATTTTTAACAAATAATGCTGGAACAATTGGACCACCATATACATACAAATTACCTTTAATGCATACTATGCACCATATTAAAAAACTCCAAATGTATCACAGTTCTAAATATAAAACCAAAACCTCTAATACTTCTAAAGATATTCAGTGTGACCTGGGCTAGGCAAAGATTTCTTAGAAAGAACACAAAAACACATACAACAGAAGAAAAGCTTTATAAATTTGACTTCATCATAATTCAAAACTTCTGCTATTTGAATGATACTGTTAAGGAAATACAAAGGCCAGTAGAAAATATTTCAGAACACATGTCTGATAAAGGACTTGTGTCTCTAATATATAAACAACTCTCACAGCTCAAAATTGATAAAACAAATAACCCAATGAAAATTTGAGCAGTTTTAGACTCTCCAAGAAAAAAATGCTCAATATAATTTTGGGGGGAAATCCAAATTAAAACCACAATAAATGACAATACACATCTCGTAAATGACAAAAACAAAACAGCTACCCTGACATTACCTGATGAGGATGCTGAGCAACTAGAACTTATATGCATTGCTATTGGGAAGGCAAGATAGTATAGCCCTTTGGAAAACAGTTTGGTAGTTTCTTATAAATTTAAATATGTAACTTATGGCCCAGTCACCTCACTCCTACGTCTTTATTCAAAAGAAGTGAAAATGTATGTCTGAAAAACCTATAACAAAATTCTTTTAGCAGTTTTACTCAAAAGGGCTAACAAAGTAGGATAAACCCAAATTTCCATCAACTTACGAATGGTAAAATTGTGGTGCATTTATCCAATGGAACACTACTTGTCAGTGAAAGGAACATACTATTGATACGTGCCACAACATGGATGAATCTCAAAACCATTGTGCTATGTGAAAGAGGGCAAACACAGAAGGCTGTATAATTCTATGATTCCAGTTATCTAACATTCTGGAAGAGGCATATCTATAAGGGAGAGAAATCAAATTAATGGTTGGAGGGGTGGATGTAGATAGAGCATTGGCAGCAAAGGAACACGTGGAGACTTTTGGGGATGATGAAAACATTCTATGTATTAATGTAGTGATCAAATTATTACAAATTTGTCAAAACTCAGAAGTGTACACTTAAAAAGGGTAAACTTTACTGTATATAATTCCTCAATAGACCTGCCTTTTTAACAAAGGAAGCAAAAATAAACAGTGGGGATGAATTCTAGGTTCTTGAGCAGGAAAGTGATAAGATAAAACAGGCCCTTTTATCTAATCTCTTTTTAGAGATTAGATTTTCTCAGGATAGATTAAAAAGAAGGCTAGGGATTTGGTAGACCAGTTGTGGGTTGTGGGATACAGAATAATCCAGTCATTAGGTAATGAGGGACGGTAAGAGATATCCTGAAATATTTGAAAATTTGTCATTTCAGAAAAAGTTTAAACTTATTCTGTGTGGCTCCAGAGGGTAACTGGAAACAACTAGAGCTTTTCTGATATGTCATATGTCTGTACATTAATGAGCTTTCTGTTAAGAAAAATAAGTGAAGTGGATATCCACAAAGTTGAGAGGCTACAGGCTGACAGAGGAAGAGGATCAGAGAAGAATTTTTAACCTTTACTTTGGCTGCTCCTAGTGACTCCACACATTTTCCTCTGAGATTCCCATTATGTTCCAAATTTCTCCTTTGGAAGCCAGACACCCAGGTAACTCAGCCTCAAATAGTCCAGAGAATTTGAAGAGACTAGTCTCTGTTCAACAACTTTTGCTTTTCAGAACCTGAGATAAGCTCAGGGAGCAGTTACTTGTCTCCAAAGATGTAGGAACCAGGTAGACAACAGTTCAAGGTGGGCCCCAGGCAGTTGATTTTTAAAAATTTTTTAATGTTTATTTATATTTGAGAGAGAGAGAGAGAGGGAGAGAGAGAGAGAGAGAGAACATGAGTGGGGGAGGGGCAGAGAGAGAGGGAGACAGAATCCCAAGCAGGCTCCAGGCTCTGAGCTTTGAGCACAGAGCCCGATGCGGGGCTCAAACTCACAAACGGTGAGATCGTGACCTGAGCCAAAGTCTGAGGCTTTACTCTCTGAGCCACCCAGATGCCCTTCAGCAGTTGATTTAATCTGATTTGAAGGGTAGAGACTGTAGAGGGCATGATTGAGAGTACTGGAGCATGATCAGAGTGCTGTTTTACATTGGTTCGATACACAGGTAGGTTTTCCTCTACATTGTGCATACTGCATTCAGATAGAACTGTGATTTCTCAAGTCTAGCTTAGGTTAGTGTAAAATTTTTAGGGGCAAACATGAAGAAGTACTTCCCCTTTTTCAAGAAAGTGCCTAGTTTTCTAAAGCTATAATTTTCTCTTTCCCTGATGCCTTGGGAGGGAAGTTTCTCACCTCTCACACTTGCATTTTAAAAGCCAGCTGCTAAGAGGCTTTTCCACCAGTGCTCAGAAGTGAGGATGCCCCATCTTTTACCTACCAAAATTTTCCAAACAGACCAGGATATGTGTCCTGACTCATCCCAGTCCTGTTGCAGAAATTCAGGTGGTGATTTTATTTGACATCCAGACAGTTATGAAATGATGAAGGCATTAGATTTCCCCAGTATAAACATCCCTTCTCCCTCTGGAAGTATTATGGGGCTCTTCCCGAAATACTGACACCATGAGATTTCAACCAAAGTAACTGCTTTAAGTTATCTGCTTTCCTTCCCCAGACACCTTCCCAATCTATCAAGTAAGTCTGGGTGTCCTGAAGTTGTACTTTATGTTTGGGGGTTTTTTAGGAAATGGCTACTAAGTCCTGGAATAATAAGGGAATACCGATCATTGGCAATATTCCCTAGGTGACAATACCCACTTAATGCAACAGGGATGTCTCCCCCCGTCCCCAGCCTTGAAAAGTGGTTCATAGGTTGTTTAATTTTTACGAATCAAATATTTTGAGAATGCACCAAGAAAATTAATCTTAATAATAGAAAGACTTGATGATCATTTGTTTTATATATCTAGTTTTTCACCTGTCACGCTGGCTTCAAGCAGAGTGCAATTCAACTGTAACTATGCCAGTCATACCAGGCAAGGACAAGCTCAAAGCCAAGGTCTTCAGTTCTGTCTGTACACCTCCACTACAACTAGCTCAATCGATTTTTTTAATCACTTATTAAAATAGTTATTTAGGTAACCACAAACCTAACCTTAGTATGACCTTTGATTTTGATTCTTGGCTATGTCTTACATATCAACAATGAATAACTAAAAAGTAAATGTTCTATCTCCATGACCCTACAATCCTAACTAATCAAGTTAACTTCCCACCACTTGACATAACCATTTGAACAAAACTGATTGAATTGATCCATTTAGTCAGTTGATCTTTTTGTTCTTATTTCATTTTCTCCACCTCTACAATGCCCTACTTAGAAATCTTAAATTTCCTAAATAGAAGGCAGAAATTACCAATCAAACTAAAAAAAATAACACCATGAGAATAGGTGGGCTTTGGAAAGGGGATGGAGGTTGCATAGTGGACTGTACTCAAAATTTATCTGACCTTAAGCAAGGTCTAAACAATCAGAAGCCTCTGCATTCTTCAATCATTCGTTCACTTCACCCATCACTGTTCCATTCTTGTGCACTTCGATGGCTTTATTGATAAAAAAAAAAAGAAGAAGTTGTAAGAGGAAACACACTCCCTGTGAGTTCCTTCAAAAGTATCCAGATTTGTACAGGGGAGGACAAGGTTAGGGAAGAAGCCTTGGAAGTATGTGAGTAAAGGCATTTCAAACTCTGATTGCATGCAACTCCCTCAGGGATTTAGTCTGTGTTCATGGTACTTCATTTGTGGCTGTTTCCACAGGCTCAGTATATGGCCAGGGTCTAGGGGACTATCGGTGCAGGCAGCCCCCAAATTATTCTATAATCATTTCTCCAAGAAAGCCAACCCTGAGAAGGCAACAGACAGATAAATCTATAGTTGTGACTGCTCCTGAGCCTATCCAATTATCCACAAGTATAACTACTCTTCTTTAGCGTCATACTGGTAGTCTGTCTTATCTCTCTGGTTGTCAATGTCATCCTCATCCTCCTCATCTGGCTTAATCAATTGTGCAGTCTTATGTACCTTTTCCTTAGCAATCTCTCTTTCCTGGTCATCTGCTACTGCAGTAGCAGCAACCCATGCGTACTGGTCAATGGATTGATTTCCATGCTTACTCTCTTGTGACCCACTACTTTCCCCAGATAATAAACTCCCCCTCCTTCAGCATCATGAAGTGCTTCCACCTGGATGCTATGACCTAAATATGGGCTATAACCATCTGTTATTCTCTATGTTACCTACTTATATAGAGAGTCTCTGCATGAGTCTGGTGGCCAGCTGCTGGATGACAGGAAACACTTTCAGTGAAATGGTCATATCCATCATGTCATTACTCTACTGTGCCTTCACTGTCTTCAACAATTCCATCTTTAAGATCCAGGCTGTGCTAAATCTGACATTCTCTTATACCAGCTTCAGTGAGCTGGTGCTGAGCAGCAGTACCATGAGCCTGCTCTGGCCCTTTGGCTTTGTCCTCACCTGCTGAATGCCTCCTTTCCCTTCACTATGCACCTTGCCGTTTCAAAGTCTTTTCCATCTACGGTTCATATTTGGCTCTGGTGGCCATGTCTATGTACCTAAAACCTCATTCATAGGGGTCCCAAGATGAAAACAAGCTCTTTGCTATCTTCTATGGATGGCATCACTGTATCCATGCTCTACACCATCATCTATGCCTCTAGCAAGGAAGTGAAGAATACCTTTAGGAAGTAAGTAGTGGGAAGTAACTCAAACTCATGGACCAAGACTTACTGCATGATACACATGTATGTCTGGGAAACCAAGCATCAGATAACTTATTTATATACAAATAGATACCTACAACCTCTAAGCATCATGTCAAATACTTTGAGGGCTCCTGACATGGTCCTAGCTCTTAAAGGAGTTTCAAGGTAGGGGAGGAAAGATAAGTGTAGCAGTAACAGCAATATAAGAGCAAAATTATAAGCAGGACATGGTAATGTTGCAAAAGATATGTCAAGATCATGGCATCCTGTAAAGGATGAGAAAGAGCTCACTTTACATTGTTTAGGTGGGTTCATATTAAGCCTCAGGATGGAGTTGGCAACATCTGTACTTCTATTTCCCATATGAGGAGAGTTTAGATGGGGGAAGATAAAGCAATGGGAAGAGCATCCCAGGCAAAGGTGATAGGAGAAACAAAAGTTTGAGGATGGAAAGAGAATGATACATGAAGGGGAGAGCAATCGTCTTTGATTGGAGGGAAAGTAATGTGAGGAGAAGTGAGAGAAGAGGATGGAGAATTTAGCATATGGGGATAACTCCCAGCCAGGAGTTATTTTGGGAACTCTAGAGTCAGGCTTCCTGGATTAAAATCCTGGCTCTCACAGCTGTGTGACCTCAAGCAAGTTGTGTGATCGTCCTGGGCCTCTCTGTTCATTAACCATAAAATGGGGGAAATAATAGTTCTTACACTTCATAAGATTATTTCAAGGATAAAAAAGAATAGTTAAAACTGAGAACAAACTGAGGGTTGATGGGGGGTGGGAGGGAGGGGAGGGTGGGTGATGGGTATTGAGGAGGGCACCTTTTGGGATGAACACTGGGTGTTGTATGGAAACCAATTTGACAATAAACTTCATATATTGAAAAAAAAGAATAGTTAAACCGTGGAAAGTAGCTGGAACAATGTAAACACTCAGTAAATGTTAGCTATTATTATCATTATCCTTGGTTTCCCCATTACTCACTGGAGTGAGAAGTTCTCCAGGTACTCACCATTTCTGACTTGCTTCTATTTACACTCACAAATTGTTCTGGACACATAGTATGAGATCAACCCATGTTTGAAGCATAGTTGAATATATGAATGAAAGAATGAGTGAATGAATAATGAGTGAATGAATTGCACTGTCTTCTTTTCTTATTTTATTTTTTTAAATGTTTATTTATTTTTGAGAGAGAGAAAGAGAGCACAAGTGGAGGAGGGGCAGAGAGAGATGGGGACAGAAGATAGGAAACAAGCTCTGTGCTGACAGCAGAGAGTTCAATGCGGGGTTTGAACCCATGAACTATGAGATCATATCTGAGCCAAAGTCAGATGCTCAACCAACTGAGACACCCAGGTGCCCCTCTTTTTTATTTTTATTTTAATTTTTTAATTTTTTAAATTCAAGTTAGTTAATATACAGTGTAGTATTCGTTCTAGGAGCAGAACCCAGTGATTCATCACTTAAGCATGATACCCAGTGCTCATCCCAAAAAGTGCCCACCTTAAAGTCCATTACCCATTTAGCCCATCCCCCTCACCTCCCCTCCAGCAATCCCCAGTTTGTTCTCTGTATTTGTGTCTCTCTTGATTTGCTGCCTTCTGTTTTTATCTTATTCTAACTTCCCTTCTCCTATGTTCATCTGCTGTGTTTCTTAAATTCCACATATAAGTGAAATCATATGATATTTGCACTATGAGTCTTCTTATATTAGAGTCCCCATGTAAGATTTGTTGTAAAGTCAAGATTCCTCAATGCAGCACATACGTGTAGATACCTATATGTCATCATATGCTGCCTTTAGATATCTGCATTTTCATTTGTCCAGCCTTTGGAAGGTGGTATGAGGGCTAAGTATGTACAAAACTTATGAAGGCAGCCAGAGGACAGAACCCTGACCAGCAAATAGGAGAACTAGGTTTGAACCCTGGCTTGATACCATGTGATCTGAGCAAGCCATTCAACTTATGAGCCTCATTTCTTTTTCATATTTAAAATGGGATGATGAAGGGGAGTTCTACCAGACATTTAAAGCAGAGATAATACCTATCCTTCTCAAGCTATTCCAAGAAATAGAAAGGGAAGGAAAACTTCCAGACTCATTCTATGAAGCCAGTATTACTTTGATTCCTAAACCAGACAGAGACCCAGTAAAAAAAGAGAACTACAGGCCAATATCCCTGATGAATATGGATGCAAAAATTCTCAATAAGATACTAGCAAATCGAATTCAACAGCATATAAAAAGAATTATTCACCATGATCAAGTGGGATTCATTCCTGGGATGCAGGGCTGGTTCAACATTCGCAAATCAATCAACGTGATACATCACATTAACAAAAAAAAAGAGAAGAACCATATGATCCTGTCAATCGATGCAGAAAAGGCCTTTGACAAAATCCAGCACCCTTTCTTAATAAAAACCCTTGAGAAAGTCGGGATAGAAGGAACATACTTAAAGATCATAAAAGCCATTTATGAAAAGCCCACAGCTAACATCATCCTCAACGGGGAAAAACTGAGAGCTTTTTCCCTGAGATCAGGAACACGACAGGGATGCCCACTCTCACCGCTGTTGTTTAACATAGTGCTGGAAGTTCTAGCATCAGCAATCAGACAACAAAAGGAAATCAAAGGCATCAAAATTGGCAAAGATGAAGTCAAGCTTTCGCTTTTTGCAGATGACATGATACTATACATGGAAAATCCGATAGACTCCACCAAAAGTCTGCTAGAACTGATACATGAATTCAGCAAAGTTGCAGGATACAAAATCAATGTCCAGAAATCAGTTGCATTCTTATACACTAACAATGAAGCAACAGAAAGACAAATAAAGAAAATGATCCCATTCACAATTGCACCAAGAAGCATAAAATACCTAGGAATAAATCTAACCAAAGATGTAAAGGATCTGTATGCTGAAAACTATAGAAAGCTTATGAAGGTAATTGAAGAAGACTTAAAGAAATGGAAAGACATTCCCTGCTCATGGATTGGAAAAATAAATATTGTCAAAATGTCAATACTACCCAAAGCTATCTACACATTCAATGCAATCCCAATCAAAATTGCACCAGCATTCTTCTCGAAATTAGAACAAGCAATCCTAAAATTCATATGGAACCACAAAAGGCCCCGAATAGCCAAAGGAATTTTGAAGAAGAAGACCAAAGCAGGAGGCATCACAATCCCAGACTTTAGCCTCTACTACAAAGCTGTCATCATCAAGACAGCATGGTATTGGCACAAAAACAGACACACAGACCAATGGAATAGAATAGAAACCCCAGAACTAGACCCACAAACGTATGGCCAACTCATCTTTGACAAAGCAGGAAAGAACATCCAATGGAAAAAAGACAGCCTCTTTAACAAATGGTGCTGGGAGAACTGGACAGCAACATGCAGAAGGTTGAAACTAGACCACTTTCTCACACCATTTACAAAAATAAACTCAAAATGGATAAAGGACCTAAATGTGAGACAGGAAACCATCAAAACCTTAGAGGAGAAAGCAGGAAAAGACCTCTCTGACCTCAGCCGTAGCAATCTCTTACTCGACACATCCCCAAAGGCAAGGGAATTAAAAGCAAAAGTGAATTACTGGGACCTTATGAAGATCAAAAGCTTCTGCACAGCAAAGGAAACAACCAACAAAACTAAAAGGCAACCAACGGAATGGGAAAAGATATTTGCAAATGACATATCGGACAAAGGGCTAGTATCCAAAATCTATAAAGAGCTCACCAAACTCCACACCCGAAAAACAAATAACCCAGTGAAGAAATGGGCAGAAAACATGAATAGACACTTCTCTAAAGAAGACATCCAGATGGCCAACAGGCACATGAAAAGATGTTCAGCGTCGCTCCTTATCAGGGAAATACAAATCAAAACCACACTCAGGTATCACCTCACGCCAGTCAGAGTGGCCCAAATGAACAAATCAGGAGACTATAGATGCTGGAGAGGATGTGGAGAAACGGGAACCCTCTTGCACTGTTGCTGGGAATGCAAATTGGTGCAGCCGCTCTGGAAAGCAGTGTGGAGGTTCCTCAGAAAATTAAAAATAGAACTACCCTATGACCCAGCAATAGCACTGCTAGGAATTTATCCAAGGGATACAGGAGTACTGATGCATAGGGGCACTTGTACCCCAATGTTCATAGCAGCACTCTCAACAATAGCCAAATTATGGAAAGAGCCTAAATGTCCATCAACTGATGAATGGATAAAGAAATTGTGGTTTATATACACAATGGAATACTACGTGGCAATGAGAAAAAATGAAATATGGCCTTTTGTAGCAATGTGGATGGAACTGGAGAGTGTGATGCCAAGTGAAATAAGCCATACAGAGAAAGACAGATACCATATGGTGTCACTCTTATGTGGATCCTGAGAAACTTAACAGGAACCCATGGGGGAGGGGAAGGAAAAAAAAAAAAAAGAGGTTAGAGTGGGAGAGAGCCAAAGCATAAGATACTGTTAAAAACTGAGAACAAACTGAGGGTTGATGGGGGGTGGGAGGGAGGGGAGGGTGGGTGATGGGTATTGAGGAGGGCACCTTTTGGGATGAGCACTGGGTGTTGTATGGAAACCAATTTGTCAATAAATTTCATAAAAAAAAAATAAATAAATAAAAATAAAATAAAATGGGATGATGATACCTATATTTCAGGGTTCTAGTAAGAATCAAAAGAGATAAATTAGGTGAAAGTGTCTGGCATTCCAACTGATGTTTCTTTCTAGTTTTACATAGTACTAATATTAAAATATGCCTGTTGGTTTTCCTGAAGTTTGACCTATAGGAGGGACAGGGACACTAAGCACACCAGAAATAGGCAGAGTAAGGACATCCTGGGAGATATGCACACACCATTTACAACTGATAACAGGACCACTTTCCAATGATGCTCTCTAACAGCTGCCAGCATGCTAGAGTTCGGAGTTATTTGTGACTCAGTGCAATGTCTGCTATGCCTCCAGACTCTTAATTTTCTCAGTACTTGGCAGGCAATAATGGATCAATAAATGTTTGCCAAATTGATTTCAGTTACAGATCCACTCTTCCACCACTCATAACATTCTCTGTCTCTGTCTCTGTCTCCTTTCAGCCTGCCCCCTGCCCCATTCATATATTCAGTCATTCAATAAACACTCACTATCTATCCACTGAGTGTCAGGCCCTCTGCTAGGTTTTGATAAACACTGCTGTAGTGGAAATTACCTTCTCATCCTGTTTCCAGTCTAATTCTGTCTGTCTTCCTTTCTCTCTTGTTCTCTTGATTTTTTATATTATTGCTCTGATTTTATATCCCCTTTTGTCTTCTCCCTGTTTCTTTATCTCCCTTTGCCCAGGCCAGTAACTGACTAACCCACTTCAGTGCTGCCCTGACCCCACACCCTGAGTTCCTGGCCCCTTATTCCCTCTCTGAGACCCACCTAGTCCCCAGAGACAGCTCAATTCCTGGGGAAATTGGCACAGACATCCCAGCATCAGGTCTTCCCAATGAGAGTTATTCCCTGTGCCACCAATGTTTTCATGCTCTGTATGTGCAAGCCAGACTAGGCATGTGAGTGAGATGGGACCTCCCTGAAGCCCTTCCCGAAGGTCACCATTTAAAATTCTGGGATCTCTAAGGAATTGTGAGAAAGTTCCAGAAAGTTTCTTTCTATTCTCACTCTTCACTCATGACCCAGACGTGTCCTACCTGGCTTGTAGCTCCCTATCTGGTGTTTCCTGATGCTCCTGGGAGGTACTCAAATTAATTCATACACAGCTTAAATTCTGTAAGCACTTACTTCTCTCAAGGTTTTTTTCCTTTTCCATGCAATAACTCCTTTAATCCTTAAAACAACCCCAGGAGATATTTATATTGTCCCCATTTACCAATGAGGACACCTAGGCTCAGAGAGATGGCATAACTAGCCTAAGATCCAACAATTAATAAGTGGCAGAGCAGATACAGAAATGTGAATCTCCTCCTTACCAATGATCTCTCCCCTCCAACCCCCACCCATTAGTGGACAGTATATTGTGAGACCTAGTGATAGACACTCAGTGATTAGTCACTGAAGAAGAAATAATGTCAGCTTTTATATAGTTCTAGGTCTTTCCATTTACAACTACCAGTCTGACATCTATTGAGTGTCTCACAAGAATCTCAAACTCATATGTCTCAAACTTAACTCAACATCCTGACTTCTCCTTCTACTTCCTCTGCCCAAACCAGTTCGCCCCTCCCCTGCTATTAGCTAATGCCACCACCATCAACTAACTTGTCTGAGCCAGAATCATACCAAGGAGGTCACCTGTGCTCTTCTGTTTCCCTGTTCACCTTGATTTTACCCCCATGCCCAATCCTGATGATTTTACTTCCATAATGCCTTGCTAAACGCTGACCCTATTTTTATTTGCCTACTGCCAGGACTGTAATTCAAACCCTCATTACTTTTTGCCTTCACTTTTGCAAAAACCACCACTCTTCATTTCTTTCAAGTCTTTTTTGTAGGTTCTTCCTCATCAAATGCTTAATATTGGAGCACCTCAGAGCTCAGTCTATAGACCATGTCTCTATCTACAGTTGCTCCCTTGTGATCTCATCTGGTCTCATCATGTTAAATATCCTCTATGTGCCATCAACTCCTTAATTATTAGCACCAGAATGGATGTCTCCTCTAAACTACAGATCCACATATCCAACTGCCCATTGGAAACTTGAATGGCTAATAAACAAACACCTTAAACTTAGCACGCCCTAAACCAAACTCTGGACCATGCCTTAAACCAAACTCCAGAGCACTTGGGAGGGTGTCTGGAACATAACAGGTGTTCAATGAAAATTTGCTAAACTGGTAAGTGAGAGAAATAAACAAATTAATGGTTATATTAATGACTATATATACTCTGCATTTTTTTGGCCTCTGATCATTTACTTATGCTGTTCCATCTACCTGAAATGCCCATGGAAATCTTACTCATTCTCCTAAGTGCCAGCTCAATTGTTGCTTTTTCTGTAAAGCTCCATCCAACTCCCCTCCTCACCAGGCAGAATTAATATTCCACTTAAGTGGTCTTATACTGCTTTAATCCTGGCATATAACTTTCTTTTTTTTTTTTTAATTTTTTTTTTAACGTTTATTTATTTTTGAGACAGAGAGAGACAGAGCATGAACGGGGGAGGGGCAGAGAGAGAGGGAGACACAGAATCGGAAACAGGCTCCAGGCTCTGAGCCATCAGCCCAGAGCCCGACGCGGGGCTCGAACTCACGGACCGCGAGATCGTGACCTGGCTGAAGTCGGACGCTCAACCGACTGCGCCACCCAGGCGCCCCGCATATAACTTTCTATAGCACTCATCACTTTCTGCCTTTTAGGTTAGAGTTATCCTATGTAAAAGACTGATCTCATGACAAAACATTGAGCTCCTTGAAGTATGGTATTCCCTGAAGTGTCTAGGATAGTGCCTGGAATATTGTTGAATGTAATGGAACTAAATGCTTATTATCTGAATAGACAACTCCAATTAAGGATAATTAGCCTTGATAATAGCAGTGTTACCAGCAACTCAGTTAATGAACTGTAATTGCTCTTCCCAGACATGGACATTAAGCGGTATTCAGCTTTGGACTGCAACATGTATGGATCTCTTCATTGTTATCTTTAGGTCTGGGAGTTGATGCTGCTGCCTAGGCAATGTTAGTGCTTTCTATGCTCCCTCCTCAGGGCTACAGGCATAAGCAGTAGGGAGCCCTGTGGCGGGGGTGGGGGGGTGGGGGGGGAATGTCTTTCCCATTATACTGGGGGCGGCTCCCTGGTGCAGAACAATGGCTTCCTCTTCAGCTGGGGGCTACTTAGAATGGATGAATAATGTTTCCATAGTCAGATTGGGAGATCGCTAGAGTAAGCAGACCATTGCTTCTCCATAACACTGAGAATACGTCAGGGTAACAAGTTTTTCCCGTTGGATGAGCCTCCCCAGAGTGAAGACCATCTCCTAAAAGTTGAAGCCTTCTTAGAGTAAAGCAACTTAGTCTCCTCTATCAAAATTGAAACTCCATCATGCGAAGGACTATATAGTCTAGATGGGGAGAACCATATCTTGGTGATCTCAACCAGTCTTGTGGATTTAAATATCAGTCTCATGGATCTAAATATTATCTATAGGCTGAAATCTTCCAATTAGTATCTCCTTTCCAAGACCTCTTTTCTGAGCTCTAGACTCTTATACCCACCCATCTAATCTCTCTGTTGGATTATTTAAAAAACCTCTAATTGATCTCCCTGCTTCTATTTTTGCCACCCACCTAACTGTCCCTTCTCAACAAAACAGACCCAATGACCTTTTAAAAATATAAGTCAGAACATGATATTCTTTTGTTCAAAACACTTCTTTGGATCCAAATATTTTTGTATTGTGGTAAAATACATATAACATAAAATTTACCATTAGGTATATTTAGTGCATTCACAGTGCTGTGTAATCATTACCACTATGTAGTTCCAGAGCATTTTTATCACCCCGAAGGAAAAACCCCTACCCGTTAAACATTCATTTCCTGTTCCATGCTCTAACCAGCCCTTGGCAACCACTAATCTGCTTTCTGTGTGTATAGATTTTCCTATTCTAAATATTTCATATAAACAGAACCATACAATATGTGGCCTTTTGTGTCTGGCTTCTTTCACTTAGCATGCTTTCAAGATTCATTCACATTGCAATACGTATCAGCACTTCATTCCTCCTTATGTCTGAATAATATTCCATCGACTAGATATACTGTATTTTGTTTATCCAGTCATCTGTTTGAGTTGTTTCCACTTTTTGGCTATTTTAGATAATGCTTCCATGAATACTCATATATAAACAACTTATATAAGCAACTGTTTGAGTCTCTGTTTTCAATTATTTGGAGCCTATACCTAGGAGTAGATTTGCTGGGTCATATGGTAATTCTATCTTTAACTTGTCAAGGAACTGACAAACTCTTTTTCCACAGTGGCTGGATCTAAATTCCACTCAGAGAAAAATTCTATACAAAAACATAAAAGGCCCTACATGATCTGCTCCACCATGTATTAACTCTCTGATCTTACTCATTCTGCTTTAGCCATCTTGACTTCCTTTGCTGTTCCTCAAACTCACCAGGGACACACCCATCTCAGGATTTTTTACGCTTGATATCTCCTCTCCCTAGAACACTCTTGCCCAGATATCTTTGTGTGATGCTCCCTCACTTCTTCTAGGTTTTTTTTCTCAAGTATCATCCTACTTTTCTAAGTAAAATTATAACCCTACTCCCACTCCAGCACTCCCTATTCCCCTTTCCTGCTGCATGTAACCCTGCAGTCTGCTAGGGCCACCATAACAAAGTACCACAGACTGAGTGGATTAAACAACAGAAATTTATTTTCTCACACTTCTGGAAGCTAGAAGTCTGAGAACTCACAAGATTTATTTCTTTTGGAGCCTGTCTCCTTGGCTTGTAGATGGCCATCTTCCTCCTGTGTTTTCTCATTATCTTCCTTTTCTACACGTCTGTGTTCAAATTTGTTCCCATATGGACACCTACCATATTGGATTCGGGCCTACCCTGATGATCCCAGTTTAAGTACCTCTTTGAAGCCCCTGTCTCCAAATACAGTCATCTTTTGAGGCACTGAGCGTTGGGATTTCAACATATTAACGAGGGGACAAAATTCTGTTCATAAGACCTGCTTTATATTTTCCTTAGCATTTATATCTGTCAGACATACTGTATATTTTACTTACATATTAAATTTATTGTTTATTGTCTTTCTTCCCCACTCAAAATTAAGCTCAATTGAACCAGTAACATCTATTTTCCTACCAAAATGTCCCCAATGCCTTGAACCATGCCTGGAACACAGTAGGTTCCCAATAGATATATGTTGGATGAATGAATATTACCTTCATCAGACTGAAGGTTCCTGAAGACTGGCAGTCCCTAGAAAAATAAAACTACCTATCTCTCATCAGCCAGACTTTTCTTCATGGTCAGGAACCACATCTCCTCCCAACTGCAATTCTTCTCTCATTAAATACCAAGGGTAGTGTGTTTTGCTTTATATGAAATCATTCATTGCAAGTCCAATGTTAAAAGAAAAAAATCAATGCCTAGTGAATAAATTCTCTTTAATGTGAGTCATGTTAACAAAACTGCAGATTTATGACCCAACCATCTACCCTCCCTACTTTGATATTGGGCTTTTGATGTTAATTTGATTCATTTATCTCTTAACAGTGTACAAAGACTGCTGAGCAGAGGAACTTTTTCGTGCCATGGAAAGTGTATTAAATAAAATCTAAATAAAAAATGAGTCCTGGTCCCCCATTTGTCCTTAATTTTTTTGTGCAACCTTGGCCACACCACTTCCCCTTTCAAGGACTCCATTTTCTCATGTGCAAAATTAGAGAAAGGGAAAAAAATTTATTCTATGTTCCCAATCTTACTGAATGCCACCATCATTTACTGAATTGCTTAGGCCAAAATTCTTATTGTAATCCTGGAATTTCTCTCTTCCTCCCCCTTTATATCCAATCTATCAACAAGCTCTATCCTGTCCGGTCCTATCCATTCTATCTCCTAAATATATCTTCTATCAGATATATACTCTCCTTTTCCACTGCTACTACCCTGGTGTAAACCAACATCATCTCTAATCTGAACTACTGCAATAATCTCTTATCTGGTGTACCCACTTGCATCTTTATAAACAGCCTATCTATTTTTTTTACGTTTTTATCTAAATTCCAATTAGTTAACATACAGTGTAATCTTAGTTTCAGGTGTACAGTATAGTGATTCAACACTTCCATTCAACACCTGTTACTCATCACTACAAGTGCACTCCTTAACCCCCTTCATCTATTTCACCTATTCCCCAACCCACCTCCCCTCTGGTACCTATCAGTTTGTTCTCTATAGCTAAGAGTCTGTTTCTTGGCTTCTCTTTATCTCTCTCTCTCTCTCTCTCCTTTGCCCATTTGTTTTCTTTCTTAAATTCCACATATGAGTGAAATCACATGGTATTTGTCTTTCTCTGACTTATTTCACTTAGCCTAATACTCTCTAGTTCCATCTATGTTGCTGAAAATGGCAAGATTTCATTCATCTAACTATGTTATTCTCCTATTTAAAACCAGTAGACTCCCCTCATGACTCTCAGGAAAAAGTTCTGTAATCCAGTGTCTAAAACTTTTATAACCTGGCACCTACCTGCCTCTCTAACTTCATCTCCTGCTTCATTCCTCATGTTTCAGTCCTTATGAACTCTCCACATTGTGATATTACTTACTCCAGAACCTTAGCTTAGATGTGGACCCTGTCTACAATCCCCTATACACTCAGATCTTTCCCCTTCAAAAGGCCACTCTCACTCATCTGACAAGACTCACCTCAAGTGATATCTCATGCAGGAATTTTCCCCTTTATCCCCATTTGGAACAAATTGCCTCTCATTTATGCTTCCATGAAATTTTGCTTCCACCTATAACAACATTATATCCTTGTACTGTAATTGTCTAGTTAGCCACCATTCTCCTCCATGAGACAATGAACTCCTCAATGGCAAAAGTAATGTCTTATTCATCCTGATATATCCAGTGCTAAGCCCCAGTGCCTTACACATAGCAAACACTCAAAATCTAGGTTGAAAATGAAGGCAAAGTTCCCTTCTAGGATAAGTGGAAAGAACCATGAGCCAATAAATTGGATCAAGTCATAAAACATTGGTTCAAGTCCCTACTCAGTCTCTTATTAACTGTATGACCAAAGTGTATCTGTGTGAAATAGATTCTAACCAATAACATTTAGTGAGTGTGTACTATGTGTCAGGCACTGTGCTGGGTGTTTTACCTAGAAAAATCCCATTTAGGGGTGCTGGGGTGGCTCATTCAGTTAATATTCTGACTCTTGATTTCAGCTTAAGTCATGATCTCATGGTTTGTGGGATCAAGCCCCATGCTGGGCTTCACACTGACAGCATGGAGCCTGATTAGGATTGTCTCTCCCCCCCCTCTCTCCCCCTACCTCATTGGTGCTTGCTCTCTTTCTCTCTCAAATAAGTAAACAATTTTTCAAATATCATTTAATTCTTACAAACAACCCTCTGAAATAGATATTAGTATTACATCATTACTTTTTTAAAGATGAAGAAATAGGCTTCATGTTGATAAGTGAAATGATCAAGGTCATAGAAGTTGAGATATGGAATATTGTGGACTTTATAAAAAAAAAGTAAGAAGGCAGAAATTCACCTTGCCTCCAAGTTGAGGGCACTTATGATGTAAGACCAATAATAAGTCATAATCTCTGGGGCAGAGGGGGGCAGTGGGCATGACAAGCTGGAGGCCAGCAACCCCAATACTGCAAGGAAACCTGGTTAACAGTCTAAGGAAAGTGGTAAGGTTGGTGTGGGAAAGCAGGAAAGAAGCTTTACATTTTCATTGGAGCTTATTTTGTGGCTGACAGCTGTAGATATTGAGAGGTCGTCAGCTTCTACTTTTGCCTCCTTTTCTTTTTTTTTCCCTTGAAAGGATGTGTGTGTGTGTGTGTGTGTGTGTGTATTTGGGGGTGGTTGAATCTAACTGAGGGTATAAAATACATATATGGACCATGGGTGGCATTATTTTTTATTAGCTACTGACTGCCTCTCTCCCTACCCCTTCCTTGACTCCCTTGAGTGACTCTGCAGTTTTGGGGCACCCTGTTCTCCAAATCTAAAGGGGCCTCCTAAAGAGAACATCTCCTCCAGTTTGTCCTTCCCCTGAATAGCTCAGGGTTTCTTAAAAAAAAGGAGGGGGGAAGCATAAACCCTAGGTCTTGGCTGGAATTCACAGAAAAAGTCTTCAACTGGCATATGATTTGGCCCTGAGAATATCTTAGAGGATCATTACTCATAGTACTCTGAGATGATGCTCTCAAACAGAGGAAAAATAATAGAGGGACTGGGTCATATGATAAGAACTTGTAGAATAAAACTCTTTTTCTATAAAACTGGAAAAATATATTTAAAAATGGGCAGAGGGACCGAATAGACATTTTTCTGAAGAAGACATGTAAATAGACAATAGGTACACGAAAAGGTGTTCAACATTATTATTTATCAGAAAAGTGAAAATTGAAAGCACAATGGGATATCACCTCAAATCTGTTAAAATGACCATTACCAAAATACAAGAAATAACATACTTGGGCAAGGATGTGGGGAAAAAAACCCTTCGCACTATTGCTGGGAATGTAGACTGGTCCAGCCACTATCAAAAACAGTATGGGGGCGCCTTGGTGGCTCAGTCAGTTGAGCGTCCGACTTCGGCTCAGGTCGTGATCTTGCGGTTTGTGAGTTCGAGTCCCGCATCGGGCTCTGTGCTGACAGCTCAGAGCCTGGGGCCTGCTTCGGATTCTGTGTCTCCCTCTCTCTCTCTGCCCCTCCCCCACTCACACTCTGTCTCTCTCTCCTTCAAAAATAAACATTTTAAAAAAAATTTTAAATGTTTACAAAAAAAACCAGTATGGAGTTTCCTCAAAAAATAAAAACTAGACATAGAGGTGCATATATCTTTTCAAATTAGTGCTTTTGTTTTTCTTTGGGTAAATACCCAGTAGTGGAATATAAATGCAGCCCAAATGTCCATCAACAGTTGGTTGGATAAAGGAGATGTGGTATATTATATATATAATATATATATAGAGAGAGAGTATATATATTGGAATTATATAGTATATAGCATATATAATGGAATAGTATGTTATATAGTATATATAATGGAATATTAGCCACAACAATGGATGATATCTTGCCATTTGTGACAACATGAATGGGCCTAGAGGGTATTATGATAAATGAAATAAGTCAGAGAAACTCACATAACATATGATTTCACTCATATGTAGAATTTAAGAAACAAAACAAATGAACATAGGGGAAGGGGGAAAAAGAGAGGGAGGCAAACCATAAGAGATTCTTTTTTATGTTTGAGAGAGGCTCTTAACTATAGAGAACAAACTGAGGGTTGTTGGAGGGGAGATGGGTGGGGGGATGGGTAAATGGATGATGGACATTAAGGGGGGCATTTGTTGGGATGAGCACTGGGGGTTATATGTATGTGATAAATCACTAAATTCTATTCCTGAAACCAATATTACACTATATGTTAATTAACTAAAATTTAAATAAAAACTTGAAACAAAATAAATACATAAAATAAATAAAATAAAATATATTTTAAAAAACAAGCAAATAAACAAGAAGCAAAAATGGACCCATAAATACAGAGAACAAACGGATGGTTGCCAGAGGGGAGGGGTGTGGGAGGATGGGCAAAAGGGGTAAAGGGAAGTGGAAGATACAGACTTCCCATTATGGAATAAAGAATTTATGGCGATAAAAGGTACAGCATAGGAAATATAATCAGTGGTATTGTGATGGCATTGTATGGTGACAGATGGTAGCTACACTTATGTGAGCATATTGTAACATATAGACTTGTTGAATCACTATGTTGTACACCTGAAGCTAATGTAACATTATGTGTCAACTATGCTTCAATAATATATAGTATATAATAATAAATAATAAATAGAGCTGCCAATAATCCAGCAATTCCACTGTTGGGTATTTATCTCAAGAAAATGAAAATACTAACTCAAAAAGATAAGTCAGAGAAAGACAAATACTGTGTGATATCACTTGTATGTGGAATCTTAAAAAGTTGAACTTGTGAAAAAAGAGGGTAGGATGGTAGTTACCATGGGCCAGGGGAAGGGGTAATTGAGATGTTGGTCAAAGACGATGAACTTGCATTTAGAAGGTGAATAAGTTCTGGGGATCCAATGCACAGCATGATGGTTATAATCAACAATACTGTATTATATACTTGAAAGTTGCTAAGAGACTAGATCTTAAATGTTCTCACAGCAAAAAAAAGAAATAATTATGTGACCAGCTGGATGTGTTAGCTAATGCTATAGTGGTAATCATATTGCAATATATAAGTGTAGCAAATCAACATACTGTATATCTGAAAAGTCCACAATGTTATATATCAATTATATCTCAATAAAGTGACATATTTATAGATAAATGTATACACAATGGTTAAATTTACACACTTCTATCTTCCTGCTCAGTGAGATGAGAAACCCTAGAAGTAATGCAACAGTCAACAAACACAGCTAGCACCCAGATCTGGTTTCTAACACCATTCTCCAATAAAAGAAACTAGGGCTCCTTGAAGAAATGGCTGATTTTAGCATTGGAACAGGAATTGTACATGACTACTTTGGAGTATCTTCTAATCCCAGAAATAAAAAATGTGCTGATGCATATAAATTGGGTCTATGTGATAGGAATTCAAGAGTCAACTGACATGGCTCTTACTGATCAAAGCTAGAACAATTTGAGCAACAAAACAAATAAAATAGTATAAGCTTGTAACTCAAAAGCATGAGTCCTTCCTGATATAAATAAATTACTGAAAAAATAAATAAATGAGAAGAGGCAAATCTCAGTGCAGAATTCCAAATAACTTATATAGATTCTGCACCTTTAAGGAGGTAAAGCATGACTCCCCATTCCTTAAGTATGGGCTGCACATAGTGACTTTCTTCCAAAGAGTACAGAGTGAAAAGAGAGAAAAAATAGGAACTTGACAGTAGAGAACCTGACAAACATTACTTCAAGCCTAGTGATCTAGGTCAACATATATTGATAGTATACTTTTGATATATTATGATGAGAATGGCACTTTACCTTGGAGGTCTTCCTCCCCAAAATACATTACTCCAATCTAATTATGAGGAAAAAAATCAGAAAAAAAAAAGGAAATACATTGTACTGAATACCTGACCAGTAATCCTTAAAACTGTCAAGGTCATCAAAAACTAGGGAAGTCTGAAAAACTGTCACATCTCAGAAGAGCCTAAAGAGATATGGTATTTGAGTGTAATGTCGTATCCTGGATGGAGTACCATGGAACGGAAAAGAGGAGGGTGGCTCAGTCGGTTAAGCGTCTGACTCTTGGTTTAGGATCAGGTCATGATCTCACAACTCATCAGTTTGAACCCCACATCAGGCTCTGTGCTGACAATGCAGAACCTGTTTGGATTCTCTGTCTCCCTCTGTCTCTGCCTCTTTCTTTCTCTCTCTCTCTTTCTGTTTCAAAAATAAATAAATAAAAATTTTTTAAAAAAAGAAACGAGACATGAGGGAAAAACTGAGAAAAATTGAACAAAGTGGGGACTTCAATAATGTATCAATATTGGCTCATTAACTGTGCAAAATATACCATGCTAATTTAAGACGCTAATAATAGGGGAAACTGGGTGTGCAGTAAATGAGAAGTCTTTGTACTATCTTTGCAATAATTCTGTAAATCTAAAACTGTTCTAACATAAAAAGTTTATTCAAAACAAATTATATATATAGTCAAAGGGAGATATTTAGTGTAAATATCTTATAATGTGATAAAACTATAACTGAGTTATATATCCTTAGAGCAGAAAAGTAACAGTAATTGAATTTTCAGAGGAACAGAAGAGTCAGGGAGAGTTCAATAGAAGTGGCTTTTCAGCTGGATTCATTTCATTCATTCTTTTCCTAATTGCTGGAGATATAACAGTGAACAGCACAGACATGATCCTGCTTTCTTGGCATTTATATTATAGTTGGGTGTGACTCAAATAAATGTAAGCAAAAAATTAAACACTGTCTTTAGTTATGAAAAAGGAGGGAGGGTAAAAACAAAGGAAACATTGCAAAGGCACAGATATGTAAAGGCACTTCATGTTTTGGGGACACAGAACCTATCATAAATGGTTCCAATATAAGCAGGGTTGGGACTAGAGTATGCTGAGTGAAACACCCAAAGCACAAAAATTTAAGGAGACATTCGCTCTTAGATTTATGCCCTAGGTACATCACTCACCCTAGTCCCACCTTTGAACACAAAGTTTGCAATGCGGAGTTGGGAGAAATTATTCAAGAGACCAGACTGGGCCATATTGTATAGGGTCTTGCATGCATTAATAAGAAGTTGAGGCTTGAGCTTGCAAGTGGTGGGGAATCAGGAAGATTTTAGAGTGAAAACTGGTCATATCTGCTTTAGAAAGGTCAGTTTACAAACTGTGGACAAAACGAGTGGGGCCAGTGCAAAACAGGAGACCAGGTGGCCATTAAGAGGACAACTGGTTTTCTTATATGGAATATTTGTGTCTATTTTTGAGGGGTGAGGGGAAGAAGATAGTGGAGAGGAAAACATCCAAGAACTGAACTGGGTGAGCTCCATGAGGACAAGAACAGTTACTGTTTCATTCTCAGTTGTAAATCCCAGTACCTTGGACAGTGCATGGAAGGTAGGAATTGTTTAATAACTATTTGTAAATGGATAGATGAGTAAGTGGAAAATATAGAAACAGCTTCTTTCAGGACCTGGAAAAGAAGAGATTTTAGGGTAGGAATTTGTCTTCTAAAAGAGAAGGGCACCCTTTTCTTGGAAGGAGAAGCTAACAGAAAAGTGATAACTCTTCTTCCAATAGAGTTCCACTTTGAAGACTGATACGATGCCTGTAGTACCTTTAGGGGACATAGAGGACAGTGATAAAATTGAAGATTGCAAGACAGTGAGGCAAAATATCCATGGCCTTTAGACAGCAGTAGGGTGACTTGTAAGTAACGACCACAGAAAGACAGACATGGCCTGTGTTTCTCATGGGTCAGGAAAGCTTCCAACCTGTTGAACTGTTGTAATTTTCACAGAAGTTAAAGCAGCTATACCTATAAATCTCCAATATCACCCCCCATACACATGTGTGTGTGCACGCACATGCACGCGCATGCACACACACACACACACACACACACACGGGAACCAGAGTCTTCTTATAATGGTAAATAATACATTTTCCTGAGGATTATTAATGCCAAGTTTGAATAAAGGCAATTGAATAGTGCAACTCAAAAAGTTACTTATTCTATCCAGGGAAAATAATCAAACAGAACTAATGAGCTACAGTAGGACTAACAATTTTAAAATAATTCATTTTTATGGGAAAAAGAAACATGATGAATCACCTGGTACTCCCAAAGGATATATTGTTGTATCCTCAAGAGTACTCAGATACTCTGGGATGAAACAATACTGGCCAGACCAAAAGTTAGGCTGAGGAGTTGGTCCTTGGACATAGTCATATCAAGCTATTAAGAGGTTGTTGGGGTCATTTGGGAGCCATCCTCTGTCTTTCAAGTTAATGTCAGGGCTAACCCAAATCTTTCCCATCCTTTATAACTGTCCTACACTGGAAAGTTGGTGTCTGAAGTTGGTTGTAAGTCATTTTATAGACTGTGTCCAAAATACATCCTCCAGCAGGATGTTAATAGATGTACCATGAAAAATAGGTTCTCTGGTCAAATGAGTGTGGAAAATGCTGGGCTACGTGCAGTTAAACTGTATGCTTTATTGTAATATGTTTTGAACCCTTTAATATAGTAAATGGGTACTATAATTACCCAAGATGGGATAAAGTTTTCAGTGTTCCCGGGTATTTAACCTGGAACACCTGACTAGTGTTTCACAGACCACCATTTGGAATACATAGTTCTAAAGCATATTTCTGAAAGTCCATTGTTAAAAGGCAAATAGAATACTTGGGGAAAATAATGTACTATTAGCACCCACTTTTATATTTGATGGCAACATGTCTCTGGAGCGATAAAGTATCAGAAATGCACATTGCTCTCAGAGAGTTCACAGTCTACAGATGAGACACAAGAAATAATAAAATATACAATAAATATTATATTAAGAAATTACATATGTTATAATATGGTGTGTTGTTTTTGGATGTGAGGGCAGCAGTGAAAATGAAAAGAAATTTGGGATATAGTTTAAAGCCAAGATCAATAGTACCCGTAATGGATTGGAGGATGTAGGGTGAAGGAAAGGAGAAAGTTAAAAAATGACCCCAAGGTGTTTGATTTTACATGTACATGGATGGTGATTCCACAAACTGTGACATAGAATGCAAAAAAGGAGTGGGTTGTGGGAAGATGAGTTTAACCTGTGGGATTTCTAAAGACAGTTATTCTCAGGATCACCTTACATGACTGTTATTACTCTCTCCACTCAGCTACATGGTAAAGTGAAGAACCAGTTCTCATGAGAGATGTCACGCTAAAGAGTCTGTCTAAATCATTTATCCTCTCACTTATTCCTATGGTAGCTTAATTGATTAACTGAAATACCAGACATAGCCTACAGCAGTTGAGATTTCACAGACAGAACAGAGCTATTTCACAGAATAAGGTTGTTTCTGATCAAATACAGGAGATAACCAGATTAATAGATTAAGATTATTAAAATTTATAAGATTTTAACACTAAAGGGGTGAAAATATAGCAAATTATATATAATTTTAATTTTTTCCACCTACTCAATCAATATTTATTGGTGTGTCTAGTAATTGGCAATTTCAATAGTGAATTATACAAAGATGAACCAGTCAAAGCTCTTTATATTAAATTGTTTGGTCTTGGGGTACGTGGGTGTCATAAAAATGTAAAATTAAGTGTAATAAAGTTTTAGAAGTTTTGTGATAGAAGGCCATATTGAACTTAGTAAGAAAATAATGGTGGAAGTATTCCATACTAGTGGAGGGTGGGCAAACACTTGACACTTGAACTCATTCTTGCAAAATGGAAAAGATATTTTCCAAGTGGACAAAAGGGTGAAATAGAATACAAATATGACATTTCAGGAAAAAATAATATTACTACAAAGACTTGGAAGTTTCAAATGTATCTTGCATGTAATAAAAATCAATTTAAGGGTTTTATGCAGAGAAGTAATAAGTCACATTTATGATTTATAAGGATAACCCTGGCAGTTACATGGAGGGAAAATTAGAGAGAGCAAGACTCTTCCTGAGGGCAAGAAAGCCAATTAAAATCTTCTGGAAGAGTTCAAACAGAAGATAATGCAGCAGTATCCATGGGGATGAAGAGAAGATACACCAAAGACATGTCAAAAAGGTAGAGTCAAAAAAGCTATTGACTTTCTATATGTGCAATAGACACTAAGAATGGAGTCTAAAGATAATACTCTAAGTTTTTTTCTACACAAACAACTTAATGGTACAATTTTACTTATTTTAGCAACAAACATTTAAATTGAAAAGAAAACTTAGTAACATTGTGATACAGTTCTGTGTCCACTTAGCTAAACTATAGTCTCCAATCATTCAAACACTAATCTAGATGTTGCTGTGAATGTACTTTGTAGATATGATAATGTATAATCAGTTGACTTAAAGTAAAGAAGAGTATCCTAAATATGAGTAGGCATGACTGATTCCACTGAAAGGCCATAAGAGAGATTTCTCTGAAGAAGATATTCTGTCTCTAGTCTGAAACTTCAGCTGGTACTGAAAGGTTACAGTCTTCCTGTCAGTCTGCTGTATAGATTACAGACCTGCCTAGCCCCCACATTCATATACTTATGGTTCCATTTCTCTAGTGGAATGCTGACTGATACAGATATTTCTAGAAATACATCTGATGCCAGATACAAAAGACCTTTATACTGAAATTTAAAATCACATTTTGAGAAAAATTCTAAAGACATAAATAAATGGAGAGAGAGAATGCATTGTGGATCAGAAGACTAAATATTGTTAAGGTGTAAAATCTCCCTAACTAATATACAGATTCAACATAATCTTAATGAAAATCCAGTATGTTTTGAGAAAATTTACTAGGTGATCCTGAAATTCATAAGGAAAAACAAAGGGCAGGAATAATGGGGATTTTGTAGAAGAGGAGAAAAGAAGATAAATTTACTACCAGGGAATAATACAAAGAGATAGTAATTAAGAAGGTGTAATATTGGCAAAAGGATAAGCAAATTAATTAATGCAACAAAATCTACAGTCCAGAATCAGACCCAGACATATATGATTATGTGATTTATGAAAAGAAGACATTGCAGTACTTTGGAGAAAGAATGGTATGTTTAATAAATACTTCTAGGTCAAGAGAATATCCAAATGAAAAAAAAAAAAACTTTGGATAGATTTCTAAAATAATAATTTGAGAAGCACAGAGGCCATCACTACCCCCAGCAAAGCATTACTGGAAATTAATTTTTTAAATGTCTATATTTATTTATTTATTTATTTAGAGTGTGTGCACAAGTAAGAGAGAGGCAGAGAGAGAGGGGAGGAGAGATAGAGAATTCCAAGCAGGTTCCACACTATCAGCATGGTTCATGAGATCAAGTCCCACGTTGGGCTCTGTGCTGATAGTGTAGACCCTGCTTGGGAATCTCTCTCCCCCTCTTTCTCTTTCTGCCCCTCCCCTGCTCATGCACACTCTCTTTCTCAAAATAAATATACATTTAAAATTTTTTTTAAAAGAAAATTACCTAAATCTCAATAAGAACAATGAAAGTTTGTGGCATTTGAGCCTTCACATATTTATATCCCCTCCAGCCCAGTGAGATAGAAACTCTTCTCCAAGCATCTGCAGTCAAGAAGATGGGCTCCCTTTCCACCTAGCTCCCAGTATAGGACCACAGTTCTATCCTGAGAGGAGCTGACAGACAGCATCACTTATCACCCCAAGTTCCATATTTCAGAAATTCTATTCTAGGCAGTTACAGTCAATTAGCCTTCCTTCCCTCCACCAGTCTCTACTCATAGAATGGAAGCTCTATTCCAAGCATGGCAGGAAGAGTATATTTGACCCTGAACAAACCTGACCCAACTCCCTAGAAGGGTAGAGGTTACACACTAATAGGGTCAAGCAGAGAGGATCAGGAACCTCTCTGCTTCATGCCCAGAGCTCTGCTCCTCAAGCTGGGGCAAAATTCTAGGAGAAACATGCACCTGTCCCTACTCCTTGCACCCTTGCATTGACACATAAGTTCTTCCAGGGGAAAAGACGGACACGAGAACAAAAACTCCACAGATCTTATTAAGGGGACTGACTTTATTTTAAAGAGTGTGGAGAAGTTCAAGCACAAGGGCATTGTTGAAAAAAGTTCAAATTTTACTGGTGACCAATTAAGAGAAAACTGGTAGCTCTATGATACTTACAACAACAAGCTAAAAGGTGGACCAACTAGAAGTTAATCAAAGAGAACCAGGAAAAGATACAAGGAGAATCCCCTTTAGATTCTATAGCATGAGATTAGCTGTGGATTTTAATAGATGCCCTTTATCAGATCTAAGGACTTTCCTTCTATTCACTGCTTGTCAAGTGTTTTCCTTATGAATAGGTGTTGAATTTTGTCAAATGTTTTTTCAGCAACTATGGACATGGTTGTGTGGTTTTATCCTTTATTCAATTAATATACTGTATTATACTGATGGATTTTTGTATGTTACACAAAGCTAGAATTCCTGGAACAAATTCCACCTGATAATAATGTATAATCCTGTTTATATTACTGTATTCACTTAGCTAGTATTTTGTTGAGGATTGTTGGTCTATATTCATAAGGAACATTGGTCTATAGTTTTATTTTCTTATATTGTCTTTCTCTGGTTTTGGTATCAAGGTAATACTGGCTTCTGGCTTCAAATAATTAGTTGGGAGTGTCTTTCTATTCTATTTTTTGAAAGAGTTTATAAACTGTATTATTTAAAATTTCCAGGTTTCAACAAAAAATTACAAGGCATACAAAGAAACAAGAAATTATGGCTTACAAAAAAATTAAGAGAAGCTGTCCTTGAGGAAGCACAGACATGAAACTTCCTAGACAAACATTTTAAATCAAATGTCTTAAATATGCCACTTTTAACAATGAATAAACATCTAGAAAGATCAATGAGGAAATAGAGGATTTAAACAACATTATAAACTAACTATATATCTATAGAACACTGCAGCCATCAAAAAACAGAATACACATCCTTTTAATGTGACAGGGAACATTTTATATGATAAAACATATGCTAGGCCATAAAACTAGGCTCAAAAATTTTTTAAGTTTGAAATGTTACAAAGGTTCTTCTCTGGAAACAATGGAATCAAACTAGAAATCAGTAACAGAAGGAAAACTAGAAACTTTAAATATGTGTGGAAATGAAATAACCCACTCTTAGCCAATTGGTCAAAGAAGAAAACAAAACAGAAATTAGAAAGTACTTTTAGATAAATGAATATAAAGACACCACATACCAAAACTTATGATAAGCAGTCTCAGAAGAAAATGTTTAACTGCAAATCCCTACATTTAAAAAGAAGGAATTCAAATAACTTTTCACTTTAAGGAACTAGAAAAATAAGTGCAAATTAAACAAAAGTTGGAAGAAGGAAATAATAAATACTAAAGCAGAGATAAACTAGAGAACATAAAAAACAATAGGTAACAAAACCAACAGCTGGTATTTTGAAAAGATCAACAAAATTGACAAAACTTTAGCTAGCCTGAGAAAAAGGAAGACACAAATGACTATAATCAGTAATGAAAGTGGACATCACTAATCATATTACAGAAATAAAAGACTTTAAGAAAATAAATTAACAACTATGAAATAACAAATTAAATAACTTAGATAAAATGGAAAAATTCCTAGAAACACACAAACTACCAAAACTGACTCAAGAAGAAAAATAGAAAATCTGAAAGGACCTACAAGTAAAGAGATTGAGTCAATAATCAAATGTTTCCCTAAAAAAAAGAAAACTCATGACCAGATGGCTTTATGTTTGAACAGTATGGAGGTTCTGCAAAAAAAATAAAAATAAAAATATCATATGATCCAGTAATTCCACTACTGGGCATTTACCCAAAGGAAACAAAAACACTGATTCAAAAAGACATAAAACCCCATAAGTTTATTGCAGCATTATTTGTAATAGCCAAGATATGGAGGCAACATAAGTGTCCACTGATAGATTAATGGGTAAAGAAAATGTGATATATACCTACAAAGGAATATTACTCAGTTATTTAAAAAATGAAATCTTGCCATTTGCAACAATATAGATGGATCTGGAGGGGATTATTCTAAGAAAAATAAATCAGACAAAGACAAAGACGGTACAATTTCACTTATGTGTGGAATCTAAAAAACAAAACAAATGAACAAACAAATAAACTGAGACAGAATCATAAATAGACAACAAACTGGTGTCTGCCAGAGGGGAAGGGGCTTGGTGATGATCAAAATAAGTAAAGAGGATTAAGAGGTATAAACTTCCAGTTATAAAATAAATAAGCCACAGGAATGAAAACTACAGCATAGAGAATATGGTCAATAATAACATAATAATGTTGTATGGTGACAGATGGTAACTACACTTATGGTGGTGACCATAGCATAATGTATAAAATTGTCGAATCACTATGTTGCACACCTTAAACTAATATAACATTGCATATCAAGTATAGGTCAATAAAAATAATTTATTTAAAAAAATAAAGAAGAATCAATACCACTATTTCTCAAACTATTCCAAAACATAAAATAGTAGAGCACACTTCCTAACTTATTTTATAAGACCAGCATTAGCCTGATTCCTAATCCAGACAAAGACATCACAAATAATAAAACTACATACCAACATTCTTGATGAATATAGATGCAAAACTCCTCAACAAAATACAGGTAAAATGAATTGGCCACATTTTAAAAAGAGTATACACGATGATAAAATGGGATTTATCAGCAATGCAAGGGTGGTTCAACCCATGAAAAACAGCCAATGTAATACACCACATTAATAAATTAAAGGAAGAAAAACACATTATTTCAATTGATGCAGAAAAACATCTGACAAAATCCAGCATAAAAGCTACTACACTTTAGATTATAATGTAAAAATTCACAAAAGACCATTGCTCCTACCCTATGAATGAGACCAAGCTGTATAACATACAAAAGTATGGTGTTTTTCCAATACCATCAAAAAGTTGAGGCTGCAAAGTAACAAAAATGAACTATTTTCCAGAAAATGATAAGCTATTCCTGAGAGACCCATGACCATTTCATCCCTAGAAAAATGTTGTGGATAGGGGTAAAAAGAAATCTGCTAAACTTCCTAAAGAAACGTTAAATATCCCATATTGATCAGTGTGACATTTTAGATTCCCAAGCAGTCTCGTTCAATCAGTTAATTTGTACCTACTCACCAACTACTTCCTAGAGTCTTCCTAAATGCATGGAGGTAATACAGTAAAATCTGGTAACAGGGTTGAAGCTGACAGAGATATCTCACCCCAAGTTGTGTTGTACAGAAGAGCTGAGAGAAACTGTTAATGAATCACTGCAGGTCTTCTATGAGTACAAGTCAGAGGCTGATGAAAGCTAATAATAATTGAAAGATATGTCTCCACAACACTCCAAATCTTGAACTCCTACAAGATAGCAGCTAAAATTGTCATATGAAGACTGGGGGCAGGGCATCAATGTGATGTAATATTTCCTGAAGCACAAAAAAACAGAGGTAGCACTGGAGAGTTAAGAAAACTTATCAGAGAACTAGAGTTGTCCAAGTTCTGAAACAGACAGAATTCTTCTGTAGGTCTTGAAGTGGGCAGCCAGTTGTAGAGCACAAAAAAAATGTTTGCAGTCCCATCTGTGCTCAGATCTTAAGCTCTGGTATAGGTGAAACCTGCACACAAATTTTTATAACAGCTTTGTTCATAATTTTCAAAATGTGGAAGCAACCAAAATGCCCTTCAGGAGGCAAAGAGATAAACAAACTGTATTACATCTATACTATGGAATGTTAAACAGTGTTAAAAAGAAATGGGCTATCCAGCCACAAAAAGACATAGAAGAAACTTAAATGTGCATAACTAACTTAATGAAGCTCATCTGAAAAAGCTATATACTATATGATTCCAAATATGTGACATTCTGAAAGCAAATATATGGAGACAGTAAAAAGATCAGCAGTCGACAGGAGTTCTGTAGGAGGGAGGAAGGGATGAATAAGTGAAGCATTACAACAGGGGATTTTTAGGGCAATAAAACTATTATTCTGCATGGTACTATAATGATGAATATTTGTCATTATGTATTTGCAAAAATGCATATAATTTACAACACAAAGAGTGAACCTTCATGTAAACTATGGACTTTATTTAATAATAATGCATCAGTATTGGATCATCAATTGTAACAAATGTACCACAGTAATGCAAGATATTAAATATAGGGGAAATGGGGAAAGGCCTGAGGGATAAATGGAATCTCTGTACTTTTCACTCAATTTTTCCTATAAACTTCAAATTATAAAAAGAAAACATAAAGACTATCAATTAAAAACATTTAAAATGCAGTGAAAGTAGTTCTTAGAAGGAAATTGAGAGCTGTAAAATGCAGAATGAAAAAGAAGAAAAATCTCAAATGAACAACCTAACCTTCCACCTTCAGACACTAGGATTAGAGCGGAAATTAGTTATTAATATAAAACAAAACCAAAATCTCATTCTTTGTAAAGATCAACAAAATTGACAAACATTTAGCCAGAATGACCAAGAAAAAAAGAGAGAAGACTCAAATTACTAAAGAACAAGAGAGGGGATATAACTACCAACCTTACATAAACAAAAGGGATTATAAGAGAATACTATGAACAGTTGTATGCCAACAAACTAGATAAATAAGATAAAATAGACAAATAGCTAGAAAAGCAACCTATTGAAAATAACAATAAGAAATAGAAAATATGTTTATATAAATAATAGGTAAAGAGATTGAATTAGTGACAAATAACTTCTTATAAATAAAAACCCAAGACTAAATGGTTTCACTGGTGAATGCCATCAAACTTCTTTAAAGTTAAAAAAATCTTTTTTTAAAGAATCAACACCAATCCTTTTCAAACTCTTCCAAAAACTGGAAGAGAATCACTTTCTAACTAATACTGAGACCAGTATTACTCTCATGCCAAAACCATAAAAACACAACATAAGAAAAGAAACTACAGACCAATATCCTTTATGAATGTGGGCAAAAATTCCTCAACAAAATGCTAGCAAACTGAATCCAGAAACATATAAAAAAGAATATGCAACATTGGATATAAGTTGGATTTATCCTAAGAATGCAAGCTTATTTCAGATTCCAAAATAGAATCAATGAAATATACCATATTTACAGAATAAAAGACAAAAACCACACAGTCATCTCAATATATAAACAAAAAGCATTTGACAAAATCCCACACTCCTTCATGGTAACAGCATTCAAAAAACTAGGGACAGAAAGGAACTTCCTCATCCTGATAAAGGGCTTCTATAAAAAATCCCCACTAATACCTTACTTAATGGTGAAAGACTGTAAGTTTCATCCTAACATCAGGAGCAAGACAGGATGTCCACTCTTACCACATCTACACAACATTGTACTGAGGTACAATCTAGGATACTTAGACAAGAAAATGAAATCAAATTCATCCAGATTGAAAGTGAGAAGTAAAGCTATGTACACTTGTAGATGACATAATATCATATATAGAAAGTCCAACAAAATATACCAAAAACTATTGAAACCAACAAATTAGTTCAGTCAGTTCACAAGAAAAAGATGATGATACAAATTTTATTTATTTATTTATTTATTTATTTATTTATTATTTTTAATATGAAATTTATTGTGAAATTGGTTTCCATAAAACACCCAGTGCTCATCCCAACAAGTGCCCTCCTCCATACTGACAGATGGATATAGGAATAAGTTTTAACAAAATAAGTGCAAGACATACACATTGTAAACTAGAAAACACCGCTGAAAAAAAATTGAAGGAGATCTAAATCAACAAAAAGATGGGAGCGCCTGGGTGGCTCAGTCGGTTAAGCGTCCGACTTCGGCTCAGGTCACGATCTCACTGTCCGTGAGTTCGAGCCCCGCGTCGGGCCCTGTGCTTACTGCTCAGAACCTGGAGCCTGTTTCAGATTCTGTGTCTCCCTCTCTCTCTGACCCTCCCCCGTTCATGCTCTGTCTCTCCCTGTCTCAAAAATAAATAAAACGTTAAAAAAATTAAAAAAAAAGTAAATCAACAGAAAGATGTTCCACATTAATGTATGGGAATATATAACATAGTTATCAGTATACAAATTCAACACAATCCCCATCAAAATTTCAACTGACTGCTCTTTAGAATTTTGCAATCTCATCATAAAGTTTAAATGGATATTCAAAGAATCCAATGCAGCCAAAATAATTTTGACAAAGTATAAGTTGGACAACTCACAATTCCCATTTTCAAAACATACTACAAATTTACACTAATCAAAAGAGTATGGTTCTTATATAAAGATAGACATATAGATCAATGGGAAGAAATCAGAAGTTCAGAAATAAATTGATTATGATGAGGATTCCAAGATAGAGTAATGGGCCTAGAATAGTATCATCAACAAATGCTACTGGAACAACCGAATATCTATGGACAAAACAATGAAATTAGACCACTATCTCACACCACACACAAAAGTTAACTCAAATAGATCACATACATAAACATAAGTTGAAACTATGAAACTACTAGAAGAAAATTTAGGAGTACATTTTTGTGATTTTGGTGTTAATAGGTGGTTTCTTTTCTTTCTGCTGTTTTTTTAATTAAGTTTTTTAAATTTTAATTACAATATAGTTAACAAACAGTATTATATTAGTTTCATGTGTACAATACAGTGATTCAACAATACTATACATTACTCAGTGCTCTTTTTTCCACATTAACTAGTAGTAGTTTCTTTAATATGAAAATAAAGTGCAAGTGACAAAAGATAAAACAGATAAAATGAACTTAATCAAAATTAAAAAGTTTTGTAGTATAAAGTATATTATCATAGAAGTGAAAAAATAACCCACAGGTTGTAAAAAAACACTTGAAAATTATACTTTTGATAAGATACTTACATCTAGTATTGATAAGGAATACATGTATCTCAATAATAAAAAGGGAAATAAAATAATATAAAAATACTCCAATGTGTATATACGCCACATCTTCTTTATCCATTCACCAGTCGATGGACATTTCGGCTCTTTCCATAATTTGGCTATTGTTGATAATGCTGCTATAAACATCAGGGAGCATGTGCCCCTTCGAATCAGTACTTTTGTATCCTTTGGGTAAATACCAAGTAGTGCAACTGCTGGGTCATAAGGTAGTTCTACTTTAACTCTTTGAGAAACCTTCATACTGTTCTCCAGAGTGGCTGCACCAGTTTGCATTCCCACCAACAATGCAAGAGGATTCCTCTTTCTCCACATCCTCTCCAGCATCTATAGTCTCCTGATTTGTTCATTTTAGCCATTCTGACAGGTGTGAAGTGATATCTCATTGTAGTTTTGATTTGTATTTCCCTGATGATCAATGATGTTGAGCATTTTCTCATGTGCTGTTAGCCATCTGTATGTGTTCTTGGGGAAAATGCCTATTCATGTCTTCTGCCCATTTCTTAACTGGATTATATGGTTTTTTGGGGGTGTTGAGTTTGATAAGTTCTTTATAGATTTTGAATACTAACCCTTTATCAGATATCTCATTTGCAAATATCTTTTCCCATTCTAGAGGTTACCTTTTAGTTTTGTTGATTATTTCCTTCTCTGTGCAGCTTTTTGCCTTGATGAAGTCCCAATAGCTCATTTTTGTTTTTGTTTCCCTTGCTTCCGGAGATGTGCCTAGCAAGAAGTTGCTATGGCTGAAGTCAAAGAGGTTGTTGCTTGTGTTCTCTAGGATTTTTATGGTTTCTTGTCTCACAATTAGGTCTTTCATCTGTTTTGACTTTATTTTTGTGTGTGATGTAAGCAAGTGGTCCAGTTTCATTCTTCTGCATGTTTTCTCAGCACCATTTGAATGAAATATTGCCATTTGCAATGACGTGGATGGAGCTAGAGTGCACTGTGCTAAGCGAAATAAGTCAGAGAAAGACAAATACTATATAATTTCATTCATATGTGGAATTTAAGAAACAAAAGAGATGAACATAGGGGAAAGGAGAAAAGAGAGGCAAATCATAAAGTAGGCTCTTAGCTATAGAAAACAAACTGAGGGTTTCTGGAGGGAAGGTGGGGGGGATGGGCTAAATGAGTGATGGATAGTAAGGAAGGCACTTGTGATGAACACTGGGTGTTGTATGTAAGTGATGAATCACTGAATTCTACTCCTGAAACTAATATTGCACTGCATATTGACTAGCTAGAATTTAAATAAAAACTTGAAACAAAGATATCATGAGCTCATGATTTGTGAGATTGAGCCCCGCATCAGGCTCTGAGCTGACAGCAAAGAACCTGCTTGGGATTCTCTCTCTTCCTCTCTCTCTTCCTCTCCCCAGCTCATGCATTCTCCCTCTCTCTCTGTCTCTCTCTCTCTCAAAATAAATAAATAAACTTAAAAAAAAAAACAGAAAGACTTTAAATAGACCATTTCTTTAAAGAATATACATAAAGGGCAAATAAAAATATGAAAAGATGCTCAGTATCGTGATTTATAAGGAAATGTAAGTCAAAAGCACAATAAAATGTCATTTCATACCTTCCTGGGTGGTTGTAATTAAAAAAGACAAAAAGTAGTAACATTGGCAAAGATATGAAGAAATTGGAACCCTTATACATCACTGATGGTATGGAAAAATGATGCAGCTACTTTGGAAAACAGTGTGATATCTCATCAAATATTAAACACAGAGTTTCTATTTGACCCCCAAATTCCTCTCCCATGTGTCTACCCCAGAGAAATAAAAACATATGTCCACACAAAAATCTGAACTAAAATGTCCATAGTAGCATTATTCATAGCAGTCAAAAGTGGAAACAACCCAAATGCCTATAAGCTAATGAAGGGATAAATAAAGTGTGGTATGTCCGTGCTATAGAATACTTATTGTCAATAAAAAATGAATCTAGTATTTATGTATAATCCAACATGGGTCGACCTTGAAAACATTATGTGATGTAAAAGAATGCAATCACAAAGGGACACATATTGTGAAGCTCCTTTTATAGAAAATGTTTGCAATAGGTAAATTTATAGAGACCAAACTTAGGTTAGTAATTGCTTAAGACTGAGGGGTAAAGATGGATGGCGAGTGACAGCAAATGTGTATAAGTTTTCTTCTGGTGGGGAGGTAAATATTCTAAATATGAAATGCTTACAAATAAGTCTGACAGAAAGACAAGACTATGAAAACTAAAAATATATATATGATACATATATATAATATAAAATGAATATAATCTATAATACATACACAGTATATAATACATATATAATATAATATATAGTACATATATAATATCTATAATACATATTATATTATATATAAAAGAAGGAAATAGAAATCTATTAAAAAAGCAAATTCTGCCATTTACAACAACACAGATGTAACTTGAGGGCATTATGTGAAATAAGTCAGAAGTCAGACAGAGAAAGACAAATACTGTATGATTTCACTTATATGTAAAATCTAAAAACATCAAACTCATAGAAACAAAGAGTAGAACTGTGGTTGCCAGGCCTGAAAGGTGGGAAATAAGGAGTTATTGGTCAAAGGGTACAAACTCTCAGTTATAAAATGAATAAGTTCCAGGGATGTAATGTATAGCATGATGACTACAGTTTATAATACTGTACTGTATACTTGAACGCTGCTATGAGAGCAGTGCTTTAATGTTCTCATCACCTCCCACCACCAGGTGTTTGAGGTAAAGTATATGTTAACTAATTTTTTTCAGTAAACACTTTGCATACTATATATATATATAATTATCACATTGTATACCTTAAATCTACATAATATTATATCTTTAATAAAGATGGGGAAAATTAGCAGCTTACGTTCCTAAATTTAAAGATTTATTATAAATCTACAGCAATCAAGAGAGAGGGTACTGACATAAAAGTAAACAAATAGAGCCATCAGAGAAAAATGCAGAAATATGCACAAAATGAATGATCAATCGATTTTTGACCAAGTTGTAAAGACAATTAAATGGAGAAATTATAGTCTTTTCAATAAAGGGTGCTAGAAAATGTGGATATTGTGGAAGAAAAAAATTGAAGTTCAATCCATACCTCACACTATATACAAAATCAACTCAAAATAAATTGTAGGCAGCAAAAGAAAAACTAAAAATATAATTTTTATATTTGTATTACATTGATTCACATTACTAGACTTCAGAGAAATGTAAATCAAAACCACAATGAGAAACAATTCACACCACTAGGAGGGCCGTAATCAAAAAGACATAATAAGGGGCGCCTGGGTGGCTCAGTCGGTTAAGCAGCCGACTTCGGCTCAGGTCATGATCTCGCGGTCCGTGAGTTCGAGCCCCGCGTCGGGCTCTGTGCGGGCTCTATGCTGACAGCTCAGAGCCTCGAGCCTGTTTCAGATTCTGTGTCTCCCTCCCTCTGACCCTCCCCCGTTCATGCTCTGTCTCTCTCTGTCTCAAAAATAAACGTTAAAAAAAAATTAAAAAAAAAAGACATAATAAAAATGGCTGGCAAGGACATAAAGAAATTGAAAATCTTACGCATCACTGGTAGGAATGGTGCACTCACTTAAAAAAATGTTTGACAGTTTCTCACAAATGTTAAAAATAGAATTGCCATATGACCCAAAAATTCCATTCATAGATATATACCTAAGAGAAATGAAAACATATCTTCACACAAAAACTTGAACATAAATTTCATAGCAGCATTATTTATGATAAGAAAAAGAGGAAACAACCCATTTCACCTTCAACTGATGACTAGATAAATAAGATTATAAAACTTCTTGGAATAAACATAACAGAAAACAGTAAAATGAAGTGAGAGGGGGACCTAGTGTGCAAAATTGAAGTATCTCCTCACTCTCGAGGACTTGCACAACTTTGCAAGTGAGATCCTCCTTAAATTTTGAACCCTAGGCTCTTCATGTCCTCGCTGCAGTGTAGACTTTGTGAGAAATGTTTAGTGATTGGGGAATAGGCAAAAATTTTTACCAATGACACCAAAAGTAAGATCCTAAAATGTTTTAACATGATAATCTGAACTTTCTTAAAATCAAAAGCTTCTGCTCTTGAAAAGATTCTGTTGTGTATATAAACCACAATTTCTTTATCCATTCATCAGTTGATGGACATTTAGGCTCTTTCCATAATTTGGCTATTGTTGAGAGTGCTGCTATGAACATTGGGGTACAAGTGCCCCTATGCATCAGTACTCCTGTATCCCTTGGGTAAATTCCTAGCAGTGCTATTGCTGGGTCATAGGGTAGGTCTATTTTTAATTTTCTGAGGAACCTCCACACTGCTTTCCAGAGCGGCTGCACCAATTTGCATTCCCACCAACAGTGCAAGAGGGTTCCCGTTTCTCCACATCCTCTCCAGCATCTATAGTCTCCTGATTTGTTCATTTTGGCCACTCTGACTGGCGTGACTGAGGGTTGATGGGGGGTGGGAGGGAGGGGAGGGTGGGTGATGGGTATTGAGGAGGGCACCTTTTGGGATGAGCACTGGGTGTTGTATGGAAACCAATTTGTCAATAAATTTCATATATATATATATAAAAAATAAAGCAGAGTATTAAAACAAAAAAAAAAAGATTCTGTTAAGAGAATGAAAGACAAATCACAGACTGGAAAAAAAAAATCCAGAATGTATAAAGAACTTTCAACTCTCAATCAAAAATATCAGTTAAAAGTAGGCAGAATATTTGGACAGATACGTGACCAAAGGATGGGGGAGGAGGTGTATGAAAAATGCCCAACATCATTGTTTAGTAGGTACGTGCAAAGTAAATATGGTACATCCATATGATAAAATATTATTTGGTATTAAAAAGGAATTAAGTACTGATGTATGCTCTTATATGGATGAAGCTTGAAAATGATATGCTACATGAAAGAAGCCCATCACAACATATCACATATTGTATGTTCCATTTACATGAAATACCCAGAACAGAGAAGTCTGCAGAGATAGAAAGTAGTTTAGTGGTTGCCTAGGCTTGGGCAAGGGGGAGACAGAGATTGATTGTTAATTGGTATGTGGTTACTTTTTGGAGTGGTGAAAATAGGATTCAATTAGATTATGGCAACGGTTGCACAACTCTGAATATACTAAAAATACTGAATTATACACTTTAAATTATAGGTTGTATGATATGGAAATTATATCTAAATAAGTTTTTTTTTTTTAATATATCCAGTAGACTAATGCTCAGGACGAGATCATATGGACCTTTTTCCCCCAGGCTCCTCCCTACTAAATACAACTTACTGTAAAGCCTGGAAATACCTACTATAAAGCCTGGAAGTAACTTCAGAGCAAACCAAAAGAGAATTCTGAAAGATGACAGAGGAAGGTGTACTGGTTTGGGATCCCAGGACTGGAGAAACAGCACAGTTATGAGGACATCTTATGACCTCTCATCCAACAGAAAAAGGTGACCCCGGCCTGCAATTTCCTGAACACCAGCTTCGTTTTAGCAGTAGAACGTGGGCCAGGAAGGCTCATCCTTCCTCTAGATCAAATGGAAGTCCCACCTACATCAGGTGAGCCAAGCAGTACTATGAATCAATAGCAGAAAGATAACAGAAAACTTTCAAAACACTTGGAAATGAAACTAACCATCTAAATAATCTGTGGGTCAATGAGAAAGTCTCAAGGGAAAATTAAAAAAAAATATGCTAAACAGAGTGAAAATACAACATATCAAACTTGTGGTACACCGCAAAGTACTGAAAGCTTACACTAGAAAAGAGAAAATCAATAATCTAAGTTCCTACCTAAAGAAACTAGAAAAGAAGAGGAAAGTAAACCAGTATAAAGCAGAAGAGAGGATGTATTTGAGATGAGTTCAAGTGAATAGGGCTGCTATTTGAGGGGAATGATGATATGAATGAGTGGAGATTTAGAGAAGAAGACAACCTGGGGCACGTGAAGCATTACTGACTGGCCTGAGGGACCAGCTGAGCCTGGAAATTCTAACTCTTAGAAGCACCAATATGTGGAGTGCTACTCCTGTCTCTCACAGTGGTTATTGTGAGACTGGAGAGATCAGATGTTCAGAGGACCTCAAACCTAAGACTAACTAGTGCAGGTGTGGTATTTGGAGGGCAAAGGGTTGAAGAGGTGGTCAGTTCCAAATCGATATGCCCTGACATCTGGCTGGATGAGGGAAGAAGTAAAGAAGAAAGGAAAGGCTTGAGGCACTAGGCACCTCAATGCAGCCAAATAGCAGATGCGTGGGACCCAGCCACTGTTAGGAGATTCAAGACACAATGGGATATTGAACTTGGCCCCTCAGAAGTCCAGTCATACCCAGTGATGCCAAGTGATTGGTTGAAGCACTAAGAAGTTAAAAGACAGGGTGGTGAGGGTGAGACCAGGCTGTGCGGGATGGGTCTTCTGTGTGGATATTGTCAAGGCCACCTGGGATGAGACCAGGACTTGGAGTGTCAAGGAAGTCTCTTGAGATCTCCCTTAGAGTATGGGGAAGAGTGGGGATAATGCCCACATCCATTTGTCACTCTCAGTTCAAACCCTCTGGTTAGCAGTCAGCACTGGGGAGGAATGCAAGGGAAACAATAAGATCAAGGAAAAAACCTGGTTTCAGGGAAGGCCTGGAAGTAAAAGGAATGTTTTGAAACAATCAACTTTCCTGCTTATTATCTGGTTTATTGGTTGGTTTTCTTTTTTTTAATTTTTTTTTTCAACGTTTATTTATTTTGGGGACAGAGAGAGACAGAGCATGAACGGGGGAGGGGCAGAGAGAGAGGGAGACACAGAATCGGAAACAGGCTCCAGGCTCTGAGCCATCAGCCCAGAGCCTGACGCGGGGCTCGAACTCCCAGACCGCGAGATCGTGACCTGGCTGAAGTCGGACGCTTAACCGACTGCGCCACCCAGGCGCCCCTATTGGTTGGTTTTTAAGCTGAGTGGGGAAAGTACAGGCAAACTCTTCTGGGGACACATTTTACTATGTTAGCCCTGTAAAGTTCTGGAATGGCAGTCAGAAGGTTTGTCTGAATATTAATCCAGATCTCTGACCTCAAGTCAGCTGTTTGCCAATATAAAGCTTTTGTGTGACCATTTATATAAGAACAGAGTTGGAATAAATGAGCTTTACATTTCCCACTGGCTTTAATACATATGGGCCCTAGATGCATATACTAGGGTCCGCATGAGCTAGTACAGTTGTTGTCTAGTAGCTTGTTCTATCTAGAGAGAAAGGACCTATGAGGAAGGAGGGTGAACCTTGCTTGTTAAAAGTGCAAATCCCATTCAAATAACTCCCCCAAGACATCACAAAGCATCTTCTTGTCAGAGGAAGAATTCTAAAATGGATGGCCCAGGATAATCTAGTGGTGAAACACCCGAGCTTTGGAGACTGGCTGTTTTCCACTAACCAGGTGTTTAATTTGGGCAGATTATTGGACCTCTCTGTATCTCACTGTTTGCCAGGAAACAACGAGGATTACAGTAGCATGTACTTCATAGAGTTGTGAATATTAAATAAAATGATGCATGTAAAGCTTCAAACCCAGTGTCAGACACTTTGGAATAACTCAATATATGTCAATGATTATTATAATAATTATGAAAATCATTATGGGAGGGACCCAATGTTATTACATTTCTGTTCTCTGTAAAACTCTATGTGAGGAAATATCCTAAAGCAAAGTGTACAAAAATAAATAATACACAACATATCACTCTCCCGGGGCCCTGTGCCTGACACGGGAAATTTCCAAGCATGTCATGAAGTCTTAAGTTTTCAAGAAAGGTTGGAGGTCCTGTCAATCAAACAGCAACGCGTTCTTCTCTTGCCCTGAAAATCATGTATTTCCAGATGTTTTCAGGTTTTCATTTTTCACCAATACAAAGGGGATTTCTCAGTTGAGGACATCTAGTGATCTCTCCTTTTATCCCCCTCCTTTTCCCTTTAGAGGCCCTCCTCTTAAGCTTCATTTTTTCCAGTTTCTCTTCCATCCCTTCTCAACCATTTATCCGACTTTAACCCTTTCATTCTCTTTATTCAACTAGAGCACTTCCCCTTTCTTCCATTTTACTCCACACCCTCCTCCCCTTTATCCCATGTCCCCCTCCCCTTTATTCCATGTCGCCCACCCTTCCCCTTTATGCTCCATCACTTCCGCCTCTTTATTCTCCATCACCTCTGCTTTTTATTCCCCATCACCCCCATTTTGCCCCCATTACCTCCATCCCTTTATCTCACATCATCCCCCCCTTATCCCACATCACCCTTCCCCTTCATACCCCATCATCTCCTCCTTATTCCCCATAACCCCTCCCCTTTTGTCCTTCTGACCTCCAACACTTTATTCCCAATCATCTCTCTTCTTTATTCCTTACCCCCTCTCCTTTATTCTGTGTCACCTCTCTCCTTTATCCCCCATCACCCCTCCCCTTTATTCTACACACCCCCTGCTTTAGTCCATTCCCCGACATCCCATTATTCCATGTCACCCCCTCTCCTTTATCCCTCTTCCCTATTTCTCTTTCCCCTTCAGCTCTAGTCAGAGCTTCCCAACTCACCAATCCAATTTTCAAATTAAACACACACACACACACACACACACACACACACACACACAGTAAGCCATGAATATGCTGCTGTCACAACACAGATGTTTATTAATGATTAAATGCCAGAGAAGTTTTAACAATCACAAATCTTCGAGCTCTGCGGTTGTTACCCATTGTGTGATCAATTTCTATCCCTCAATACAATACATTCTTCATTCTACGGACCTTAGCAGTTGTTACCCCTCAATATTAGCTATAATTTTGGATGTCATACATAACCCATATCTGCGTGTTACCAGAGCATGTCCCGCAAATTTGTACCGTCCTGCAGAGAGGAGCTACAGAGACGATAGGTAAGAACGTTTGGAATCAGGTGACTTGAACTACTTGGAACTATGTGTCTCTACCTAACTAGCTGTTTTGCTGACAACAGGGTGTGAACTCCAGCTGTCTGTAAAACAGATCTAGGTAATAAAATCAAATTTTTCCTCTAAGTTTTGACCCCAGAAGGCTAGTTAGGCTTACATTTGAGGTTTCCCTGTTAGCGTGACCTGAGCAAAACTGCACAGAATTTTGGGGGTGGCTATTTGATGAGCCATTGGTCTAAATAATTTGGGGCGGGCAAAAAATCCTGAGGTGGTGGAGTTGCTGCGGGGACACGGCTATGAGTTGGTGTGACATGGTTTAGCGTTAATTGTTTGTCAGCTGTCAGTCCTGACATGACGTCCTAGCATGCCTCTTGAGGGCCTTTGCAATTGAGCTCTTGGGAGGAGGGAAGGAAAGTCAGGAAAAACATGCAATTCCCTTTTTTGGGGGGAGGGAAAGCACCTCGAGATTTGTGAGCTTCTCTGGGACAAGGTGTTTACCACAAATGTCACATCAATTAAAGGACAGGCTGTAGTGTGGGAAAGCCAGGATCAGGGGTAAAAGAGAAAGGCAAGGTAGCACCAGGGAGCCTGGGCATGACACAGAAACATCTCTGCTTGTACTAGCTGAAGAGACCAAACATCCCCAGTGAAGGGGCTGGCAGTGTGTTTGGAATTCTCAGCCTGACCCGAGCATCAGGTGGAAATCCTTCTTACCCTCAGATCTTTACCCTCAACGTTTCTTCAATGTTTCCTGTGACATCCCAGGTCTACCCCCACCCTTTTCCCCTGTCCGGCACCTTATAGAAGGAAAAACATCTAAGGAAAGAAGTAGCCGATGCCAGTTTTGGCCTCCTTCTCCCGGGGCACACGGAGCAATGGGCGGTCTTGCTCCGGAATGGGGGGGTTACCCGCTCCTTCCTCATCGTCATGGGAACGGGCAGTGCCGGGAGGCACAGCTGGCTCCTCAGAGGAACCTGGAAAATAGTAACAGTGTTAACTCCTTAATGTTTCCAGACTTCATACTTTGCACAGCACGCAAGGGACTAAGACCTAATTTTGCACTTCAAATACAATACGAAGCAAGAAGTTAGAGTAGGAAAGATTATCCCTGTTTGACATGTTAAGAAAACTGCAGCCTAACAGTGGAACACATATCTCTAAATCTAGGCCCCCTGTAGAAGGTGGTGGGGGTAGGGCTGGGTTAGAGAACAGGAAGAGTGAGACAGATACCCCCTGCTTACAGCTAATGGACAATACCACCGGGCAGGCGGGGAAGAGGGTGGCCCCCTAACAACCACCACCACCCTACAACCAGCCTGACTAATTTTACTAAGCAAATGAGTAACAAAGCTGGAGCCAGAAGCTTACAGCACTTCGTGAAGGGGAGAAAGCAGGTGTCAGTCATCAATGACTCTGGGGAGGATTTGTGGTCCATGACTTGGCCAGGCTGAGACTTGTTTTTAAGGAGGGTGGTATCTACAAGAAATGTAACATCTGCACCTTCTTTGTGGAACTTTATTGCCTTTGGACTCCAAACTTCTCTAGAGTCAAGATCATTAGGCATTGGGACAGCCTCCACATTCATGATTTCATCAAGACTGACAGTAAGGTCTGGCTGAGGGTCTGGAATTGTGTTGAGAATGGAGACATCTTCAGGCTCTGGAACCAAGTTGGTAACTTCATCCTCTTCAAAAGTGTTGGCTCGGTCTTTCTGAGAACTGGGAATTTCGTTGTGAATTTCAGCATCCCCAAGCTCTGGAACCACATTAAATACTGAGTCTTTTTCAAGACGGGGGTTTTCTTTAGAGTCTCGGATTCCACTGACATCAGAGGCTTCTTCGTGTCTTGGGATTTCTTCAGTAACTGAAGATTCTTCCTGGTCTTGAATGTCATCAAAATCAGAGACATCTTCAGGGCTCGTTACTACATGGAGAGCTGGGACCTCTTCAGGGTTGGAGCCTTCCTCGGAGCCTGCAATTCCATTGAATTCTGGAGTTTCTTCCTGATCTGGAATTTCTTCAGTATCTGAGGTTTCTTCATCATTTGGGACTCCATCAAGAGCTGGCACCTCTTCAAGATTGGGATCTTCTTCAGAGTCTGAGAGTCCATTAACCTCTGGGGATTCTTCATGATTTAGGATTTCATGACCCCCAGGGGCTTCCTCAGGGCTTGGCAACATATGAAGAGCTGGGACTTCTTCAAAATCAAGGTCTTCGTCAGAATTTGAAATCCCATTGACCTCTGGGGCTTCTTCGTGGCCTGGAATTGCTTCAGCATTTGAGGATACATCATTTGGGATTTCATCAAGAGCCGGAACCTCTTCAAGATTGGGATCTTCTTCAGAATCTGGGTTTTCATCATGTTCTGAAGCATCTGCATGGTCTGAGATTTCATCGGTATCTGAGGCTTCTTCATTGTTCAGGATTACATCGAGATAGGGAATTCCTGCAAGGTCAAGGTTTTGGTTGTCTTCAAAATCTGGCCCTTCTTCAAGGTCGTGGTTTGGGTTTTCTCCAGGATTTGAGATTTCTTGCACATCTGGGGCTCCTTCAGGGTCTGGGACCATATCAAAATATGGTATTTCTTCAAAGTCTGGGATTTCAATGAGTTCGGGAATTTCATCATCAGGGTCTAGAATATCTTCAAGGGGAGGAAGATCATCAAAATTCAGGGTATCATCATCATCATCATCATCGTTGTTGTCGTCCTCATCATCTTCTTCTTCATCAAGCTCTGGTATGCCTTCAAGATGTGGGCCTTGAATCTCAAGATCGTTTGGGATCTCGAGACCTTGAATTTCCCCAAAGACTACTCCTTGATGGAGATACTCAAATACTAGCTCTTCATGGCCTGACACATCTTCCTCAGAGGACTCATCTTCCTCAAGGGGCTCATCTTCAGCAAGGACCTGGCCTTCAGGAAGGGCCTGACTTTCACCAAGGGACTGACCTTCAGCAAGGGCCTGACCTCCAGCAGGGAACTGACCTTCATCAAAGGGCTTGCTCTGAGCAAGGACAGCAGCCCGGGCTTCAGCAGAAGTTTCCACTGGATCAGAAAGTAAAGCATCCTCTTCCATCTTTATTCGTGCACTCCTGGGTGGAAATGAATTTGGAAAAGCAAGTCAGTTTTCATACTTGGTTTGCCTAACATGACGGTGGTCTTGGATTGAAAGCCCCCATAGGAGATTCTGCTTCAGGCTAAGCTTAAACAAACCAAGAAAACACTCACTGTATCTTCCTCAAATTCCTGCGTCTGATAAAATCCAGGGCTTCAGGACTGGATTTCCACACACGCTTAGCAACCTGCTTCTGAATATGGGGAGGCACCTGAGGGTAAAATGAGCAATGTTAGCCTTTATTACACAACATTTAAAAATTTATACTCCTCTCTATCAGGTACCCAGGACTGAAGATACCATGACCACTGAATGCAGGAGGAATTTCTGGAAGATTTAGTGGCTGCCTGCTTTGGCTACTGTCAGGGATGCATGTATGACCCTCACTTGCCTTGTGAATAGGAGAAAGCTATGAAGGAAGTTTGTCCAAAAGCTCCCTTTACCTGGAAGAGGATATCCCAGTTATCAATCATGGCACGGACCACATTGACAGAAGCAACATAGTGGTCAATCCCCAGTCTTGTTTTCCTGGACTCCCTCTTGGCAAATCTCCCCTTCTTCAGGAGAGCAGATCCAAACACCAGAGCCAAGTTGGTGGAAGTCATACGGTTGCCTGAAACCTACGAAAAGGAAAGCAGAAAGTGATCGACTCTGAGGCAGTAATGGAAATGACACAAATATGAATGTCTCCTTTTGTTCTTGTTTCCTTCTCCTACCGTCTGTCTCTGTGTCTCTCTGATACACTCCCACACATGTCCCCTACTACAGCTCTCATTACCATTCTCCACAGGTTTTTACCAACTGTCCGTCAATGCCAATGGAGTCCTCGCAGTTCTCAGTGATCTTATGCAGGGCCTTCAGCAGACGCTCCAAGGTATCACTGTGGCAGGGTGGCATCAGATAAACCAGCAACTGCAGGGCAGAAAGCTGATCCTGTGGCTTTAGAGCTAGAAGAAGGAAAGCAGTGGATGGCTCAGGGGGCTAGCCTTGACAGCAGCCTGATACCAAAAGACATGTGATTATGCTTGAAAACTGAGGAAGAGCTATGGAGGAAGTACCCAGGCATCTTGTCTTTGCTCATTCCCAAAGCATTTGAGGTCAGGAGCCCTGAAAGCAAGAAGTGCTCCCATCAAAAGCAGATCCCTTCTACAGAACCTAGGTTCTTCTTTGCCCTGGGAGGACACACACAGCTTCAAGAAGCTCTAGAGAAATCTCCCAACAATAGACTTACAATGGACTGTTAAGAGATCTAGGGAAAGCAATCTGGATAGGTGTTTTCATCTTCTGATGTTTACTCTGTTTTAGTTCCCTGGGGTCCTGCAGCCAGACCTCTGTCCCTACCGCCCCCCTCCCCATACTATTTCCCCTCCTTGCCTGACAAGGGACAGCACAAGACTCACTTGCTGTCAGGAGGAAGGACATGTACAGATCGTCTGGCAGCAGAGAGTCCTTCATGTCCCGGAAAAACTCCTTGAGGAGTGCAGCCACATCATGCACATTCTGATTGTCATCCAGCACTACATCCAGACCTTGATCAAATTCTTCACGGAGCTAGAAAAAAGGGAGAGAAGACATGGACCCTCTGCCCTGCCCATCACATGCTCCCTCCTGGCATTTCCTTCCATAAGTCTCAAGCTTCAGTGGAGGTGGCTGGCAATATGGCATGACTGAGGGGCTAGAAAGAAGACGCTGATCCCCCCCCCCACCAGGCATGAAACTCCACTCAGATCTATGGGGAAGACACCCCCACCTGTTTTTCCTCACTCAAGGAACATAGGTGTAAACAGAGCCACTTTACCTGACGCACTCTCTCTGCCGAGTATTCCAGGGTGAAAATTCCCACTGTGCTTAAGCCTGAAAGAAAAGACCAGGAGATGCTAAGTATCTCTGGTCCCCTTCCCCATGGCATTTCCCCTCTCCCCAACTGAATCCCAGCCCCAGCTGGTGGCAGGGGAATGTTCCCACCCTTCACCCTGTGTCCTCTTTTCTCTACCCATTTCTAGAACACCATTCTTGCCCTTTAATTGCCTCCTACCTTGATTACACCATCATTTTCAGCCCCCTTACCATGTTTCTCAATGAAGCTGCAGCAAGCCTCAACAACCTGGGGGATTTGTTTAGCAATCGGATTGAGGCTCATTTTCCTTTTGGATCCCAGAAGTCGCTGGCCAATCGGAAAGGAAATCTTGGAAAGTTGCAGGGTCTGCAGCAGCAGGGCCCCATCCTCCAGTTCAGCCAGGCTGTCCACGGACACTGCACCCTGTGGAGAAACCCAAACTATCTTAAAGGGGGGGGGGGCAGGAGGGTCACTTTGGACCTTCCTGGGGATTGTGTCACATTCATAACAGGAGACCTTCTCTCCGTGGGAAGCCAATTACACCCCCCACACACACACACACACGTTTTCTTCAGCTCTCCCTCCCTCTGAGGTCACAGGCCTTGACCCTCCCGCCCTGCATCGATGGACACCTCAGGGACGGCACTGCTTGCAGGGTTCAACTCACTCGACGCCCACGGCGAGTAAACTCCCGGGGCAAGGTGGGCTCATCCCGTCTGCGACTGAAAAAGCGCCTGATGCGGCCAAACATCCTTTGCACCACGTTTCCCCGACGACGTCCCGAGGCCTGACCAGTGGATTCTTCAATCTGCATCGCGGCTGTTAGTTCAAGATGCTTGCGGCGGGTAAGCTCATTCACCAGGACTTCTTCCAGGCGAATGCCAAACGTCTTGAGTGATACGACTGGGGAGCCAGGGAGAGAAAGAATGAGACACGTCAACGCTCCGCAGCGCTTAAATCAGGAGGAAGTGCAGGGGCTGTAGCGCTCCTCTAAGCAACCGCCCGCAGCCAACCCCACCCCTCCAGACCCGCAGCGCCCCTCCCTGGGGAGGGAGCCAAAAAGACCCTGCAGTGGTTTGGCGGAAGCACTGAGCTCCACTACCCCGACGGAGCTCGGGATCACTGCCTTAGGTCCTGCCAGGGGGGTGACAGCGTTGAAGCAATGAGGGCAGTTTCTTCTGGGCGACTGTCTGGGGTGGATCCACGGGGAAGGCTTAGGGAAATCTGCTGGGACCGCCCCGCGTCTGCAGCGAGTGCGCCATTTCCTGAAACATCCCCTATGGGGTTGGGGGGGGGTTGAGTACCCCCAGAAGCAATGGGCACCGCCGAATCTCCAGTAGCCAGGGACACAATGGCGGGGGGGGGGGTAAAGCCCCATTTATTTCCTAAGTACGAGAGCCCCTCACCCCTCTGCTGTCCTCTCAGAATCAGAAACCACTTCTCCAAGGTGTTTGGACGGTCAATAGGCAGAGCTATGGGAAGAGAAAAAGAAAAGACACGCACACTCACACAAATAGGATTTGATAAATGATGAAAACATCACAATGTATTGATCTGCGGGGGAGGGGGCGGAGCAAACAGCTCCGACCTGCCCGCTGAAAGTGTTTTGCTTTCTCCCAGCCTCAGTTTCCCCGTTTGACAACGGGACCAAGCCCATCTACCACCCCTGAGACTCCAAGAATTTAACCGAATCAGACGATCGGAGGCGCCTCGTGCGCAGCGCGCCCCGTGTCACGCACCAGCAGCAGCTCCGCACAGGGCTTCAGACACACATTGCGGACTCTGGGGCGCCGCGACCGTGCAACAGGCTAGGGGAGGGGCTCCGCCTGCGTCCCGGCGGCAAGTAGGGGTCGCCAAGTTCCTGTGGGCGCGCTCGCGCCCGGGCTGCCGTCGGCTCCCCACACCGCAACCCCGGCAGCCGCGACACGCGCCGTCCCCGCTCTCAGACCCCCGCAGCGGGGTCTCCTCGTCCCTGGCGTGGCGTCCCCAGGTTACGGCCGCCGCGCGCGCCCGGCGCGCCCCCCGCCCCTCGCACTTTTCTCTGCCGCGGGGGCGCCCCTCGGCCCGTGCGCCCCTTCCCACCTCCCCGGGGCCGCCCAGCCCCCTGCACGCTCGGGCCCCATCCAGGGCTTCGTCCCGCTCGCTCACCCAGCCGGCTGAGCGGGGGTGGCAGCGATCGCAGCGCACCTCCCGCCGACGCTTCCGCGCCCGCACCGCCCTCCCGCTCTGTGCCCGGATTGGCGCGTGTCTCTCTCGCTGTCTCGCTATCTCCCCGGACTCGCCGTCTCTCGAGCACGCCGTCTCTGTGCGTCCTGGTCCCTTCTCAAAGGGTCCCTCTGCGCCTCCTCCTCGCTCTGACTCCTCGCACCGCACCTGGTGCGTCAGTCTTTTCACCTGCCCTCTGTCCACCTGTCTGTCCCTGCCTTCCGCCTGTCTGACCACCCCCTCAAGCCCCCAGGCTTCGACCCAACTCAAGTAATCTTGACCTCTTCCACAATTCAACCAAAACCCTTCAACTCCTGCTTCCTCAGTGGTCCGGGCTCCAGGGGAACCGAGCGGGGCCGAGACCAGGCGGGAGCCCCTCCCACCCTCCTGGACCCCAGACTCGGCCCGTCCTGCCCTGGGGTCCGCTCGCTCGAAGGCGGGGACACCACGCTCCGGGGCCGGCTCACCTCGGTCAGGTTTGAATTCAGAGAGGAAATGTCTGGCCATGAGTTCGTGGTAAGCAGTCTCTTGCAGCTTCAGACGCTCTAGCTCCGACAGACTGTGTATTGATATCATTTTCGTCCTGCGGTCCGGATTGTGTCCTGGGGCTCCTCCCAGGACGTTCACTAAAAAAAGGAAGGCGGACAACAACAGCAAAGGGGGCATGATTCTGGGGCACAGTGTCCTTGCTGCCTTCAGAAAAGGAATGCAGCCACCCATTCTGGAATCGGATGATATCAAGGCTGCATCATCCAATTGTCACTGGACCTGGTGGAAGGAGCTATGGGGGGGAGGGTGGTAAAGGGGGAGGGAAAACTGGGAGGCGGCTTCACCCTCAAGCATAGCTGCCTCTGGTTGCTTATTTGAAGAAAAAAAAAAAAACCAACTTAAAAAAAAAATCATCCCTGAACCGATAGTCCAGAAAAGAGAAAACCTAATTAGGCAGAAGAAGAAGAAAAAGGAGGAGGAGGAGGAGGAGGAGGAGGAGGAGGAGGAGGAGGAAGAGGAGAAAAGAAAGAAAGAAAGAAAGAAAGAAAGAGAAAGTAAAGAAAAAAAGAAAGAAAAAAGAAGGAAAAAAGAGATTAAAAAGAAAACCAACCAACCTTATTCACAATTGTAAAATGTACATTGAGACAAGTATAAGGTAATATTTTCCCTCAATTAATTAGAACTTTGATAGAGTTCATTTAATGGTGATACTCTGTGCTGTCCAGGCTGGATGAAATGGGCACATTCATTTAGGTTAGGAGCACTGAAAATGTGTACAACTCTTCCAGAAGGCAAACGGGGCACATAAGTATGGAGCCAAAAATCATCCCCAGGCCCTTTGACCTAGTAATTCCCCTTCTAGGAATCTGTCCTAATGAAATCTACCTTCGGACAGGCAAAAACATATGTACATGAGCCATAACAGGAAAAAATTTAGGGGAAAAAAGCTAGCCCAGTAATGAGACTAGTTATATAAATTATGGAACGACCACAGTCTGGAAAATTATGAAATCATTAAAGTGATATTTACAAAGAGCTTTTAAACAGCAAATACAAAATATAGAATTGTGTTAATTATGATTACAACCATGTGAAGGAAAATCTGCATAAAAATAAAAGACTGAAAGAAATTCACCCCAATATGAACAGCATCTTTATTAAGTGGTAGGATTTTGTTTGCCTTTGCTTTTTCTCTATTTACTAAAAATTGTGAGACTTGATTATATTATGTTTTTCATGAAAACACCATCAGTTTGTATCAAAAGAAACAAACATCGTTTCCTGGCCATTTCTAGTGAGTCTCCTCCCAACACAGAACTGGTGATCAGAGTGAAGTTTGTCTTAGTGTTCTGGCAAACCTGTTTTCCATGTCCCTTCTCCATGGCGCCCAGTATCCCATACTGCTGCTCCCAGGCTGCATAGGATCCCCCAGTGGGGATCTCTCTGGACCCCACACAGCATTCTTCCCCGCACATCCTGGCCTCATTTGTTCTTTCATTCATTCATTTATTTTAAAAATTCTGTATTAATTACTCACTTTGTGCCAGGCACTAAAGATTCAACTATGGGCAAATGAAACTACTCCTTTCCTAAAAGATTTAACAGTGCAGTGAAGGAGATACACAGGTTGGTAACAATTTACAAAACCTTGTGAGAAGTCAATGGCCACGATATAAACAAAGTACTGTGAGAGCAGAAAGGAGGAAACATCTAAGTCTGCCTGGAGATGGGGGGGGGGGGCGTCCAGAAAGAGAACATCTTGTGCAAAGGCAAAGAGATGGGAGAGAGGTTGTCATATTCTTAAAGCTGTAGAAAAGGGGATGTTAGGAGATAAATCTGCATAAGCAGGCATGAACTGACGAATGGCCTTGTAAGCCATATTATGGAACTGGACTTTCTCCTGAAGGCAGTAGGGAACTACTGCAGGGTTTTAAGTGGAGAGGGACAGAGTCAGAGCTGCAGTTGGAAAAATCACAGGGAGCAGTGAAAAGCCTGGTCTGAGTAGAGAGTCTGAAGTAGGTAGATCAGCCAAGAGGCAAAGAGATGCTGATACAAGCCAGTGTCACTGGGGCTGGGGCTGGGGGAGGATTCTATGGGTAGAATTGACAGAGCTTAGGGGAATTGTAATAAGAAGGACAGAATTTAGGACAGCTCCAAAGGTTATAGTTTGGGTGAGTGTGTGGATTCTGGCTCTTGATAGAGAAAATAATTTGGGACATAGGGAACTAAACCTTTTGACAATAAGGGAAGGGGTCACATGCCATTTCTTGGAGCTCCCCTTTGCCATGGAGTTTTACGGTAATATTCTATATATTATAGTTGAGTAGGCGGCTGAAATCCCAAAGATCAGGTAATGTGGCTTTGACAGAGGAAAAGCAGGTAGGCGTTTATCATTCAACAATTTATACAAATGAGCTCTGTCCAGAACAAGCACACAAACAAACCCACAAACCCACCAAAATCCCACCCTTGTTTTGTTTCCAAAATTCTCTTTTGCCGACTTTCCTTAATAGCCAAAGTCACAGTTATCAAAAATAAGTTCTTACCAGATAACTGAAATGCAGTATGAGAAAAGGCGAGGAGTCTTTCTATGGCTTTTGAACTGAGCTAGGAGGAAAAATCCTTAGCATGGATTTTTTAAATCTCCTTCAACTCCAAAGCACCATTCCCTGGACCCAAACTGAATGCCTAAGCCCAACCACCAAACTTTGTCCACAAGATGATCATTTTAACCAAAGACATATGCACAGCACCCACCTCAGTCCCAGACTAAGTCCCTAGCAATCCCCCATTCACAATAGCTGGTCCAGACCCTATTAGCCAAGGGTCTCATCCTGACACATACAGCCTAGCTCTGCTTAATTTTTTTGAGGTTACTCCCCCTCTCCCTTTCCCCAATTCAGGCATATTTGTACCTGCTTTGAAGTTGCGGCTATTTCTTCTTGCCAAGGCTTACCAGATCTGGTCATCTGAAGAGTATAGCTGGTTCTTTTACCCAGAAACCAAGATGAAAATCTATCCCTCTCCCCCCCCCCAATAAGGTAAGAACAAATAAGAAAATCTCAAAAAAACACCAGCCAAAAAAGAGACAGAGAGAAAAGCCTTTGAGAGATGAGTCAGCCTAGATGCTTACAATTATGAAGGAAATCAAAGGCCTTAGAATAAACCGTTTGTCATTGCCTCCTGCTCAAAGATACAGGGCTAAACTTAAGAGCAATCATATGCTGCTATTCTGCCAGCAAAACTGACACCGTCTTGCTTCCTTTCAACCCTCTCAAGCCACCAGAAGAATACAGGACAGAAGTAGAGTTAGGAAGGCCAGTGTGCCCAGACAGGAAGCAGATGGGGGGGGGGGGGCAAGTAAGCAGGTTTCAACACCAAAAGAGACACAGAAATAGGTTCTTGAGATTTGAATACTTGTCCTCAGGCTTGGTTTTCCAAGCTGAGTACAAAAGGAGGCTCCTCACAGGGAACAAGGTGCCAAGAGACCTCTCCTGCTCCAAAGCGTCTTCCTCTTCCCCTTTCAGCATGCCTTAGGGCTGGCCTGAAGTGACCATGGCATCAAAAAATACACAAGAAAGAAGAGGAAAGCAAGGCCTCTCAGTTTCAGCCTAGAATTCAAGACATTTGCAAAAACGAAGTCTTTAGACATTTATCTGCAGGGGCCGCTGGAGTCAGAACTAAATAGAATGCAGTTCAAAGCCAAGCTTTACAATATCTTGGCTGTGTGACCTTAGGAAAATCAGTTGAATTCTCTGAGCTTCAGTGACTTCCTATATAAAATGGGAAAATGATGCAGTACCCATTTCAGCAGTCGTGTGAGAATAAATGAATAATGCATGCGTGATATTTAGCATTGGTTTTTAATAAAAACGTTGATCTTGAAGGTTCTTTGCAAAGGAGTTTACGAGAAAATATCAGGTTTCAAAAGTAATTACATAAAATTAGAATTTGTATCAATGCATACAAAGTCTTACTCTGTTCAAGCTCTACTAAATTTGAATTAAATTAAAACAGGTAAAGAGATCTTGAGAGACTGTTGGGAATAGGTCTTTCTTCTTCAGTCTCCAACAGCCTCAGGGTCAAGTTTAAAAAAAGTCATCTTACAAAATAGGAAAACTAACTGCATAGATCAATTTTTTTAAATGCTATTATTCAGGTTAGCAAAATGCCTATATGTCTCAAAATTTCTTTTTCTTTCAAACCATCCAATTTTACACTGACACTGGCAAAAGAAAGCATAATTAATTGTATGTAGATCAGTAGAGGGGCTAGGATATTAGCAGATGCTGAAACAGAGAATTTGAACAAAGACCAGAGGGAGACCCAGAGCAAGTCTCCAGAAATACAAAAGGGGGAAACACATTTGGGTATCATCAGGCCTGTTTCTCACATCCTGCCGAAATGCATGGCACAGATGGAGAAACAAATTAACGTCAGAAAGGTCACCCTCTCCGACATTGTGAGGACAGGAATGCTTTCAGCTAGGCATAAATCCACAGCCCTCACAATCTGGAGGACTAATTTACTCCACTGTCCCCATCAAATAGTTAGGGATGGCATAGCACTCACTAGTAAACACCTATGAGGAAAAAAAAGCAGGGGACTTCACGGACGCCATCATTTGAATTCCTATAACCTAGGCACTTTATGGCACCATCAGAATTTTGCCCCAAGCTTTTGATGGCACTTCAGAGTTTTGAGAAATTGATAGTGCATGAGCTTGAGTGCCCCACAGGCATTGTGTCTATGTTATTCAAATGTCTACAGGCAGTGACAATAGATAAAGACATCCCTGTTAATGTATCACAATATGGGAAAGAGATACAGTTCTCCAGATAAAAATATTTGAGCACCAGTTTGGTCTGCTGGCACATTACCTCATTCATCTCTGAGTGTTAATGAGTTAGCCTTTAAGTTGTTATCCCATAACCTCCATTTTGGCAAAGGCTGCAGTCGTGATGAACAAAATGGCTCATTTTATCCTACGCTGTGATGGTGCCCCCAAGATAATTAAATTTGGGAGCAGTGCTCTTCTATACGCGGAGTCAGCTCATCATGCCATAGCCGAAGCTCATAAACTGGAGGTAGTTCTGTTAAAGTATATTGAGGAAACTTCTGGCTTTTCTGACACACATTCTTGAATGTTTCAGGAATTGCTTAGTATATTAGAATGGATCACAGAGAGAAAGGACCTTAGCCATCACCTAGTCCAAAGCTTCCATTCTACAGTTTAGAAAACTGAGGCTCAGAGAGAGAGATGCAAGTTTGCCAAAGGCCACACAGCAATTTGACAGCAGAATCTAGACAAGAACCCAGTTCTTCTCAGTCCTGGGGCTCTTTCCACTGCTCCATCCACCTTTACTCTTAATAGCTGCAAAACAATGCACAGCTAATTAATGAAATCAAAAGAATGGACATATAATCAAAGTGTGAGTCAATAAGCCAGGGGAGGTCATATCTGAAGGCAAAAAACCACCACAAATTACAATCTGTGTAAAATAAGTATGGTAGTCACTGTATAGAATGTGGGATGCCCTTTTTAAATTTTATTGACTAAAGAAACAACTCAAGCCCAGGACGGTGAGAGGCAATCTTTATGCTGTAAACATCCCAAAGGATAGTGTAAACAAGGTGATGTGACATCAAATACAACAAGATATAGATATTCCCACTATTATCTGCAGGATGTGTCAGAGTGCGTAATAGCGCTGGCATCACAAGCTGTGTTGCTGTTTTTCCCCCTCTTTTGGTTGCTGCTTCTATTATGTTGTGGCAGAAAAACTAAAAAAATAAGATGTTCCATCAATAGGAGGTAAATTTTTTTAAATGTCTGACTTGTCTTGTGCTTTTCATTTTCTTAAAAGCTTTCAAAATGTCCATTATCTCTAGGCCCTAGCACACAGTAGGTGTTCAATAAGTATTTGTTGGGTGAATCATAGGATTATAAATTTCAAGGGTTTTGAGAGAACATAAGGGTCTTGTAATTAAAACAGAAACAGCTCTTCGTGATTCATGGATAAATGAATCATGCCATTTTATTCTCATAACAACCCCTGGGAAGGAGGGAGGTGGGTATTATGTTTCCCCATTTTACAGATAACAACAAACTAGGGCTCTGAGGAGGTTGTGACTTACCTGAGGTTACACGAAAACACCATGGAGGAATATGATCTGGGAACCAGCTGTCCCTACCTATCCTCAGGCCAGGCTTTCCTTTCCCACTAAACCATGGTATTTCTTGGTGTTCAGCTGCTGCCTGAGACTGGGACAGTCTGAACTGAGACTGAATTCTTTCCTAAGAAGGTGGCTGGATTTCTGAGGTCTCATTTATACACACTCTTCTTGGGAAATGGTAATAAAGGTAGATTAGATAGATCAATTAATCAATTGATAGATATGACAGGTAAATATGATGATGATGATGATGATGATGATGATGATGAAAGAAAGAGACAGAGAGAGTGACAGTGACAGAGAGAGACAGAGAGAGAAGGCTCAGGAAAGGACTATTACAAAAGATAGAGAACAGGAGTGGGTAGAGGGAAAAGGCACCAAAAACCCTATGTATTCCTCCCACCGCATCCCTCATCCTAGCCTACCCCCAAGCTGACAGCATGCCATCCTGAAAAGGTCCTGAGATATGGACTGGAACTTGGGTTCAAATCCCAGCCTTGCCACATGTAAGTTCACACACTCACCAACCAAGTGACCTGTAGCAAATTATCTCACTTTCCTGAGCCTCAGTTCCATCACCTTGCAAAACAAGAATCATGATACCTATTAGCTATGACTGTGGTAAAGATTAAATAAAAGACAGGGTGGAATGAAATAATTCTCCAAAGGGTACAGTGCTGCACCAAGGTGAGGAATTGTCCCCAAATATATATGAAAGTGAAATTTGAGAGGAAGACTGAGAAGTGCTCTGGAATGAGGCAGACAGCATCCCCACTGAAGAATGCCCTCACACCATCCTTTGAAAGCAAAGGTGGCTACTCACCCCCTGTCAGCAGGAAGCACACACTTTTCAGAGGGGATGAGTAAAGGTGTTTCTTCACTAGGTCTTTCGATGATCAGAGATGCAAGGCAACTGTGTGTGTGGAGGGAATGGGGGCTAGTCTAGGCTGCAAAATGTAGATAAAACATAACTGGCCCACAAAAGGGATTTAGTCCCTACCTTTGGCTTCTGAAGCACAGTGTGCAAGCCATCCATGCTACAGATGGCGGAGGAAAGTGGGGAGCCATCTGAAGTGGAAAGCCCCAGTTTCTGCCCTTGGGATCTTGCAGCCGAGTTGGAGGTCACCTTAATGTCAGGAATCTGAAGGACTATTAAGAAAGGCCCATGGGTCTAATGTCATTCTTTCCTGCACTAATTTAAATCCATTTCCTCTCCTTTTTTACTTTAAGGAACATTAAGAATTGACTATTTCCTCAGGTCCACTAGCACTAAGAAGACCCTTACTCAGCTGTGGGTTTTCAGTAAACTCTGATTCGTTTTTCCCTTCTTTTCAACATCCCTGCCACCTCAAGCCCCCCTCTTTAAGGCACGCTCCCTTTCAGACACCCACATTCACTCTCACAGACATCCTCAAGCTCTTTCGCATATGCATTTTATACACACACACACACACACACACACATATACACACACACACAGAGAATGTATTCGCTACAACAGAGAGAAGGAGGGAAACAAGACTCTGCCATCAAGCATTTGTACCTGCAGACCACAGCTGGGGCTTCTCCATACTGGGCATCAGAGAACTAATGGGGACACTCCCCCAAACTATCTGGACAGATGCCTAGGAAGGAAACCTTTAGAATAAAGTTGTTCTCACAATCTGTGCTGACAGCTACCTCTTCCCCATCTTTGTTCCCCCACCCCCACCTGATTCTCTTCTCCTTTGATTGCATCTTCCCCCAACAAGCATCCAATTTCTGCCAGTTTTCTTCTTCTAAATCCTGTCTGAGTGGCTGTCATAGAGAATTGGGGCTGTGGGAGATGTTTCCCAGGTAGTTGTCATGCTATGAATGGTATTTTAAAACTACATTAAAATAACCATATTTAAAAAAATATCAATGTCTGTCTGTCTAACTACCTATCTGTCCCCTCTTCAAAATTAGGTCACTGTCTTGGCTGTGATGCAGTGAAAAAAGAAAAAAAAAACCCTATACCAGGAGTCAGGAAGCTTGCCTAGTTACTAAGCAGCTGAGTGGCCTTGGGAAAATCTGAGACCATCTCCAAGCCCAAACACAACTGGCGTAATTTATTATTATCCTGTTTATCTAAGAGCACCGTAGAAACACAGCTATCAATTTTTCAGAGTCCTTGATACTTCTACAGGACTTCGCCAACTCCAGGACAGGGGCCACACTGCCTCTGACCACAGTTGGGAAGAGAGAGCGCCCCTCGCCCCTCCGCAGGTCTAAGGGCACCATAGTGTGGAGGGTCTAAGCAGGTCTTCCCATCTCCTGCTCCTGGAGCCCCAGCTGGACCTTCTGCCCTTGACCCCTAGCTCGGTGACCGCAGAGGGGGTGGAGCGGGGGCGGCGCGGACGTTGCACCCTCGGCTTCTGGAGGCTGGTCCTGGGCCTCCGGCTGCCACCGGGCTGCAGAGCACGGCCTTCTGGCTGGGGTGCGCCACGCGCGTCTCACCCTTGTGTGGCTCGAGATAGCGCAGAAGCTGCAAAGTTAAACAAAGCCCCGCGGCGCGCAAAGACCGCTCTCAGTTACCTCTCCCCCGAGATTTCGAAACATTAAATCTTGCTCGCGTGCTGCAGGTTTGAGCACTGAACGCGAAAACCTGGAACTTGTGCAGCACTCAAGGGCTTCCTCTCCCTCCCTCCCTCACGTCGGGTCCTCCGCTTGGAGAGCCCTCACCTCCCATTCTAACCCCTCAGTGGGCTGCACTCAGGCCCCTGGAGCCCTGCCCAAGCACTACCTCTTGGCGACTGTCCTGGTCCGGCCAGGGAATAAGTGGCTGCGAGACCCGCTGGTCAGTCGTTCGGCGCGGCCACGGCCCGTCCTGGGACAAGCTGCAGGCTCTGCGAGCGCTTAGCTCTGCCGCTCAAATTCCCCCACTCTCTGTAAAGCCTTCCCCGGTGGGGCAGGGGTGATTCATCGCAATTTTCCACGCGGCAGCCAGCTCAGTGCCTTACGCATACCTGTTTGCTAAATTCCCTGGGCTACTCCCACTGTTTCTTGCTGTACCCCACAATCTTCTCTCCCTTTGTTCAACGCTGATCTCTCCTTCAAGATTCAGCCCAAGGATCCTTTCCTCTGAGTGTTGCAAATATCCCCTCCCCTGGCCATGCCACATAATCTCACATTACAGGTGAAAGAAAGGCAGAGGTGGGGGGTTAGATGGCTAGGAAACTTACCAAAGGGCAGACAGAGATAATTAGTGGCAGAGCCAAGAAGAAGGCCCAGAACTCCTGGATCCCAGCTCAGCACACTTTTTGCTACCCCTCATTGCTTCCCTTCTGCCCTGTTTTGTATGGCACTGGAGGGCATGGAACATCTCTTGTTGGCCCCTTGCACACAGGGAGTGCACAGGGAACACCCTCCTCCTCTCCTTGCCTCACTCTTCTGGCTCCTTGTTTCCCATCGTGTCCAGGACCTCTGCCCTTGAAGATTCAGAGACAAAAAGATCATTTTGTTCAAAGACCAGTGCAAGGGCAAACAGAAGCTGACTTCACAAAGTCCTCTACCCACCTGGATGAGAATGGTCTCAGTAACCTCCCACCCTGCAACACACACACACACACACACACACACACACACACACACACAAACTATAGTCTTCACCTTTCTTTTTCTATCTTCTTGGCACCTGGTGAAATCACAAGGCATCCACACTTGTCCAAACCATCTTACCTTCTAATACCTCTTCCAAAAACTGCTTCCCTTCTCATCTGCAGCCCAGCAATGGTATATACAAATCACTATTCAGCCAAGCAAAAATATATTATTCACAAGTACTAAATATTCTCATCTGATGCAACAAAGGTAATGCGGGGTTATAAACACAAGCTCTCAAGTGGGGAGAATTTCAAATATGCAATTACACCCCCACCCAATTGGATTTTCTCCTCTTCTGGACAAAGTAAATAGACAAAGGGAGGGTGTTGTTGTTGACTTGCAGAGGGACAGGAAGGGAAAAGAAAGAGGAGAGTCAAAAATGCCAGAGTCTATGGGTGAACCTGGCAAGAAGGAGCGGGAAGCAGAGCCTAGGCAAAGGAGACAAGGAAGGAAAGGGAGGGGACAGGAAAGAGGGCAACTGTTGACTCCAGGCAAACACAGATACTGGGGCAGCCCAGGGAGACAAGGACTTATTCCCCAAAGGCTCTGGGATGTGGCTCTTAGGGACCTGCATCGGAAATGAGGTCCAGGAGCCCAGTGGCCAAGTCTCTCTTATTCCCTAGCAAAGAGAGAGAGCTTCTGGCCCTAGAGCTGCAGCACTGGTGGCGCTCTTTTCACTTGAAGTACCACCTTGCCACCATCACGACCAGGAAGATGCCCTCTCCTCCTCCTCCTCCTCCCCCCACCCCTCCCCCTACAGCAATTCAATAAATCTTACCCAACACAGGAATGTAATTTGAATGCTCAGGGCAGTTTTCCTTTCCATTGAAGAAGAGGATCTCTCCCTCTCCTCCTGCTGAAAATGGGCTGGGTACTGCCCCTTTATACATTCTAGAGCACCAGATCAGGAGAGGGGGAGAAAGGGAGGGAGCAGCAGTTTGAGGCTGGTCCAAATTGTCCTTGGCATTCCCTCTCTCTCTCTCTCTCTCTCTCTCTCTCTCTCTCTTCCCTGTTGGATTTTTCTGCAGCCCCTCCTTCTGGCCCTGCAGCTCTGCTCCCCTTCCTCACTGCAGCATCCTGCAGCCATTCCCCACACGTTTGTGACATGGCACTGATATTGGGGGACATCTTTCTGGTGATGCTTGCTTTCTAATGTGGGATCTTAGATTGATATACCAGGGAAAGATTTTAGTTGCCGGTGGGCGGGTGTCACAGAAGATGAAAAGAGAAACCCATTCAGAGAGCCAACTACCTTGCCAGGAAAGCAGCACAGGTCAGTGTTGGGGGCAGTTGGAAGACATGATTTGAACCTGAGTACACAGGGAGCCAAATTAGGCAGAAAAGCGGCGGGTTGTTGGTTTGGGTTACAGTGACTGCCTTGGTGGCATAAATACATAAGTACTTCATGACACATTAGTGAGAAGGTGTAAGTCACTAAATATCACTTAGCCTCAGTTTTCTCAACTGCAAAATAGGGCAGTAAATGCTCACCCTATAGCACTGTGGGGAAGAGTGTGTGAAATAACATCAGTAAAGTACTTAGTACATGGCCTGGCACAGAGCCCCTTGCCCCCTTAACTTCCTTCTGGTGTTGGGCACAGGAAGGAAAAGAGTTTCCCAAGATCACATAGCAAGTAGCAGAGTCAGGATTGGAACCCAGGTAACCCAAACACCCTCCCCAAGAAGGGTGCTTTCCACTCTACTTCCTCCTCTAAGAAGGCTGCCAGGGCTATCCGTGGGGACTTGGCTGGAGTGGAAGTGAGGAGGTAGGTTAGGAGCTGACTGTATGCATTTGTATATAGAGACTCTATCACTTAGCCCCAGCTCCAAGGGCTCGGGCTTTGGCTTCATCCCCCTGCTCACCATCACTCAGGTAATCTCCCCCTGCCATCTTGGACTGATTCATTGCCACTTTAGCGCCACCTCTTCTGCTCAACTCTGAGACAGTGACTCACCCTCTTATTGGCCAGGGCCTCTGTCCTCTAGGAAAGAGGCTTTCTTCTTAATTGACTGCAGAAGCCTTAGCCGCAGTGGAACAACACCCTTCCAGGCAGGCTTACAGAGGGAGGGCTTTCAGGAGGAAAGGAATAACCCCTACCCTAAAGCTACTACCTCATCCCCACAGTGCCTGGGGTGCCACTACTGGAGTCCTCGCTCCAGATTCCGTATGATAACTCCGAAGGTATACACTCAAGTTACAGTGTTTCCAGAAGAGTTTACCCAGGACATCTCTTTGCCACATGTAAACAGCCACAGTGCTGTGTCTGGCACTGCGCTAGGCACTGATGAGACATAAGGTAGGAGGAGTGGAACCCAATGAGTGTTCACCACAAATGTAAAAAAAAAACCGTAATGTGGCAACTTGGAAAGGGGGAGAAAAGAATGCAGGGAGAAGTAAATTAAGAAGTACCTGTGAGGAATGGAGGTGATGGAGAGAAGGGCTTCACTGCAGCCCCAAGGACAGGGGTTGTGACCTGGACTGTCTTGTGACTATCAAGTGGCATCACTAAAACCACTGCTGCAAACGTTTCCCTTAAACACAGAACATTGCTTAAATAATTGATTGCTAACTGAACCCCTGTTCCTCCTCTGCCTTTTTAACCGGGCTTGGGGGCATCATCTAGTGGCCATATATCCCTTCCTCTGATTCCCTACTTCCCACTTTCAAATCTTTATCTTTCATTAGAGTTGGGGAGAAGGGGAGGCACTGAAAAGGAATGGAGGTCTTCCAGATCTTCACTGGAATAAGTACTTTACATGTGTTTCCTTTCAACTTCACAACAACCCCGCAGACCGAAGTCAGTGACTTGCCAATCTAGTCAGCTACGAAGTGGCGGAGCTGGGATTCGAACTGAAACGAGGGAAGCCTTCCGCTGGCATGGCACTTTACACAATGCGCGGCAGGGGGCAGGTATCCTCTTCCTCCACCAATCCTCCACTCGCTGTCCATCTGAACAGAAAGGAGGAAAGCAGGCTACAGAAGCCAGATGGTCATCTGGCCGCGGAGCCTTCGGGAGTGACCCCTGTAGCCTGCTACAGTAGGAGGGGACCTCAGAGTTTCCCGCGGGGGCAGGGGGGGTGGGTGCTACGGGGCCAGGAGTGCAAAGAGCCTTTGGCGACTCTACCGCCCCCTGCGGCCGGCCGGTGGCTTCCTGGCCTTGTCTTGGCTGCTGTTCTCAGGAGGGCTTGTGTGCTAAGAAAAAGCAAAACAAAGCAAAAAACTCACCGATCGCCCAACAGCTGTCACGGGCTGGTGCGGGGCTGCAGATAGCTCTACCAGATTTGGTGACAAAAACGGGAAGAAGGAACATTTATGACGCCCTACTATGTGTCCAGCGTGGGGTCAGTGATTTTTATGCAGAAAATCAGTTGCTTTGCAAAATAATGAGTTCTCCATTGAGAGAAGTCTTCAAGCTAGGTTAGGGCAGGTTTCGCAAAAAGCTTCTCTGCAGATCTAAACTCCTTACTTCTTGAAACCAATAAAGCCCTCCACTCTTCACAGTTGTTCACTGTCTCAGCGAGGGGAGGAAAAAGCACCCGCTGGAGGGGCAGAGGTCAAGCGGAGTAGGGGTCCGGGGGAGGGTGCCGGAGGAGGAGCCTCCCCGGGGGGTCGATTGTACTCCGAAGCAAGGTCCCCGCCGAACCCTCGCGCTCGCCACCCGCGGGCGGATTTCCCCCGACCTTCCAGTTTTCCGGGGGCTGCGACTGGACCCGGCCCGGCCCCAACTCAACTCTCTTTTCTTGGGAATGGGGAACGGGCGCGTTAAGGGGGCAACAACTCAGGTCAAAGGGAAAAGAGCGTCTGTGCCTGCACCGCCTCTCTGGCCCATCCCCCCTCCTTCCTTCCCCTCCTCCCCTCCTCGCCCCCTTCTCTTCCGCCCGGAGGGAAGGAGGGGGCGGGCTGTGTGTGTATGTATGTATGCATGTACGCGTGTGTGCGCGCGCGCGGGTGCGGTACGTCTGTGTGTGCGTTCAGTGTGTGGCTGGGTGTGGGGTGTGTGTGCGCCGCGCATGTTTTAGCCCGAGTGCTTGGTGTGCAGTGTATTTGGTTTGCTCTCGGACATAGAGCGTGTGTTTGTGCAGTGTTTGTGTGTGCACGCTTGTAGGTTGCACGTTCCTGCCTGATTATAATGTGACTATGTGGGTGCGATCTGGATGTAGGTGTGTTCGATGTATGGTTTCTGCCGGGGTTTGTGGTCGTGCTGTGGTGAGTGTGTATGTGCGTGCAGTGTGCATATGTGTGTATGTGCCTGTTGAAGCTCATATGTATATGTGTGTTTGGTGTGTATTTACCCTTAGATGTGCCGTGCCAATGTGAGTTTACGGGTGGTGTTTGTTGTGGTATACAGTGTGTGAGTGAGTTCATGAGCGAGATCTTTATGTGAGCCTTTAAGGTATGTATGTTCAAAGGTTCTTGTGCGTGAAGGTGAGGGGTGTGTATGTCATTGGGTGTGATGTGTTCATGTGTGTGGTGGGGCCGCAAGTGGCTAGTGTATGTGCTCAGCTGAAGGGCTGAATACCGTGTGTATTTTGGAGTGGGGTCGCCGCCTGAGTGTACGGGTATGGTGTGTGAGAGAACAGGGTTGTCTAAAGAATCCAAGTGACTGTGTGCTTGGTGTTTTGGTTTTTGTTTTTAATTGGGGGTGTGGGGCGTGGCGCCAGGATTGGGACGAGGAAAGCGGTAGGGGCCCGAACCGAGCAGAGTCGCCCGCTGGCCTGATCTGCCCCGTCTGGGTCCGCCTGCCCCGTGCTGGTGCGCTCAAGGCCCGCTGGGGCAGGGTGTGAGCTTACCTGGCTGCTTAGAGGAAAGAAGAGGAGAGCGCTGCACGTGATTGGCCAGGTAGGGCGCCTAGGGCGCGGTGCAGGGGCTGGTGGGAATAAACTGGAGAGATTCTTGGTCACTCACCCAACACCCCTCCCCCGAGGAGATCCCAGCCCTTGCCTAGCTGAGCCCAACTATTTGCTCTGGGCCTGGCTGTTTCACACCTCCTTGCCTTTGTGTGGGCAGATCCAGTTGCCTGGAATCCCTTTCACCCTGGGCCTCGTGACAAATTCCTACTTACTTTTTTTAAGACCTAACTTAAGAGTCAAAAACTTTCTCTGCTTTCTGTACCCCTCCCTCCCAAGTGAGGGCTCCCTCCCTTGAGCCACCATCGTTAACAATCTTTATACTTCTCATGATATGATCATACATAACTGCAATTATTGGCCTCTCCTTTTAAACTCTGAGCTCCTGAAGAGAATGCCTGGTATAGAGTAAGAATAATGGTAGTAATCATAATAATAATGTTACCACTCATTAAGCACTTAACTGTGCACGAGGCTTTGGACGATGTGTTCTTACATGCATCACCTCCTTGGGTCCTCACAATGACCCTGTGAGGTAGGTGGAGCTATGATTGTGGCTATTTTACACCTCACACATCAAGCTCAGAGTAGTTAAGCAACTTCCCCAGGGTCACACAGCCAGAGGGAGGCAGAGCCAGTATTTAAACACAGGTTTGCTGTGCTCCCTAAAACTTTCTTCCATACCAGGCAGCCTCACCAAGGGTCCCCGATCCTTGCTCGGCATTGAAGTCCCTATCAAACGGTATCATTTCCCAACAAATCTTTCTTTTGAGTTTCCTGACATCACCAAGAGTGCTCAGCATAATGACTTTCTTTGTCTCTCCAACAGCTGATACCTTCTCCACCTAATTACCTGCTTTGTTGACACCTCAAAATCTTTAATTACTCTAGTCTTGTCAGCACCTCACCAGCTCCAGTTCTGGGAGCTCTCCTTAGCCTGGTGCTGAAAGAAAGATCAGAGAATGAGCATTTTTTAGCCATGGGGTCCTGGGAATTGGGTATGGAGGAGGAGGACAGAGGCGAGGGGTCAGGATGGAGTAAGGGAATGATTTCACAGCTTCCCCAGACCCATTTTTAAAGCATTACCACTAGAAGTTGGTATGCGGTAAATTTCAAGCAGGACAGTCATCAAGCTGCGCATAGAAAAACAAGCAGACCCCTCCCCCCCAAAAGATTCCTGAATGGCCCATTTTGTATTTCTGAATTGGGGGGGAGCACTGTGCTTGCCTAATGGGGCTCATGCTGCTCTAATGCCTTCCAAGCAGCCTCATATGAGAAATCCAAATTAAAACAATACATTGCATTTGGGGGAAACACACTTATGGGGGGGGGGTGTCAGGCCAGTCACAGCTTCCAGCTCAGCCCCCAGGGAACCAGCCTAGACTGCTGCAAAGAGGTCAGGGGGTGGTTAGAGAGGGACAATTCAGCTGTGGTGAGTCACTTCACCACTATTCAGGGGGGAAAGCGAGAAGCACGGATTTAAATTGCTACTGTTATTATTGTGCCCTTTCAACTGGCACAAATGAGCCTGGTGTGCGGCTGAAAAGCAGCTGGAACATCCATAAAGCTTCCCCCCAGCTGGGCCTGGGTCAGCACCTCATCCTGGGTGGGCAGGAAAAGCATTGCTTAAACTAATATGCAGCCAGAAAGTCTCCTTTTGAAAAAAAAAAAGGGGGAGGGTGTAATGGAGAGGCCAGTCTAAGTCACGCAGGGCACAGACTGGCTGAGGCCCTTTGGTAAGTCCATGCAAGCAGTTGATGCAAACTTTGGTGTCTCCCAGCATCTGGTTCCAGGCGTTTGGCTTTCGTGCTGCTGTGGGTCTCTCTGACACCTCTGAATATACCAGCTTCACTTTCACTTCCTGAGAGTCACTCCTGTGAGGCTCTCCCACTTCTAAGGTTCTCTTCCTGCCTCCCATCCCAACACACACACACACACACACACACACACACACACACTACTTGGAGCTTAAAATCCCCCACTATATGTCTCTCTCTCTCTCTTTGGAGTTCATAACATGAGGATTATACAGGGAATTGTAAAGACGGAAAATGCATTAATAATCCCCATTATTCTCAAATGTAAACAGAAATTTGCTTGTTTTCATCCTAACAACAAGAATATGTAGTGGCAAGGCACAAATGTGAATTTTATTGTGGAGAAGGATCTTGGTTTCCCCATGAGAGTAAAGCCCTTTAAAGATGAGAATCTTTGTTTTTTTTTCCTATGGTGGCAGAGGAGCTTTGCAGTAAGACAGCTTTGAGTTTGTAGGCCAGCTCCATCACTTACTAGCTGTGTGATCTTGGGAAGGTTACTTCATCTCTCTGATTCTCAGTTTTTTCATCTGTAAATTGGAGATGTTAACACCTGCCTTAGAAATGCTCAGGTCTGTAAGAGGTAAAATATGGAAAGTGCCAGCCAAATGCCTAACATGTACAAGAAAAGGTTAATTCCCTCCCTCTCTGTATTCCCCCCACCCTTATCACATACCTCAGAATGTCTCAACCACTTTGTTCAGAGACTGAAGCTGACTGACTGACTTGCCAATTTTCCTCATTACTGGTTTGTCTGACACTCTTGAAATAGCCCCTCTTCTTTTCGGACAATGTTTTGATCAGCCTAATGCAGCCCAGGAAGAACTGGACCCTTAGTCCAATTCTCACTCTGCGGTTTCTCTTGTCAGTGTTAATGAGACCAACGTTTCAGTTATAATACTCCATGCAGGAAAGTTTCAAACTACCTGCCCACTGTCTGGACTGCTCCCCCAACCCAGTTATGGCCTGAATCCCCAACCCTCACTGCAGACCCAGTCCCAACCCTGTCTCCCCAATATGTGCCATTATACTCAAGAGAATGACAGCATAACTATTTCCTGACTAAACTGCCCCCACGACTTCTGTTTTGTTTTGTTTATTAACCTCTACCTTAGACATTAAAAAAGGTTTCAAAGGTCACCCTTTTTCTGGCAGCCACCAAGGCTGGGAAGTAGATCGGGCGACGAGGAGAGAGATGATGGGTATTTTTCTGAGATATACTTTGCAGCACCTAAAATACAGCTCCAATTCGTTGTTTATCTGTTCGCAGTTAAAGGAAAGTAAAATCTACCCTTTGCCAAAAATGGTAAGGTGAGAGAAGACCCCAATATGTGCCCTTTCCTCCCTGATGCTGTTGTCTCCCTCTAGAGACAAAATCAAGTCATTACAAGCTAAAGCTGCATGTAAGCAGGGAGTGGTAGGGGAAGAAGGTGAAAAAGTTGAAGGTAGGGGGTGGATATAATCCCAGGGAGGGATAAAGAGGCTACAGTGAAGAGAAGCCTTGAGATTCAAGGCCAAAAAACTCTGAGAGGCTGGGCTCCAGGTGTTCCCTGTCTCTGAAAGATGCCTTCAGCTACTCCCTTGCCCTCACCCCTCTTATTCATCCTGCATGCTGCCCTCACTAACCCTAGACTCCAGCATGCAAGACAATCTATTCGTGAGTCCCTCTGAGGATTTAGGAATTTAGAAAAATATCTCCAGCTCCTACCCATCTCTGCTTCTGAGGAGGCCCTGTAGCCTCCTCAGCTTTGAGGAGGGAAGTTACAGGAGTAACAATGAAGGGTCAGCCTTACCACATCTCTCTTGAAGCAGGGGTTTAGGATTGGCCCTGGCCAATTTAATAAGCTTCCCTGAGTTCAGGGACCTACCGGTTGCTTCCACCAAGGAAGCCGTGTGGTGGTTTCTCAAGAGGTGTATTTGAGACGTGACAGTAGCTGCCAAGGCTCATCAAACATGCCATCTACCTACTTCTGCTGATACATGTGAGAACAAATGATACTACCAGAAGGAGACAGAAATCATTTCCTAGTGACTCAGAGTCCCAGCAATGAGAACACAGGTCGTTTTTGCATTGCATCTTCCAGTTGAAATGTGCACTTCTTCATAGAAAGGAATCTATAAGCAATCAAATAGATCAAAGACCAGAATTTGGACTCTGGGCAAGGGAACAGCATCAACATCATACTGACCACCTAGTAAGTGTCTGCTATGTATCAGCATAGTGCTAGGGGCTTTGCAAATGTTATCTCTTTTAATGTCACTCAAGCTTTGAAATCATACCAAAGGGGGCTGTAATCCTTGCTCAGCTACTGTGTGGCAGTGAACAAGTTATTTAACTTCTCTGAGCTTTTGTCTTTAAAGTAAAAATAATAATACTTATCTCAGAGAGTTGTAAAGAATGTCAAATGAGATCACTTATGTAAAGTGACTGGTACGTAGTAAATATTTGGAGAAGGAACAAAACATACCTTTTGATACCTGAGCCATAAAGAGTATTTAATGTAATTGATATTACCATATTAATATTATTATTTATAATCTGGAAATGTAGGTATTATTATATCATCTAAAGAGAGGTTAAATAACTTGCTCACAGCAACACTACAAAAGCAGGCCTGAGACTCAAACCAGTTCTGCCTCTTCCCACTCAATTTTAGAGGACATTTCATGATCACTGAGAAGACCACATTTGGCTGACCTGCTCTAGTCATTACATTTAAAGTAAAATTTGAAGGAAAAAATCCCTTGAATTGAACAGCGTATAGTAGGTTTCAAGATCACTGTATGGGCTATTTGCATATCATAGGCCTTGTATGACCCTTTTAAGAACATTTTTTAAATTATAAGGGTAATGTGAAAACAAACTTGATAAAGATTTTAAGAAACAGGAAAAAACCAACTATTATCCTACCAGCTTAATAGGATCACTTACTTTACCTCATTGTTGAATTTTCTTCCAGTCTCTCAAAAATGCATACTTGACCCAATTATAACCATAACTCTTCCCACGTCGCTACATATTCTTCATGAACACCATCTTTATGACTATAGACTAATCTAACAAGTGGCGTGTCATATAGTTTATTTAACCATTCCACTACCACTGGACATTTAGGTTGTCTCAGTAGGTAAGTGTGAAGAACAGAATGATGTTGCTTTCACCTCAGGGACCTAGTGTCCTGCTCTATCAATGCCCGATGCACTTTTCATCATTTGATATTTAAGCTTGATGAATGTCAGCTCTACTGTTGGAGCCTGAGGTATGTTTTGCAAGAGTAGTGTTTTCTGCCAGTTTTCATCACACAGATTCTGTATTTTATCCTCATGGTGTGTAAAGTGTGGGCTAACCCAGGAACCTAAGCTCAAGAGCGCCACATTGTTTTTTTTTTTCCTTGCGGACAAATGTCTTTGAAGGTGCAAACAAATGATTTACAAAGGAACTTCGGGAAGTCCTGCCATTGGTGAATGGGGGTGCTATTCTGATAGCATGACCAGGGGCATGGGGGTGTTGCTTTGGCAAACTTGCCCCAGCTCTGGAAAAAAATCCTGTTACAGCTCAACCAGGTCCGGTCTTAGCAAATTGATTGAGTCCCATCTCCAAGAAAAGATCAAATTTGTATGTAAAGTGGGCCCCAGGGTCCCTTCAGCTTTAGAGTTTTGGCTGCTTTACAGAAGTCCAACTGTCTGAGGCTAAATCCAATGCCAAAAGTGAACTGGAGAGAGAATTTCAAGTGGGTCAGTCGTGCTGTCCCTTTCCCTGGGAAAGAAGACCTTTCTGGGCCGCTGTTCTTCCCAGATCTCAATGATGCCTCATGCAGATGCCTTCAGATGCTCATCCACTGTCCATTGTACCCTCAAAAGATGGCTCTGACATACCAACTATCTCCTGGGAAAGCAGGGGTGGTGGTGGGTGAGTGAAAGAACATTTAGAATACTTCCCCCTCTCTTTCCAGTCAGTGGCCAGCTATATCCCCCACCTCTGACTCCAGAGGATTTCTGGAAGACATTTGAAGGGAGGCATCCAGGGCAATTATAGCCCTACAGAATATTAACAGATACTCTCCAGGTGGCACAGCATTTCTGAGGGGGAGTTCAATGAATTCATTCTTACCTGGTTAAAAAACTGTACCCAAAGACTAGTTATTTATTTCAGAGTAATGTTGTGTGACTTAAGTGAGATCATATATGTAAAGGACTTAGTCTAGGGCCCAGCATCTGGGAAGCACTTCACGTATATTGGCTGCTCTTGTATGAGTCACAGAGCTGGTGTGGGCAGCGGTGTGTCTCTGGCATGTGACAGGTCTTACCAGACTGGAAATTCAGTAGCAAATCTAAGGTCTTGCACTTGGGTTCAAACACCAACTAAATACAGAATGGACACTCTGAAAAGAACTTGGGTTTACTTTAAAAATAGAAAGGTAGCCTCAGTTGAAAGTATTTCCAATATAAATAAACTATCTGTATGAACTCTGTGGCATGTACGTGGGATTTGTGTGTGGTGGGCTTATGTATGATGTGGGTGTATTGTATTGTGTGTCAAAAGTATGTCATGCATTTGAAGTGTGTGTGTTTATGCATTCGTGATTTGTACATGGGCATGTGTGAGTGTGGGAATGTCCATGTATGTATGTAATTTATGGCTACATATCTGTGCACCACGAGTGTAATGCAGGCTTCCAAATGAGGGAAAGTCAGCCATCCAGGACTATATTTACAGGGGCACAGCTGGAAATCCTCTTTTGGCCAGGTCACCAGGCATCACAGCTTGGAGCATGTTCAAAGAAGAGCAGCTAGATATGGGTAGGAGCCTTGCAGCCATGTCACATGTTAAACAGATGAAGGAACTGGGGAAGTTTGGCCTGGATAAGAACAGGGGTGGGTGGGGGTGGGGGACTGGGGAGGGCTGGCACTGTTCCCTTGGAAGGATCATGAAGGTCAGTGCTGGGGCCAGAAGGACATAGATTTGGGTTTGGTTTAGGGAAAAGCCTTCAAATTCTAATAGATATCTTTGGATGGGGGTGGGTTTCCTTGTGTGTTACTAACCCCCTCTCAATGGGGCTATTCATAAAGGAAGCCTCGTATCCTTGATCTCATTGGAGTCGCATCACAACCTTGTAGGCCAGGTAGGGGTGGAATGGTTTCCCGTACCCTTTTTTTGAAGATAGGGTGCCTAAGGCATAAGGCCTTAAAAGGCATTCATAAAACTCCCCCTGCCTTTTTATCGTTTTACCAGGATCACATAAGCCTGAAAGAATATACAGAACAAAAAACTAAACTTTCTTTGTGTATGCATATTTCTTTCCTTCTCAGAGATCTTATGACTTGCCAGACTGTACTTGAATTTGCTAAGCAAGCTGTAGTCCCTTAGCAGTAGGTCAGACTCCTGGGATGGTTCTCAGCAGGGTGCTAGGGGAGAAAAGAACTAAAAACAAGTTTTTGCTGAAATAAGTTGCTGAGGCCCACCCTCCCCCTGCCTCTCCTCCCGCCTCTGAGGGGGCAGAGGAAAGAGGAGACAGCCCCAGGTTTGGTCTATGGCTGGTGACCAATGACGCACTCTCACCAATATAGATTTTGGAGGTGGAGACTATGGAGAAACAGGTGGCAGTGGGGGCAGGTGGCAGCCTGGAAGGGGTGGGGCCTATCAAGGGGCAGTGAAGGACAGTGTGGGTGGGGGTCCTGGGAAACCTCAAAAAGAAAAAAAATCAGTCTCCTGAAATTTTAAGGAGGAAAAAAATAATCGGTTTCCAAAATGTACTTTGTAGAAGCAGTTCCAGGAAAGGGGTGAAACGCCACCCACATGTTTTGATTCGTGCTGTGATCTTTGCACACCTATGTTCTCAGCTTCACAGGGATAGGGGAACCGCGCATTGATTTCAAGCACCCAAGGAAAGACCCAGGCTAAAGACCCTAGGCCTCTGCCGCCAGGCAGTTTGGGGCAGTGGGCAGTTGGCAGGGCTTCAGCAGAACCAGGTTTGCTGCCACCTCCTTGTATGACCTTGGACAGGCCTTCGCCATCTGTGGGCTTCAGTGTCGCCATCTCTTAAATGAAGGGCTTGAATTCGACGACTCTAAGGGGGCCCATGTTGATATTCCATAGTTAGGACTGGGATGCGAGGCACAAGCTTCAGTCAAAAGGACCCCCTCCCCCGCCCCATCTTTGGAGTCCCTGGGTCCCGGCAGCCCTGCGCGGGACGTTCATCCTTGGGGCTTTAGGGCCCTTGGGTTGCGGGACGGCGCGTCGGGCCCCGGGCTCCGAGGTCTCCGGGCGCGGGCGCGGCGGAGCCAGCGACTCCGCCCCCGCGCTCGCCCCGCGTCCCGCCGGGCCATTAGCGCGATTGCTCGCAGTTCCCGGCAAAGCTGGTGATTTATGCGGGGCCTCGACGGGGCAGTCCCTTGAGCCAGGAACAATTAGCTAAAAGCCAGCGGGAAGGGAAGCGAAGGGGCGGCGAGCCAAGCCCCAGGGCGCCCAGATGGTGGCCGCAGCCGCCGGCCGCCCCGGGCCCGAGCGCCCCAGCCCCCCGACTCGGTGGGCCCCACTCACCACGGCGGGGGAGGGGCTCAAAGGCCGAGGCGAAAAGGCAGTCCAGAATCCACGCCATGACCCGCGCCGAGCGCCGGCCGCCTCGCAGCTGGCTTCCGCACTGTCCCCGCACAGGGCCGCCCTAAGTAGCCCCCGGTGACCACGCCCTGAGCCGCACCCTGCACCCAGCTCAGAGTGTCTTGGTCACCGGACACCTCGGGCTTGTCGCGAAGGGGGCAGGGCCTCAGGGGAGGCCGCCCCCCTCCGGAGGAGAGGCCGTTGGTCCTGCAGCCCCTTCTCCCACGCGGAGGGAGGCCAAGATGCAGCTCCCGTCCCCCGGAGCTCACTCTGAGGACGGGACCCTGCCCCTACCCCGGGGAGCTCGAGTCTGAGGGGAGACGCCACCTCAGCCCCGGTGAGCCCCGAATCTGAGCGGGAGGGGAGGTCTCTGCCCCCAGGAGCCCTCTGATCGGCGCGTAAAAGCGGGCCTGTCCCGAGGAACCGGAATTTGTATGCGAGGTGGTGCACCTGTCCCAAGGAGCCTCAGATCTGAGGGGGGAGGCTGTATATCCAGACCTAAAAAAAACCGCACGTTTGGGGGGACACATCGTCTCAGCCCTGAGGAGAGTCTAGGCGACAAGCGGTGTCTGCCCCAGGAGCCCCGAATCTGAAGGGGAGGAACTGCCTAGGCCCTTGGGAACCTTCTGTTCTAGGAGAGACATCACCTCAGCCCGGGGTAGCTCCAAATCTGATTTTAAGCCCCTCTTCCATTCTACAGAACCAAGAATGTGAGTAGAAGAAAAGGGCTTTGTCTTGTCCCCCAAGGAGACTGAAAGCTGAGAGTAATTTTACACTCCCTACCCTGACGATCCCTCAGGAAAGAGGAAGATGCTATGTTTCCTGGTGAACCTTCGTGTCTTAGGGGGTTGATCTCCAAGTGACATGAAAGAACCTTCCTTTTCTAGGGTATTGATCTCCAAGTGAGATGAAAGATGTATGTATCAGTATGGAGTGCTCCCAGTTGCCGCTGACTTACAGATTCTGCTGCCTATACTTTTGCTCTGGGAACTGGCACAGGAGGGGCACCAACATTTATTTTTAGAAAGAATTTGATATTTGATATTTCATTGGGGGGGTGGTACGAGTTGGATTTTATTACACTTTGTCTATGACTTTATATATTAAAATTTTAAATACATATGGGGGCACATGCCATGATGGGTTCAGTGTGTAGGGCATCTGGCAGTAGTAAACCAGCCCTGAGCTCCTTAAGTCCAGGGACCCAAGTTAATTTCTCCCCCAATTCTCCATTGGCAGTCGTAGGGCCATGACTCTGTGCCTTGTTTTTCTCCACTAGGAAAATGGGGCTCTATCAAAATTCTAGTGAGAAGGTAGCAAGAAGTATGAAAAATCCTCTTCCAACCACTTGCTTGCAGGCCTGAGGAGTGGAAACTACAATCACGGGTCCTTTGGGGAGAGTAGTTATTACATTTGCTTTGTTAACCGCTGATATTAGCATTAATGCCTCAAAAGGGGTGCATAAAATGGAAAAAAAATCACCTGTACTTTGTTATGCAATTCTTAGCAAAGTCAAGGCTCTAGTCATAGTTTAAAGGGGTTCCACTCATTTGCCTTCCTTTCTGGGAAACATGGTACCACTCTGCCTTTGCACCAGTGTTTAAAATCATTTCCAATTTTCTGTTTTCTAAAAGCAATCAAAGACAACAAACATTCACCAGACCTGCTCTCTTACCAATTTCTGCTGTACAAATACCCGTCATCCAAGCCAAACAAGTCTGACATCTAGAAATGTCCAGTTTCGGGCCCTGGTATTGAAATCTTGGCCTTACCTCTTCCCATGAGCTTATCCACTACCAGCTTTTGTCATGGTGTCAATGGGTTTGTTTTTTTTTTTTTTCCAGCTGAATGAGCTTTTTCCTTTTTCTTTTTTTTCTTTCTTTTCTTTTCTTTTTTCTTTCTTTCTTTCTTTCTTTCTTTCTTTCTTTCTTTCTTTCTTGGCTCCCTCACAAGGAGGCTGCCTGCCCAGTGCAATCCAATGAGCCTCAGTAACTGAAGTTTCTCTTCTTCCAGAATAGCTCTACTAGAGATACAAACTCCTGACAGCTATCCTTCTTTGTTGCCTTTTTCTGCAAGAGATGTGATGTGGCAAAGGAACAAAGCTAAGGATGCTCACAGGCTTACACTGAAAGCCCAATTCTGCTGTATACTAGCTGTGTCATATCAGGAAAATTACTTAGGAAGCCTCTCTGAGGCTTGGCTTTCCTCATCTGTAAAGTGGGGATATTAATGGTTGTGAATGAGCTCCAGACAAACCAAAGCCAACTCTTGAAAAAAAAATAAATAAAAGGAGAAACGTAAGTTCAGAATTCTCAAGAAAATGTACTTAGCAGTTGAATTTGCAGTTCTCTCCCTCCCTTTCCTTTGATCCACCTCATCTGCTACGTAATTACTGTTTAGTTCCTTTGAAAGTCTTTACCCTCAACTCAATGTCACATACAAGGGGAATGCATTCATCTGTTCATCCATCCATCCATCCATCCACTCACTCAACAAATATTTATCCATTGTTCTCTGTATGCAAGACACTGAGCTATGTATATAATGTCAATTGGCTCAATGAATGATTGCACAATTATTTGTAAGTGTATAATTTGAAAGCCCATGTGATAACCTGAGCATACACTAATGATTATTTTAAATGAAAAATAATCAAAATGCAAAATAGATGTACATTATTACATAAGCAGTACAAATAAATAATAAGCCTGCACATAGAGGGGAAAAAAGGATAACAGGAAACACACCAGAATCTTAATATTGATTGCATTTAAGCAATGCAATTGTGGGTAATTTTTAATTGTTTTGCTATTTCCATATTTTAGTATTTTCCAAGCTTTCTTTAATAAGCATATCTTATTTCTGGAGTTAAAAGATACTACCTAAAGAAAAGAAACTCTATAACCCTGTCTCTGCTGAAGAAAGGATAAGGGAATGACTGGTGCCTTTAGGCTGGGGTTGTACTATTGTACAGGGCACTGGGGCTGGCTTTGGTGACCCAGAAAAAGCTGAAAGTTGGTCTGTGAGTAAAATGCAAGATGCCTTTCCTGTGCAGAGGCACATAACTGGTTATGATACCTCCTTCCCCAGAACGCAGAGGCCCTTAGCACCTGCTATGTGCAGTTAGAAGCCTGCTAGCTTGGGTCTGCAACCTCTCAACCTAAGGCATGTGATCACAAGGGGAAGGTTGGGTATATCTGCCCTCACTCTGACAGCCCAAAGCCTCGAGCTTGACAGCTAGTTGCCTCTTCAGGGTCTCTCATTGCAATTCCAATTAAGAGACAGGCACCCTGCTCCTTACTTAGGTCACTGTTTTACCATGAGGTCTTTAGCAGAGAGAAAATATATGTTTAACTGGGAAGAAGGCACAGTGACGAAGTCAAGTTGAAGGCTTGTGGACTGTGAGAAGGAAGGCTTCAAACCTTCCTATCTTTTTTTCTGAAGCTCAAAAGTACTTGTCACCCAGGCAAACAGTTGCTAATTAAATGTGATTCCAAGAATCAAAGATTGTCACGAATCACGGTTTCACAAAGTATGGCCCATTGGACCAGATGCATCAGAATCACTTTGGATGTGCTGTAAAAATGCAGATTCCCTTCTCCCACACCAGGCCTTTCTGGGCATGAACAAGAATTTCTGGGCATGGGGACCAGAAAAAAAATTTTTAGTAAGCTCCCCATGGGGCTCTTATATCCAATGAAGTTAAAGAAACTCTAATATAAAGGAAAGAAGTCTTACCCTGAAAACCCCTCAGCACTATCTCCCCACGGCACTCCAGCTACAAGGAACACTGGGGTAGCCATCAGGAGAACTTGATCCCTTTCACCCCGCTCTACTTCCTTTTGGTGTGTGGGTAAATATGTAGAATGAGAAATTGAACAAACCTCAAAACTTGGAAAGGTCTAGTGGTATCAAAATAGCATACCCCACAAAAGTCATCCATTTGGGTTTTCTGAGAACTTGGTGTATGTCTACATAGCATTTTTCAGTCTGCTTATCTCATTGAGACTCCCTACCTATTGGGTTCCTTGCATCATGCAAAGGCGGTTGGAGTGCAGTGGAAAAAGCATGGCATTTAAAGTTAAAATATCAGGAGTGAGGCTGGGTGTGCTGACCGACTAGCTGGATGAATGCAAGCAGGTCTGCCTCCCAATCTGAGCCCGGAGCTCCCCCTCTATGTAATGGGGATCCCTATCCCCCCTGCTCACTTCCTTCAACAGGTTGTCATGAAGGCTCCACAGTTTCAGGGGTGAGATGGCAGAGGACTCTACCTCCAGGCCCCTGAATGGAATTGGCGATTAGCAACCCAGCAACTCCCTTTTGAGGAGTCCTGTTAGAAGGTTTACATGGTGTGCACAGGGATTGTTTGTGCTCTCTAAAAGGGGCTATTAGCCTTAAGACCTCGGACTTTGCCTCTCTGCTTTTCTGTTTGGGAAAGATTTATCTGGGCTCATGGGAAACATAGCGAAATTATGGGGGGACCTTTTGAACCTCAGAAAGGTCTGAGTTTCCTCATTTCCCAAATGGGATTGTACAAGGAAAACTTGAAGTTCCTTTCTAGCTACTTAGCATTCCTAGGATACACTGCTTCCGTAGCACATTTTTCCTCCCATAATTCCGTTGCTTCCAAACACTGTCATATAACCAAAGCCTGACAAGGTCCTGGCATCGTCTTTATGAGGTAGAAATGGGAGAGAATTATTCCCATTTTTTAAGTTACAAGAGCTGAGGCAAAAGACACTAAGTGACTAGCCCAAAGTCACCCAGGGGAAGAGAGATGAGCCAAGGCCAGCCTCTGGATCTTGGCCCCCCCACTCCTGCCATCCCGTTCTTTTCCAGTACCTCTCACTAGATCCCAGGAGCTGTCTGTCAGTGTGCTGACACCACTCAGGAAAATGCAAGTTTCATCCTGACACCAGGAAGACAGAGCTACGATTACGCTTCAGTCCCCAAGGAGGCAGAGAAATTGCTTTTAGTTGACAAGTGCATCTCCCACACACATACCCCCTCTGGTTGAATGAAAAGATAAAATCAAGTTAAAAATCCCAAATGCTCTCTTAATTTTGTAAAGCATTTTTGCTCTTTGAGCTAGGGCTAGGGAGGATGAGAGAATTTTCCAACTCTAGAAGTTTCGACAGGGTTGGGGGAGAATAGTAGGAAGTAAGAAAGGAGCACAGAAAAAAATAATCATAAAGAAGAAAAAGTAGATAAGTGATGCCACAATCAATAAGAGAAAATGGAGTTTCTGAAATAAAGAACTAGAAAAAACTGGGGTGTGTGTTTATGTCTTTGAAAAACAGCAAGAGATGTGAGCCACTGAGATTTCCATTATAGATGAAAATTCTGTGGTTTCCATTAGCAGGAACTTGGGGTCTGAGCAGGGGGACTGTCCACTTCCAGGTGTTAACAGAGACTTCCAGGCCCGGGGCCAGGGAAGTATTGCCCCTAGCTTCACTTGCTCAGAAGGTCATCTCTGCGAATCACTTGCCCTTACATGTTTAAGTGTGACAGCTCCTGGTGTGCTCTCATAATCTATTTTCACATCTAAACTTTGTACAGCTTTGGAAAGACAGAGACTAGCACAATCCCCATTTTATAGATGAAGAAACTGAAGCTCAAGGAAGGGAAGTTACTTTCCCAAGGTCATTTTGCTTCTTCCTCTTTTTTTTTTCTTTTTTGGTTTGGAGCCTATACTTGAGCCACTGTTTGTGCCTCCTTTCTCCTGTGCTTGGCTTCTTCTTGCACTACCCATATCCAGACTGAAATCTGGTCTTTAGACCTCGTATATACTTTCTGTCCCCCTTTAGACTCCAGAGACTGAAGACTTTCCCCTAGCTGAGAATTGCAGAGCCCTTAAAAAAGCTTCCCAGCTAAGAACATCCTTATTCTTAGGAGATATATACTGAAGTATTTAAGAGGGAAGTGTCATGATATCTGTGATACACTCTCAGAATGAGAATGAGAGCAAAAGCAAGAGAGCAAGAGTGAAAGACAGAGAGAGGAGAGAGCATGCAAACATGGCAAATTATTAATGAAGGTATGTACAAGTATTTGTGTACCATTCTTTCAATTTTACTGTATGGTAAAAAGTTTGAAAATACACACTTGGGGGAAATCTCTCCATGTAAGTGGCCATCCTATCTGCTTATGCTAAACTCTGGGGGTCAATGGCATATACCCTCCCACAGGGTCTCACCTCAGGGGTCCATCAAGATGGCCCAGCCCCAAGCACAGAACTAGCTCAGTAAGAGAGGCAGGCTAGACCCATGAGTGGTTTTGATGTCTTAGATGGTGTTGGGGTGCTGGGAAATGTCTGCGTGTGCTGAGTGAGAGTTTAGGGTGATGTTATTTGGTGGCAGAGCAGCTAAATGGAAGGCCTAAAGAAGGAATCCCCCCAAAATTCTAATCGGAATTTTTCCAAAAATAGATTAAAAAAAAAAAAATCAAGGTTTGCTTACCGGGACTGGAAGTGTCATTAGAGATAATCTAGTCCAACTTCCTCACATCCAGGGCAGGGCACGGAGATTCAGGGTAGGAAAGTGACTTACCCAACATCGCCCAGCAAGTTAGTAGCTGAAATGGAACTAGAAGCCAAGTGTCCAGCCTTCTAGTCCAGGGCTGGGTCCATTATATCATTCTGCCATCCCACCTTGGGATCGTGGGCTCTTGAAAGGTCATCTGCTTATCTTAGGGCTTGCTTTCTTCAGACCAGCATGGCACTCGGGGGATTTGCAGTCGGCGACAGTTCCTGCAACTGGGAGCAGAGCCAGATGCCTAAAGATGGCACCTGTCACATCCCGTTGGAATCAATGACCTCCCTCTGAAACTGAGATGGGCCAGGCAGAATCTGGGAGCAGTACCTTGAGAGCAGAGTCAGTCCAGGCCTGTGTGGCTGGTGCACCATGGACACTCAAGGCAGAGGAGGTCATGGAAAATGTCCTGAGCACTGTTTGCCGAGGAGTTTCCCATCCTTCTTGGACCCCAAGTGATTTATTGATCATTTGCAGGGAAGCCACTCTGGTTCATTGGTTTAGCTGCCATTACTCCTGAGGGGGCGGGATGCAGGGGTCTGCCTGCCACTTCCCCTGGTCTGTCTGCTCACAGGATTGGTTCATGGGACAGCTTAGCTGGACCCTCGTGAGCCTGTTGGGTTAATGGCATTTGACTGTAGATCATGAGAAATCACATCAGTAGCTGTGGGTGGGGGTGGATGGAGCAAGCAGGAGGAGGGCAGAGGAGAGGAAGGGAGAAGAGCAAAAGGGGAGGGAGAGAAAGAGGAAGGAGAGGGGAGAGGAAAATGCAAGAAGGAATTCTCTGACATTTCTGAGCCTGTAGCTTCTCTCACTTTTAACACCTCCTTTGTTAATTGCCATTTGTCAGTTCAATAAGACTTTCTCCACTATAACTCAATCCTGGAACAACTCAGGCCTTAAAAAAGGACTCAGGGATACCCCCAAAGCCCTAATTTTCCCTAACTACTGAGTTGTTTGTCCTTCTCCCCTGCATTCCTATCTTCCAGGTACTGTGGAGGCATATATGAGCACTAGATCTGGCACCAGGACAAAAGATTGTAAGGACTGACTTTATCTGCCAAGCTACTTTGGGTCTTGCATCAGCCCAAGGCCCCCCTCTCATTACTTCTGGGGCCCAGAACACTCTTCTACTTTCAGCCACTCCTGGCTTATAACTACAGTGCTTATCCACCCTCTAAACCCCAAGAGACTAAGCCAAGGGGCAAGGCAAGGAGGGCCACCAGAGCTGTATCTGCCTAGGACCAGAGAGCAGCCTTGCTTGAAAAGAAGGGCCATAGTTGGGGCCAGATCAAATGGCAGTAAGGCTGTATGATGCACTCAAAGGCTGCATGTGCATGTCAAAAAGCTGAAGACCAGGCTATATTCAGAATGTCTTTTTCTTGTCCTCAGTAGAAGAAATATTTGGCTAGATCACAGGATGGTGAGCCCTCAGTGCCTTAGCAAATAACAAGAAAATTTGAGCAAGCCTATGAGTGACTGTGACCTTGACTTTGTTTCCAAGAGAGGGCTGATTTGAGGAAGAAAATTGGGGAGAAAGACTGTGTGGCATTGGTATAGGTCATGGATGGAAGGCTGGGCCACGCTCTGGGGCCCCATTTCTTAGGAATGGGTCTACAGTTTCCTTCACCTCTCTAGGGAGAGATCCACCAGTATATCCACCCAAATTGCACATCTTACTGTCCTCAGAGATTCTCCCTCAAATCTACTCAGTAGTAGATGCCTTGAAATGTATGGGGGAAGGAATAGTGATATTAGCACTCACGGCCAGGTTCAAGGACTGAATGCCAAACCTTGGCCTCTCGGTTCTTTTGTCCTTCCTTCTTGCCTCAAAAAAAGAAAAAAGATGCTCTCTGGGGCCCTACTCACTGATACTCAGCCCCTCCTACTGGTGCCCCCCCAGCCACTAAGGAGCCTCTCACTTCCTTGTCCCTCCAGACTCTCCCCTTCCCCTGACTCCTTCTCTGTGCCTACACATATCTCAACATTCCCTAGGAAATATAGTCTTTCCCTTAGCCTTTCTCTACTTGCTCTCGGGTCTACAAAGCTTCTCAAATAGATGGTCTCTGCTATCCAGTCACTATTTTACTTCTTGCTACTCCACACCCACTACCGAAAGCCCTCACTGATTCCTACTTCTACATGCTGTGGCCTCTTGCCAGTTCTCAATCTTCTTGACAAAGTGGCAGCATTTGCTGCCCCAAGATTCCTTAGTCCATACTAATTGAAAGTCCCTCTTTCCTTAGCTGCACCTTCCAGACTGCTGCCTATTCATTATTCCTCTCTCTCACCTGCTTATTCATCTTCTTTTTCCCCCCATGGGCTTCTTCCCATAGCCCACACAGATATTCAGACTCTTCCATATGTCTTTGAGGATACTGTGATAGACTAATGTTCTTATCAGTGATTTCTCCTTATCTCTTTGCACTCTCCTCTGGCATCCTAAACAGGAGCATCCCTCAAGGTCCCCTCCTTAATGCTCTGTTATTGTGTGGAGGAGCTCATCCACTCCCACGGTCCTGATCTCTCTAGATTACTCACAACATCTAAAATGTTGTCCTGTGTATAGGACACAATTAATGTTTATCCAGTTGATTAACATTTGTTAACCGCCCAGTGACTTGTACATAACAAATGTTCCATAAAGGCTGGTATTGGGGGTCTTACAGTTTACAAACATTCTCTATTTATCTGACTTCCTCCTCATTATAACCTGGTGAGGTTGGTTCTTTATCATTCCCACTTTTATAAGAGAGAAGGGGAATGGAGCTAACATTTGTTTTCTGCCTATTCTATACCAAATGCCTTATATGCATATTAATTTAATTTGCACAACAGCCCTGTGAAGTAGCTGTTCTTAGCTACATTTTACAGATGGGAAAACTGAAGCTCAGAGAGATGCCTAAGATTTCAAGGAGCATATAATTTCCCTCCTCTACTATTTCATTGTTCTGTAAATTTGATCACACCAAATTTAGTGAGCAATACTGGGGAGGCATATAAAAGGTATCACAGAGCGATACCATAATTATTGTTTACCTATAAGTATTTGTTTTAGTTTGCATTCCTATGAAATGTAATGTCAGGCATATAAAGAGCTGAAAAGGAAAATAAAATCTTTCTATTTCTAAACATTCCCTGTCTTTCTCCCTGCATATTATAATAATAGGAACTGATTATTGTATGATTACCATGTGCCAGGCATTATGTTCAGTGCTTTACATAGGGCTACTATTATACCCCAATTTATACATAAGATAATTGTGCCTCATAGGAGTTAAGTAACAGGTTCAAGGACCCCTAGTTAGTTTGTAAGGTAATTGAAATTTTAAGTCAGGTTGGTCTGACTCCAAAGTTAATGTTCTTTCAATGCCACCAAGCTGCATTTCCAAGAGGATAGGGAAACCAAGGGTCAAAGAGATTAAGTGACGTCAAGTCTCCTGACTCTGTATCTTATATTTTTTCACTTTACTCCAGCTGCTTGTATCTCTTTGTCAAAGGGGTTGCTTTGTATTGTCAATGATCTTTATATGTCTGTGGTCTGTCTTCTCAACCACATTGTCAGCTCTGCCAAACCTCTTTAGATCCCCCACAGAGGGTTCTCACTAAATACTTGTCAATTGGTAAGCACGGGGCTCTCTTCAGTTGACAGAATTATTAATAAACCACCAGGCTTTGACAAAGCCCTTCTCATCTCCAAAGGAGGTGAGCCCTTGGTGCTTAGGAGATGTATCAATTCCTCGCCTTCCCGCAGCTTGAAGTCAGGAGCCCACACTCCCCGCCTCTGCACAGCATCCATTCTCCAGGGAGCCTCAATAGTGTCAGGATATTTCACTGAAGGCTGAATTATGTGTGTGACTCTAGGAGGATGAGGTCCCAGTAAAGCGGGAGGAGAATGCAGGCTGTGATTCTGCACGCAGGTGGACCCTGGGGATGTTTCTTGCCATCTGAGATGATGTGTCAACCTCTAGCAGCCACACTCCACAGAGTGAGCTCTAAAGATTGATGGTTTCTGTTATTATTGAGAATATTAATAATCATCCTTACATTTATTTGTACAGCAAACTTCCATTTATGCAAAAGGCTTCTGCACAAGATTTCATTAGTTTTAGTTTGTTCTGGCCTTTGGCAAAATCTTTTTGGCTTCAATATTCCCTGAAGAAAAAGTCCTCTGTCCAGCTTTTGAGGAAGGGAATCATCCCAATAAACTGACAGCTGAGACCCTGAGAAGGGAAACACTAGCTGGCTGGAATTGAAGGCCAGCAACTGATTCTGCTGAGCAACATGCTACTGACACATGTCTAGGGATGAACACAGATCCCCCAAGCTCCTTCCTGTTTTTGCCTGTTTCCAGTTCCCTAGAACCAGCCCAGTACCCCTCCCCCCAGCCCATGCAGATACCTAGCTCCTTCTGCCATTAGAATTCACCCTTCTGGGTCCCTTCCCCCATCGATGGCCTCAGGGACACCTCTGTGGAAGCTGGCTCATCAATTATGTCTTCCCTTCCCCCAGACAAATTTTCTCATGCATTTGCATGAGTACGCTCAGCATCCTACAAAGAGACAGGCAGTAGTAATAATCATAGCTAACACTCATGGAGCTTTTACTATGAACCAGGCACAATATTAAGCACTTTTCATGCATAATCTCTCTTCATCTTCATAACAGTCCTATGAGAAAGCCTTATTAGGATTCCCATTTCATAGAGGAGGAAATTGAGGTTCTCAGTGAGTAAGCAACCTGCCCAAGGCCACACAGTTGGCTAATGCAGAATCAGGACTCAGACCCAACATTCAAACTCTCTGACAGTGACCCTCTTCAGTATACTGTCTCTCAGTATTGGCTTCCATTTTCCAGAAATGAGCAGTGAGACCCAGAGACCAGAAGGACATCTAGCATTTAGAGGAAAGAATCTCAGGAAGTCAGAAAAATAGAGTTTTCCTATTTCTGCCAGTAACAGGCTAAATGACTCTGGGTGAGTCACTTAAAAGCTTGCTTGTCCCTTGCTTCTGAATTTGCAAGAAGGGTCCACAGTGTGTGGGATTCAAAAGTGATGAACCAAGGAAGGTTAATCTCTTCCAAATTTATAAAGTTTAAAAAGCACCATGCAAATACAAAGTGTTCCTGATCATAATCCTTAACGTTATTATTCCAGCCTATTCATCTACCAATGAACCTGGGATAGAGTTCTGGCCCTGGATTCTGGTGCCATTTAAGTGCCAAGACAAATGGTCTCAGGGAGTCTGGGTGATCCATTATCCAGATATGGATTATTTCTCAGGAGTAAATCGTTAGCCCTGTCGGGAGGCTGATGAATTCTCCCACCACACCTGGGGGCTCATTGCTCTGCATGGGACGTGCAGGGAATACAAGCAGTGGCTGGAGTCACAGTATGACTCTGCAGACAGGGTCCTGGGGGCAGGGAACAAGGATGTTCGAGTTAGATTCCAAGGGGCAGCAAAGACCTCACCCACCCATAAATGAGAAGACAGATAATGAACCCGACCCACCCACAGCCCAGTCCTGGGCAGAAAAGGACAACTTCTTTCTCCTGAAGCTTGCAGCCTCCTTAGGGACAACAAAGCACAAAAGAGACTGACAGATACATACACCAGGACCTAGTGACAGAGAGATGAAAAGAATGGGCAACAAAAAGGGAAACCCAAGGAAAGAAATGGAGAAAGACAGGGATAAAAAGAGGGAAAGAGGGAGAGAAAAAGGAATAAAATAAAGACTACAAAAAAGACACACATGGAATAAAAGAAGAGTAAAAAAAGAGAAACCCAGGAATGGGAACTAAGATGAAAGGGAGAGAAGAATAAAACAGATTAAGAAAGAAGCAAAAAAAGGAAAAAAAAGATAAATGAGAAAGAAAGAAAAGTTTTTTTAAAAAAGGAAAATATACGGGGAAGAATAAATCTAGAGAGAAAGGAAACAGAAGCAGAAGAAGAGAAAGGAGAGAAATATAATAAAAAAATTAGAAAGGGGTCTAAAAAAACTGGAAAAATAAACCAATAAGAGATAAAGAGAGTGAAAGAAAAGAGATGTGGGAAGGAGGATGGAAGGGAAAAAAAGAGATGAAGAAAGTAGAGAAATATGAAACATGAGAATGAAGTCTTTAGTGCACTAGAAATTTTGTCTTGGTTTTTTTTTTTTTTTCCTATTTGTGTCTTTTTGCTTTTGCTGTGTGGTACACATGATTTCAGTATGATGCCTCTGGGCTGGTCTTAAGAATGGTCGGAGTCACCAGGCTTTCCTCCGAACTCGGAAAGCTCCCTTCCTCACACTTTCCCATTCACCATTCTTGTGGGATAAAGCACTGAAGGCAGAATCAGAAAGGCAGAGACAATTACCTACTGAAATAAATGTCACAGAGCCAGAATGCTGAGCACATAGAAGAACACATGCGCACACATGCATGCACGCCTGCACCCACACGAGTAAAATCAGACCGACCTAGAGACACATTCTGACGCAAATAGGCACACAGGTGCTGAAAGACTTGAGACTTAGGCAGGGATACACCCACAGCAGAGAGGTGTCAGCAGAGCCAACCCAAACATAAGGATAGGCATGGACAGAAACTGATAGGGAACTAGAAACACTGCTGCAGAAGATGACACAGAGGCACAGGACAAGATGGCCACGCAAATAATCAGGTGCAGAAGCAGACACCAGCCAGGGTGTGAGGAAGAGGTTCTCCCTTAACTCTGCTCTTCCTCTCTCCTCTTTGCCTTCTGGAAGTATCCTAATAAAGGGAATTTACCTCCCTGTGTCTCCTGCCCGCAGGATTTCCCTCTGAGCTTTGTGACAGTTGGTAGCAATGTGTTTTATTTAAATAGAATCACTTCTGCTAATGAGTCTGTTACTGTATCATCCTTTCCAGGGACCAGATGTCCCTAACCAGTTTAAATGGCCATATCCAAAAGGACCCTTCAGGCATGTGTTTCAATGGTAGATTATCAGATCCTGTTGCTAGGACAGATCTGGAACCTACCTTGACTCTTTCTCCAATAGTAGGATTTCCCCCCGCCCCAGTATGCCATGATCCTTTTTAACTTTATTGGACTTTCCTTTTCTCCTCTGCAGTTTGAGGCAGATGAGAGGTGGAGGCCAAACAGGGAGATCTAATACCTGCACCTCCACTTGAATGAGAGGAGCACCATAAGATCTCACTAGATAAAAGTGTTTCTTGCAAAAGAAAAGTTTGAACACCTCAGGGTTACACAGGGCCAGATAAGTTCTAAGGGTCCTTTCAGCTTTGACATTCTAGGATTCTATGACTAAGATATAATTCGTTCAAATCTAAATCCTCAGTAATTGGACAAACCTTGATTGAATTTGCTGAGCAAACATGGCGTCACTGTCTGCCCCAATAAATATTTAGCTGTGGCCCCAGTTTATTGATTTTGTACAGTATCAATATTTCTTGGCACAGTTTCTGACACTGACTGGTAGACCCAAAATGATGTGAAACATACAGGCTCAAGATGCCCTCCCGCGAAAGCCACAGATGGTTTTTGGTGTGTTCATCTGGCTTAGGCTGACACACAGACTACACCACCCCCTCTGGCCTGTGCCGGACACATGGAAGGGTGAGATAGCTGCCTTTGAAAGGGGCATAATGCTTGAGTGGGTGGATCAAGTTGGTTTAGAAGCTCAGGTATAGAGGTGTCTGGCTGGCTCAGTTGGTAGAGCATTCCATTCTTGATCTCAGGGTTGTGAGTTTGAGCCCCACATTGGGTGTAGGGATTACTTTTTAAAAATCTTAAAAAAAATAAATAAAAGAAGCTCAGGGATACTGTTGCCAGCTGATCACAAAGAGAACCTAAGTGAATGGGGCTTGCTTTGTACAGCTCTACTTTGATGATGGGAACATCCCTTATAGCTTCTATCTCACTCTTCATTCATTCTACAGTGAGTGCTTTCTCCGTGCCAAGCTCTGTGTTACAGCTAAGGATACAGATATGAACCAGATACAGTCACATATCTCTCAAATACAGGCATACTTCATTTTACTGAGCTTCCCTTTATTGTGCTTCAGAGATATTGTATTCTTTTACAAACTGAAGGTTTGTGGAAACACTGTGTTTGAGCAAGTTCATCAGAATCATTGCTGTTGGAAACAACAGCATTTGCTCACCTCATGTCTCTGTCACGTTTTGGTAATTCTCACAATACTTCAAACTTTTTCATTATCATTATATTTGTTATGGTGATCTTTGATCAGTGATATTTGATGTTACTGTTATAATTATTTTGGCTAGAAGTTTTTAGCAATAAGGTATTTTTAAATTAAGATATGTACAGTTTTTTAGACTAATGCTATTGTATACTTAGTAGACTACAGTATAGTGTAACTATAATTATTATATTCACTGAGAAGCCAAAAACTTCATTGCACTCATTTTACTGTGGTATTTGCTTTATTGCTGGAACTGAACCCACAGTATCTCTGAGGTATGCCTGTATGTGAGCCGAACTTGAGAAATATTGATGCTGCTCAACATCAACAAACTTAGGCTATGGATAAATATTTATGAGGAGAAATAATTTGGTAGGAATATTAGCGTATATTCACACTTTTAATTATTCCCGATGGCAAAACTGATGAATCAGAAACCTTGTTTTGTATGTAGTCTTCAAGAGACATAGAAGTTTTGTAATTAGTTCAGGTAAAATAACTTGGCTAACTTCTTTTTTTTTTTAACATTTATTTATTTTTGAGACAGAGAGAGACAGAGCATGAACGGGGGAGGGGCAGAGAGAGAGGGAGACACAGAATCCGAAGCAGGCTCCAGGCTCTGAGCCATCAGCCCAGAGCCCGACGCGGGGCTCGAACTCACGGACCGCGAGATCGTGACCTGAGCTGAAGTCGGACGCTCAACCGACTGAGCCACCCAGGCGCCCCATAACTTGGCTAACTTCTAAGTACAACTCCAAAAAGTACAAGCTAGTTTAATACTTCTTGTTAATCTTTTAGTTACACATTCTCAGTGATGAGGTTTTGTTTGTTGGTGATGGTTGAGAGCATTGTTTTTTGGAGAGAATTAAGATATTTACTGGAAGGGAAGATTCATCCCTCTTCTTTCATGCTGCAATGACACTAACCCTGTCATTCCCAAAAAGAAATACATTTGTGTAAGTTTGTTCCCTTGGTTATTCATTTCTTTATTTATTTGGTCTTTCATCCATACACCAACCATACACCAAGCACCTTGTCTGAAGCTTGTACTGGGTCAGGTGTGGGGGTCACTGAAGAGATTCAGACATAGTCCCTGCCCTTGCAGGGCACACAGTCAAGAAGGGGAACTAACAAATAACTTGGGGACTTTATAATGAGTGCTGTATAACAGAGGTGTGGGCAAAGAGAAGCTGGAAAAAACAAGGATTAAGAGATGAGGGTAGTTGGAGAAGCTTTAAGAGATGAGGTGACCCATGGGTGGGGGGAGGTCTGAAGGCCAGACCTATTTATCACTATGAGGCTACACAGAGCCACCCTTGTTCTCCAAGCTCTTAATTTTTTTTTAATCAGTAGCACGTATTTTTAAGAGCCACAGAGCTACACAGCAAGATCAGTCTGGCTGGGGTTATCCCAGTAGCCTGCATCAATTTAACTGCTTCAATTTAAGATAAAATATATCCATTCTTTAAAAAAAAAAAAAACAATACAGTGAAGGAGTTGGTCAGAGACTGGTTCCTATCCCCTAACTCCAGTTTCTTGAAATCAGACATTCCTTGCCCTCCCTATACATACCCTTTCTAGCAGAATTCTTCTCCCATGGGGTAAAAGGGTTTGAGGAGTACTGGGTACCATGGTTGCTTGAAAATTATTCACATTCCGAAAGAGCCTTAATGATTTCCAAGATAATTGGTTGTAGAAATAAGTCCTTCTAAAAACCCAACAATAGAATATTCGTGATGCCACAGTATGATTCAGAGCATTTGGCCTTAATTACTTTGATTGTCCGCCAGGATTTAATATATGAATATTACATTGCGATCTTCAATTTAATTTCTTGTGTAAATGGATTGTGGCAGAATCCTGTAGTCCTGGAACTGGCACATAATTCAGCGTGGGAGACACTATCTTAACTCATCTCATTACTCAAGCCATTTGTTGTCCTTCAGGCTTTGACAGCCAGGAGATGGGAAAGTAGCAGAGGTGATGTGATCTCTCAACCTGGGTCCAGACAGACATGAGCCATAGTCTCTACTGATTACGTTGTTACACAGACACAGACAGCACTTGTTTTCAGAAGAAAAAAAAATATTCTTGTCAATTTGCAGCTGTGTGCCCTGGTCTTTCTTAGAATAATGGAGTGGAAAAAGCTGGGACATGGATGCAAGAAGCCTGGGTTCTAGTTCTAACTTGCAGTATAACCTTGGAAAAATCCCATAATTTCTCACCATGGGCAGGTCTCCAAATCTCTCAGCTTTCAATTCCTCATCACCATTAAAGAGAGAACTACATGATCTCCAAGTGCTTTCCAGAGTGAAGATTTTCTGACCTATGAGATTTGACCACATGTCAAATCTGACAGTCTTGGTACCATGACTGATATAAGGTTGTTTCTATCCATCCTGTGAATAATAAGCAGCCCCCTAAGGATGAGCAAACTCAGAATGAAAGAAGGGAGAAAGAGACAGGGAAGATCAGTGAGAGGGAGAGAGAAAAATATAGAGAAGATGAAGAAACAGCTCTGAAGCATTAGTGAGGTGTCTCCCAGGGCCTGGGTGAGCTAGTTAAGATCTTAGCAAACTGGGGGTCATTTGGGCCTGGGGAGCCTAATAGAAATTAGAGGGAGAAAATGAGATTCAAAAAGTATTGAATGCTAATCCACAGTGTTGGAGAATTTGTTTGTATCTCATTTAATGGACAAAGAGCTTACAGCTAGAGTGTATAAAGAACCCCTACAAATGAATAAGAAAAAGGCAAGAAAAAATAGACAACATACTTGAGTAGAAATTGTACAAAAGAGTATATCCAAAAATCAATAAACATATTAAAATGTTCTTAACCATACTAGTCACCAGAAAAATGCAAATTAAAGCACAATGAGATACCATTGCACACCTACAGAATGATTACAGTTTTAAAAGCTAATAATACTAAATGTTGATAATCATTTGGAGCAATGGAAGAATATGAATTGGTACAACAGTTTGGAAAGCTGTTTAGGAGCATCTACCAAATATGTGCAGCCCCTATGACTCGGTGATTCCTCCTCTAACAAAAATGCATGCACATAGGCACCAAAATCAAACAAAAAATATCCACAGTAATATCAGTCATAATAGCTCCAAACAGGAAATGGTCCATATGCCCATTTACAATCAAATAGATAAGTAAGTTGTGACACATTCATAAAAGGGAAAATTATACAGCAATCAGAAGGAACAAAATAAGCTTTTGCAACAGCTTGGATGAAACTCACAAACATAATATTGAATCAAAGAAGTCAGACATAAGAGTACATACATATATATAAGTATATAAAAATTAATAACTCACAAGACTATAGTGGTTAGAGATGTATGCTAAAAAGCACAGGAATAAATAAAAGCACAGAGTGATTATGTAAAAGTCAGAGTAGTTGTTACCTTCAGGAGGGAGGAAAGGGGTTGTGATTAAGGAACAGTCACAAGTTGGGCATCAGGGATGCTCGTAATATTCTATTTTTGACTGGGTGACGGCTAACATAGGTATTTCATTGACTAAGCTGTACACTTAGGATTTATGCACATTTCTTTATGTGTGATATATTTCACACACATAAGAAAAATCTTTAAAAATACAAAGGTAGGAAAAAGCCAAAGACAAATCTTTGTCTCGGACTGTGACCCCAAGTTCTATGTATCCTTTCCACACCTTGCTTCTAGCAATGGGATCCTAAACTTTAAACAACAGAAGGCAGAGATTGTGTCCTATTCCTCTCTGTATCCATCTGCCACAACTCCCCCATCTTTAAAGCCAGCCTGACCCACACTTATACCTAACCAGCCAATTGACTGGACTCAGAGATACTACCATCCCTGTTGCTATCTAGGCTCCTTTCTCATTCCTCCCATTCTTAAACTATTATTGTTTCATTTTAACTCTTTCTCCTGAGTCTGTATTTTGTCTCTTATTTCCAGCTTTGTTCATGTCCTTTGGGCCAATGACTGAGTGACCCACCTGGGTTTCCTTGGCTTGAACCTCAGCAATTCCTCCTTCTCCAAATACTTGAATATCTACTTGTTTTGCTGTGCAGCTTCCTCTGCTCCTGGCTGACTCAGATAGGGAATCCACCCCCACCCCACCCCCAGAGCTACCAGGTTGTAGCATAACTCTACGTTAATATGTCTGTCATGAAATACATGAACATTCATGCTAAGTGGGACAAATAAAAACTGTCAATATCTTAATGTAAGTTAAAATGAGTTTTAACATCATAATTGTGAGAAACTTTTTCGTTTTCAGAATTTTATAATTTTGGAAGTTCAAATAAGGAATTATAGTTTGTAGTAGGAACCCAATGCTTATTTGGTAGATGGATGGAAGCATGAATGGATGCAATACATTATATATATTTATCCTCCCAAATAAGTGACAAATGTGAATTTAACAAGAGTCTTCATAGCTTTAACCAAGAGTACTCAATTTGGGGCACTTTAGATTCCACTGCTGGCAAGAGGAACACTATTAGAAAAATCTACCATCTAGGCCTACTACTGCATCATGAAGGGCCTGCCTTGACTCAGGTGGCCACCACTGAGCTGATCAGTGGCCACTCCTGTGCATAAAACAGCAAGCCGTTTTCCTTACTATGGGGATGTGGACAGAGTAAGCCTAACTAGAAAGGAAAAATTGGCATGGCAAGTACGCAGGGCTATTCCATTGGGTCTGATATGAAAGGAAAGGATGGGCTATATGTTATCTTGAGATGATCCTCCTTAAGTAGACTCTCAGTCAGGCTTTGAAAGTTATTGAATGGCAGTGAGTTTGAAATCACCCTCCCCAGCAAGTATTCAGAGTGCAGTGAGTTTATATTGCTACTTAAGGGTAGAGCTTGGTATAAGGGTACTATATCCTGTTGCGCCAGCATGCTCCAGAAACAAAGAAGGGAGTTCTAGGAGAGGCTAGCAAGGGATTAGAGTATGAGTCAAAGCCAAACCTTCAGGTTCCCCTATCAAGGAGATGCCAAGGATTCATGGGAAAATTCAGCAGGGGAAAACCACATAGCTACTTCCGGGACCAATGGCTAGAGGGAAAAACTAATGGAGAAGGGGAGGGTTGAGGAGAGGTTAGAAGGCTCAGCCTCAGAGCTCCATGGCCCTGGGCTGTTTGCTCCTAGAAAGTGGAGACTGTGAGTGTGACTAGCTCACTATAACCCATAGCAATGCCTCAAGCTTTACAGCCTTAAAACAAGGGGACAGGACTTATGTGATCTCTAAGATCTCTCCCTAGTATAGTTTTTACCACCCATGAATCTATGATTTTCTTCTAAAAATTCTTATTGTTTCTCATAAGAGTAACGCATGTTCCTTACTAAAAACTTTGAAAATTAGATAACTACATGAAAGTTTACATTCACCTACCATCATACCTCTCACACATATAAATGTATTCCTTTTTGCTTGCTTGGGTTTATTTTCCATCTGTTTGTAAAATTGTGATAATAGAATTTTGTATTTTGAGTAATACACTAAACTATATCATGAGCATTTCTATGTCATCACAAAAGCTACAATTCTAGTCTAATTTGCATGCCCATTGGACATTGTGGGGCACACTAAAAAGTATAAAATGTGTGCTTTACCCTTATAGAACTTACCATCTGGTCGAGAAGGTGAGACTGATATACATGAAACCAATAGTGAAAAACAAACAAACAAAATATAATTACATGTCATTTCTTGGGACAGACTGGAAGGATAGTACAAATCCAAATGAGGGAGAGGTTGATATCCACAATCAAAATGAGGGAAGTCTCCCAAAGAAAGCAGGACTTAAGCTGGCCTTTAAAAGATAAGAAAATGAGAATGAAGAAAGCAGAGCGTCATGGAAGCAGAAGCAATGAGGGGAGGCTGGACTGAGCAATAAAAATCCCTTTACGCTTTGTTGTTCATAATGATACAGAACTACCCATGGCCAGGGTTTCTGGACTCTCCAGGGGCTGGTCTTACACATGAACAACTAAAACCAAGTCTCTAACCTAAAGGGGATTTGGAAGATAAATGCATGAAAAAATGAAGTACTCACACGAATGTGACAATAGCTTAGGCTCAGATGTTTTTCAGTTTAGTAATATACTTGTTTCTTTCTTGCATCTTGAACAGTGATGGCTCAAACATCATGATGCTAGTTGCTAGAGTCCCCAAATGGACAACTTGCTATGTAGATAGCTGATTACATGACTCCAGAGCCCTGGTAACAGTCAATTCAGTACTGTGGGCTGGTAATCATAAGAAGTGAGAAATGAGAAAATGCCTATGGCATAAGCCTTTTTCTCCATCTACTGAAGAAACAGCTGAAAAACTCATTGAGAAAGTTAATTAAGCCACATCTGTGGTCTTTCCAGTGGGACTAGAAGTTTCTTAGGTGCAGGAAACCTGTGGTTTGAAAAACAATAGAAAGTTACCCTCGCACAAAATACCACAGTTCGAAATTCATTTGTGATGCATCAGGAAGTGCCCTTGCCTATGGTCAGGAGATTTGCCACTAACTAGCTGTATGACTTTGACCAAATCATTCCATTACCTCTTTAAGTTCATCTCAGTTTTCTTCCTCATCTGTAAAATGGGAAATATTCCAAAGTTCCCTTTTGGCACAAAAACTCTATGAGCCTATGATTTCTTTGGACAACCACAGCCTTTCAGATTTCAGGAATCCCCTATGACAATGCAAATAACTGTGAGAAAAGACTACTTCTTACCCTTGTGTTGCCGGTCACCACCATACCTGGGAAACGAAGTCCTTTGGGGAATGGGACCAGGAGAGCAAGCAGGCCCAGCCTACATGGGGGAGGCACAGAAAGAAGTGGGTGTGCCCCTAAGATGTCACCAGTTAAGCAGACAAAGGATCTTGATACCTCCTCTTCTATCTGCCTCTCCCCTGAGTGCCCAGCAGCAGGCTGTGCCTGACTGGGTGCCTACGGAGATGCCTGCTCACCACAGGGTGCCCTGGCTGCCAGCATGCTGTTCCAAGCCAATGGGAGAACCCTAAGGGGAAGTACCCTGGGGCCAATCATAGATGGCAGTATCTCTTTAATGGCCAGAGAGACTGCATCTTTGGCTCCTTTTCATTGGTTCAGGCCAACTGAAAGCTCTCTGGATTCTCAGCCAATGCTGAGCCATCAGCCAACAGGAGTGGGCTCGGCTGCTGGATCCTGTTTTCCTCTGAGGCTGATGGGTAGCCCTGCCTAAGGGCTGCCCTGTCTCCCCACTGTCATTCCTGACTGAAAACTTTTGCTATGAAGCACAGAAGGCATGAACAGTGGGACCTAATCAAGGCAACCTGATTAAAGGTAGGCATGCTGGGAGCCAGGGGCCATGCCCAGCCCTAGCCCCCGCAGGTGAGTGCAGGCGAGCCAACAAAGGGAGAGAGAAAAGCAGGTTTAACTGGTGTGAGTGGGCACTGCAAGACTAAAGCTAATGGCAGATACTGACAGGTAAAATTCTTCTTACTTCCTTCCCACAAGGCATTAGTATCCAAGTGGCTTGTCCAAAACCCTATAGTGCCTTCTATATTCTTGTCCTATAACCCAAACCACAGCCAGGAAAGAGTTCCTTCCAAGAGAGTGAGAGAGGTTTGTTGGTGAAGGTGTTTTGGCTCCCAATTGGAACCTGTGTTTCTTGCCTAGGATGCCCACAATGCCCGTAGATAGACTTGGTGGCTCTGGACTCCAAGGACACATGGGTCCTATAATCTATGCTCCTTACATCTCAGACTGCAGTCTTAGCAGTTCCTCATATGCTTTAAGAAAGGCTATGATTGTGGGTTAAGCCCTTACTAGTCTGGGTAGCTATCACTTTGCTCCTTGACCACTGCCACTATTATTAGTGCCATCCAAGGGCAAAACCCCAAATCTGGGCAGCCACTTAAGCAATTTGTACACACGAGGCAGAGTGAGAGAATATAGGTTTAATGCAAGGCATTCCATATTTCTGGAGATATTCAGTCATTTATCAAACATTTGCTGAGTGCCTTTTATGTGGCAAGCCCTCTGCTAGGTGCTAAGGGGGCAAAGAAAAGTAAGACACATGGGCTTTTGGTGAATACCACCAGGGCTGGACCAAGGGAAGAATGTGTCTTGAGCATTGGTTACAAACTACTGTTTATGTCCTTTAGTGACTGACCTGATGTTATAGTTGGTTTTGGAATGCTCCAGAAATGACCCTTGGTAAAACCAAACAGAAATGTCTATATCTTCAATGCCCTTAAGGTGCTCCTCTTAAAACTTTTTTTTTTCTTTTTCAGAAAAGAATCTGCTACAAGATTGCTATTAGGCCTTGGGCAAGTCAATTCTCAACTCCATCCTCAAAATAAGAAGTTTGGGCTAGGGGCTATGAAGCCCTTTTCAAATCCAAGAAACCATCTAGTGGTCTGTAGTAAGCATTTACTCCTCAGTATAAATTTAAGTATCTGTGTTCCTTCTCCTTGGGCTTAGGTACATTTTAAGCTAAAATTTTTAAGCTTATTTTTTTTCATCCAATTATGGAATGAAAGGCTTTGTCAGTTGGTGAAGAAATTTCAGAATTTCAAGAATCTTCCTACAAAGGGAAGAAGTATATGGGGAAGAGGAATGAAGAGGAAAGGGGATATAATAAACCTCCCCAATATCCTAATATCCTCTTTCTTCAAGCTGTGGGGCCCTGCATTCTGTTGGGGCTAATCCAAAACCATAGTTTCTGATAAGAAGAATCATTAAAAACATAAAGACCTCTTTTGGGCTTAAAATGCTTTAACACTCAGAAACCTTTGTAACAATGAGCATAGAGGGTTTGGTGGAAAGCTCTGAGTATATGTTACACAGGCCCATGATGCAGGGATCACCACAGCATCTCTGCCCATTACTCTTCTTTCCTTCCTATTTCATGTTCCTTTGGAGCTTAGATCTCACTCCCACTGGCCACGAATATTTTGAATGACACAAGGTCAGGAAAAAGGACAGTGATTCAGAAATGCACATCATTCCTTAAGTACATTTAATTGTAAAAGACATCTAATCAATCCAGTCCCCTGTCTGAACATGGCAGCTAAAAGAAGGAAAGGAAAGCTTTTGCATTTTACTCCAAACCAAAATTAGAAGCCAAAGGGGGTGGGATCAATGAATCCAAATCAATGGTCTATATTTATGTTTCTTCTATGGTAGTGCTGATTTGCAGCTCTCCAGGTGCCAAATGGCATCTGGGAAACATTACTCCATCCCCCAATTGACGTAATAATTAGATTGCATAAATGGCTCCTCTGTGCTCACTGCCAGCCCAAGAGACAAATGTTATTGGTGAGCCAATCAATCTTTTCTCCTGTTAAAGTTTGAACCTGCATCAGCAATTATGTTGTGGAGGTCAAAAGCCACCCAAATGAGTGAAAACTGGCAAAGGTGAATTTTGAAAGTGGATTATACTGCATTATTTCCCAGCAGTGTGTGTATGGTTGGGACCTGGGCAGGTGTATGAACATATCCACAACTGGACATACCAGAAGGGGCCAAAAGAAGGAAAGAATGGCTAGTGACATCTTCTGCAAGACTTTGCTTTTCTCTCTTCCTGTTGTCTGCTTCCTACTTAGATAAACCAGGGGGCTAAGAAAAGTATGGCAGGGGAAAGCATTAGTCATTTGGTGTTAGTCTTTGTGGTAGGCCGAATATTGATTCCCCCCAAATATATCCACATTCTAATACCCAGAACCTATGAATATTACCTTAAATGGGATTTTGCATATGTGATTCACTTAAGGTTCCTAAGATAGTGAGATTATTTTGGATTCTCTGGATGGATATCTTGAATATCTTGAATGCAATCATAAGTGTTTTTGTAAGAGTGAGTCAGAGGAAGATTATAGACAGGGCAAGAGAAGGCAATATGACTAGGGATGCAGAGATGGGAATGATGTGGTGCAGCCACAAGCCAAGGAATGCTGGCAGCTACCATAAACTGGAAGAAACATAATCTCCTATAGAGCTTCTACAGGAAGCATGGCCTTTGTCAACACTTTCATCTTGGCCCAGTGAAACTGATATCAGAACTTCTGGCCTCTAAATTGTGAGGTAACAAATTTATGCTGTGTTGACCCTGACAGTTTCTGGTAATTTGTTGTAGCAGCCATAGGAAACTAAAATAGTCCTTAATTACTAAGCTTAGGTCACAGGTCAAGTGATAAAGCATCTTCCTGTTATAAAATGAAGAGCATCAAAATCCTCCTCTACCCAAAATATGACTTCCACCTATCACCATGCAATGCCAAGGACTACAATCTAAAATTCACATGTACATGTCAACATTCTACTTTTGGGGTAATTGTTTCTTGCCAATCCACTGAAAACAGTACATACAAGCCTTTGTTTCCTGTTAGTACTTCTGCATGAATTTATATATCCAATTACTTCCAGCAATCAGGCAGGCCTTGGGGGGACAGGTAGGGACAGTGAACAGGTAGGGAAATATAGTAAATATGTCTAAATTGAAACCGCAATTGGGCTCAAATCAAATCTCTTTTAGTAATAACACTAAGTAGGGCCTTTAGGAAAACAAGTCATGGCAGAACTAAATTAATTTACTCTTCTGATAAGGTTACAAGGCTTGTGGATCAGGAGAATGTTGTAGACAGGATGCATCTGGATTTTAACAAGGCTTTTGACTTAGACTCTCGTAATCCCTTTGTAGATCAAGTGAAGAAATACAGGCAGTAGGTGAGACTCAAGAGCTAGCAGGGGACTGCTGATATGTAGATCAGGGTCTTTAGTGACAGGTCATATGTCTCCACATCAGTCTCAGGTCAAGTCACCACTCTTATCCAGGGCTCACATGAAGATCAAGGCAGTATTCTCACTTAAAGTGAGGATGCTGGGGAGGAGCTAGAGGGCCCAGCTGGCAGATCAGATGTGAGGGTTCAGGATATAAAACCACATCAGAAACTTGGAACATCCACCACCCCCCTGTGAAATGGAATTTCCGGCACTAATAACCAAAATACACATATACGAAGACAGGTTTGTATACAGAGCAGCCATCAGAGTGCAGAAGGCAAAGGAGGTCAGCAGGCAAACAGCCTGATGAGTCAGAAAAATGGTGAGGCTGGCAAAACAAAATAAAAACAAAACAAAAACAAAAAAAGCTAAATGTAGCCAGAGTGTGCCTCTCCAGAAACAATAGACAGTCATGTTCCCACTTGAGCATTCCTCATTGTCTAGGCCATAATGGCGTTCAGTTCTCGGCAAAATTATTTTTATCTCTTAGATGTGTGTTTTCTTTTTTTTTTTTTGTTTGTTTGTTTATTTATTTATTTATTTATTTTTATGAAATTTATTGACAAATTGGTTTCCATACAACACCCAGTGCTCATCCCAAAAGGTGCCCTCCTCAATACTCATCACCCACCCTCCCCTCCCTCCCACCCCCCATCAACCCTCAGTTTGTTCTCAGTTTTTAACAGTCTCTTATGCTTTGGCTCTCTCCCACTCTAACCTCTTTTTTTTTTTTTCCTTCCCCTCCCCCATGGGTTCCTGTTAAGTTTCTCAGGATCCACATAAGAGTGAAACCATATGGTATCTGTCTTTCTCTGTATGGCTTATTTCACTTAGCATTACACTCTCCAGTTCCATCCACGTTGCTACAAAGGGCCATATTTCATTTTTTCTCATTGCCACATAGTATTCCATTGTGTATATAAACCACAATTTCTTTATCCATTCATCAGTTGATGGACATTTAGGCTCTTTCCATAATTTGGCTATTGTTGAGAGTGCTGCTATGAACATTGGGGTACAAGTGCCCCTATGCATCAGTACTCCTGTATCCCTTGGATAAATTCCTAGCAGTGCTATTGCTGGGTCATAGGGTAGGTCTATTTTTAATTTTCTGAGGAACCTCCACACTGCTTTCCAGAGCGGCTGCACCAATTTGCATTCCCACCAACAGTGCAAGAGGGTTCCCGTTTCTCCACATCCTCTCCAGCATCTATAGTCTCCTGATTTGTTCATTTTGGCCACTCTGACTGGCGTGAGGTGATACCTGAGTGTGGTTTTGATTTGTATTTCCCTGATGAGGAGCGACGCTGAACATCTTTTCATGTGCCTGTTGGCCATTTGGATGTCTTCTTTAGAGAAGTGTCTATTCATGTTTTCTGCCCATTTCTTCACTGGGTTATTTGTTTTTCAGGTGTGGAGTTTGGTGAGCTCTTTATAGATTTTAGATACTAGCCCTTTGTCCGATATGTCATTTGCAAATATCTTTTCCCATTCCGTTGGTTGCCTTTTAGTTTTGTTGGTTGTTTCCTTTGCTGTGCAGAAGCTTTTTATCTTCATAAGGTCCCAGTAATTCACTTTTGCTTTTAATTCCCTTGCCTTTGGGGATGTGTCGAGTAAGAGATTGCTACGGCTGAGGTCAGAGAGGTCTTTTCCTGCTTTCTCCTCTAAGGTTTTGATGGTTTCCTGTCTCACATTTAGGTCCTTTATCCATTTTGAGTTTATTTTTGTAAATGGTGTGAGAAAGTGGTCTAGTTTCAACCTTCTGCATGTTGCTGTCCAGTTCTCCCAGCACCATTTGTTAAAGAGGCTGTCTTTTTTCCATTGGATGTTCTTTCCTGCTTTGTCAAAGATGAGTTGGCCATATGTTTGTGGATAGCTTTGGGTAGTATTGACATTTTGACAATATTTATTTTTCCAATCCATGAGCAGGGAATGTCTTTCCATTTCTTTAAGTCTTCTTCAATTACCTTCATAAGCTTTCTATAGTTTTCAGCATACAGATCCTTTACATCTTTGGTTAGATTTATTCCTAGGTATTTTATGCTTCTTGGTGCAATTGTGAATGGGATCATTTTCTTTATTTGTCTTTCTGTTGCTTCATTGTTAGTGTATAAGAATGCAACTGATTTCTGGACATTGATTTTGTATCCTGCAACTTTGCTGAATTCATGTATCAGTTCTAGCAGACTTTTGGTGGAGTCTATCGGATTTTCCATGTATAATATCATGTCATCTGCAAAAAGCGAAAGCTTGACTTCATCTTTGCCAATTTTGATGCCTTTGATTTCCTTTTGTTGCCTGATTGCTGATGCTAGAACTTCCAGCACTATGTTAAACAACAGCGGTGAGAGTGGGCATCCCTGTCGTGTTCCTGATCTCAGGGAAAAAGCTCTCAGTTTTTCCCCGTTGAGGATGATGTTAGCTGTGGGCTTTTCATAAATGGCTTTTATGATCTTTAAGTATGTTCCTTCTATCCCGACTTTCTCAAGGGTTTTTATTAAGAAAGGGTGCTGGATTTTGTCAAAGGCCTTTTCTGCATCGATTGACAGGATCATATGGTTCTTCTCTTTTTTTTTTGTTAATGTGATGTATCTACACATTCAATGCAATCCCAATCAAAATTGCACCAGCATTCTTCTTGAAATTAGAACAAGCAATCCTAAAATTCATATGGAACCACAAAAGGCCCCGAATAGATGTGTGTTTTCTTAAAAAAAAAAAATAAACTTACCAAAGTATATAAAGTAGAAAGTGGCAATATGACTCTCTCCCAACATTGAACCCCAAAGATAATTATTGTTAACTGAATAGTATTTTTCCACACTTGTTTTTCTATGCCATTATTTATTATATAAAATTTATTAAGACAAATAAAAGCATGCTATACATATTGTTCTTGGCTTTGCTTTTATTTAACTATATGTCATGGGCATTTCTCCATGTCAGATCAGAAGAGCTAATAATTATTGAACATTTTCCATGTGCCAAGTAAATTCTAAAGAGCATTTCATGTTTTAATTCATTTAAAACTCAAAATTACCTCAAGAAATGTGTACTATTATTACTAACCCCATAGTAGAGAAAGAAAATAGGTTCAGAAAACTTTCTAAAGATCACATGGTGATTTGAGTTCAGGCCTCACTGGTTCCAGAGCCCATGCTCTTAACATCTATACCACACTACCCTCAGTACTCTGAGGGCTACTTCATTTACAAAAATACAGCATAAGAGTTTATAGTATCTTCATCATCATTTATTTAGTCTTATATCAGTGGACATGAGATTGTTACCTTATAGAAAGACTTCCCAGAGCTTCAAATATGCCAATGTGCATTATGACTCTCCCAAAAGCAGGACGCAGTAGGCACTGTGTCCCAAATATCCTTAACCATGACATCCATTTGTTCTCACAGAGCATTTCGGGGACTGGAACATTGGGGTTCAACTTTTGGTGTGCCTCTGCATCATCCAGGCTGTTTTCCAATGCAGATTTCTAAGTCTCAGTTAAAGTGCTCCTGATAGAGGTAGTTCATAGACCACACATTGAGAAATGCTGCATGTGCTAAGAAGTTAATAATCAATGTAGAAAATAAATATAAGTTGGTACATAACCACAGTTTCAGATAGACCAAGGGCGGGAGAGGCTGGGGGAAGGAAGCACTCATTCTTCTTCCCTCCCCGAGCTATCTGTTCATCTGCATCTCATCTGCTCCAATGCCAGAAACCCACGGCTCAATGAAGCATTCATCTAAGATTCTCAGTGATTTAAGTTCCCAGAGGACTAAGTCACCAGGGCCATCACACCACTCTACCTCCCTCAAGAAAGAAACTGGCCACCACTGAAAGAGAAGCTAACAATAGGGGGATCTTTCTGGGGAGTTCATCCCATATAGATTTCAACTCTTACTACTGGGACCTCTCTCTTAATTTATGTTATCTATAGAAACATTAAGTACAAATATCTGCAGACCAAGAATTAACCCAATAGGGGAAAAAAACAAATAGGAGAGAATAAGAGTTTGCTTTTTTAAATTGTGATCTTGGAAAAATACAAGATGATCTGTTTGTTCATGCTCTCAAGTTATATTCAATATCATCAAATTCCATTCACCTTTGCAGGTTATTGCTTAAGGGTTACCTGAGGTTGGATTCGATACAGGAGAAGGAAGTCTTATGAGGAAACAGTGGAAGGGGCTGAGCACAGTGGAATGAGTACTTAGCAAGAAGGTTCCTTGAAAGGTTCATCTCTAGTGAGTGAACAAGAGCCTTACAAGAGAACGTACCTGAGTAGCCTATTACTGGTTTAACTCCAAGCTCTACCCTTGAGGCCCTCCCCACATGTCACATGCTGACATTTTCAAAATAGCTTTACTTTTAGAATCTCAAAGGAGCCTCCCTTCAGCTGTGAGAGACTGATAGGGGCATTGCTATAAACCCTACTTGACAAATGAGGTTTTAAAGGTACTGGGGTTTGGAAGAGGGTATGCATGAGGGTTAATAGTATAGAAGGAAACTACACAGATCATGATGCAGTAGAAAGTATACTGAAATACACGGTTTTATATTTAGCAGAATCTCAAGCATGTCAAATTGCATAGAACAAAGCTTGAAGGAAATATAGATCCAGTATCGACATTATCTCTGAAAGGTTGCATTATGAGTAAATTGTGTTTTCTTCCTTATTCTTGTCTGGGTCTCTCCTCTCTTCAAATGTACTATAATGGGCATTGTGGCTTTTATGCACAGGAAAAATGTAAATATTAAAGAAAAATAGGGCATTGAACTAAAAAGTTCAAGTTCTAGGGGCACCTCGGTGGTTTGGTTGGTTGAGCCTCTGACTCTTCATTTTGGTTCAGGTCATGGTCTCACATTTCGTGGGACTGAGCCCCATGTCGAGCTCTGTGCTGACATCATGGAGCCTGCCTGGGATTCTCTCTCTCTCCCTCTCTCTGCCCCTCCCCCACTGGCTGAGCTCTCTCTCAAAATAAAGAAATAAACTTTTAAAATATTTTTTTAAAAATAAAAAATTCAAGTTCCAGATCTGCCCCCATACAAATCTCTTCACTCTCTGAGACTCAGTTTCTACAACCTTCCTAAGGGCCCTAAGTTTGGGTGAAGACATTGCTTAAAGAAAGTGTAAGCAGTGGAGAGGAAAGGAAAGGTTAAGACTGATAAGCTGCTGTAGTTGGAGTTATCTTGGAAAGTGGAAATACTGTTTTCTGATCTCAGAGATGGTGGCTGTAAGAATGCTTTGTAAGTTGTCAACAGCTATTATGCAGTGACAATAGTTATTCTGTTAATGACCGCTGATTCTGTCTGTCTGTGTGTCTGTCTCTCTCTCTCTCTCTCTCACACACACACACACGCCACACACCCCTTCCTCAAACTGCTTAAAAATCCACACTTTGGCTCAATTTTCTCTTCTATTTCTCTGAAATATTGCCCTGATGATCTCATTACCAACTCCAGGCAGAGTCTGTTTTCTGCTCGTTACTAGCCAATCTAGCTACCTTAGAGTCTCCACTATATCTGAGTTCATCCCCCTATAGATTGTTCTGTCGTTAACAAGTGTCATCTACATGACTCAAAGTCATGTCCCAGGGGTCTGCAGCAGCCTGCATCGTGATTAAAAAGCAGCCTGGTCCAACCAGGACAGGACCCAGATCTTCTTATTCCAAACCAGATTAATTGCCTCGTTAATGACCATGCCTCACCTGATACAGTGTCTATTTTTGAAAAAAACAAAAACAAAAACAAACAAACAAAAACCCCCTGTATACGCTATATCTTTCTGGAGCTTCAGAGCAGCACTGGGAGGGAGGGAGGGCAGGGGATGGACACTTCTGTTTACAGAGCAAAGAAAGAACAATTGACTTGTCCTAGATTCACAGAGAGTGGATAACAGACAATATCAGGATTCGAACCCAGGCCAGGCTCTTACCGACACATCATGGCATTATCTCACAGTTGGATGTGGAGACATAAAAACACAGAAAATAAATTACTGTGAACCTGATCACTGAGAGATGTGGCATGATATATAGCAAAACCTTTTTCTTATTAGAGTAGTAAGACAAGACCCATGACATGTAATAAAACCCCATTTGGGATCTGGGGGCCATGGATGAGAAATTTTTTTCTCTGAGATTAGCACTGAGTTCTTCCACAAATCATTTATTCTTTCTTTTATTCATTCACTCATTCATTCAATAAACATTTATTGAGCATTTTGTATGTGCCAGGCACTGTGCTTTGTGCTAGTGGATAAGACACAAGGAAAAGCAGGACATAGCTCAGGCCCTCAAGGAGTTCACCGTAGTCTAAAGAAAGAAATTGGAAACAGACATGACTAACTTCAAACATATAGCAAAGTAGGATTCATGTCTTATGAGAGAAAAAATTCTCTGGTAATCTACAGAGAAGATTTGGATCTATTGGGGATTCTGGAATGACTTCATGGTATATGAGCTTGACTTATGAAAAATAAGTAGAATTTGAAGAAATGGTAAATGCATAGGAGTCAGGGGCTGTCAGGGAAAGAGAATAACACAGTATAGGCACAGATTTAAGAAACCAGATGGGTTGAATGGGAATCAGTGGATAATGGTATTTTGATGTAGCTGGTATTGGACATAATAAAGGAAAGATAAGATGGGTAGATATGTTTAAGCCAATTTGTGGTAGCTTTGAATACTATGGTCCTCACCTCAATTTCCCTCTTTCTCAGAAGCCAGCCACAGTCACTGCCCAAGAAAAGATTTGGGGAAGGCAGCAAAAGATGGATGCTGCTCCCTGGGAGCCAGAAACCAAGGGAACAAAGGTCATACCTACATGGATTCCAGAAGGGGAGAAGACACTGAAGGTCCTTGGCAGGGTAGGTAATAATGGCAAACCACTTGCAGAAAAAAAGCTTAATTTAGTTCACTAGAATTCTTGCCTTGTCATCTTCCCCAGTTTACCTTCTGAGACTTTACTTGTGTTAAACACTAAACCTATTATGCCTTCCTCAGCCCCTCTCCCACCAATTTTGCTTCTTGAGAAGGCTGATTTATTCTTCAAGATGTTCTCCCTGACCTTTGCCTCAATGGTCCTCAGTTCCCCATAGTTAAAGCCATTGACATCTGTTTCTACTCAGTTCCTTTCCTGTCTCCTCCTTGGCTCATTCATTTAGGGTTAATCTTCCCCAGAGTTAAGTCCTTGGTGCTTTTTTCATAGTCTGAAATAAGCACCCTATCCCTGGTCTACATCCATGGTTGCAACTACTATGTCAATGACCTCTAAATCTGCACATTCTCTCTTTTGAGTTTTAGGCCCACACATCCAGCTGCCTATTAGACATCTCTACCTTAATGTTCCACAGTTAACTCCAACTCAAAATATTCCCCGCCATTTCAGGAGAAATAATATTCCCACACAAAACATACTTTACCACCTAATCTACTGTCATATGCCCTACCATCCAAATAAAGCACCTGAAAATTTTCCTTGACTCTCACCACTCACTGTCCCCTAAACATCCAATCAATCAGCAAGTCCTTATGTTTATACTTCTTTAATATTGGTTGAATATGTCTGTTTCTTTCCATCCCTACTGCTGATCTCTCATCTGTATTCCTAAAACAATCTTCTGATTTCCTTGACCCCAAACCGGGTGCCACAATTCTCATGTAAGCCTTGAGTGGATGCCCTTCTCAGATATCACCTCTTCCAGGAAGCATCTCCTGATCCCTCCCATCCAGTCCTCTCTTCAAGACCTCTTAGGTCTTGCTAGGGACATATTGCAAAATAACCTCAGGAGTGCTGGTATTATATTCTGTTCCTGTGAGGGGAAATGAGGGAAAGAGAGATCAATGCTTGCTTCCAAAAATGTTTACAGGTATACACCATTGTGGAGAATCCTGAGTTACAAATGTGCCTGCGGGAACAGGGTCTTGTGAATGGACTCCAAGGAAGAAGCCAGCTCTGTAGAGGCCATACTAATGTACCTTCAAGCACTTTGAATATTCCAATTTTACACTTTTTCTTTGGCTTTGTCACCAAAGATGTGACCCGCTGTTGCAAGGATTTGGGAAATAAAATGCATCATTAATCAAAAATTACTCTTCCCTAAAATAAAATATTAGCTCTGTTGGGTAGTTAATTGTATTATCAGAATGAATAGCTCATCCTCTTTTACAAAGGCTTTAAACCCTAATTGCCTAATAAGTGCAGGAATTATAGTTAATCTAGCTCAAAATTTAATTATGATGACTCATACATCACAAAGCAAAGCACATAGGGGCAAAACTTGGGTGAAGTCATGTCCAACTGACCTTGACCCAAAGCCTGCTGGCTGGATTTTCTATGTGGGGAATTGGAAATCCTTCCTGTTTGTGAGATAGCAGGGCCATGCAAATAAGTCCCATACCAGTCTACCTCAGAGGTTTTACGGGAAAGCCTGCCTTAATCGAATCTTACCATGAGAAAGCCCAGAAGCAAATCTCCCTCTGGACTCCACCTTTCCAGATCTTGTTAGGGTATTATGCAGTTGGTTTTAAACACCACCGCTACAGTGAACTAGGCCAGGACAGAGTATTGAGGAATTATATGAGACCTTCAGAATTTCAAGAATGCATCTAAATCTGGATTCAGAGACACTCTGGGTTGACAAGGGCCTAAACTGTCAACACTATGGCTTTGAGTTCTCTCATTCTCCTGATTGTTCACAGAACTGAGGACAATCCTCCAGGTGTTTTCTGAGTATAAAAGTATGATCAGACCCCTTCATTTGTAATTTTCCACTTCTAATAATATGGCTTACGAAGTTACTACCTCTCTGAGCAGTTATTGGCACCTAAATTGTTATCCCACAGGTTGTGATAATTCTTTATTTTTATACATATGCAGGTTGGACTCAACTGCATCACTTGTAATTAATACTTGCTAAATTCTATCTTTTATATTTAACTCATTATTCCAGCCTGTCATGACTCAGGGAATACTCTTTCTGCCATCCAAAATAGCTGTCACCTTTCCTTGCTCCTTGCCATCTGTATTTCTCAAAATCAATCCTTTTTTTCTCGCCTGTTTGAAAGTCATTTATATTTTATCTCCACCACTTCAATAGGTATTAAGTTCTATATATTTATTTTTTACTAAAGTTATGTGTCTTTATCTTTATTTCAACCTCTTAGTTGACTTCCTCCTCTTGGTGTTTTGGGGCTTAGGGGAAAATATTTTACTTTAAGCTTTCTATGATGATCAACATGTTTTAGTTATCTATTTCTAGGTATCTATTTCTATTTCTATGTTACAAACCACCTAAAATTTAGTGGCTCAAAGCAACAGTTTTATTTCATTAACAATTTCATGGATCAGGAATTTAGGAAGGCCTTAGCAGGTGACTTGTCTCTGATTTATATGATATCTGCTGCAGAGCTAGGGCTGGACACTCCACTTTCAATATAGCTTCTTTACCTACATTTCTGACACCTCAAGGTCTTACACGTTGGCATTTCTGTCTGTCAACATGACATCTCATCCTCCAGGGCCTCTCCACATGACTTGAGTTTCTCATGGCATTGGTTGTCTCAGGGTAGTGACATTTTGGCTGGCTTTCAAGAGGTAGGAAGTGGAAACTGCCAAATCAGTTAAGAGATATTCCAAGAATGGTCACATCATCACTGTTATTGTATTTTATTGGTCAAAGCAGTCACAAGTTCCATGCAGATACAATGTGAAGAAATAGATTCTACTTTTTGATGGGGGAGTGACATTGCAAAACAGCATATGAAATATGAGCTATTGCTGCAGGTATCTTTGGAAAATACAAACTTCCATATCTTCCATAGATTTTTGGACTTAAGTGTTATATTTTAAAGTGCATGTGGAAAAAGTGGGCAGTGAGAGAGAGTAGGTAAGAAAGAGAGAGAGTTAGAGTTTGAAATGATTAAATAAGATCAAATACGTCTGAATAGAGGAGAGCTTTAGAAAGAAAAATTCAAGAAATTAAGGTATTTAACTTGAAGATGGGATTATGCAATGGATGAAACAAGGATTTGAATTTATAAAACTCTGGATTAAATTCCTGCCACATCTTATCAATTCTATATTCATGGAAAAGTAACTGTATACATCAGTAAACATTTATTGAACACTTTTCATATGTTAAGCATTGTACAAGAAACCTAGACATACAGACACAAAACAAGGTGTAAACCTTCAAGAAGCTAAATTATAGTAATAGAAACAATTATTTTCAACATTCAATAGTAATAAATGACATAATAATGGTAACATGTACTTTGGTAGCTCAAAAAAAAAAAGGAGTTATTACTTCAGTGGCTCAGGAAATGCTTCACAGAAAAATGAATCCTTGAGTTGGATATGAAAGGATAAGTAAGAGTTTATCATACAGAAAAATGAAAAGGACATTATAGGAGAAGGGAATAGCCTAAACAAAGGTATAGAGGTATGAGACAGCATTGTTTCTTTAAGGAAATGCAAATAGTTATCATGGATTACTTGCACAGAAGATCTACAAAAAGTTATGTTACCAAAGTAGGTAAAGGATCATGGGAATCTTTGTATCCTATGTGAATAAATTTGAACAGTATCTTGTTGTCCATGAGAACCTAGAGAACAACATGATCACATTTGCATAATAGAAAACCATTCTGCAATAGGCAGAGTAAAGGAAGGATTGGAAGAGGGTACAAAAGCAGGGAGATTATTGCAATAAAATAAATGAGAAAGACCTGGAGGCTGAGCCAGTGCAGTAATAATTTTAATAGCAAAAAGCAGAACAACTTAGTCATGTTGAGGAGGTAAAAGTGAAAAAATGTAATCATCAAATAGATGTTGAGGTCGGAGAAATAGGAGGTCTTCTGTGAGACCCATATTTCTAGTGTGATAACCATTTTTTGTGCTGCTATTTATTATAATAAAGCATAATAGTTTCTGTGTGAGCTGAAGTGCCTTTGGGTCAAGCCTGGGGAGATGTCAAATAGGCAGTCAGAAATACTGGAATACTGAATGGTCTACACTAAAGATACAGTTTTAGCAATGATCAGAATAGAAATGGTAACTGACGACCTAGAAGTGGAGGAGTGTGCAGAATGACAAGAAAAAGTGGCACAGGAAAGATCCCTGGAAGAACATCAGTGTGTAAGGGGTAAATAGAGGAAGAGGAACCTGCAGAAAAAAAGATTAGTGGGTATGAAAACATAGCATTAAAGACTATCAAAAATTACATAAAAAGAAAAAAATGAAAAAGTTAACACAGTGTTAATGAGTATTGGGACAATGTTCATTAGGAAGACAGAAAAGGAGGAGAATGGAAGGAAAAATATTGGAAGAAATAATGGCTGAATACTTTCCAATTAGATGAAAATTATGAACTTTCAAATAAAGAATCTCAATAAATCCCAAGCAAAAAAAGGATAAAAAAAATACCACCCTGGGGCACATCATAATCTAATTGATTATGGGAATAAAATTAGGAATGAAGAGAATCTTGAAAGAAGCCAATGGTGGAGAGGAGGGGGGGACACATATTTCATACAGAGGAACAAATATAAGAATGACAGCAGACTTCCTATTGGAAATAATGCAAATCAAAAAGCATTTAAAAGCCTTTGTTAAAAAATATCTTTAAAAGCACTGAAAAAGAAACAGTTAACCATGCTAACAATAGATAAAAGAGAGCTGGAGTGGCCATATCAATACATTCAAAGTAGATTTTAGACCAGAGAGGGTCATTTCATAATGTCAAAGGAGTCCATTCATCAAAAGTACATAAAATCTTGGGTATTACACAACTAATAATAGAAATTCAAAAATATATAATGTAACACCAATAAAAACGAAAGGAAAAATAGATATATCTACAATTATAGTTGGAGATTTCAGTACCCTTCTCTCAATAATTGCTAGAACAAGTAGACATAAAGTTGATTAGGTTAGAGAAGACTGGAACCAACAAAATAGGTCTAAATGACATTTATAGAATACTCCACCAAAAAGCATCAGAATAAATAATTTTCCAAGTATATATACATTTATCGTGTTAGACCATTCTGCTCCATAAAATAAGCCTAAACACATTTTTTAAACATTAAAATCAGTAATTGAATTACTGGGTATTTATTCAAAGAATACAAAAGCATTAACCTATACACACACACACACACACACACACACAATGGAATATTACTCAGCCATAAAAAGAATGAAATCTTGCCATTTGCAACAACGTGGATGGAACTAGAGTGTATAATGCTAAGTGAAATAAGTCAATCAGAGAGAGACAAATACCATATGATTTCATTCCTATGTGGAATTTAAGAAACAAAACAAATGAGCAAAGGGAAAATAAAGAAACTAAACAAAAAATAGACTCTTAACTATAAAGAACAAGCAGATGGGTGGGGGATGGGTGAAATAGGTGAAGGGGATTAAGAGTATACTTATCTTGATAAGCACCAAATAACGTATAGAATTGTCAAATTACTATATTTTATACCTGAAACCAATATAGCACTGTATGTTAATTATACAGGATTTTTTTTTAAAGTCCATTCCCCTGTGGGGATTCCCTCAAAATGAAAAAATAAATAAATAAAAATAAAAGCAGGCTACCTCACATCCCCCCAACACTAAAATCATACAAATATGGTCTCTGATGAAAATATAATTAAATTAGAAATAAATAACAGAAAGATATATGAAAATTCCTTGAATATTTAAAAGCCAAACAATACACTTCTAAATAACCCATATATCAAATAATAAATCACAAGAAAAAGTGAAAATATTTTGAATGGAATGAACATGATAATGTAAGATATCAACATTTATGGGATTTCAACTGAAGCAGTGTTTAGAGGGAAATTTATACCATGAAAGGCTACATTAAAAAAGAAGAAAGGTGTCACACTAAGTTATCAGAAATCAGTGAACTGTAAAGCAAAAACACACTAGAGAAAATCAATGTGACCAAAACTAGTTCTTTGAGAAAATCAATAAAATTGATAAACCTCTAATCAGACTGATTAGAAGAAAAATAAAGACGACACAATCTACCAGTATCAGAAATGAGGTAACACCACTACAAATTCTGTTAAAAATAAGAGATAAAAAGAATATTATAAACAATGTTAAGCCAATAATTTCAAAAATTTAGACAAATGGACAAATCTTTTAAAAAACAAACTACCAAGTTCACTCAAGAAGAAAAAGATAACTTGGAATGTCCAATATCTATTAAAGATATTAAAGAATTTGTAGTTTAAAACCTTCCCACAAAGAAAACTCTAGGCCTAGCTGGTTTTTCTAGTAAATTCTAACAGCATTGAAGTAAGAAATAACACCAGTTCTACACAAACATTTCTAGAAAAATTAAAATGAGCAAATACTTCACAACTTCATCTGTGTCAGCATTAGTCTGGTACTAAAACCAGTCAAAGCTATCACAACAAAACTATAGACCACTATCCCTCACAAACACACACACAAAATTCTTAACAAATTTTAGCAAATCAAACCCAGTAATATATTTAATAGATATTACATCATGTCCAAGCAGAATTTATTCAAGTATCACAAAGTTGGATTAGCACTTGAAAACCAATGTAATTCTCATATTAACAAAAGAAAAAAGAAAAACCGTATGATTATCTCAGTACAGAAAAAAGCGTTAAATAAAATTCAACATCCATTCTTGATGTTTAAAAAAACTATGTAAACTATACATAGAGAGTATCCTCAAATTGATAAAGGACATCTATGAAAATTCTAGGACTAATAGTATACTGAATATTGAAAGACTAGATGCTTCCTCCCCCCTAAGATCAGGAATAAGGCAAGGATATCCACCCTCGACACTCTTATTCAATATTATACCAGAGGTCATATTCAACATGATGATGAGTGACAAAGAAACAAAAAATTTGAAACAAATATTTTATTCCCAGACTACATGATTATCTCTGTAGAAAATCATAAGGGATTTACAAAAAATATATACTAGAAGTAATAATGAGGTTAGCAAGATTGTAGGATACAAGATCAATATATAAAAATCTATTGTATCCTAGCAACAAACAAAAGGAAATTGAAATTTTTTAAAATATTGTTTCCGGGGCGCCTGGGTGGCGCAGTCGGTTGGGCGTCCGACTTCAGCCAGGTCACGATCTCGCGGTCCGTGAGTTCGAGCCCCGCGTCGGGCTCTGGGCTGATGGCTCAGAGCCTGGAGCCTGTTTCCGATTCTGTGTCTCCCTCTCTCTCTGCCCCTCCCCCGTTCATGCTCTGTCTCTCTCTGTCCCAAAAATAAATAAACGTTGAAAAAAAATTTTAAAAAATAAAATATTGTTTCCAATAGCATCAAATAACATAAAATATTTAGGAATATATTTGGCAAATTATGTGGAAGACACATATACAACATTGCTAAGAGAAAATTTAAAAGACCCATATAAATGAATATTTACTATGTTTATGGATCAGAAGGCTCAATGTTGTTACAGTATCAGTTCTCCCTAAATTGATCTATAGAATTATCACAATCACCGTCAAAATCTCAGCAACTATATAGATATTGACAAGTTGATTCTAAAATTTACATGAGAATTCAAAGATCTACGTTTGCCAAAAACAACTTTGATAAAGAACAAAGAACAGACTATCTAGTTTTAAGGTTTGTTGTAAAGGTATAATAATCAAGACTTTTTAGTATCGGTGTAAAGGAAGATATATATTATCAATAGACAAGAGTAGAATCCATAAATAGACCAACATATATAGGGCCAGTTGATTTTTTTAATGGAGAATTTTATTTTTTTAGTTTTATTGAAGTATAATTAACATACAGTATAATAGTAGTTCCATATGTACAACATAATGATTAAACAATTCTATACATTACTCTGTGCTCATCATGATGTGTGTACTCTTAATCTCCTCTATCTATTTCACCTACCCATCTATAACCCTCCCTCACCCTGCCACAAAACAACCAGTTTGTTCTCTGTATTTAAGAGTCTGGAGGGTGTGTGGTGTGTGTGTGTGTGTGTGTGTGTGTGTGCGCACATGCCTTTTTTATTTGACAATGCAATATCAAAAAAAATAAAATAATCTGATTAAATAATGGGCAAAGGACCTGGATAGACATTTTTCCAAATAAAACATACAAATGGCCAACAGACACATGGAAGATGCTCACCATCACAAATCATCAGGGAAATGCAAATCAAAACCACTAAGAGATATCACCTTACACCTGTCAGAATGGCTAGAATCAGAAAGACAAGAAATAACAAGTGTTGGTGAGGATGTGGAGAAAAAAGAACACTCATGCACTGTTGGTGAGAATGGAAATTGTTGCAGCCACTTTGGAACACAGGATGGAGGTTCCTCAAAAAATTAAAAATAGAGTTACCATATAATCCAGTAATTCCACTAGTAGGTATTTACTCAAAGAAAATGAAAATACTATTTTGAAAAGATATATGCACTCCCATGTTTATTACAGCATTACTTACAGTAGCCAAAATATGGAAGTAACCCAAGTGTCCATCCATAGATGAATGGATAAAGAAGATGTGAGGGGCGCCTGGGTGGCGCAGTCGGTTAAGCGTCCGACTTCAGCCAGGTCACGATCTCGCGGTCCGTGAGTTCGAGCCCCCCGTCGGGCTCTGGGCTGATGGCTCAGAGCCTGGAGCCTGTTTCCGAGATTCTGTGTCTCCCTCTCTCTCTGCCCCTCCCCCGTTTATGCTCTGTCTCTCTCTGTCCCAAAAATGAATAAACGTTGAAAAAAAAAAAAGATGTGATAAATATTACTCAGCCATTAAAATGAACGAGATCTTGCCATCTGCAACAACATGGATGGATCTAGAGGATATTATGCTAAGTGAAATAAGTCAGAGAAAGACAAATAACATATGATTCTATTCGTATGTGGAATTTAAGAAGCAAAACAAATGAACAAAGGGAAAAAGGTCAGTTTAGTTTTAACAATGGGAACATCTTTTTTAATGTTTATTTATTTTGAGAGAGAGAGAGAGAGAGAGAGAGAGAGAGCATGAGTGGGGGAGGGTCAGAGAGAGAGAGACACACACAGAATCTGAAGCAGGCTCCAGGCTCTGAGCTGTCAGCACAGAGCCCCATGCAGGGCTCGAGCCCACGAACCACGAGATCATAATCTGAGCCGAAGTCAGACGTTTAACTGACTGAGCCACCCAGGCGCCTTGGAAACATCTTTTTCAACAAATGGTGCTGAAGCAATGGGATGACTACATGCAAAAAATTGGACCTCAGTGCTTATCTCACACTATATACAAAAATTGACTCAAAATAGTTCAAAGACTTAAAAAAGTAAAATTTCTAGCAGAACATATAGTACAAATGCTAAGTGGCCTTGAATTTGGCAAAGTTTTTCTAAATAGATTACAGTAAACATGAACTATAAAAGTAAAATCAATAATTGGACTTCACCAAAATAAAAACTATTGCTCAAAAACACTGTTAAAAAATGTAAAAGTAAACCACAGACTGGGAGAAGATATTTGCAAATAAATGTCCAACAAAAGGCTTGCATCTAAGATATATAAAGAACTCTTGCTCAATAAGACACAAACAAAAAATAAGAACACAAACAATACATATAAGCAAGAGATGAGACTAGACACAAACAAAAGAAGAAATACAGATGACAAGTAAGCACTTGAAAAGATGCTCCAAATCGTTAATCTTTAGAGAAATGCAAATCAAAATCACAATGAGCTACCACTATATTTCTATTAGAATGTCTAAAACAAAAAAAGTCTGACCATACCAGTGTTGGTGAGAATATGGAAAAACTAAAACTTTCATGCACTTCTGGTGGGGATATCAAATGGTACATCCACTTTGGAAAACAGTCTGACAGTTTCTTTAAAAGTTAAACATACACCTACCTCAAAACCCACTCATTCCTTTCCTACATATTTACCCAAAAGAAATAAAAACATATGTCCATGAAATGACCCACAAGTGTTCATTGTAATTTTATTTAAAAGAGTTCCAAACTATAAACAACCTAAATGTTCACCAACAGGTAAAGGGATAAATAAATTGTGGTGTATTTGTACACAATGGAATGCTATTCATCAATTTAAAAGAGTGGACTGTTGATACATGCATGACAGATGAATCTCAAAATAATTATCTTGAGTAAAATAAGCTAGACAAAAAGAGCACATACTGTTTGAATCCATTTATATAACATAAAATTCTAGAAAATGCAAATTAATCTACATGACAAAAAGAAGATCAATGGTCCCTTAGGGACAGTGTACGGGATGTTTGGCTTATACATTTGTTGGTGATAGATATGCTTATTATCTTGATTAAAATGATAGTTTCATGGGTGTATGCATGTGTCAAAATTCATCAAAATGTTTATTTTTAAGATGTGCAATTTGTTGTATGCCTTAATAGAGTTGTAATACAAAGTAAGATCAGGACTAAAGAGTAATCATGGTGAGTTCAGTGTCAATGGAGTGGTATGACTGAAAGATCAGGAAAAAGATATGAGGTAAAGATTAGAGATTGAGTATAGACCACTGATTTTAAGAATTTAAAAGGTAGGGAAGAGCTTTAATAGTATATGAAGGGGGCAATGGTGTCAAGATTTCTAAAGAACAGGTACAGTTGAGTATGTGAATAACTTAAAATAAGGGGACTAGTAGACAAAGAGGTAATAAAGATTAGAGAATGAATAATAACCTAAGAAAGGTTAGGGAAGAGGTATGAATAATAGAGATAGGGAATGAATAATAATGTAAGAAATGTTCTAGGTAAGATGTGGCGGGGGGAGAGGAAGAGATATAGAACAAGAGTGGAGGACCTAGAACACAAGGGCCAGTTCTTTTGAGACTGGAGGAGAAATATGAAGTGAGGGCTGGTGAAGTTAAAGAGACATTTGTAGTTGTGGGGATGAGGACTTAAGGGTGGCTTCAATTTCCTCTGAGAAGTATGAGTCTAAGTGATTATTGAGGGGTGGAGACAGAGTACAACGAATGGGGCTATTACTTGAGGGGCGTGATGAAGAACTTGGAATATAAGTGGGAAGAGAAAGGTAAAAAGAGATGACCTGGGGCTTTTGAAAGGGTTGCTGAGTGGCCTGAGGGCCCAGCTGAGGCTGAAAACCATTATAGGCATCAATGTTTGCGGTGCTGCTCCTTTCTCCTACAGCGGGCAGTATGGAATTGGAGAAATAAGATGTCTGGAGACACCCAAAGCTGAGGCTAAATAGTGAAGAAATGGTATTTGAAGAACACATGGATGAAGTACTAAATAAATGTGCCTCAAGATGGTGGCTAGACAAGGGAAAAAATGAAGAGAAAAGGAAAGATTTGAGACACTAGATGTTTAAATGAGGGCAAAGAGCAGATGACGTGGAACCAGACATTGCTAGGAGATTTTGGTCACAATGGAATATTAGAGTTGAGTCTTGTAGGGGTGAAGCCATGTCTAGTGATGTCAAATGGCTGGTGATGATTGGGGTAGTAAGAGGTTAAAGATCGGGGAGGTATGAGACCAGAGTGTGTGGAATGGGTCTTCCATGTGGATATTGCTGGAGTCACCTAGGATAATGGCAAAACCTGGGGTGTCAAGGAGGCCTGAGAGTCAGTCCTCAGAAAATGGGGAAGAGTAATCAAGAGTTCAGGAAATGATAATCACAAAAGGAGGTAGACATTGGTTGCCCTGTGCCTTAAAAGAGCATCATGCCCTCATATCTAGTGGGAAAGTATACTACTACTGAAAAAAATCATCTTAATTTCATTAAACTGTAGGGGCAAAGTTTTTCAATGCAGCCAATTATGTTTTTCTCTTATGCCAGTCTTTGGAAGAGTTGGTTTCAACACTTAGCTCATTGCATCTCTGAGAAACCAAATTAATATAATGGATTTAAAGTGCTCAGCACAGAGCCTGGCACCTAGTAAGTGATCAGTAAATGGAAGCTGTTACTGTTAATATTATTATACTTTTGATTTATTTTACTCATTAAGTAATGTTATCCCTTTGAAAAGGTCCTTCAATGGGCTAGGGTTTTCCCTCTGGAGGTACAAGGCACAGTTCCGTCTCGAAAATGACAAATCCTTGCACTGGCAATGATTCATAGCCGCAACCCCTAAAAATATGGCACAGGTATGACTATACGATGATTGATTGGCTTCAAAATATTAATGCTAGGTCCATTTTTGAGGATATAGAAAATTGATTGGCTATGAATTCTTTTTCTTAATTTTTTTAATCTTTATTTTTGAGAGGGGGGAGGGGAAGAGAGAGAGAGGAAGACACAGAATCCGAAGCAGGCTCCAGGCTCTGAGCTGTCAGCACAGACCCCGACATGGGGCTTGAACTCACGCACTGCAAGATCATGACCTTATCCAAAGTCAGACGCTTAACCAACTGAGCCACCCAGGCACCCCTGATTGGCTATGAATTCTATGAGAATTTGGGGATCATGTGGTTTTTAAAAATCTTTTAAACTCAGCTCAATAATGTTCTGTAAAATGAAATCAATCCTGGCTCCATGTAATGCCCTCAGGACAAACATGTCTTTTATTTTATTAGTAAAATTCAATGGGCAAACAATGCGTTTTATGCTTTAAGTCAATTAACTGGTATACCCATTCACAATTATGATTCTGGAGCTTTCATGGTATACCCAATGCATTTTGTCAGCAGTCTCTCATTATCTCTCTCCCACCAGAATGGAATCTAGTGAGGTAGGCAAGTCAACTTTGACAGTGATGGCATGCCTTACCCCCATCATCTTTCAAACCACATTCTATTGTCACATGCAAAGGAGAATAGTAACACTGCACATTGGAGTGTGTGTGCAGGGGATGGTGATTCCTCTCAGGCTTATGGACACCTAGACATGGAAGACTGGGAGTCACGTAAATGTTAGACTCTCAGTTCCCATTTAGAAAAGTCTGTCTTTCCTCTTACCCCCCAACCTAACATAATCTCTAATCTCCAATCTCCCTGATCAACACAGCCTCTACTCTCACTCTTGCCATCCACAACTATTTTTCTCCATCCTGCTCTCCATTTGGAAGAACTTTACCCTTGCCCCAATTCACTTTTCTTTTTCAACCTTGCCTCCTTCCTTCCACTCCTACTCCCCAAGCCAGACAGTAGAATCCACACTGTGCATCACTTATCTACTTTTTAGGGGCTGGATGCTCTTGAATTAAATTTTGAGAAGCTCTTCTTCAAAGATCTCTTTCCTGCCTACACACACCTTCCACAATTACGGTGTCTTTGGGAAAAAAAATTGTACCCCCACTCCAGACCTCATTCTCATTCTGAAAATAAGGTAAGGTTTGATTTTAGAATCCAATCCCTCATTTTCATAGAAATCATCTTGACTCCTTGTATACCATTCATATGATCCAACGTAGACAAAGAGGTCTTCTAGAATAAAAAAGTCCATATCTTAAAGGCCAGGAAAGTTTTCTTGTATATTTCTGAGAGCTAACATTAAAACACAATAACAGACCCCTTAAATTTATAAATATTTTTCTGGCTACTTTGGCCTCAAGACACAGGCCTCACAGACCTAAGTCACTCATATTCTTTGTTTAATGGCACACAGTTTTCATTATAAGGACTCTCTTTTTTGTTTTAATTAGTTATATTTTTTCCTTATCATTTACAATCTCCAATCCCATTTTCCTCTGCCCCCATAGATATCTATTCTAATATACTTAATAAATATCTTTTCAATCCATCACCCACGTATTTATTTAGAGATATATGTGATCATGAAATTTTATAGTATTTTTGCACAAATTTTATTGCATCGTGATACTCCCTTTATTATTTTATCACTCCACGTGATTTTTGTTTAAGATCTATTCATGTTGCTTTAGGCATGTTGTTATGGACTGAATGTTTGTGTCGCCTACCCCCAAAATTCATATGTGAATCCCTAAATCCCAATGTGATAGTAGTTGGAGATGGTGAGCATTAGGAAGTAATTAGAGTTAGATGAGTTCATGAGGGTGGGGATATCTTGATGGGATTAGTGCTCTTATAAGAAGAAACACCAGAGAGATTGCTTTCTCTTTCTCTGCCACTTGAGGACACACATGACAGCCATATGCAAGTCAAGAAGAGAGCTCTCACTTCACCAGAAACTGACTATGCTATCACCCTGATCTTGGACTTCCAGTCTCCAGACCTGTGAGAAAATAAATGTCTGTCTTTTAAACCATCCAGTCTATAGTATTTTGTTATGGCAGCTTGAGCTAAGACATGTGTGTAGACTATAAGTTATGACCTTGTGTGGTATTCTCATTGTGTACATATATCACATTTTACTTATCTAGTCCCCTAGTTATAGATATCGAGGTTTGCTATTACAAAAAATGATTCCATAAACATCCTTGCACATGTCCCTTAATGGATCTGTTCCAGAATTATAAACTTGGTCATAGAGTTTATGCATATTTCATTTCATTAAGCACCTCAAAATTACTCTCCAGGGTGGCTGTGCCAGTTCAACTTCCTACCAGCAAGCAGTACATGAGAAAATGATTCCCCATATCATCAACTACTTACAATATTATCTGACTTTCTAATTTTGTTATTCAAAGATGTGTTAAGCAATATCTCATGGTTTTTCAAACTTACATTTATCTGAGCACTATTGCAATTGGGTATTTTCCCATATTGTTGGATTTCTTATTCTGTGAAATGCCAGTTCACCTATTTTGCTCATCTTCCACTGAGTAGATTTTTTTTTGTTTGGAGATTTTGAAAGATACATGTTTTATATGTCATTAATAACTCCATCTGTTTCCAAAATGGATTTAAGATAGATTAACAAAAATTCAGAGCAATAGGGAAGATGAATAAATATCAAAAGAGTGATAGGAAAATCATGTAGAAATATCTATCCAGGTGCTTTGTCTATTTTTTAAACGGAGTTCTTTGATATTTTTTTTTTTTGCTATTGAGTTGTAGCAGTTCCTTATGTATTTTGGACACTAACCCCTTATCACATAGATTGTTTGCAAATATTTTCTCCCAGTTCATAAGTCAGCTTTTTATTCTGTTGGTTGTTTCCTTTGCTGTGCAGAAGCAATTTAGTTTGATGTAGTCTCCACTTTTCTATTTTTACTTTTTTTGCTTGTGCTTTTGGTGTTCTATCAAGAAATCATTTCCAAGACCAATGTAAATAAGCTTTTCCCCTATGTTTTCATCTAGAGGTTTTACACATAGGCACTGAAATATTTATTAAGAGGGTAGATCTCATATTAAGTATTCTTGCCACACAACACACACACACACAAACACACGGAAGCTTTTGGATGTCATGGATGTTTCTATTATGTTGATTGTGGTAATGTTTTCATAGGTGTATGCATGCATCCAAATTCATTGAATTATATACATTAAACATGTGCCACTTTTTGCATATCAATTATATCTCAATAAGGTTGTTTTTCAAAAAATGTAGAGAAAGGCAGAACCAAGAGTGAAATAGTTACCTCTACCTAACTGAAGGTGAAACAATTACAACTACAGAACCTAACTCTGAGTCTCCTAGCAGCCAAGACAAAAAGAAAAAGATGATTTATTCAACACATATATTTTATGTTGAAGCTCTAAGTTTCCTTGGTCTCTTGGCTGAGTCTGAAGAAAGAAAATAAATATGGTTTGAGATGATAATTTGACTAAATCAAGTCTGTAAAATACAATCATCAGAAAATAATAGAGGAAATAATATTTGGGGCTGAATCATCTCACTAATCATCAGATCTGCAAAAACCTTTTGAGACATTTGTTTTGGATGAAAAATATCTTTAAGACATGTTGATTTTTAAGTATCTTTTAAAAAAAAAACTTTTGTTTTGAACAGTGGGAAGCATAATGCATAAAACCATTTTGAAAATGTTTTCTCAAAACACTGTGATGCTAAACAGTGTTTAAAGAATTTTGATTTCCAAATGTTGACTTCAAATGGCCATGAAAATTGCACTCCTTGGTGACAAATGAGTCTTCCACTGCTGGACTGTGGCCAGCTTGCCATAGCTTCTGGTGGAAGGCTATTACAAAGTCAGCCTTTTGAGGGGCACTCTCAGTTGGGGACCAGGATCACTAGGAGTTAAGCCTTATGGACAAAACAAAGCATGGTTCAAGGACTCAGAGGCAATGTCCCTAGGCCAATGGTCACTGGTAGTGTCTCGAGCATCTACTAGAGCAAGGTAGAGAGATAAACAAAGAAGTGGCCCCTTGGGCTTCACCAGTCACTTTGGGAATCCTGCTACCTGTTCAGCTAGAGTAAGTGAGGTTTTTCAAGCCACTTAGCCAACCCTGGTTGGCTTGTACTTCTGGGTCTTTATGAATCCTAGTATCCCAAAGCAGGAAAAAACCCTCAACAAATACCATTGTCTACATGTATAGTATGTTCCAGGCCCTGTGCCAGGTACTTGACATATGTTGTCTTCAATGTTATCAGCAATCCCATTAGTACAATAGTATTAATCCCATTCTACAGATGAAGAAATTGAGGCTTAGAGACTTATGTGACACTCCCAAGGTCACACGGCTTATAAGTGGAGAAACTGAAGCTAGAACTGAAGTCCCCAAACTTCAAAACCTATGCTTTTAACCATTTCATTATATTGCCTGCCTCCTCTCCAATCAGCAGTAGAATCAGTAATTGAAATCATTTGCATATTAAATAGTATCTTATACTAATATTGTCATTTACTGCTTACCAAGCATTTTACATCCTTGTCTCCCTCACTAGATTATAAATTCTTTAAGGGTATGAATTGCCTTTTACACTTCTCTTCTGCACTACTAGTGCCTAGTACAGCTCTAGGAACTTAGAAGGAAAAGAATGAAGAAAAGGTCTAATATTTATTTTGTACATCCTATGTCCCAGGGACTATCCTGAGCATTTTATAAACTTTTCTCATTACATCTTCATGCCCCTATGATGTAAGTGCTACTAGTATTTCTGTCATATAGATGAGGAAACTGAGGCTTAAAGTTTAAGTGACTTCCTCAGAAAAAAAAAGTCAAACACAAAAGAGTGCATTCTGTATAGTTCCACTTACATAAAGATTAAAAACAGGCAAAACCTCTATATGGTGACAGAAGTGGTAAAAGTAGCTATTATTTCAGGGGGGTACCAACTGTGAAGGGGTACTGACTGAGAAGTGCATGAGAGTCTCCTGGAATGATTAAAGTTTCTACATTTTAATCTGGGAGATGTTTACCTGGATGTATGCATTTATAAAAATTCATCAGGTTGTACACTTAAGACCGATGCACCTTTTTGTGTGTAAGTTGTACCTCAAAAACAAACAACAACTTTGAAAAATGACTTCCTTAGAGTAGCATGATTAGTAAATGGTAGAGCTGAAATTTGAATCCAGGTCCATATGCTTCAACTCTCATGTTTCCAAAATCCCTACCTCCTCTCACTTTTGCCATATTTATAAGCATGGGGTTTATCTTCCTCTAGATAGTTTGTGCTTCTCCTCACAGCTTCCCTAGGTGAACATGAGCTGTGAGAACAGGATCCACTCAATATCCCACCCTCCACCACCCTCCACACCTCTCATTCAACACTTGAGCTTCCTTTTAATCAAGGGACCATATTTTAATCCTCATGATGTCAGTAATTCAAGCAGAGGCATCCATCAAATGGACTATACTAATTAAAAGCTGGCAATGTTGAAATAATTTTGCTCATCTTCCAAAGATTAGAGAGTTTTGCAACCATACACTGGAAAAAAGAATAACCAGCTTCAATTTGGTTCATCTATTCTGTCTAACCAGTATTTATTAGTTAAATATTCTATACAAGCCATTGTGCTGGGTCCAATGAAGACTCCAAAGATGACAGTGACAGAGTCCCTGAGGATTTCTGAGTCAACTGAGGGAGATAGATGGGCACAGGGAGCTCTGTTCTGCTATAAGGTAGAATGTTCTCATTAGCATTATACACTTCAAATTACTGTGGGAATCAAGAGGGAGGTGTTGATTTTAACGGTGGTAAGTTAAAGGGTGTGTTAGGGAAGGTTTCCCAGAGGAGGTGGCTTGAGCCATGAAGAATGTGAATAAAATCCACAGAGACTTGAACTGCATAAAATCTACAGACTCATCCCCTATTCCTCTCTCTTTTTCTCATATCCCCCATCCAAACCATCCACAGGTCTGTTGTCTCTGCATTCAAAATATATCTTTTCCAGCCACTCTCTCTTCACTTCCACTACTAACATTGGACAAAACTGTAATCATTTGTCACCTGGCCTATTGCACTAGCTTTCTAACGGGGTTCTCCCCTTCCACTCTTGCCTCCAGGATTTTCTTCACCAGGGTTCACAGATGTATTAAAAACATCAATCAGTTGTTGTCACTTGCCTACTTAGAAATATTTTGTTGGCTTTTGACTTTATTTAGACTAATATCTCAACTCTGCTATGATCTCCATAACCGTCTATGATCTGGCCACTGCCTAGCTCTCTGACCTTGTCTCCTCCCCATGTCCTTGCTCACCATACTTTAGGCATACTGGCCTCCTTGCATTTCCTAAAACTTCCCAAGCACATTCTTGTATCAGAGCCTTTGTACTCTTAGTTCCCATTACTTGGAATGCCTCATTTTAAACCTCATTCATGTCTCTGTTCTTATGTCACCTCCTCAGAGAGGTCTTCCCTGAAGTCCACAGATAAAACAGGAATCCCTCCACCATTCTCTACCCCTTTTCTCAGCTTCATTTTTCTTCACAGTACTTATCACTACCTGACATTTGCTTGTATAAATATGTCCATTGATTTATCGACTGCCTTTCCCACTAAAATATAAGTTCCATCAAAGCAAGAGTTCTTGTCTGTTTTGATCACTGCTAAATTTCCAATACCTAGAACACTGCCTTGCACATAAATAGGTACCCAATGAATAACTTCTGAATATACAGTAAGAGATAGAGGGAAAATATATTCCCAGTGGAAAATATATTCATGCATCCATTCAAAACAGTGCAAACTTTTGTAAGTGCAAAGTGGGTGTAAGATATGTCAGGGAAGGTAAGCCTGACAGATGTGGTCCCTGTATTCACAGAATTCCCAGTCTAGTAAATAAGCAATTATAAACTGTGGGCTAAATTCTTTAATGTGGATGAACACCATGGACTGTGGGAACACATGCGAGAAGTATGCTACAATGACTAGCACAGTAACCGGCCCATTTTATTTATTCATTCATCTACCAAACTTTGTTGAGCACCTCCTCTGTCAAAAACATGGTGTTTAGCAAACAGAATTAATCAATTAACAAGATGACTCAGTTCCTTCTCTTACATAGCTCACACTCAAGTAGAGGAGACATATTATCAATGTTGGGATATAGAAAGACAAAGGTGAAGGATGGTAAATAGAAAGGAGGCAAGAAGATGGAGGCAAAGAGGCCTGGGAAGAGGTTGTTGCAACAATCCAGCCACAAAGGAAGAAAAGCTGGTTTGGGTCAGAGGGGCTGGGGCTGGAGAAGAGCGGATAGACCTTGCCCATGATCAGCCAAGTAAGATATGGCCATTTTCCCCAAGGCATCCTTAACATGGACTGAAGAACCCCATATCAGGCCTTTTACTCTCTCCCCTCCCACCATCATGCATGCTGGTTTCTCAATCAGGAGCTCCTCAAACCTTCCTGAGATTTTATGAGGTCCTCAATGCTGTCATAGTACATTGCACAGAACTGAAGTCTTTCACTGAAAATAAAAATGGTGTGTGGAGGTGTTTTCCTACTGCTAGACAGGTTATATTAGCCCTACTGAGCAGTAAAGTGGAAGGGGTGCAGAAGGCAATCAGGAAGCAGACAGGAGCCAAGAGGGGTGTGAGAGGAGGAAGGTCCCTCCCTTAAGCCAGCCAACTGGAACAAGAGAGCCTGACCAAGGACTGAGTTTCCAGAGGCCCATTCCATTTCAGATTACTTATTTAGGCATTACTTTATTTATACCCCTGCCTCATTCCACACTGCCTTCTGATCTGATCTGTTGATCCTCTCCCCTCCCCTCACCCTTTCAAATTAAAGGTCATCAGGATAGATTTCCTTGGGGGCCCAGACTACACCTGTTTCTTGCACGTGCTCAAATGGGAAAATGGCCAAGGACTAAATACAACCACTTTGTCGTTGGGAAGAAAACTGAGACCCAGAGAAGTTGATGAAACAGTTAAAGATAACACAGCAAATAAATGGCTAAATCCTGATCTTGCCTAGATTTGAGCCTAGATATTCTGATATTCCCAGTTTGGGGACAACATTCTGTTATGGTTCAAGTAACAGGAACTCACGTTCCAGTGGAGATCTTTCCTAAATGGTGTGAGAATGTCATTTAGTGGAAAAAAGAAGATTCCCTTTAAAAGTTGGATGCATTCAACTTTGCAGAAAGCTAGACTTATAAATTTGACAGTGTGGGATAGGAGTATACCCATGCGTACGTGGTGATTTCTGTCAATTCCACATACATACACACATGCGTACACTCACGTACACTTCTCTACTCTTCAGTCACCCAGAAAACTGAGCCCATTGCTAGTGCAAAAAGTTCTTTTTAGCTTACAGCAACCATCTGAAACATGATTCCACAGTGGTCTGTAGCACCTCAAAGTGGGTGAGAGGTGACCTCATCATCTGAGCCTCTTCCTGTTCAAAGGCTGGCCCCAGTCTCTCCCTTTCAACTCTCACTCCCCCTACTGTCTGTCATTTTATCTGTCATACTTTGTTGCCCTGGTCTCTGTCACACTTGGTTTATTTCTCTCCTCTCTTGTTCTCTTTTCTTTCCTCTTTCTTTGCTGTCTTTGCCTGTATCTCTCCATGTCTCTCTTTCTCTTTCTCTCTCTCATCATATTTCTTTTTATCTTACTCATTTCCACACTCTCTCTATCTCTTGCTCCTTCCCTTCCTCTCTGTCTTACAAAAGCCCTCAAAGAATCTCAGGCTTCTAAGCTGACCAGCCAGAACTGGCCTGTTCAGCTCTTAACTGGCTATCTTCTTTAATCTTTCCATAAAAATAAGTCATATTCCCAACCTAGATTAACAGCCTCCCTGACACTTTTTGGGATAAGCACTGGGTGTTGTATGGAAACCAATTTGACAATAAATTATATTGTTTTAAAAAAACAGTCTCCCTGAAAAAAAAAAAAAACCTGGGTCTTTTCCCCTTAGTACCACTCCAACAACTTGGCATAGGGTTGGAAACACAACAGGTACCAAGAGAATACTAATTTCCTGCCTTACCCCACCCCCATTGACTGTTCAGAAATCACAAAGCTATTCTTAACCTCAATACCTCCTCTTTGGAACTGAAATAATTCATGGCAACTGGAAAGAAAAGCCTCCCAGAGCACAATGAGCATGTATGTCTTAAGAGATTGTCAACCCCCTCCCACCCACAATAGCAGTACATCATTTGTCCCAGGGACTAGCCTCCTGGAGTCTGAGTAGGCCAGCCATGAGCAAGGGTATTCTGGTCTGATTCCCACAATACCTGTCACATCAATCCCCTCACAGCCTTGCCTACAGATTTCCTCTACAATCAGATCCCAATATTACTAGTTGTGTGAGTCCATGTTTAATGTTTGTCTCCCCCATTTTAAAGTGGGCTCCATGAGGGCAAAGTCTGTGTCTTTTTTACCATTATATCTCCAGCACCTATCACAGTGCCTGGCACAGAGTGGGCATGCAATATGCATTTGTTGAATAAATCAGCAAGCAAACCAAGTATGGTCTGTAAATCTCCATGTTCTCTTCTGTAGGATGAGCAACATATCAACTACTTCCTAGGACTCTTAGAAAACTGAAAAATGATAATATATTTAAAGTGACTAGCATACAGTAGGTGCTCAATAAATGTAAGAACCTCACAGTGTCTTTGGGAAGGCAAAATAACATGACATATAGAGAAGTGACTTGCTCACTGCCTGGCACTGAGGAAGCCCTCAATAAATGTCCATGCCCTTTCACATCTTTGCCACAACCTGTAGCCAGAACTGCAGGGGGAACAGCTATGAGTGAGCCCCCTCCCAACTGCCTCCAGGAATGTGGGCTTATACCTTCTGGTAGCCTCTTTAAACAGCCCTAAGCTGGTGGACACTTAAACTGTAATCCCCAAGGCCCTGTTTTCAGCCCCTGCCCAGCCTTTCCTGACTAATTAGATGAGTAACAGTGTTTACTGTCTCTGGCTGGGCAGCTGACGGATGGTCGAGGCTGCAGATCATTAACCTTTCCTGGGTTCCCAAATGTTCTCATTAAGGAGCCCTGTCCTATATCTTTTTCCAGCCCTGAGCTGAGGGCTGTGGGGCTGGCTGACAGGGTGGGGTGTGTCTGCAGCAGTTCTGGGCAGAGTTCTGTGCTGCAGCCTCAAGGATTTTGTCTGCTCTTTCCCCCCATGTCCCTTCCTTCAGAAAGCTTCCTCCCAGATATATATTCTTTTGGGAAAGCCCCACCAAGAATATATTACCCTTCTTGCCTCATCTATATCTCACCAGGGTGTGAGGATCAATTTCGGACTGAAGGGCTGCTGGAAAGATCTTCAGAACTTCAGGATGTAGGTAACAGAGCTCCAGAACACCTGAGGCTTACTCTGATTCTGCCTCTAATTGGCTCTGTAACTTTGAACAGACTATCTTGCTTCTCTATACCCTGTTTCCCTACTTTTGGAATGAAACTCTTTGCTCTTGAAGGGCTTTTCCAGCACTTGGGATCTCTGTTTCAGAAGTAGGTATAGTGGTGTATTACTATAAGACAGAACTTAAGAGATGGAGCTCACAAATATGAGTCCACTCCAGTCCATCAATCTATCTAGTTTCTATCTAAGAGAACTCTTTATTCCCTTCATGCTTTTCAGAAGGTCTCTACACAGGATCTTTTGTTTTCTCAGAGGCATACTTCATGATAAGACTGTAGGAAAGGAAGTCCAAAGAGCTGGTTAGCCAGAATTACTATGGTAAGTAGTGACTGGCTTGGGAAAGCTTAGCATGTACCAGGACAAGGTTTGGAGGACAGCTATAAGCAAGGAAACAAATAAATTCTCTATGCTCTAATGGCAGAAATATACTTCTGAGTTCTGCATATAACTAGTTGTATGACTCTGGATGAGTTGCTTAACCTATCTGGGATTTAGGTTTTTTAAATTGTAAAATAGAAATAATAACAACCAGAGTGGGTTAGGATATTCAGTGAGACAATTGACATAAAACTCCTAGTTCAGAGGCTGCATTTTCCCAAAGGGAGTCAAATCGTGCCCCATTTTATCTTCATCAGGCCATCATCTTCTCATTGAAATTGAAGGAGTGCAATTTTAGCACAGTTTCTTCAACTTTCCCCACCATCCAGCCACAGAGGCTTGGAATACCCACCAGAAGAACCATTTGTTGAGGACCTGTGGTACATGTGTATTTTAGCTGGGCAAAGGTATAGAATGGGAAGATGGAATGGAGTGAGCTAACACATTTGCAGGAAGAAGTTTAACTGATTAGCATTTTAGTACCCAGGGCACAGTGATGGGATCCAAACAAGGGAAGTGGAAATGACCAAGGCAAGAGTCATGGACGGGCTGAAATATAGGACATTAAAGGAGGAAATCCTCAATGGCTCTACATCTCCCTTTAGCCTCACTGTATCCAATCCATTATGGAGTCTTGTATACCTCCTTGAATAACTCATTTAACTTAAACTCAACATTTCCAAAATTGAATTTACTGTCCCACCTTCAACATGCTTCTCCTCCCTCAGTGCTCCCCGTTTCAGTGAGTGGCACCACCATCCACTGTAAGCCCCACATAAGACACTAGGCCACATACTTCATGAATTCTTCTCCCTATAATCCATAGTCAATCTCCAAACCCAGTATATTTTACATATAAAATATGCCTCAAATCTGTAAACTACTCTCTGTATTTACTCACAATGCCTAAGCTGTATTTCAAGCCAATTTAATGAGAAACTTGGGAGGTAAGACTCAGGAATTGGTATTTTTTAAAGCTCCCTGTATGAATCCAACATGTATCCAAGGATGAGAACCACTGCTCTATACATTATACAAAGTGATATTTTCAAAATATAAGTCATACACTGTCACTTTCCTGCTGAAAACCCTTTACTGGATTGTCATTGTGTTTAGAATAAACTCCATGCTCTTTCCTATGACCTACAAGATCCTCTAAAAGATGGTCCCTGTTGATGTCTCTAATATCATCTATATCCTCCCTTTTTTTTCTTATATGTCAGCCATATTAGACTTCTTTCTGTACTCCCAATACACTAAATTCATTCCCATCTCAGAGACTGGCATTAACTGTCTCAGTATTCCCAAACTCAAAGGCCAATGTTGAGGTCTGTGCTGTATTCCAAGAAAAACACTATCTTGTCTGTATAAAGAATAAAGGTAAACCCAAAAAGCAACAAAGAGGCTTAGATTATCCCTTAAACTTTTCCTCAACATTTCTCCATCTGCAGCTCCACCATACCATTGGAGTTGGTTTGTACAGTGTTTACCATACCATCTGTCACTGGTTTCAGGGCCCTTTGCTGGCCATTCCCATCTCTCCTATCAGTTTCACACTATGCAATCTAGTTAAAATGGCCACACAAAATGCAAATTACAACCACAGCAAGATACTACTACTACTACTACACACACACACGCCCACACATGCACACACATGCATGCGTCAAAATGGCTAAAATTGAAAACAAGAACATCAGTACCAAATGTTGGCAAGAATAAGGAGCAACTGGTTGGAGTACAAATATATAGAATCACTTCAGGAAATTTTCTGGCAGTATCTAACAAAGTGAAAAAATATACCCACTCTATGATTCAGCTGTCCTATACTTATATATATAGACAGAGAGACAAATGAGTGCATGTCTATCAAAAACAGGAATGTTCATAGCAGCAACATTATTCATAGTAGCCCCTAATGGTAGGTAAATAACTCAAATATCCATCAGTAGCAGAATAAATAAGTAAAATGTACTATATTCACACAAGTAAATACTACAAATACAGCAAGAAAGGAAAAGAAAGTAAAACAAAAAAGAACTACTGGTACACTCAACAATATGGGTAAATTTTATAGACATTAGAATAAGTAAAAGAAGACAGACACAAAGAGTACATTGAAGAACAAGCAAAATTGATGCCAATAGAAGTCAGACTAGTGCAGTGGTTCTCAAAGCACCAGCAGCTCCTAAGAACTTGATATAAATGCACGTTCTTGGGCCTCACCCAGATCAACCGAATTAGAATCTCTGAAGGTGAGGCCCAGTCATTTGTGCTTTAATGAGACCTCCAGATGTTTCTGGACAAGTGGTTACTGGTTAGGAGAGTACTGACTGAGAAGGAGTGTGAAAGAGCCTTCTAAAGTGCTTGAAACATTCCACAGCATCCAAGACAATAAGTGCTATTATATAAACAAGGAGGACAAGTTTCAATTACAACAAGAGTGGGTTGGTGTGTGGAAATAGGACATGGAGTGGCTGAGTGAATTAGAAGTGGCAGGAGTGAGGAGTGGAAGAGGGTATCTCCAGCTAGTGCTAATTACATTGGCCAAGCCGGTGCTCTCCACTTTAGCTCAGCTACCTCCTTGCTCTCCAATGTCTACCATTAAGCCTACAGAATCCCCCCATTTTTCCTACCCACAAAGTAGTGTTTAGTCATGGGCCCTGGTTGATGACCTCTCTGCCTTTGAAAGTTTCTTTCCAATTAATAGAACTCTCATCTCCTTAATGGGATGAGCCAGTTCTGTTCCAGGAGTCATTTCATTTGGCTGTGGCACTGGATAGTGGTGGAGGGAGTTAGAGATATCACTGAGTCTGCCAGAGTCATCATTTTCTTGTCCATTCCATCAGTCCACTTACTCTAAGAGCCCGTCAAGAAAAAGATGAAGCACATAACTGGGGTGCTGTGTTCAAAGCTGACTGCTGGGGTGCATGACCCTGCTGACACTGACCTCTGAGCAGGCCTAGGAAACTCACAGCACTCAACAGGTTAGCAACCAATTGATGTTGCCTTCTTGGGAACCTAGAACTGTAGAAGATTCAAACTAGAATGACCTTAGAGGATTTCTTGTCTATCTCCTCATTGGATTCATGGGAAACTGAGGTCCAGAACACACAGCAAGCCAGTATCTCCCAGGAAGGATACTTAGTAATGTTCTAGCTATGTTATCCATGTATCTCCCCAAAGAGGACTATCTGGAAAATTAAGTGACTGCAGTTCCAGCTCTATCTCTGCTCTTTTTCTCAGCAAAGATTGTCTCATATCTATGGGCTTGTGATGGGAATACGTTTCTTTATTCCCCTTCCTTGCCAGAGAAGTAGCTTCCCTCCAGAACCCTGAGAATTGAAAATGCTTATTTCAGAGACCTGAAGAGACAACACCATGTGCTACAAAAATGGCCTGACTCTCCCAAGGACCATATTCATACCAGTACTTGGCCCCAAAGTTTAGATTGGAGAAGCCTGGTTCTCACTCCATAGTTCATCTATGCCTCATACTAAGCAGCACTGCAAATAGTGGCTTTCCTTGCCGTGGGAGAAACACAGCACTTGTACTTGGAGAACTCTGCTCTGATAAGGAAAAAAGAGATCATGTGCTATGGTAGAAAGATTACTGAAACTAAAGACAGAAGGACATGGATCCATAGTCCCAGCTCTGTCACTTATTAATCACAAGATATCAGTCAAATCGTGTCGTCTCTCTAAGCTCCATATTCCCCAACTCTAAAATGTAGCTCACATTATCTACTTCCAGAGTCATTGTACATATAAAACAATGTCCACGGAATACTTTACACAGTGCCAGGCACATAGTTAGAACTCACTAAATTGTATTTATTATTTTTATTAGCTGGGTAATCTTAAGTCCTTCCACTTGTGGAGCCATCAATTTCCACATCACATTTCAAATGGAGATGGGAACATCCACCAGATAGTGTTGTTACAATTATTAAATGGGGTCGTGTTTCTAAAATGCCTTGCAAGATACCTGGCACATGGAAGGCACTCAACACCTGTCCATTGAATTTGAATCTATTCATATATATATATATATATATATATATATGAACATATATGTATTCATATGTATATATATGAATATGAATATATATATGTATATATATGAATATATATGAATATATATATATGAATATATATACATGTGTATATATATATATATATATATATATTTAGGAGGGCTGAGCAGGGAGAGCCCAAGTCACTGGTTTTCCAAAGGCAAGAGTCTTGACATTCAATTAGAAGAGCTGGTAATTGCAGAGCCATCAGCATTGGGTCATTTATCTTGAAGACAGAAAGCTGATCGGGGCTTGTTATGAGAAGATTTTATCCAGTAGCACCAGCTTGTTCAACATCGGTTCCTGTCACCTGGATTTTCTACGTTTCCCAAGGTCTCTGGGGGACTGTGACAGGGTTTGTTTTGGAGAAACAGGAAGAGCAGAGTCCAGGGCACAGACTGGCCACAGCCGGATGCCTTGATTCTATTCCTTGAACTATGGCAGCTTAGTCTGACTACTGCAGGGGGTGGGGAGCACTCAGGCAAGTGGAATAAATACATATCTTTAGACAGTGATAGAGTGCTAGACATCAGGCCTGAATAAGTGCTTTGGGAGCATAGGTAGGGCATCAGAATGCCTACTTCAGAGGAACTTGGAGGACTTTTCAGCCTGTTTTTGAAGGATGAGTAGGAGTTTCACAAGTAGGAGTCAGAGAAAGAAACAGTGCATGCAAAGTGCAATGCCATGGCATATTTGGGAAAGGGATTCACTGAGGCTCAAGTGCAGAATGTGTGAGGAGTGGACAGAAATCTGGTCAGGGAAAGAATTATGAATTTCCTTGTAGGACAAAATAGTGTGGATTTGATCTTTAAAGAAATGAAGCTGAGGCCTAGTGACATGATCAGATTCATGTTTTAGAAATCTCTTGCTACACTGTGGAGAATGGCTGCAGGGAGGAGGGGCAGAGGCATCGGGACCAGTTCAGAAACTGTTCCAATGGTCTGGGTAAGAAACAATGAAGGGCCATTCTAGGGTAGAAACAATGTGGAGAAACAAAGATAAAAAACTAGACCTTGGTGATCAGTTGAATAGGAGAGTTGAAATAAAGCAGGGGTGAGGATGACTTTGAAATTTATAGTTTAAGAAACTGGGTTAATGAGGATTCCATTAACCAACATAAGTAATATAAGGTGGAAGTAATGAGTTATGTCAAGTTTGAGGGATACAAAAAATATCTAGATGAAAATGACAAAGGCTGCTATTTATTTTCTATGTGCCCAGCATGGTATATTGTCCCTGTTTTTCTTCTTGGATACTATAGTTTTATTTATTTTTCCAGATTTATTAAGATATTATTGGCATATAATATATGTAAGTTTAAGGTGTACAATGCGATTATTTGATATCTCATACAGTGCTAAATGATTGCCACAATAAGATTAGTTAACACTCCCATCTTCTCACATGATTGCCTGATTTTTTGTGGTGACAGCATTTAAGAACTACTGCCCACACTTTCAAGTGTATAATACAATATTGTTAATTATAGTCACCATGCTGTACATTAGAAATAACCCTATGATGTAGACACTATAATTTACTGTAGACATCCCATTTAGTGGATGAAGAAACTAAGGCCCAAAGAGATTGAGTGACATGCCAAGTCTAGTCTGACTGCAACCTTCTGGTATTTGCACTTTACTCCTCTGCCAAGAGAGATAAAGTCTTAAGGACAAGTCCCCACATAAAAGCGGTGACATGTCTATCATTGTTCTGCAAATGGCTGACCAGACCCTAAATCGGCACTGTGCCAATTTCCAGTCATTTCCTATCGTCCCATTTGAAACAGATTTTAGGGGCTAATCTGGGAAAAGGTACACTCCAGCCTGGGAGGCTCTATGCCCCTTGACATAGAGCTGTTGACAGAAAAGACTCTCAGATGCTCTTCTACCTGACCACTATCGACAGGCTTGCTTTCATGGGGTGCCATAGCTCCTCTCATTTGCTCTGGACCTAGGCCCAGACTTGTTTCCAGTGGCATCTAGAAAAATAACTATAGTCACAAACACACAGGCATCACGCTATTTATAAAGAAGCCTGAAAGTGTTAGGAGCTCTTAGTACCCAGGGGAAGTGTATCAGTGAAGACTCTTTGGAATTGTGGTATTTTGTCCATTTGCCTTTTCCCAGTCTTAGCTATCTCTCCATGCAAGAGACATCCCTTCAACGATTACCCCCTGAATGGTCTTTCTTGGCTTTATTCTTTATTTTCCTCCTATCGACCACTTCCATTCTCAGGGGCCTTTCAAAGTCACTCCAAGACCTCTGTGGTTTTAATTAACCAAGTGGTTTGGTGCCATCAGCCTCCTTCCATCAATTTATTAGTCATTTCCTTCTTGGGCTCATTAATGAACATACTTAATAACACTGTTTCCAGCCTCCAGTCTCTGGAGCCCTCCCCCGCCCCCACTTCACAATGCCTTTCTCCTTGCCAGGAACTGCTGGACACTCATATCCTGGTCCTTTCCCTCTGCACCAGTTTGAAATTCATAAATATGAACTTACTCTCCAGGGTTGAAGGGGAGTCTCTGGGCATGTGTGTGGGTGTGGAGATGCATATGCATGTGCGAGAGAGGGAGGGAGAAGGGAAAGTCTGAGAGAAACAGACATAAAGAGAACAGGGAGAGATAATGAAAAATTTTCCATAATAGGGTTTTTATCCACAGGCCTTTTGAAAATCAATTACATATAATGCATATCCTTTATCCCCTCATCTACAACCTGCTCTCACTACTGTCACTGTGCCATCTCTCCCCTAAAATCATGAATTCAGGCTTATAAATTGTCACAACTGAAAGGGGCCTTAAAGACCATCTAGCACAAATTTCTAACTGTTCAGATGAGAAAATTGGGGCTCAGATGGGGCCAGGCTATTGCTCACTAGGGGTCACTAGTAGAGGACCCCCCAACCACCTTCCCTCACTGTGTGTGACAGGTAGTAAATAGGCTGTTGGCTATTAACAATAGAATGCATGCACGCACACATGCATCTCTACCCAAATTCCAGAGCAAATTCCTGCTCTAGGGTTAAGAGGACAGACTCAGGAACCTATTGTTTGGGTTCAAATCTTAGCTCTGTAAGTCAGTGCATTTGTTGGAGCTGGTGTAACAAATTATCATAAACTAGATGGCCTAAAACAACAGAAATTGATTCTCTCATAGAGCAAGAGGCAAGAAATCCAAAATCCTGGCATTGGCAGTGTTGGTTCCTTCTGGAGAGACCATTCTGTGCCTCTCTTCTAGCTTCTGGAGGTTGCCTATAATCCTTGGTGTTCCTTGGCTTATAGACACAAACTACAGTGTCCACGCCTATCTTCACATGGCCTTCTTCCCTGTTTCTGTGTCCTCTTCTCTTTTATAAGGACATCCGTCATTGGATGTAGAGCCCATCTTAAATCGAGGGTGATTTCATCCCAAGATTCTTAACTAATTACATCTGTAGAGACCCTATTTCCAAATAAAGTCACATTCTGAAGTTCAAAGTGGACATGAATTTGGGGGGACACTATTTAACTCACTATAATCATAAAAAGTCTCAGAGCCTCAGCTTTCTCATCTGTAAAATGGAGATAATACCACTCCTCATATTCCTTATTCAAGGCTTTGAAGATTGAATAAGTTACTAGATGGTATAGCTCTCAGAACAGTGCCTGGCATACAGTAAGCACAGTACTGGCATTTTAGTCCCATTGAATCCTGAGGTCCATAGAGAATTCTGTCTATTTTTTTCTCTTTTATTTTCATTTTCTTTTTTAAAAACTTTGTATCTCCTAGATTGAGAACAGTGTTTGGCACACAATATTTTTGAAATTAAATAAAATTAAATTAAATATTTTTGAAATGAATGCATGCATGTTTTGGGATCACACCCAAGGGAAGTCCATCTCCACAAGCTGATGGGAGCCTGGATGGTTCACTCACACAATTCTCTAGCTGGAAAAGCTAGAATTCATCCAATCTCTTGGAGAAACAACTGAAATGGCACGAGGGTTGTTGGGGATGCAGGCTTACAAACACTGTTGAAGGGTACCCTTAGGCCACACACAGCACTAAGAGAGACCACAGAGTAGGGATATTTGAATCACTTATTTCTGTGGATACAGCTACAGCTATCAGAGTGAGAGGAGGGAAAGAGAGGAGAGGCAGGCAGGCAGCAGCTGCTGGCTGACCGGGTCAAAGAGCACCAGCAGGTCTCTGAATACAATCCCCCGAAAGGGTTCTGGGGACATTGCTAGCGAGGCTAAGAGAAACAGTCATGGAGCTCCCTATGGGCTATGTCTTCAATTGGATATTGTCACCCAAAGGATGCCCTTACTAGGAAAAGTGTCTGGCAGGCTCTGAGCCAGCTGTCCAACTGTCTCTCAGGGCTCAGTTACCTTTCATTCCCTCCCTTCTGGGCAGGAATTTGCTCTTGGGGTTTGAGTGAAAGATGCCTCTGTGTGTGTGTGAGTGAGTGAGTGAGTGAGTGTGTGTGTGTGTGTATGCAGTGCCCCTGTACCTGTTTGTTTCGGGGATGGGGGGCGTGTTGCTCTCCAGGACAGGAATGTGTAATCTAAGCCAGCCTCCAAGACTAAGGCTAGCAGAAGAGCTGAGATCCAAAATTAGCACACTGACCTGAAGCCTTAGCCTGAATACACAAGTGTGCAAATCACTGGGGGCTGGCCAGGGTGGGCATGGGGCAGAGGCATCAGGGAAGCTGGAATTGGGTCACTTTTAGTGGGAATGCAGGTTCATGGAGCTATTCCTTACCATCCTTCCCAGAACCATGCAGTGTAAGATGGCCAGTTGAGAGACAGTCAGACAGGGATTTGGAACTCAGTATGTGACTTGATTGGAAATTCAGTTGGTAGCCAGGATAAGGGCACAGAAATAGCTAATTGAATAGGTACCAGGTGCCAAGTACTGTGTTAAACTTTTTATGAACATTGACCATTTCTTATTCAGAATCTCCCTGAGTTAATTACCAATGGCATCCCCCTTTTCTAGTAAAAAGTTGAGTCTTAGAGGGCACACAGCTGGGAAGTGATAGAGCCAGAATCAGAACCTACACAGGTTGACTCCAAACCCCATAGTCTTTAACAATTCAGCTGTATTGTCCTCAGAATAGGGCACATCCCGAGGCCAGGGTGTAAGGCTGGAACTGTGGCCAATGACAGGAGTTTGGTCGTCAGACAAATTTGGGGGTCTTGTTACTCGTGGATATTCTGCTGTTGTCTCAGGTTTTGATTAATCGCTGCAGCAAAAATGTGAGAATTATATTGAAGTAGCGCCCTCTTGTGGGGAGAGTGGTGGTAGCAAGTAAATGAGGGATTTTTGAAGATTGAGTTTTTCTTGATTCCTGGTGTGTGATTGGATCCAGTGTGCTTGGTGTGACCTATGGTGCTTGCTGTCCCAGGGGCTGGCAGATGAAAAGGACAAGGGTTTTCATGAAAGTACTGAGAGAATGCCCAAACTGAAGACAAAGGTCTGTAGTGCCTAATGGGCTTTAAAACTAAAGATACTAAAAAGGGCTTGAGGGAAGAAACAAAGAAATCAGACTCAGTTTCTCAGGGAAACAGAAAACAGAAATTAAGGAAAACCTGGTTAGGAAATCCCTAGGTCCAATTTGTTACTATACTAATCCTATGCTATTATCAATCCATCAATAAGTGTTTAATAATATTAAACATTATAGGGGCGCCTGGGTGGCTCAGTCGGTTAAGCGTCCAACTTAGGCTCAGGTCATGATCTCACGGTTCGTGGGTTCGAGCCCTGCATCAGGCTCTGTGCTGATAGCTTGGAGCCTGGAGCCTGCTTCTGATTCTGTGCCTCCATCTCTCTCTTCCCCTCCCCTGCTCACGCTGTCTCTCTCTGTCTCTCAAAAATAAATAAATGTAAAAAATAATGTTTTAATAATATTAAATGTTATGAATGGTAATAGCTCTAATTCATAGAATTCCCACTATATGCCAGGTTTATATATATAATCTTCATAAAAATCCCACACAATGAAAATTATTCTTTCCATCTTACAACTGAGTAAGCTGAACTTGAGAACATAAGTGACTTAACTAAGAACCACACAGCTAGGAAATGGCATAGCCTGGGTCTAGACCTATATCTGTCTGGCTTCAGAGCCATGCCTTTTCTATTGTAGACTATTTCCCCTTAAACTGTCATTAGCATCCACAAATTCTATCACTCTCTTTAGTTTCAAATGGCATTTATGACATGTTCTCTGCATGTCTAGATTCATCTAAGTCTTACAATGACCCTATGAGGCAGACACTATTGTTAGCCCCTTTCTACAGATTAGGAAGTTGAAGCACAGTCATAACTTGCCAACGATCACAAAGACAGCAGTACCAATATTTGAACTCATGCCTGTCTGACTCGAGGAGTCATGTTCTTACCACTCTTGCACATTGCTTCTCCAGAGACAAAGTGGACTCCCAAAGGGCCTGAAGGCATGTTCATCCTGTAGATTTCCTCAGAATCAACTTGAAGAACTGGGAAGTGACCGGATTTGAGATAACTAAAATCATGCCCTCTGCTCCTCCTTCCCTCTATGTTTCCTTACCTCGCTTCAGCCTGTCTCCATAACATATATAACCTGTGCATTTTATGATTTCTATGCTTTTGTTTATTATCTGTCTCTCCCACCGAACTGTGAGCTCCTTGAAAATGGGGACTTTGACTGTCTTGTTCTATCCTCAGCCTATAGAATGGTACATGGAACATGGTAGGTGTTCAGTAAATGTGGATATGCTGAATCCTAGCCTGCAGGTTCTTCTTGACTCCTCTGACAACCTCTGTTCTATGTTGAAGCTAGATGGGACAGATTTGTTAAGGCCACTAGTGACATACATGACCTACAAGCAGCATATTTTTAACCCCCAAATTACTGGACCTCTTAGTAGCACTTGACCCAGTTGACTGCCCCCCATCATTCATTCAACAAATATTTCTTGAGCTGTGCCTAGTGGTCAAGTGCACACACAGCCTGTGAAGCCAGGCTGCCTGGACTTGAGTCTCGTCTCTGCTACTGACTAGTTGTGTGATTTTGAAAAATTTACTTAACCTCTCTGTGCTTTAATTTCCTCATCTATGAAAATGAAGGCAACAAGAGTGAGCACTGCATTCAGTTGTTGGGGAGAACGCAATGAGCTAATATTTCTAAAGACCTTGTAATACACTACATATGTGTTTGCTAATTAAAATAAAGTCATAGAAGCTACAGGGGATATAACTGTGACCAAAATAGACAAAAACAGCTGCCCTCTTGGGACTTAACATCTAGTAGGAGAGATAGAGAATAAACAAAGAAATCCATAACTTTGCTGCCTCTTTCTCTTCTGTCAAGCCATTAAATGTTGGAATTCCTGAATGATCCTTTTCTCCACCCCTCTATTTATTCTCTCTCTCTTCCTCTCCCTTTCCCTCCTCCTCCTCTTCCTCTTCCTCCTCCTCCTCTCCTTCTTCTCCCTCTTTTTCTCCCATCTCTCCCCCTCTCAGTGCTTCTACCCATCTATTGTGTTTGGAGCAGAGCAGCCTGGCCCTGGATTCAGACTGCCTCTACTTAAATCCTGCCTCTGCAATTTACCAACTCTATGATCCTGGGGAAGTCATTTAACCCCTCTGGACCTCAGTTTCCTCATCTTTAAAATCAGGGTAATAAACCACCAACTTCATAGGATCACCAGGAGAATTAAACTAGATAGAGTTAATTAACGTAAATCTCTTAAGACAGCACTGGTACATAGTGAGTGCCTAATAAATGCTATCTATATGGGGAAGATTCCCAAATACCTCCTCTGAGCTCCAAACCACATATTCACCTGTGTTCTTGTCGTGCCCATTTGGATATCTCAAAAACACCTCCACCTTGATATATTCAAAAGTCAAACTCATGCCCCGTCCACACATCCCAAACTAGTCCTCTTCTAGTGCTGTCGTCTTTGTGAATAACACCAGCAACCACATAGCTACACAAGTCCTAGGCTCGGAGCCATTATTGTCCCTTCCTCTCACTCAGTCCACATAGACAATCCATCAACAAGTCCTGTAGTAATGAATGCAGGGAGTTTAGCATTGCTGTAAAGAACAGAGACTTTGGAGTCAAACATAGTTAAAAAGCCTAGTTCTGCCACTTATTACCTGTGTAGCCAGCCCGCTCTAAGTCTCGGTTTCTTCGTATGTACAATAGGGACAATAATGGTGTGCATCTCATTGGATTGATGTGAGGAATAAATGAATTAGTACATATATATGTCTTAGAACAATGCCTAGATATAAAAAGCACTCAGTAATTGTTAAGTGCTATTTTTATTAATGCAGCTTTTTTTTTTTTTTTTGGTAGCTGTTGCCTTGGCTTCCTATTTCTGTGAACCATCCCTCCATGTATTTACTTCTGTGAACCATCCCTCCATGTGTTTACTTCTGTAGGAAGCAGAACTGCAGGAAATGAATGTATGAAATGCTAGTAGTGAAATCTGGTTGGCGAAGCCCCAGATGACCTTAACTCAAACAGAACAGCACAGATGGCTCAGACCCTCATCTATATTCCAATTTTGTTAGTGGGAGGTTGGTGCCGACCTGGTACACGGTGAAACCTGGCATTTAGAGAAAACTGAAGCCATAGAAGATTAAAATAATCATTAGAAATATTTTTAATCACTAAAATTTACTGAATCCCAACTATATGCTAGACACTGAAGAGATAATTGGATTGGACCCAGCCTTCAAAGACCTCACAGTATCTGAAGACCAGACAACAACTGTAGAGGCTTCAAGAGTACTGATCTACTCCCCACATGGCCATGATTTAGGCTATTCACTGAAGATTGCTCAGTATCAATTTTTCCTTCTTTGCAATGGGACAATTGCTAGACAAATCTTGCTGTTAAAACCCTTATTTATATGCTCTTGCCCTAAGGAAGAGATCACCACCCCAAATCTGGAGTTACACAGACTGAGGGTCAAATCCCAGCTTTGCCACTTCATAGCTATGTAATTTGGAGGTAGTCTTTTAACCTCCCTAAGCTTTTGTCACTTCATTTGTACAATAGAGTTCATAATAGTACTACCTACCTCATAGGATTGCAGAGGAGCAAAAGAGCTCATCCATACAAAGCAGTGAACACAGCGCACAGAGTAAGTGCTTGATTCCTACTGGCCATTATTCTTAACCTACAAGTAGACAGAGATAGTCTGAGAAGGAATGGCAAAGACCATGAGAATTTTCACATATTGAGAACATGGAAGGGTGTTCACAAAATGAAATAATGTCTAATGTGCAAAAACCCTGACCACAGCCCAGGTTTATCATACATTCCCCAGCTGGGTCATAACAGGGCTCACAGTGTGACAAGTTGAGCCAACCTAGGGGTTTTGAATAATGAGATGAGAGGTCATGAATTCCTGGCTTTGAATCCCACTTTAGTATTCCAAGGAGAGCTTTTTAGAAGTGACATATTTGTTCCACAGTAGTTTGCAGTTCAGATATGGTGCCATTAGGGAGAAAGTGGCCCTAGGTTGGGGTCTCATGGGCCATATAATCAGGATTTTCATACTTCTTTGGTGGTTAGACAGAAATAGCATGATTTTTCATTTGGTTTCATTGCTGTTACTGTTTTGTTTGTTTGCAAGGAGGCAGTGTAGTCATTGCTGTGAGTATGGTCTCTGAAACCAGACGGCCTGGGTTCAAATTCCAGTTGTACCAGTTACTTGTTCTGTGACTGTGGGCAAGTCACTAAGCTTTTCTGGCCTCAGTTTCATCCTTTATCAAATAGTAATAATAATATCCCTCACAGGGACAAAGAGAAATCACATACATAAAAATCACCGAGTCCGGTATCTGGTACTCAGGAAGCTCAGTAAGCTGATTCAGTAAGCTTCACATTACAGATGAGGTATTGAGGAGGAGGGAAGCTGAGAAGTCCTCTTTACCCCCGAAGCCTGTCCTCAACAGTGCTTAAAATTTTATTATTACAGCCTCATTCCCTCAGTTAAGTTCTCCAGATGCGTCCTATTAAAGGAAATATACTTGGAAAGGGTCACCCCTCAACTGGAATCAAGCTGAGTAGAGATTGGGTGACTGGCAACTGGTGGCCAGACACAGAACTGAGGTAGTCACCAAGGAGAGAGGGGCCCAGAAGGGAAGTGAGCAGGTATCAGAAAAGAACTTCATCAGCCTCTCAATTGTCCCTAAAGGTGCTCTGGGCAAAGTGGGAGGATTGGAAGGGCCCCTATGCTGAGTGAAGGTCCAGGCACCTGCTTGCCAAGCTCAAAACTTGTACAATTATGAGGCAATATAGTAACATGAATATTTCCCCCTCCGTGTGCAGGGTTTTCTTAATTAAGTTGTCTTTGAACCATTAATTTTTACTGCTTGTTCTCTTCTTACCCTCAGTGGCTCAGCCAATGGGCATACCAGCCTGGCATTTTTTATCTTGTTTCTACAAAGACTCTTTCTTCAGAACTGATTTGTATAGTTGCCTCACCCTGACTCTGGTGGGCCCCAAATGAGCAGAATTTCATTCAACAAGTATGATTCATGGGATCCTATCTGGCACAGTGGTAGGAAAATGAGCTGAGTAGCTAGGGGTTTCTAAGCTTGAACCTCAACTTTGCTGTATGATCTCAGCTAAGTTGCCTAACCTCTCTGAGTCTCAGTTTCTTCATCTTTAAAATAGGTATCATGATACCCACTGAAGATGATTACTACAAGGATGAAATAGTATGGCATGTGTTAATACACCCTTCTCAGAGAATACCCCTTCTAGGTCCTGGAATCATTTATCATGTAATGAGGGATGAAGAATAGATAAGAGGTAGTGAGCAGAGACTGGAGGAAAAGGGGAATAATAAAAAAAGAAGTAGATGTGAAAGGAGGGGCGATGGGGGTAGTATAACACCTGATGGCTTCTACGTTCTATGTTGTCTGTGGAAAAAAAAGAGGCCAATGACTGTGTGCAGGAGAGTGGGGGTGGGCAGAAGGCTGGAGGAACCCTGATCTCCAGTGGTAATGCTCACACATTAACTGTGTATAGCCCTTGGCATCCCACAGTGAGCTCACTACCCATAGCTCTAGAAATTGCCTTCTGCTCCAGAAAACTGGTTTTCTTCTCTCTCCTCTTTTTTCCCCCTTCACTGCCTCCTCTCCTTTCTCTTTGGTTCTTTTTCTGTGTTTCTCCATCTCTCTTGCCCTCTATAAGTTAATATCTCAATAAATACCTCTCTCCATCTCTCTGCCTCTATGTATCTCTCTTTGCATATGTGTGTGTGTGTGGTATACATATATATAGACACACACACACAGAGAGATATACTGAGCCTACATCTTTATCTGTCAGCCTGTCTCGCTCCCTGTCTCACTCTCTCTCTTTCCCTCTCTCCCTCACCCTCTCTTCACTGATTCTTCTTTCACCCCGATAGAAGAGTCATTTTCAGAATTTCTTAAACCCTGTGGAGTTCCCTTACAACTGATGGAGGATCCGAGAAAGTGCTCAAAGGGGATGGCAGTGGCTGGGGCTGAGGAAGACTACTGCTGCCAGAGAAGGCAAAACGAAGAGCTTTCCTTCCCTCCATCTATAAATGGCCTGAAACAAGTCCTCTGGAACAACCCACTCCCTCTCAGCTACCCAGCTTCAAAAGAGGCCCTACCATCTGTCACAGCCCCTCTGCCCCATGATAAACAGGCTTCTGTCCAGGTTATGATATAGTGAAAGGAGCGTGGAAGGTGTATGTCATCACAGGCCAAGGGTGGCTATGGCAGATGGTCATGGTGGTGGGGGGGTGTAACTAAGGACAAGGGAGGGGATGTATTTCCATTCATTTGGCTGCAGGAGCTTTTCTGCTTGTCAACTGTTCACAGGAACATCCTTAGAAAATATCTTAAGGACTCTTGGTGTCAGGGACATAATGTTTGATTCAACCTTGCCCCCAAATGCTTTTTTGTGTCACCCTAAACCACCAACCTCATCCTCACCCCCTGACCCAAGCACTTGGCTTATAGAGAGGCTCAAGCTTCAGGCAGGAGGCACACCATGTGACCTTTCTGAGCTTGTCCAATGTTAGACTCCACTGATCATATGCTATGTTTAGGTTCAACATCTGTTTTGCAGCACAGTTCTGCCTCCTCCTCACCAGCCCTGAGGCAGTGGTATGAAAAGAGCCCTAAAATTGAAGCCAGGGCCTTAGTTTTGGGTTCTACCTCCCACAGTCCTCCTGTTTGCTGCATTGGTCCCCAGTGGTTTCAGGAAGCAGTTCCCAGCTGAATAACCCCTTCAACAGGAACAATATATACATAGATCCCAATTATTGACTCATTATTCATTACAGTGTTAAACTATGTGCAAAGAGAAAACAAGCTGTAAACTCTCCATGCTTATGGCTGATACACAATTATAAGGCTGAAACAAACTTCCAAATGAAGTGTAAACAAAAGCACAAAACCAATAAAAATCAAATGAACAGCAATGATTTTAACAAGGTGGATGATGTTGTTTTTCTAAAATTAAATTGCTGTTCAGATCGTGACTGCCGTGCCAACTGGGATACAGGTTCTTTTGAGTGCGTCGTGCTATATTGCTTCGTGCCAGGCGATGACTCAGCTCTCATATTACTTTTTTCCTATCAGATCTACTGCTAAACTGTCACTCCTACAGCCCTCGGGGACATCATTTGGCCTTCACTGGGACTAAGCCATCATTTATATATTAAGTCTTCCTATGTTTTTTTTCCTCATTAGTCCTTGACAACGCAAGTAGGACAATGTGAAGCTAATGAGATCTTTTACACAAAATGTGGCAGAGATTGCTAGTTATCTACCCCACAAACCACCCACTTCCTCCCCTAAAGTGCCCAGCTAAAATGCCATATTCCACGGCCTCCTTTGTGGCGAGGTGTGCCCATACCACAAAGCTCTGGTCAATGAGATATAAGTGGAAGTGTTATTTGGGATTTCTTGCAGATCTCCCAAATGGGGAGGGGGCTGGCCCTTCTTTGCCCTCTCCTCCATATTATTGCTTGAAATGAGCAAGTATTACCTGAAGCTATAGCAATCAACTTAGATCACGAAGACAAAGTCCATGCCCTAAAGACGGCACAACAAAGAGCTGGGAGGAGTTAGGGCCCCTAACAACTTCACAGAGGTACCACACCAAACTTGTACATCCCACTTCCGGACTTCTTTGACATGATAGAGAATTAACCTCTATCTTGTTTAAACCACTGTCATTTTGGATTTCTTTTTCTGTTACATGCAGTCTAATCTGGTCCTAATACAGTAAGGCAGATGCAAATTAGGGTCCAGAAATCCTATGGCTGCCCTTAATTTTATAAGGTAGATATACAGATGGATGATACAGAATAAATTTATATCATTCAGTTTAGACTATCTTTGTGATAAAGACAATTTTAAAATATCACAGAAAATTCTGTAACCCCTAAGAATATTCCATACCCAAAGAGACTTTCAAAGCCCAGAAAAAGCTCTGCCTTAGCAGTTATCACCCAGAAAGGATGTAGAAACCTAACTCTCAGGTGATGAGGTACAGACCATTAACGCTTTATTGGGGATCACCTGACCTTGACCTTACATCTCAAGCTAGAAGAAGGCAAAGTGGGAAGCTTGGGTGAAGAGAGCACTCAATTAGGGGAAGAAAGCAGACAGCAGCCCCATCCTATCTAAACCTACTCCCCAGCCCTTTATCAGAACCAGCTCCCTTTGTTCTCACCCCATATAGCTACACAGAAGACTACTCCTTCGGGTACCAGAAACCATAAGCCAAGAAGTTGACTCTCATTGCTTCCTAGAATGCCAGGGGCTCGAAGCAGGTGACAGGAAGGTTGAGGCCAAAGCACTAGCCAGAAAGGGTCAGCTTTCTATCCCTCCATCGGCCCCCAGCTGCTGGACTTAGCCGTGGCCCTAGAAACTTGACTCCTGTGACTGAAATCCCCATGCTAATTTCAAATTTAGCCCTGGGCCTCAGGCCACTTCATAAACTGCCTCCTCATTTTGTCCCCTCCCTACCACCTCCTCAGAGTTCAGGGCCAGAATTTGGTAGAAGAGGGGGGCTAGGAAATATAAACCTAGTTTGGCCCGCTTAACCTGTCTTCAAAAAATAAATCTTAATCAAGCCACTAGAGAGAATCCCTCCTGCCCTTGCCACAATTCTTTCTCTGCTCCTTTGGTCCCTCTTCCATTCACCCCCTTTTCTGCCCTCCTGGAGTCCTTGCCTTTGGCCAGTCAGCCTTTCTTTCTCCTGCAGGCTTTTCTGGGCCCCACAGGGTGGAGGAGTAGAAAAAGCACGTGTTGGGGCTACCAAATGAAAGTTAATCCTGACTCTACCACTAACTAGCTGTGAGATCCAGGGCAAGTGGATCCCATCCTGAGTCTGTTTCCACTCCTGGAAAGTGGGAATAGTAATTCCCCTAATAAAGTGGCCATCACAATTTAATTAAATGACACAAGGTGAGTAAACATCCCCAACACCTAGTAGGGACTTTTCATCAACATGTGTGTGTGCAAGCACAAGCAGGTGTAACCCCTGCCAGCTGTAGCTATTCCTCAAACCTGACCTTCTTCCACTGCTGCCAGCCTCAGTGAATGGCACCTACTGCCAGCCAGAAATCAAGAAGTTATTTCAGGCTCATTCCTCTACTTTTTCTTCCACATTCAATCCATCACCAAGTAAGTCCTGTCAAGTTTACCTCCCTGTCTAGGTCACGTTCTGTCTCATACTACCATGTACCTCTGTCACTGCTTCACAAAGTAACAATTTTACATTTATGGGTGTGATTATTTGTGCTTTCCTCCTCTCTCATCATTGTATTCCCAGTGCCTAGCACACTGCCTGTCATGCACTTAGGCGCTTAATTCATATTGTTGAATAAATTAATGAGGTAGAGGTAAGCCATTTGAGACTCAGAGAGGTTAAATAATTTGCGCAGTCACACAGATAGTAAGCAGCTGAGCCAGAATTTAAACCAAGATTTGTCTGACTACTGAGCTGGTGCTCTTAATGCAGTGCTAACAGTGATAAGAATGCTATACCAACAGAGTGGGACATGAGACAAGTATGGGGTCAGGCGGAAGGGATCTAAAGTAGCCTTTTTCATAGTTTTGCCTGCAGATTGGACTTTAAGTGGAGCCCTTTCCCTTTCCTAGTTATGGTCTGCATCACTGTGACTCTGGATCAGGATTCTAATCTGGTCAAGATGAACTCTTCACCCTTTTCCATTCCATGCCACCTTGACCTGGGCGTGGTGTGGATATATACAGATGTGTGGAAGGATCAAGGGAAAGGGAATAGGCAGGCCTAGGCCTGGTAAAATGGAACAAGATATGGATCTACCAGACTCCCTGAATGTTGAAGGCAGTACGGGTTGAGGGTGGGGGTTAGTACTACCACTGGACTCACAGCAATTCCTCAAGGCTCCAGGATCATTTCAAGTAGAAAATGAGTGATGACAAAAAGTGTTGGAGAGTCTGCAGTGGAAATGTGGAAGCAGAGTAGGAATAAGAATTATATTATTATCAAGAATTTAGTGCATTAGATGCTAGTTTAATCCTCACATCAATCCAGATCAGGAACCAAAGACCAGAATGGCTAAGTGATTTGCTTGAGATCACACAGCTAGGGGGTGACAGCGCTAGGACTTGGACCCAGGTCTGTCACTCCAGACAGACAGTTCACATTCTTTCCAGCATGCCATGAGGCTGTGTATTAAAACCATGAGAAGCACAAGAAATAAATTTGAAGGAAGAACAGAAGTCAAATCTCAGGCCAGTTTTGCTCAAGAAAAGAACCAAGCCACAGGCTTCTGTGCTCTGATGTTCCCAGGCCCCCTTGCAAGCTGCTGGTAAATAGCTGGCAATAATATCAAGATGACCTGTCATGTTTCCAAGTTTACACACTAGCCAACCTATCCCTATGCCATCCCTCTCACTCTCTCTCGCTGGCACCAAGTTCTTGATGCCCTAGTGTCTCAAAATGTTAAGGACTGCTCTTTTTGACCCCTTTCAAAGTAAGTAAACTTTAGGAGTAAAGTTTACTCTTTAAAGAATAAGAAACTTTCAAAAAAAAATAAAGAAAGAATAAGAAACTTTAAGAAGGCTGAATTATAAGAATTTGGTTTAGGGGCGCCTGGGTGGCGCAGTCGGTTAAGCGTCCCAGCCAGGTCACGATCTCGCGGTCTGTGAGTTCGAGCCCCGCGTCGGGCTCTGGGCTGATGGCTCAGAGCCTGGAGCCTGTTTCCGATTCTGTGTCTCCCTCTCTCTCTGCCCCTCCCCCGTTCATGCTCTGTCTCTCTCTGTCCCAAAAATAAATAAACGTTGAAGAATTTGGTTTAAAGTAAATTTAAATTTAAACTAATTTAATTAAAAATAGCTGAGTGTCTATTCTGGCACAACATTGTAATCTGGGTTTATGTGGTCTTTAAGGTTATGAAGTTGACATGCAACTGAAATACTTAATTCCTGGCTTTACCACTTACCAACTACAGGATTTTAGGGAAGTCACTTCCTTTCTTTGATTCTTGGGTTACTCATTTGTAAATGGAGACCATCACTCCTTCCTTTCAGCAGCATTGGGAAAATTAAGAAAGAATGTACATAAAACACTCTAGCACAGTACAGGCACATGCACGACTGTTATTAATGATGGGCCACACCAAACATAACATATCTTATTCTACCAGATCTTAATGGTTACTAATAATGGTTATTTGTTTATTCATACATTTCATTGTAAACACAACTAATAATCTTTATTCTATTCAATATAATCCCTAGTGAACCTAATGACCAAACTTCTGAGTGATCGAACTCCTGAAAAAGTAGTCAGTCTATCCATGACAGAAGAGAGGTTGGAAAAGTGTCAAGTACTTTCTGTCCAAAATCTTCTCCTAGAGTCAGAAACACATGCAATTCTAATAAATGCTTTTGTGCACTTGTTAATTTTCAAATATATAAAACACATTTAACATTAAACATAATAAGGAAATTCCATGATTCATTTTTAAAGCAGTAAGAAAATACATGGTCGGAAAGGCCTACACTCTCATTCCAGAAATCTGTCAATAGCAACGTCTATAAATGGAAAGGTTTGATTTTCTCATGATCACTGGATGCTTGGCACACATATTGGCTGAAGATATCTGTGAAAACCTAACCTAATTGAATATTAGTGACCACACGTTGATAGAAGAAGATAATAAATGGTGCTCTGGAGGTTCCCAGTGATCACAGCTGGGCCTGTTGGTTTTGAGAACAGGATGGGCAGGGAGCGCCTGAGTTGAATGAACCCATAGCAAGATGCACAACTGAAACTGCAGCATCGGAGCCACCTTAGACATTAGTAGCAATTCCAGGGGCTCCATTTACATATACCATGAAATGAACTCCCCCTGTAGTTATGTAGTGTGGTGGTCCCATGCAGAACAATGGAGGAAAAGGGAAGATATTCTAGATAAACAGACAGATGATACATTTTCTAGAATATGTGGCTTGTCTGGGTTAGCCTGAGCCTAGCCTGACTGTTCAAGCCAGTCCATGGCTCTGTCTGGTGGGCAGAGTTATCTGCTTAGTATGTCCGGAGTTATCAGTCCCTCTAGATTGGTCAGGGTTTCTACCTTGTAAGTGTGTCCAGAGTGTTCTATCTGTCCATCAATCTCAACCATTGGTAATACCTCTGGATTTCTTCTGTACCTTTCCTAGGCCTGTATGATATTTTTCCAGGTGGATGTTCAGCCCAAGAATGGCCGTGGATAAACCTGGAGCAGGGAAAGATTTCTTCTGGGACTCTGGCTCCTTCGGCCTTAGTAATGTCCTCTTGTCTTGGCCCCATAAAAGAACTGTCTCCAATGGGAAGCAGGGATATAAGCCAGCTTCAGAGGGAGACTTGACCCACTTCAGCATGCATTCCAGGTGGCTTGGGCAAAAGGCCTATCCCTCCCTCAATCATAGCTCCTCCCTAAATCAGCCTTTCACCTCAATACAGCCTTGCCTGCTACATGACCTCTGTGTACCCAGGACCTGCCTTCTCCAACCTTCCAGACTTTTTACAGAAAGGGCAGGTAAAGCACTTCTGCAATAGCCACAGCTATCCCTTGTAACTACAAAGGAGCATGGTTGTAGAGTTAGACTGTCTGGATTCGAGGTCCTTTTTTACCACTTACCCAGCTGTGTGACCCTGGGCGAGTTGCTTAGCCTCTCTTTAAGTCTTTGTTTCCTTGTCTATAAAATGGGGAAATAATATCACCTACTTTGTAGAGTTGTTGGTAAGATTAAAAGAGACAATCAATGTAAACTACAGCATAACCTTGGTCAAATTACTTAGCTTCTCTCTGCATCAGTTTCCTTGTCTTCAAAATGAGAAGAATAATAGTGTCTACCTGATAGGGATGTTAAGAGAATTAAATGAGTTAAAATTTTTCAAGCAGAGATTGGTACGGTGTAAGTGTTATATAGGTGTTTGGTAATTAAGACAATTAGATTCTTCTTCACTCATTCCACAAATATCTATCAATTACCTATTATGTGCCAAGCATTATTCTAGTCACTAGTGATGAAGAAATTAGCAATATCAACATGATTCTCTACTTTTGTGGAGCTCAGAGTCCAGTGAGGACTGGACTTCTTCCCTCTCCAAGCAGAGGGAAGAGGTAGTGAAAAGGTCCTGAGGTATCTTTGGAATAGAATAAGGGGAGGAGAAATTAGTGGATAATGAGGACAAAGAAGGAGACAGAGGCCTGATTATGTAGGGTCCTGGGGTCCATGTAAAGGAATTTAAGTTTTATAACAAATGCAATAGGAAACCAATTTCATAGCCCAACCACTTGTTTTAAATTTGAGGAAACCAAGGCTTAATGAGGAAAAGTAATTGTCCAGGATGACACACAAAAAAATGAGTAGCAAACATGGGATAAAGACTAACCTTCCCTTATTCCCCAGCATCATGCGTTTGATTCCCAGTCATATTGTATTTTGTGCAAGTTATATCATATCATAACATTGTTGATTCATTGAATGTAGTTTCCATAAGTGAAATTGATGACCTGAAAATGGATTTCAAGTCATTTATTCAGCAAGTCCTACTGAGCACATGCTAGTGCTCAGCCCCATGCCAGACACCAAGGATGAGTAAGTGCCACACAGTTTCTGCACAGAGAGGCACTGAAGAGCCTCCAGTCCAGCGCCTCTCCTCCCAGTGTCCTGGGAAGGGGCAGGAACTTTTGCATTAGTAGGTAGGATGTAGGAGTCTGGTGGGAGGAAACTGGAACATGGTCCTACATGCAAGCAAGCAGATGAAGTATCTATCCTTGGGATGTCAGTTTGACATGGAGAATTGATTACATGTTCCTTACCTTCTTGAGGTAACTAAAAGAAAACCACTTATTTGTAAGGGAATACCATCTCATATTGCAGAGTCCAGCTTTCTCCAAAAAGAAGTAAGTCATCAACTTACTAGCCTGGACTGCTAGGTTCTTTTAGGCTACTGCAGCCATCTCCTTGCTAACCACAGGACAGAATGCTCTACTTTTATTTTATTTTTATTAATTAATTAATTTATTTATTTATTGCTTAAAACAACAGGAATTTATTCTGAGTTATCTGGGCATTGATAGGACCTTACTCTCTGCTGTCTCTAGTCTTCTTGCCCCTCCCAGCTTTCTGATAGTCCCAGACATTCCTTGGCTTTTGGCAGAATAACTCTGCTCTGCTTTTATTTATTTATTTATTTTTTATTTTTATTTATTTTTTAAAATTTTTTTTCAACGTTTATTTATTTTTGGGACAGAGAGAGACAGAGCATGAACGGGCGAGGGGCAGAGAGAGAGGGAGACACAGAATCGGAAACAGGCTCCAGGCTCCGAGCCATCAGCCCAGAGCCCGACGCGGGGCTCGAACTCACGGACCGCGAGATCGAGACCTGGCTGAAGTCGGACGCTTAACCGACTGCGCCACCCAGGCGCCCCACTGCTCTGCTTTTATAATGCTCCACTAATTCAGTTAAGCTCATCTGGGACATCCTGTCATTCCCTTCCTGGAGCTGAAATACTCTGGTATTTCAAAAAACAAACTCTGATAAATACTTACCTATAACAAAACGTAAGTGAGTTTAGAATGTACAAGAGGGACAATTTGGCTTACAAAATTTTGGTTTGTGATATATACTCTTTTGTTGAATAATATATTTACTTTGTAAACCATTAAGAAGTTAATAAGTCAAGGAGAGAAAGACAGATACCATATGCTTTCCCTCATATGTGGATCTTGAGAAACTTAACAGAAGACCATGGGGGAGGGGAAGGGGGAAAAAGTTACAGAGAGGGAGGGAGGCAAACCATAAGAGACTCTTAAGGACTGAGAACAAACTGAGGGTTGATGGGGGGGTGGGGGAGAGGGGAAAGTGGGTGATGGGCAGGAAGGAGGGCACTTGTTGGGATGAGCATTGGGTGTTTTATGGAAAGCAATTTGACAATAAATTATATTTTAAAAAATAAAATAAATTAAAAAAAGAAGCTACAAGATTATAAAGAAGCTTAAAATTATCTGTAACCCCACAATCAAGAGATAACCACTATTAACTGTGTAGTTTTTCGACTGTCCTTTCCTATTTGTAAAAAGCAAACAATCAAGATGACATTGTATATACAAATGTGTAACTTGTTTTTGGTATCTAAAATTGTGCATGGTGTCCCAATTCATTATTCTCCAAAAACATGATTTCACTAATTTCTATGAAAGTCCAATAAAAATATATGCCATAATTTTATATAGTCTAACCTCTAGTGCAACAGTTCCCAAAATGTGAAGACATTAGTAACATTTAATTTTAAAAAGAATAATACTTTTTAAAAAGTGATCCATGGTCAAATGACTTTTCAAACTCTAGTTCAAACAGAAATTTACAAGTTTCTTTTTCATGAGGCTGATCTCAGAGCTGTATTACACCAGGGTATATTGGATTCTCTAAGGGAATATGGTATGCAACATTTCCTGTTTGTTCATGGATTCCCTTTATAGGAGCCAATCTCCTTGGACTAATGCTCTATCAAACAAACATAGTGAGATACCGCCCCAGTGTGGACATTTAGAATGCTGCAGTGCTTTACTCTTACAAATCATTCTGCCATAACCATACTTGCATAGACATCTTTGTGCACTCATCTGGCTTTCTCTCTACGAGAGATTCATCTAAAAGAAATTATTGCACCAAAAAATATATAGTTCTGATTCTGTCCCATCTAGCTTTTTTTTTTTTTGCCGGGTCTCCATGAACCCCACCTCACAAGGGACTCCTTGTGACTGAGTTTCTTTCTGCCCAACTCAAGGTCTGTCTCTTTGTAGTAATTGTGTTTGGGGGGAGGGTAGTAAATAATTGTTTTTGATTTTAGAATGACTTTATGTTTTAGGCAAAAACTGGGAAGATAGTACAGGAAGTTCCCTTATACTCAACACCCTCTTTTCCCTGTTATTAACATCTTACATTAGTATGGCACATTTGTGAACCAGTATTGATAGATAATAATTAACTAAAATCCATGCTTTTTGCATGTTACCTTTGTTTTTACCTAATATTTACGTTCAAGAATCCCATCTAGGATACCATATTACATTGACTCCCAATAACTTTTTAATGTTTATTTATTTATTTTGAGAGAGAGAGAGAACAGTGGGGAGGGGGGCCTGAGAGAGGTGAAGAGAAAATCCTAAGCAAGCTCTTTGCTGTCAGTGCAAACCGTGAGATCACGACCTGAGCTGAAACCAAGAGTCAGATGCTTAACTGAATGAGCTACCCAGGTGCCCCTGACTTCCAATAACTTCCTAGGTTCCTCTTTGTCCTGATGGTTTTTCAGACTTTCCATGTTTTTGAAGACCTTGAAAGTTAGGTATTTTCTAGAATGTCCCTCAATTTGGATTTATCTGATGTTTTTCTGACAATTAGACTGTGGTAATACATCTTTGGCAGGAAGAAACTGGAGGACAAGTACCATTCTCTTTACATCCTATCAAGGGTATACACTGTTAATAATATAACTTACCACCATTCATGTTAACCTTAATCAACTACCTTAAGATACTTTGTCAAGTTTCTCTACTATAAAGTTATTCTTTCTCTTGCTTTCCATACTGTTACTCTTTGGAGGCAAATTAGTATGAAGAGCCCAGACTTAAGGAGTAGGAGCTGTGCTCCAGATTGCAGATAATTTTCAAACAGAAGATATAGCTATTTATTTGTGCCTTCATTCTTAGAATGATTTATTTGGGTCCATATAATATGTAGGGTGTCATGGTTGTATTAAATTCAGTTTTCTCCTATTAAAAATTATTATCTATTTGGGCACATGTTCCAGGTATGATATCATACAAGCACAGTGTGGCATTGACACCTGGGAAGGGTGGGGGTTTTTTTTGTTTTTTGTTTTTTGTTTTTGTTTTGTTTTGTTTTGGAATTCAGAATCCCCCTCAAGTTTTAGAGAAAAGCAAGCCACCAAAAAGCATATGACGATGAGAGTATTCACCTCCTAGTAAAACAAACGTAACCAGTAAAGTTATTTTTTTTAAAGATTTAAAGCCTCTCAAATTGTCCTAAGACAATACAGCAAGTGAAGAAATATTTATTTAAGAAAATCCACTAAATCTTAGTAAGAAGAGTGACAATCTGTGGCACTTGAGCCATGACTCACTCCCTCCTTCCCTTCTCCTCAGCTGAGCCTGACAGGGCTCCTTCTCTCTTAAGCTCCTAGTCGAGGGACTCAGTATCTCACAGGAGGGACAGGACTCCAGCATTTATCATTCCCCATCCATATTAGTTGCAGAGGTTAAATTCCTGGTGAGTGTGACCAAAAGGAATGGTGAAGGATGCTTGCCTCCACCCAGGCCTCACTCACAGGGCAGGAACTTTACCCCAGCTATGGCTGGATAAGAATACTGGGGCTCCAGTTGTCCTTGCCATGGCTCCCCATAGGGCGGAGGTATCACATTGGGAAAGGAAAGCAGGGAAGACCAGAGACCACTGCCCTTTCCAAGGAGTCAAATCATAAAGCATAGGTGTCATTCCAAGAAAAGTGGCCCACTGTCCCCACACTCAGCTCTGGGACTGTGGCTTGCAGATTTTTGCTCAGTGGCAGAGGCAAAAATTATGAAGAAATGACTAATTTTTGGAAAACATATTTTAATATACTCCTAGAGTCGTCATAGTCCTAGAAGAAGAAAGATACGTATACGGTAATCAGGTCTCATTGCCTCACAGAGATTTATTTCTCCAGCTTTCTGGCCCCCACCTCCATCAACACACACACACACACACACACACACACACACACAGTGCAAGAGCAGCCCATCCTTTGGGAGTGAGAGTCCTTTGTGGGCTCAGTCATAGTTCGCAGTACAGTCTAGAGAGCAGTGAAGGGGTAGCAGACCTAGAGCTGGGCCACACCCCCCCATCCTGGGTTTCTCCACATTCAATCACCTCTTCTTTGCGTCTCTTCTGGTGTTTCTCGTTTTCTGCCTTATAGTTTAGGAAATGGAGCATGGCTTGTGAGGAATAAATGAGCTCATAGAAAATACCTTTAGCTTATAAGTGGCACACAGTAGGTACTTAAAAATGGAAGCCATTATTATTTTCTCTCCTACTCATTGAATTTCCTTCAGAGTGTAATTTTTATTCTAGGTAAGTGGTTCTCAATCATAATAAGACCCATTCTCTTTTGTTCTTTTTTTAAAATATACTTTATGACATCTCCATTATTATCCTGAAATGAAATTCACAGCTAATAAAACCTACACACCTACACACATGATTTCAAAAATACCAATATAATGCTCTGATGTGAAAAAGAACAAATGAAAGATAATTTATAATTATTTACATATTTTTTTTAAAATGTTTTTTTCCAACGTTTATTCATTTTTGGGACAGAGAGAGACAGAACATGAACGGGGAAGGGGCAGAGAAAGAGGGAGACACAGAATCGGAAACAGGCTCCAGGCTCCGAGCCATCAGCCCAGAGCCCGACGCGGGGCTCGAACTCACGGACCGCGAGATCATGACCTGGCTGAAGTCGGACGCTTAACCGACTGCGCCACCCAGGCGCCCCAATTATTTACATATTTATATAACATGTAAATCTCTGGAATTAACTACAGTAGGACACTTAAGATGAAGTGGTCTGTATGAAATCACCAATAAAGCACCAATTGTGAATGTAGACTGACACAGCTATGCTTTATCAGTAACTCTAATACTTTGAATATTATTGATGTTGGTAACATGAATTTCCAAAATGGAGAAAAACTTGTATAGTTCCTAGAAGAAGTACGACTCCCTCTCAATTTAAACTGCAATTGGGTTCCTGAAAAATCTGGTATCTACCATAACACTTTATGTTATGTAAAATAAATTTCCATTCTAGGCTTTGATCATTTTAACAAGCAAGTTGTTCACCTATATAAATGTCCATCAGGACATCTAAATGTCCAGTGATACACAGGAACAATTTTCATTAGGAAGACTGTCCTACAATTGTATTCCTGGATTCCACCTGCTATGTCTCAATAAGAGCCCCCACTAACTCCAAAATATTTCTTAGGGCATGATATTGTCCTGTTGAGAACCTTTGGAACCACTCATTCAAAGCTGAAATCATAAGGAAAAATGTGTGTACAAGTGCACACACATCAATTCATGTCTGTGTGTGGGTGCATAGCTTTCAGATTCTTAAGGGGGGGGTCCATTACCCAAAGAACTAAGAATGCATGAAGGGATCCTGCTACACATCTCTCTGTGTCTTCATTCCCACTATGCACACAAACAGTATAGAACTATATCACTGAATTGAACAGAATAATGTAGGTACTTCCCAGTAGCATGTGGTGGGTGTAAGGCTAGCTCAGTTGGTGGCAGAGCAGAACGTGCCTCTACAGGTGACCATGTAGTTTATTGCTTAGGAGTGCTGGCTTTTGGAGTCACGTGGCCTATTATTGTACACCTTGATATGTGAATATTTAATTCCTCTCCTTGGTGCTTCCCATCCTCCCCAATCAAATAAAAACTCTTGCTTTCATAACCAATTACAAAGCTTCAAAGGCCTATTAGAGTCAGTCCTTTGGTTAAAGTCCTTGGACTCCAAGAAACCCCTGAAATAATTCACATACATTTCTTGAGAGGAATACCACAACAGTGCTTCATCCACCTGAATGCCACCATGTTGGATGCAGGTATTCAACTTTTGAGTGATGAGCAAAAGCAAAGAGCAAGGTTCTTAGGGCTGGGACACAGAATAATGAGTATCTGGAGACTGTGTTGGGAGGCAGCACAAAAATGTTGGGAGAATGGGATGAATGTGCTGACGAGAGAGAGAAGGGGAAAGATACAAAAAGGAATTTTCAACCATTTACACCAACCTGTTCTAATCAATTTAAAAAATCCAGTCACTTAGGCTTCAAATATTAGAGTGGTAATATATCCTAGCAGTTAAAATAGCAAGCTGTGCACTCAGCTGGTGACCTCTTTGTGCTTCAGCTTCTCCTTTTATGCAATGGAGAGGGTGATAATACTTACCTCATAGTGTTATTGAGAAAATTAAGGCATGTAAAGGACTTAGAACAGTGCCTGATGCATAACATGCATTTGATAAACATTAGCTTTTAATTGTACCTACTATGCACACGATCCTGGAATACTATGTGTACCTTGGTTTGAGAGAAGGAAGAACCTGAGGATACTGGTCTCATCCATCCCCTTTGAGAGGGGTTATGGTTGACACCTTATTTTTAACATTCAACAGGTACTTTGTGCCAAATACCACTCCAGGTTCTGTAGAGGATATAAAGATGAACAAGCTAGATCCATGGCTTCAATTACTACTTACATGCTAACAACTTCCAAATCTATAGCTCCAACTCAAACATCTCTTCTGAGCTCCATACATATCAATTTACTCTTGCTGAGCCTCTCCACCCAAAATGCCAATGTGTACCTCCATATCACTATATCAAAAAAGAAAACTCACTTCCATACACTTCCCCCAAACTGTCTCTTTTATGTACTTTGTTGAAATTAGTGGCACTATTGTTCACCCAGTCACCCAAGCTAGATACCTAGGAAACATTCCTGGGACCTTGTTCACTCCCCACATCTCATCAAACACTAAAGCAATCAATTCTACCTACTAGATACCCCTTAAATACATCCACATCTCTCAATACTTCCTGCAACTACCTTAGGACAATACACCATATCACTTGTCTGGATGACTCAAACAGTAATACTCTTGCTCCCAGTCCCTCCAACACATTCTCCAGTGAACAGGTGCAATGAACTTTTTAAAAATATCACATCACCCCCTACACATACACACACACACACACACACACACACACACACACACACACACTTAAAAACCCTCTATGGGACAAAATACAAATTCCTTAACCTGGCCAACAAAATCTTCATCTCTCTCTCTCAAGTTCCATCTCACCATGACCTACCCCACTGTCCTGGCACCTTCATTCCTAAATGCTTTGGCCAGACTGCTCTTCCTTCATTTATTCCAAGATGTCGAGCTTTTTCCAGCCTCAAGACATTCACCATGCTGTTTTTCTCACTCCCACAACTTATTTTTACTAGTCATTCAAGTTTCAGATAAAAGAGCACATCATGAAGAAGTTCTTCCCTGACCCCGTAGATTAGGTAAGACACACACATACACACACACACCCTGGTCAAATGGTTTTACTCTCTAACACTTATTATTCATGTTTAATGTCTGTCTTCCTTAGTCGGCTATAACCACACTAGGGCAAAGCCATACTTTCCTTAGTCACCATTGCACCAAATACCTAGTACAGTGCAAGCACATAGTAGATACTCAATAAAAATTTAGGGCGAGGAAGGAAGGAAGGGAGGAAAGGAAAGATGGAGGGAGGAAAAGAGGGGATGGAGCAAAGGCATTATAGGAGGCAGGAAATAAATACAATATGTTCCCTGACCTTAGGGAGCTCCTAGATCAGAGCAAGCAGATAATTCCATACAAGGATATAAGTGTTATGGCAGAAGTGTGCACAAAGTGCTAGAACTCAGAACAAGAAGCTACCCTGTCTGGGAAACAAGAAATGCTTCACAAAGGAGATAACATTTGGGCTGACTTTTTTCTGAGAGCTTTGTTGTGACATAGTTCACATAATATATAATTCACATATTAAAATATAAAATTCAATGGTTTTTAGTATATTCACAGAATTGTGCAACCATCACCAACAATTTTGGAACATTTCCATAATCCCGAAAAGAAACTTCATACCCACTAACAATCACTCCCATTGCCCCCTCCCCCCAGGTCTTGGCAACCACTAAACTAATCTACTTGCTATGTCTATAGATTTACCTATTCTGGACATTTCATATAAATTGAGTCATACAATATGTGGTCTTTTGTGCCTGGCTTCTTACACTCAGCGTAATATTTTCATTGTCCATCCATGTTGTAGTGTGTATCAGTATTTCATACCTTTTTAGAGCTGAATAATATTGCACTGTATGGATTTATCAGATTTTATTGATCTATTTATCAGTTGGTGGACATTTTTGTTTCCTCTTTTTGGCTATTATAAAAAACCTGATATCAATATTTGTGTATAAGTTTTTGTGTGAACATATATTTTCAATCTTCTTGGTATATACCCATGAAACTGTTGGGTTATATAGAAACACTATGTTTAACATTTTGAAGAACTTCCAAACTTTTCTAAAGAAGCATCACCATTTTACATTTCAATCATCAACGTATGAGGGTTCCAATTTCTCCACATCTTTGACAACACTTGCTATTATCTGTCCTTTTGATCATAGCCATCCTGGTAGATGTGAAGTGGCATCTCATTGTGGTTTTGATTTGCATTTCCCTGATGGCTAATGATGTTGAACATATTTCATGAACTTATTGGCCATTTATATATTCTATTTGAACTAATGTATACGTGCTCAATTTTTAGTTAGGTTATTTTGATTTTTATTGAGTTATAAGTGTACTTCAATTTATTCTGTATGCAAGTCCCTTATCAGATACATAATTTTCAACATTTTCTCCCATTCTATGTGTTGTCTCTACTCTTTTTTGAAAATGTCATTTGAACCACAAAAGTTTTTAACTTTGATGAAGTGCAATTTGTTTTTCTTTTGTTATTTGTGCTTTAGGTGTCATATCTAAAAAAAAATTGACTAATCCAAGGTCACAAAGATTTAAGGTCATGAAGAGCACTCTTCTGAAAATTTCAACCATTTCTTAAGCTGGTCCCTTTAATGTCCACATTCCACCCAACTGTCTTTTCTTGACTACAAAATTCTATCCAACACTTTCTGGGTTCCTTAAATGATCAGGTATTGCCTTGGGGGTGACAATGAAAATAGCCTCTCTAATTCCCTGCTTTGCATTGATCAAGAGGCAGGCAGTTGGTTCTATAGACACCAGCAATGTGGTGGGATTGATTCTCCCATTACTTACATCTAGCTCACCAGTGTCTACACACCTTACAGGGCTGTTGAGAGCATTTAATGAGATAATAAGAGAGCTTCCCTGACCACCCTATCCAATGTAGCTGCCACCCAATTCTCCCTATACTACCCTGTTTTATTTATTTTACAACAGAATTATTATCTGTCATCTTATTTGTTTTCATATTTGCAGTTGTATTCTCCATATAAGACTTCTAAGACTCCATTTAAAAGCAGGCATCAAGCTTTTCTTGTTCATCGCCATATCCCTAGTCTCTATAACATTGTCTTATGTATAGTAGGTTTTCAATAAACATTTGTTCAATGAATAAATAAATGAGTTTACATATATAGTAGCTATCACAGTGCCTAGCACAAAACTGATGCTCCATAATTACCAGCTGCTGCTGCCATTGTCATTATTGTCATTATTATCATCATTACTATAAGACCCAAGCTACATCTATAAAATGGGACTTTGTTATATTCCTCACTTGCTGTGAGCATACTGGATTCACTCCAAGAATAAATAGTATGTAGACCCACTACCTACTTGGGTGACCTTGGGAAAGTCACATTTCTTTCCTTCCCAGAGCCTCAGGTTCATTCATATATGTATATGGCAGTATTATATAGTGGTTCTATACACAGATTCTGGAGCTAATGTCTGAGTTTACTACCAGGCTTTGTCTTTTACTAGCATTGTGACCTTGGAGAAGTTACTCATCCACCTTACTCTAAATGCTCTCATCTGTAAAATGAAGATAATAATAGTGGCTAACACCACAGGGTGGTTGTGAGGATTAAATGAGATGGTACAATACAATGCTTAGCACAGTACCCAGCACAGAAACAACATTCAAATAATAACTATGACTGAAAACATCAGTCTCTGGCAAATCTTATTAAAAAGCCCTCATATAAATGATGCTAATTCAGGCCAGTAGGTGGAAAACTGTCAACTCTCAAATACCACTCTTGGTTTAGATATTCAGGGGTGTCTTTGCAGTAGACAGTGCCCTCAGCCATTTGATCACCACCTCCTGCTTTTCCACTTCTTCCCACTGTCAGGGTATCATGATTTGTGCCAAACCAAAATGGCAGGGTAAATCAAAAGTCACATCTTCCATTCTGATGCATATCCCACATCCATGAACTTTCTTCAATCAAAATATCATGAGATGTGTGTGTCTCTAAATCCCAAGATAAATCATGTAGGCACTGTTGCTGCCCAAGATTATCTGCAAACATGTTCACCTCCATCAGAGGAAATAATTAAAATCTCATGTAGTCCCTTATAGCAATATTCTCTTGCACTTGATTCAGTTGGATGACCATAATTATAATTCCTTACATTTGTAAGTTTGATAGCTTTCAAAGAAATATCACATTAGTCACTTGGAAGGATACAACCAACTGCAAAATGCAGAGGGTTGGAGTATTCAGTCACTTTGAAACTGAATAAACTGATGTCTCAGACTTCTTGACTTCTTTCTTTTAATGTTTTATTATTTTTTAAATATAATTTATTGTCAAATTGGCTAACATATAGTGTGTAAAGTGTGCTCTTGGTTTTTGGGTTAGATTCCCATGGTTCATCATTTATATACAGCACCCAGTGCTCGTCCCAACAAGTGCCTTCCTCAATGCCCATCACCCATTTCCCCTCTCCCCCATCCCCCAATCTACCCTCAGTTTGTTCTCTGTATTTAAGACTCTCTTACAGTTTGCCTCCCTCCCTCTCTGTAACTATATTTTCCCCTTCCCTTCCCTCATGGTCTTCTGTTAAGTTTCTCAAGATCCACATATGAGTGAAAACACATGATATCTGTCCTTCTCTGACTGACTTATTTCACTCAGCATAATACCTTCCAGTTCCATCCATGTTGCTGCAAATGGCATGATTTCATTCTTTCTCATTGCCAAGTAGTATTCCATTGTATATATAAACCATATCTTCTTTATCCATTCATCAGTTGATGGACATTTAGGCTCTTTCCATAATTTGGTTATTGTTGAAAGTGCTGCTATAAACATTGGGGTACATGTGCCCCTATGCATCAGCACTCCTGTATCTTTTGGATAAATTCCTAGTAGTGCTATTGCTAGGTTGTAGAGTAGTTTTATTTTTAATTTTTTGAGGAACCTCCACACTGTTTTCCAGAGCAGCTGCACCAGTTTGCATTCCCACCAAGAGTGCAAAAGGGTTCCTGCTTCTCCACATCCTTGTCAGTATCTGTAGTTTCCTGAGTTGTTCATTTTAGCCACTCTGGTGTGAGGTGGTATCTCAGTGTGGTTTTGATTTGTATTTCCCTGATGAGTGACGTTGAGCATCTTTTCATGTTTCAGACCTCCTGACTTCTAGTCTGGAGAATTTCTATTTGGTACCCTGATTCCCCAGGGAAGACTAAATTATTTACTCCTCTCAATGGCTCAAAAGTGGTCTCTTCTTCATCTTGTAACAAAATCTCCCCCACTTTTCCACCTATCAAATTTTAATCACTTTCTGAGTAATCCATATCTGGCCCAAAGTGTGGGTGACCCTGCTGAATTATTGATTCTCACATTCCTTTCCCTCATCACCTCTGCATGCAAACTGTACTCCATCTGTCTCTGTCTTGGTCTTTCCCAGTTTGATCCATTTGTCAATTTTCAATCTTTACTTATCATTTCCCACCCAGGTGCTTAATATAAGCTGCCAGTACATTTCCATCTTGTCCATCTCAGCCTCTGAATCTACCATGTAAAAGGTCCTATTTCTCTATTCCAATTTCTGTTAATGGCCTTAACAACACTTAATGGGAACAGAAAAGGATTTCACCTTTCAAAAGGTGTCAATCAACTTTCAACAAGTTCCCCATTAATTCTGACTGTGTTTCCAAGGATTAATCGAGCAAGACTGCTGATGTCCACTACCCTGGGGCTGCTTCATGATGTTTAATGTTCTGCTAGATTCTTTCTGTTGTCTGAAGGCCATTTGTAGTCTGGCAAGCTATACTTAATCAAAATCAGTCTGTTTGACAAATGGTCTTAGGAGGCCAGTTATCTCCCAAGAACATTAGCTGTCCTCTTACAATTGAGTGGAACCCCAGAGCTACCAAACTTCCCACCTTTTTCTCACAAAGCCTAGATCAGATTTCCTAAGCTCAGGAGTTTGCACATATTCCCAAGTGCTAGGCCATGGTTCTGCTGTGTTTGAGGAGTTGAAGCAAGGAAAGGTGCTCAAAATGCAGTGCTGAATTGCGTTGGTGGTGGGAGGCTGGGAATGGAGCCTTACAAAGGAGCCTTTTGGTTTTTGCAAAAAGGTTCCAGGACAAGACAAACAAGAGCTCTAAAGAGTTGTTCATAGGTGCTGCAAGTGACTTGCATGACATTCTGGACACATGTTCTTTATCCATCATCCCAACTCTTGCCCACTATACAACTGGTTCCAGCAGACTTATACAGGACAGCAGGAAGAAAGTGGATATCACTGAAGGGAGAGTGAATTCAATTGTTTTGTCAGACCTCTTGCAAGTCCATGGAGAGACAAAGTTGAATGCAAACACAAACTGTGCCCTGAAGCACCGTAGTCAAGTCAAGGAGACAGAAAAGTAATTACATTGGAGGACAGTGGGGAAATAACTATTAAGGGGGAAATACAGGATGCTATGGGAACAAAAAAGGTGTATGTGGGAGATCAAGGAGGATCTCTTTGGAAAAGTAACACCCAATGCTCTGAAGGATGTGAAAGAAGTAGACCAGTGAGTGAAGGCAGGTGGGAAAGAAGAATGTTCCAAACATTGAGAACAGTAAGTGCATACAGCCAGGGTGGGGAAAGAGAGAGAGATAAAGAGACAGAGAAACAGAGAAAGAGAAAGAAACAGAAAGAGAGAAAGAGAAAGCATGCTTGGTACAACATCACTGAGAGTCAGTGAAGGTAAAAAATGAGGTTGGCATAGTGTGCAGGGACTAGACCACAGAATTCCACTTGCATAGGTTGTGCAGGGAAATTGGCTGGGATTTGAATAGCCCTACAATTTCTGTTGTCTTCTATATATATGGCATTAGTATGAGGTATCTCAGGGCTGTAAGAAGTGAAAGAAATTTAAGATTTTGTCCTTGTTTTTTTAAGGTATTCAGGGTTCATTTGTAGTTTAGAGTCCAGACTTGAGAAAGACTTCAGAAGCCCTCAAGACATAGTTGCAGGGATCTGGTATGTCTGTAAAGCCTATATGTTTATGTAGTAGCTGAGGTAGTGAACCTTAAGGAGTAAGCAAAGGCTTAGGGAAAGGAGGGAGCCTTATTCAGAGACTCACATTCCATTAGTTCCCTCATACCAGCCCCTTGGCCTTAGACCACTGTCTCCTTTGGCGTTAGCTACATACCTCCAGCAAGTCAGCTAGGGTCCGTGTCAACACTGTGAGGCAGACACCGACCTTCAACAGCTTCTAATGTTCTGAGCTTCAGTATAATTATCTATAAAATAGGCACAGGTGGAAGTATAGTTGGCTTCAGTCACCCTAAAAGTTCCTTCCAGGGAAACTTTCTATACCCTGCTCCCCAAGCACCTCATATTGCTCCTCATGGTGGTAATCAGCATAATCAGCATTAATTCTATCCTTCCATGTACACTGTTGTATTTCCCCTATGCAAAGGTAGTTTATACAACAAGTCCCCTTGAATCTGGGCTGGTCTGTGGCTGCTGTGACCAACCAAATAAGGTAGAAGTGCCATTACTCCAGTTCCAAGCCTAGCCTTTAAAAGAACTGGCAATATCTATTTCCTGCCCTTGAAATGATCCTTCTGTGAACCTAGATACCATGTTGTGAGAAATCCAACCAAAAGGGAGAGGCCACATGTAGGTGTACTAGTCAGCATCCCCTGCTGAGCTCCCAGCTGAAATCTATCATCAGCTGACAACCATGGGAGTGAGCCATTCTGGATGTTCAGCGCAGTCGGGCCTTCAAATAACTATAGTCCCAGCTGTCGTCTGATTGCATGAGACACCAAATGAGAACTTTCCAGAAGAGCCCATTCAATCAACAGAACCATGAGAGTTAATAATAAATTGTTGGTGCCAACCATTAACTTTTGTTGTTATTTGTTAGGCAGAAATAGATAAATCTCAGGCCTTTGCTATTGGGTAAATACAGGGCTCAGCAAACTTCTTCTATAAAAGGTCAGATAGCAAATATTTTTGGCTTTGCTGACCATTCATCTCTGTCACAACTATTCAATTCTATATTGTAATGAGAAAGCAGCCAGAGACAAATAGACATGACTATGTCCTGATAAATTTTTATTTACAAAATCAGGTAGAGAGCTGAGGCCTTTGCCGTGATTTCCAACCCCTGGGCTAGCTGGATAAAACAATAATCACAGAGTAAGAAAGACTGATAAGTAGGTATGCCTTTCCAGTAATATTAATCATTTAGCAAAAGTTTTCTGGAAATATGAAGCTTTGACCCAGTGTTTCCCAAAGTGGATTTTGTAAGATAGGCTTTAAGGGAGGGAAATGTGTTGTTGTCAAATAATTTTTTAAAGCTCTGGATTAAGTTATATAAGATTTTATGCTGTCAGATTCCTCAGAGCCTTTACAAGCTTATCTCAAAGAAGTACACTGCTAGAATTTCAGATTCAGTGCTAGCCTGCTGGGGGAGAAGCTTTAAAATGAGAGAATTTGGGGTGTCAGTTCTTCCTCTGTGTAAAATCCTTCCCATTTCCTGGAGCTGCTGCTATTTATCCATCTTCATTCACCTTCTCTTACTGTTCTTCTTCAGGGTTACTTTTTCCATAGCACCCTAGCTCCATCAATAATATGCTCGTTGTTGTTGGCACTTACCCTCTCCTGGCCTTTGCTTCCCTGTTATGTAAAGGTAAAAATTCTTGCAACAATTGCAATCCAAACCCCCATTCCAAGTTTATGGAACATTCCTAGCAAAGTTAAGAGTTAGAGTAAAAGCTGTAACAAGGCAGTGTGCCTGTTCTGCTCAAGAAACATCAAGGAGGCCAGTGTGACTGGAGCAAAATAAGTAAAGGGGAGAATAGTAGGAAATAAAGTTAGAGAAGTAACCAGGAGCCAGATCTTACAGAACCCTATAGACTACTATAAGTACTTCATCTATAGTTCTGAATGAAATAGGAGTCATTGTGAGGTTTGCAACAGAGGAGAAGCATAATTTAATTTAGGATTTAAAAGCTTCACCCTGTATGCACCAAAATACAGAACCTCAAAAAAAATGAAACAAAAATAGGCAGAGCTGAAAAGAGAAATACACAAATCCTTACTATAGTCGAGGAACTTCAACACCCTCCTCTCAACAACTGGCACAATTAATAGACAATCATCAAGGATATAAAATATCTGAATATGCAATTAACCATCATATTCTAATTGACATGTATGGAACGCTTAACCCAACAACAGCAGAATGCACTTCTTTTTCAAAAGCCTATGGAACATTCACTAAGATAGACCATATTCTGGTACATAAAACAAGCCTCAATAAATTTAAAATAATTGAAATCATACAGGCTGTGTTCACTGACCAAATGGAATTAAACCAGAAATCAAAAAGATTAAGATAACAAATACCCAAACACTTGGAAACTAAACATGACTTATAAATAATCCATTGGTCAAAGAGGAAGTCTAATAGGCAATTTAAAAATACTTTGAACTAACAAAAATGAAAATAAAAATTTGTGGTAAGTATCTAAAGCAGTGCTGAGGAAGACATTTCTAACAGTAACTGCTTACATTAGAAATGAGGAAATATTGCAAGTTAATAATCTAAATTCATACCTCAAGAAACAAGGTGAACAAAATAAATCAAAAGCAAGGAGAAGGAAGTAAATAATAAAGACAAGAACAGAAATCAATGAAACTGAATTCAAGAAAACAATAGAAAAAAATCAATGAAACAAAAAGCTAGTTCTTTGAAAAGACCAATAAAATTGACAAACCATTAGCAAGACTGACAAAGAAAAAAAGAAAAGACACAAATTACCAATATCAAGAATAAAACAGAGGATAACATTATAGTCCCTGCCAATATCAAAAGAGAATAAGGAAATACTACAAAGGACTCTATACACTAAATACTTTATACTCTTTATATTTTATATACTTTTTAATATTTTATACCTTATAGAATATAAAATAAATTTACACCCTATTTTTGACAACTTAGATAAAATAGATTAACTCCTCAAAAAACACAAACTATCAGAACTCAATCAAGTTAAAATAAGCAATCTGAATATACCTATAATTATCAATTGAACTGAATTTGTAATTAAAACTTCCCACAAAAAAATCTACTAAACATTTTTAAAACATTAACACCGATTTTAAACAATCTCTTCCCAAAAATAGAAGGGGAAAGAATCCTTACCAACTCATTTTATGAAACCAAGATTACCCTGACAGCAAAAAACAGATAAAAACAGTACAAGAAAGAAAAAGAAAGAAAGAAAGAAAGAAAGAAAGAAAGAAAGAAAACTAAAGAACATCTCTAATGAACTTAGCTACAAAAATCCTCAACAAAACATTAGGAAACTATATCTAGCAATGTAAAAAAAAAATGTGCACCAGTAACAAGTGGAATTTATTATAGGTATGCAAGGCTTTTTCAATATTTGAAAATTAAATAATATAAATTAACATATCAATAGGCTAAAGAAGAAAAAGGATATGATTATATTAATTAATGCGTTAAAAGCACTTGCCAAAATCTTACATTTATTCATGGTAAGAACACTTAAAAAAATAGGAATAGGATCCTGAGAAACTTAACCGAAACCCACGGGGGAGGGGAAGGAAAAAAAAAAAAGAGGTTAGAGTGGGAGAGAGCCAAAGCATAAGAGACTCTTAAAAACTGAGAAAAAACTGAGGGTTGATGGGGTGTGGGAGGGAGGGGAAAGTGGGTGATGGGTATTGAGGAGGGCACCTTTTGGGATGAGCACTGGGTGTTGTATGGAAACCAGTTTGACAATAAATTTCATATATTGGAAAAAAAAAGAAAAATAGGAATGGAGAGGAATTAACCTATAGATCATCTGGGGGAGAATTGACATATTTAATATGCTGATTCTTCTAATCATAGTTTTCTAATATATGACACAGTATGTCTCTTAATATGATATGAACATATGCTAAAGAGAATTTATAAAATCCTACAGCTAACATGATACTTTATGATGACAGACTGAATGCTTCCCCCTAAGGTCAAGAACAAGGTAAGGATATATACTCTCACGACTCTCATCCAACATAATACTGGAAGTTGTAGCCATTGCATTAAGGCAAGCAAAAGAATTAAAAAGCCTAGAGATTAAAAAGGAAGAATTAAAACTGTCCCTATTTGCAGATCACATGGTGGTCTAGGTAGGAAATCCAAGGAAATCTATTTTTGAAACTTCTATAATTAATAGGTAGTTCAGTAAAGTCACAGGACACAAGATCAACAAACAAAAATCAACTGCATTTCTATATATAAACAATGAACACTCAGAAAGTGGAATTAAAAACACAATACTACTGATAATCACTCCAAAAAAAATGAAATGCTTTTGTGTGCACTTAACAAAAATTTGCACAGGATCTGTATGCTAAAAATAACAAAATGCTAATGAAACAAAATTTTAAGACCTAAATAAATGGGGGAGACATACTGTGCTCATGGATTAGAAGATTCAACATAGTAAAAGGGCCATTTGCACCCAAAATGATTTATAGGTTTAATACAATTCTTTTTTTAATGTTTATTTATTTGTGAGAAAGAGAGAGTGCACAAGTGGAGGAGAGGTAGAGAGAGGTGGGGACAAAGGAACTGAAGCGGGCTCTGTGGGGCTCAAACCTATTAACTGTGAGATCATGACCTGAGCCAAAGTTGGATGCTCAACCAACTAAGCCACCCAGGTGCCCCAATACAATTCTTATAAAAATCCATGCAAAGTTTTTTTGCAGCCTTAGACAAGCTTATTCTAAAATTTATATGGAAATGTGCAAGCCCTAGAATAGCTAAAACACTTTTGGTAAAGAAAAATAAAGTGGGAAGTATCACTCTACTCAATATTAAAGCTTACTATATAGCTACAGTAATCAAGACTGACTGGTATTGACACAAAGGTAGACACATAGATCAGTGGAACTGAATAGAGAACTCAGAAATAGACCCACCCAAACATGCCAAACTGGTTTTTTTACAAAACTGCCAAAATGTTTCAATGGAGGAAAGGTAAACTTATCAACAAATGGTACTGGAGCCATTGAACTTTCATAGGCAAAAAACAAACAAAAAACCTTACACCTTATTTTAAAAAAAAACACTTAACAGAAGACCATGGGGGAGGGGAAGGGGAAAAATAGTTACAGAGAGGGAGGGAGGCAAACCATAAGAGACTCTTAAATATAGAGAACAAACTGAAGGTTGATGGGGGGTGAGGGAGAAGGGAAAGTGGATGATGGGCATTGAGGAGGGCGCTTGTTGGGATGACCACTGTGTGTTTTATGGAAACCAATTTGACAATAAATTGTATTTAAAAAAACATTCAAAATGGATCATGGGTGTCAAACAGAAATACCATTTACCAATGTCAGGAAGGACTCTAACTTCGCAGAAGAAAGCAAAGATCATAACTATGTCAACCACACAATTTCTGCTGCATCTTGGTATTGGAGTTATCAAGGAAAACACAACACAGATAAGAACTGGATGGAACAATGCTTTACTTACAGAAAGAGAAAGCAAGATCAGTTCCAAGAGTGGGTGTTGATCCTTCCCGGCAAACACAGCAGAGCAATTGGTCTGCCTATACCACACTGCTAGGGACAGATATGGCAGTGGAGTTGGCCAGGTGCCATATGATGCACACACTTAAGCAGAAACAAGGAATCAACTGAGTCTGAAACAGGCAAAGATATTCTCACACAAGGTGATAAGCATGTCACAGGCTGTGAGGGCTTCTTAGCTCTTGATAAGAAAGTGTTTCAGGTCCAAGGCTCTGAGTGGGCAAGTCTGGGGAAAGTCTGGGGAAAGGCAACTGTTTTCCCAACAATGTACTTAAATGTGAAATGTAAAACTATAAAACTATTTTTTAAAAGTAGAAGAAAATCTTCAGAGTGTAGTGCTAGGCAAAGATTTCTTTATCTTGACACCAAAAACATGATCCATAAAAAGAAATATTGACAAATTAGATTTCATCAAAATAAAAAAAATATTCTGCATAAGACGCTGTTAAGAGGATGAATCAATAAGCTACATGTTGGGAGAAAATATTTGCAAACTACATATCTGACAAGGCACAAGTATTTCGAGTATATAAATAATTCTCAAAACTAATGGTTAAAAAATTCCAATTAGAAAAATGGGCAAGATACATGAACAGAGTCTACCTTGAGGAGGATACATGGAAGGCAAGTAAATACACGAAAAGATATTCAATATCATTAGCCATTAGGGAAATGCAAGTAAAACAACAATGAAATATCACTACACTCTTATCCAGAGTAGTTAAAATAAAAACCACCAAAATGCTGACAAGAATACAGAGAAATTACTGGTGGGAATGTACAATGGTATACTCTGGAAAACAGTTTGGTAGTTTCTCAACATGTTAAATATAGAGTTCCCATATGACCCTGTGTTATACAGATGAGTCAAAGATGGCCTCAGTATATTGGCCCCATGTTGTTTATTTCTTCAAAGCCGGCAAGGACCCATTAGTTTAAAAGCCCACCAGTGACAAGCTCTAATTTTTATACATCCTATTGTTTTAAATATAGCCCAAACAAGCAAGTTTTCAGCCATTTGGAGCTTGCCTACTCTGCTTACCCCCACAAAACTGCACCCAACATCTGCTAACATAGAGGATATAAATTCCAGGGCTATAAAGCCCCAAGCCACTGTTGTCCTTTAGAGTCCTCTGGCCCAGAGACTCCCCACCATACTGCTGAGTGACATCACCTAAACATGTAAGCTCCCCGTCTAATCCTCCTCTACCCCTGTAGTTCTCTTGCCCTCTTCCTTTTAATAAAATAAAAAAGGGGACAATTTGAACAAATAGACAGACATTCACAGAGGGAAGATGATGTAAAGATGGCCATGTGATGATGCACGTAGAAATAAGACTGATGCAACTACAAGCCAAGGATTCCCAGACAGCATCAGAAGCTAGGAAGAGACAAGAAAATGTTCCACCAAGACAAAGTCTCACAAGGATCATGGCCCTGACAACACCTTGATTTTGGACTTCTAGCCTCCAGAACTATAAGCTATACAGTTTATGGTACTTTTTACGGCAGGCCTAGCAAACTAATACAGCATGGAATATTATTCAACAATAAAAGGAATGAACTATTGATGAATGCAACAACTTAGAGAATTACATTGAGTAAACAAAAAGTCAAATCCCAAAGGTTACATAGTGTATAATCTCATTTACATATCATTTTTGAAATGTCAAACTTTTAGAAATGGAGGGCAGGTTAATTGTTGCCAGGGTTTAGGGACATGGCAGGGGGATGGGACAGGAGGATTATGGGTATGGCTAAAAAGGGAAAACACAAAGGATCTGTGTGGAAATTCTCTGAATCCTGACTGGTGGTGGATACATGAACCTAAAATTGTACAGAATGTAATACACACACACACACACACACACACACACACACACACACAGGTGAGTACAAGTAAAACTGGGGAAATTGGAATAAAATGAGTGAATTATATACCAGTATCCTGGTTGTGATATTACACTATAATTTTTTTAAATGTTACCATTTGGGGAATTGAGCAAAATATCAGCAACTTCTCTGAATTATTTCTTACGACTGCATGTGAACCTAAAATTATCTCAATAAAATTACCAATTAAGATAAAGTATCACTTGGCTGTTAAGAATAAACATTAAAGGGGGGCGCCTGGGTGGCTCAGTCAGTTAAGCGTCCGACTTCGGCTCAGGTCATGATCTCACCCTCCGTGAGTTCGAGCCCCGCGTCGGGCTCTGTGCTGACAGCTCAGAGCCTGGAGCCTGTTTCAGATTCTGTGTCTCCCTCTCTCTCTGACCCTCCCCTGTTCATGCTCTCTCTGTCTCAAAAATAAATAAACGTTAAAAAAAATTAAAAAAAAAAAGAATAAACATTAAAGGGAAAGAGTGACAGAAGGGAGAATCGTTAGTACACTTTTGCAGAGATGCAGGAGAAAAATGGAAGGTGGCTTCAACTAGGATTATACTAGCAAAGTAAAAGCAGTAAAGAGAAGTAGATGGATTCTAGATGTATAGTATTTTGAAGGTAGAACTAACAGAATTTGCTGACAGATGCATGTAGGATGTAAGAGAAAGAGAAGTGTCAAGGATGACCTCAAGGTTTTAAGATAAAGTAGGTTGTAGGTGGAGAGGGTTTGGCAGTAGAGTGCTAGAGGAAGGGATTAAGATAATAAAGCCAGAGGACTGGACATCATCCAGGGAATAACTGTAGGTAGATAAAAGGAAAAACAAAACTAAGAGCTGAGTCTTGAAAGAAGGTTCTCAAAGAAGGGCATAAAAATAGACACATAGATCAATGGAACAGATTAGAATGCCCAGAAATAAACCCATGAGTATACGGTCAATTAATCTTCAACAAAGAGGTCAAGAATATGCAATGGGAGAAAGATAGTCTCTTCAATAAATGGTGTTGGGAAAACTTGACAGCAACATGCAAAAGAAAGAAACTGGGCCACTTTCTACACAATTCACAAAAATAATTTCAAAAATAAATTCAAAATGGATTAAGAACCAAAATGTGAGACCTGAAACCATAAAAATCATGGAAGATAGTAATTTCTCTGACATCAGCCATAACAGCTTTTTTCTAGATATGTCTCCTGAGGCAAGAGAATCAAGAGCAAAAATAAACTATTGAGACTACATCAAAATAAAAAGCTTCTGCAAACTGAAGGACACAATCAACAAAACTAGAAGACAACATACTGAATGGGAGAAGATATTTGAAAATGACATATACAATAAAGTGTTAGTATCCAAAATATATAAAGAAAATTGACACCCAAAAAAACAATCCAATTTACAAATTGGAGGAAGACATGAACAGACATTTCTCCAAAGAAGACATCCAAATGCCCAACAGAAATATGGAAAGATGCTCAACATAACTCATAAGCAAGAAAATGTAAATCAAAACCACAAGAAGATATCACCTCAGAATGGCTAAAATGAAAAACCCAAGAAACAACAAGTATTGGTGAGGATAAGGACAAAAGGAACCATTTTGCACTGCTAGTCAGAATGCAAACTGGTGTCGCCACTATGGAAAACAGTATGGAGGTTCCTCAAAAATTAAAAATAAAACTATCATATATATGATCCAGTAATCAATAGTACTGGGTATTCACCCAAAGAATAAGAGAACATTAATTTGATAGGATATATGCACTTCTGTGTTTATTGCAACATTATTTACAATAGCTAAATTATGAAAGCAGCCCAAATGTCCATCGACACATGAATGGATAAATAAGCTGTGACATATATACACATGGAATATTATTCAGCCATAAAAAAGAATGAAATGTTGCCATTTGCAACAACATGGATGGTGTAGAGAGTATAATGCTAAGCAAAATAAGTCAGTCACAAAAAGACAAACACTATATGATTACATTCATGTGGAATTTAGCAAACCAAAGGGAAAAAGAGATAAACCAAAAAACGAATTCTTAACTATAAAGAACAAACACATGATTACCAGAGGGGAGGTAGGTAGGGGAATGGGTGAAATAGGTGAAGGGGATTAATAGTACAGTTACCTTGATGAGCACTGAGTAATATATGGAATTGTTGAATCACTCTATTTTATACCCGAAACTAATATAACACTGTATGTTAACTACATTTGGATTAAAATAAAAATAAAATAAAATGAAATGAAATAAAATAAAATGAAATGAAATAAAATAAAATAAATAAAATAAAATAAAATAAAATAAGAGGAAAAATGTATCTCAAAAAGTTTAGGTTATCCAATTATTAAAGTTCAGAATATCCAAACATATGGATTCACAGACTACTTGCAATAACAGGTTTGTAAACCACAGGGTGGAGATTATTGGACTAGGATATCTTGAGTGGAGACACAGGTCTCATGACTTGAATTCATGTGCCACCCAAGAAACCTAGGAGAAGAGTACCTACCCCTCTAGAAGAAAAATCTCAGACAACAGAAAACAAAGACCAGCAGGTTCAAAGTGGCTGCTTTCCTCTTCTGCAAAGCCATCCCCGAGTGAGTAGAGATTTACTGTGTATATATTGCAAAGAATTACTTCATTATGCCACCTGATCCAGCCTTTCCACTGGGAGCTTGGCTGCTTCCCCCAGATCCAGTCTGTCAGTCTCATGGTTGATACAGACTCTGGGAGATGTGCAGCCCTGGCTGCCACCCTCCCTGTCATGCTTCTCAACCCATCTGTTGGCTGGTTCTTAATTCTCTGTACTGGTATTAGAATTTCCCTTTGGGAACCCAATTAGGGCATGCTCACCAAGCAAAACTAATGTGCCCCCTGTATTAAATGTATACAGCAATGTTCAAAATGTTGGTTTGAGGGGACTTGAAGCAACAAACAGCACTCCCAAAATGTCTGTCACTCCTGGACAGGACCAGAGAGACAGTGATAAGGAGGGAGGAAGGAAGAGAGAATGGGGACACTTTGGGACACAGCTGCCACCTACTACTGCTCTGCCATGCCTGGAAAAGCAATGAAAGCTGAAGGCAGTTGCTTATTTTCCTAGGCTCCCAGTGAGACAGTAATATCTCTAAGCCAATTACTTATATAAAGGGTGGTAAGGTTGTTCAGTCTGGAGAAGTGAAGCATAGAGAGGGCTGGGGAGGCGACAGGAGCTGTTTTCAGTTTTGAGGAACATGGCTGTCACTGTTGGTGACATGGGAATGAAGGAAAAAACTGGTTTGTGAATTATGGCTTCAAATCTCAGACCTAATGATGTCAGCAAAGTATGAGAGGCAAAGGACATAAGCTTATACCTTTCTATAGCCAGAGCCTGCCTGGCTATCACCCTGCCTCCTCATCCCTGGTATAGATGCTTGGTAACTTTGAGGGCATTCCATCATTGCAGACATGAGGAAGAAGGGACAGAGGACCAGAATCATCTGGGGCACTGATCAAAAGCACAGATTCTCAAGTCCCACCCCAGGCTTCTTGAAAAAGATTCTCTATAGGAGAGCTCTGGTAAATCTGAATTTTAATGAGCTCCCTCAGATGATGCTGATCTGAATCCTATCCACACAGTAGTCTTTGGAAATCTCTGAGCTAAAGACCCCTTCAAACTCCAAGAAGGCTGGGTATAGTCTCTAGTCCCAGTGCTAGCCAATGTAGTCTAGAAGATAAATATGTCAAGGAAAAAGTTGCTTTGTAAAACCAAGGAAAAGGAGATTAGTGCCCCTAAGGAAAAGACTGGCTTTCAAGAGGCTCCAGCTCTCATGGTGAGGGAAGGTGCAGTTGAAGGAACACTGTGTCAAGAGTCACAAATCACTCCTGCCTTTGGTGGCTACATTTCAAGCATTTATAATAGCTCACATGTACTAAGAGTCTATTATGTTCAAATACTTTCCTAAGTACTTTCTATTATTTTCCCTTCTTTATGACAACCTTCTGAGATAGATATTATTTTCCCTTTTTTTTAATTTGACCAAGAAACATAAACTCTTTTTTTAATATGAAATTTATTGTCAAATTGGTTTCCATACAACACCCAGTGCTCATCCCAAAACGTGCCCTCCTCAATACCCATCATCCACCCTCCCCTCTCTCCCACCCCCCCATCAACCCTCAGTTTATTCTCACTTTTTAAGAGTCTCTTATACTTTGGCTCTCTCCCTCTCTAACCTCTTTTTTATTATTTCCCCTTTTTATAGAACTAAAAGCTAAGACTCAGAAAAGGTCACGTGGCTCTTAGCCACCATGCTAGGCGTGCGTTGCTTCACTCATGTAATAAAGGAGCACTTGGGCAAAGGCTTTTTGGAGTCATTAAAACTGAAGGAGCCACTCATGATTGGACCCTCAAGTTTCAGGCAGAGTTGAAGGTAAGATTTGGGGATGGCCTGAGTTTTAGCAACCCTCAAGTCGAACCTGGGATGATTGTAGGGGTTATTGTATGCCTCTTTGAAGTGGCTTTTCTGTCTGCCTTAAGTCTCATCACTTTCCTCCTGTGTACACACCAGGACCCATACTAATCCACAAATTACCCTTGTAAGAATTAAAAAGAAAGGTGTACCTCCTAATACATGTAGCCCAATGGGCACAGGGCTTGGAGAGTAGGTTGAAACTTTGGGCAAGTTAGAAAAGGATGATGCTCTCTCTTGGTGGACACACGCTGGAATCAGGTGGATAGCTTAGGAACTGGAAAATGGGCTGGATTACAGCCTAATTTGGCCTTATAATTTTGTGTAGGGTCCAATCTTCCCAAATGTACACAGCAGACCTTCTGTATGCCCTGCCCAATAGACTCAGAGCTTGCCCAATCTCAGGGAAGTGAGAAGGGAGGGAACTCCTCACAGAGGGACACCCAGCCACTGAGAAGAGAACCAAATACTGGTTTACTGAGCTTCTTGAATGTGTAGATCAATATTCTTTGTCAAATTTGAGAAGTGTTCAGTCATTAGATCTTCAAATATTATTTCCGCCCTTGCTCTCCTTCCCTTCTGGGACTTCCATTATGCATATGGTGGTATATTTGATGGTGTCCCACAGGTCTCTGAGGCTCTGTTCAATTTTTTTAATTATTTTTTTTCTGTTCCTTCAACTTCACTAATTATTTCTTCTGCCAGTTCAAATCTGCTATTGAGCCCTTCTACTGAATTTTTCATTTCAGTGATAATACCTTTTAATTCCAAAAACTCCCTTGTGTTTTTTATGTCTATATCTTTATTTATATTCTCTCTGTAATGAGAAATTGTCACCATACCTTACTTTAATTCTTTAGATGTGGTTTCCTTTACTTCTTTGAACACATTTATAATAGTTACTTTGATGTCTTTTTCTGCTAAGGCCAATATCTGGGCCCACTCAGATATACTTTCTATTGATGATATTTTTCTTATGTATAGCCCATACATTCCTGTTTCTTTGTAGATCTCATAATTTTTTGTTGAAAAACAGACATAATAGATAATATTGTAGCAACTCTGAATTCTAATCTCCCTCTGGGTCTTTTGTTTGTTTGTTCATTTGCTTATTCATTTACTGGCTTACCTGGACTAATTCTGTGGAAGTTATTTCCCCTGTAGTGTGTAGCCTCAGCTGCTTCTGCTGAGATTTTTTTCCCCTTATTTTTAAGTCTGGCATTGTAGGGTTTGCCACTGGGTCAGCATAGCTTAGTGGTTAGTCATTGGTTGGCCAGAGTTATGCATAAAGCCCCAGATCCAATGAAGTCTTCTTCCTTTACTTTCGGATCTATGTATGGTTTAGAAACTGCTTTCATAGTTTAGGGGCAAACTGTTGAGTCAGGAACCTGTATTTTGGAAGCACTTTATCTAGCCAAAGAAAGTACAGCCTTGAGCAAAGAAGTTTTCCAGATCACAGGAGATGGTTGTGATTTTAGCAAGACTCCCTTAGACTCTTTCCCTAATGTACTTGTTAAACTTATGGTTGATCTCCCTCTATTGATATCACCAAGCTGTTCTACTCTGATTTTTAGCCACTATGATTTGTATACTGTTTAATAATACCTGAGGGCATTCCTCTACTCTCTGATCCAAATAAAGTCTACTGTGTTTGGCTGAACCAGAGCTGTCAGTATTTGCAGATTGCCCCACAGCTCTTCCCAGGCAGAACTCCAGTGCCAAAGCATGTGAAGTGTATGAGATTTGGGGGACACTGTACTTTACTGACTGCTCCACCCAGATACTCCCTATGGATTGGGTGCTGTGGATTGGGGAAACAGGCACTACTAAATGGCTGCTGTCACCCACCCAGTGTAGATTTTTGTAACATGGAGATGGGAGAGATGGGATATTAACCAGCTTCTACCACCCTTCCAGTATAGATCTTGTATACTAGGACACTAGGGATGATACAAACTACTTATCTGGCTGTAGCTGCAGAGTCCGACCATTGTGCCTAGTGTAGTTTTTCCACACAGAGAGCAGCGGGAGAGATGGATGTGGCTCAGGTGCTAAAGCCTACCACTGTTCTTACAAGCTTTAGTCAAATTTGTTGAGTAAATGCCTTCCAATTTTGTGTAAGCCCATTGGTCAATATCCACAGACTTTAAAAGTTTTTCTTAGATAATTTTGACCAGTTTAATAAATGTCTCTTTCAAGAAGAAGATCCTGTAAGAATTGTGTGAACTTTTTCTCTAAGCCTGAGATCAAGACCATGGCTGCAGGTGATTAACAACCAGAACCAAGGGTAGGTAAGTAGCTGGGTGGGAAAATAAAAACACCAACATTAATAGCATGCCTCAATAGAGAAGCAGGCAGGAAGAAAATGCAGCTATGACACATGCAAAATATACATGATATAGCCACTTTGAACTGGGTTTAGAACTACTTCATCCTCATAGGATATCAAAAATGCTTCTGTTTGTACTGCCAGCAACAGACTCATAATCCACTGAACTTGCATAGCACTTGCCTTCTGGGAAGCATAATGCTTCCTTTGAGTTCACCCTCCCACCCTCACCAGAGCCAGTGAGTATAAATTTAGACACAGTCCTAGCCAAGGAAAAACCCTTGAGAGGCTCCCCAGATGGATGAAGGAGACAAGACACACATCAGGAAAGAAACTCTCCAAGTTGCAAGGGGATAGGGAGGCAACAGTGAGATCAAAGTGAGGTCCAATCCTGGCTTGACCTCTTACCAACTTTGTGACCTTGAGAAAGCCACCTAACCTCTCCATTCCTCATCTTGTCCTCATCTTTAAAATAGGGGTATTGATGCTTACTTCACAGGGTTCCTGAGATAATTGGATAAGCTACCCCCTTGCTTAACTCTTAAAATCATCTCACAGCTAACACCCCTTCTTTCTTAATACACTCAAGCCACATGGATTTCTTTGTGTTGGTTGAAAATACCAAGTTCTTGCCTGTCTTGGGATCTTCACACTTATATTCCATCTGTCTAAAGTGTATTTTTATCCACTGTTTCTCAGGCCAGGTTTCCTCTCATCATTTAGGTCCCAGCTTAAATATCACCTCTGTAGAGTGGATGACCCTGACAATTCAATCTAAAATGAAACAAAAAATCTCTGGTTGCTTCCTACTTCAGTCACTCTATTGCACTATCTTATTTTATTTTATTCACCACACTTACCAATACCTGAACACAGAAGCAGCATAGGTTAATGATATAGTGCCAATTGCCTGGGTTTGGATCTTGGATCTCCCACTTCCTATCTCTATGACTTTGGGCAAATTATTTAACCATTATGAACCTCATTCTATTCATGTGTAAAATAGGAATAAGAATAGTATCAACCTCACAATGTCATGAGGACTAAATGAGTTAATACAGGTATAGTGTAAAGCACAGTGGCTGGTAAGACTCTCTCTCCTTGTTGGTTCTTATGGTAGCCAGACTCCAAGGTGGCCCTCTGATGATCCCCACCTGCTGGGATTAACACCATGGTTGGTCTGTGTGATAAGACAGCAGTGATGGTATGTCACTTCTAAGATTAGTTTATAAAAGATTTCATCTTTCATCTTGGACACTCTCACTCACTTTTCTTGGATCACTCACTCTGGGAGAAAGAAACTAGCTGCCATGTCAAATAGCTCTATGTGGTATGTTCAAACAGAGGCCTCTGGCAAACAGTTGGAGGGGAACTGAGGCCTTCCCACAAACTCAGGAGTGAGCTTGGAGTGAGGAGGGACAGATTCTCAGTCCCTCATTGACAATTTGACTGTGACCTCATAAAAGATCCTGGGCTGGAACTATCCAGCTAAACCACTCGTGGATTCCTGACCTTCAGAAACTTTATGAAATAATAAATATTTGTTGTTTTAACTCACTAAGTTTTAAATTAATTTATTATGCAACAATAGTAACTCATGAAGCTATGACATTATCTTGTTGGTCTACCTGATTATTATCAACCTGCTCTACTCTATAGGCTTTCTGTTATTATTTTTATTATTGCCAATTTCTGTTTTCTTTGGGTGTAGTTTTCTTTTTCTTTTTTTTTAATATATGAAATTTATTGTCAAATTGGTTTCCATACAACACCCAGTGCTCATCCCAAAAGGTGCCCTCCTCAATACCCATCACCCACCCTCCCCTCCCTCCCACCCCCCATCAACCCTCAGTTTGTTCTCAGTTTTTAACAGTCTCTTATGCTTTGGCTCTCTCCCACTCTAACCTCTTTTTTTTTTTCCTTCCCCTCCCCCATGGGTTCCTGTTAAGTTTCTCAGGATCCACATAAGAGTGACACCATATGGTATCTGTCTTTCTCTGTATGGCTTATTTCACTTAGCATAACACTCTCCAGTTCCATCCACGTTGCTACAAGAGGCCATATTTCATTTTTTCTCATTGCCACGTAGTATTCCATTGTGTATATAAACCACAATTTCTTTATCCATTCATCAGTTGATGGACATTTAGGCTTTTTCCATAATTTGGCTATTGTTGAGAGTGCTGCTATGAACATTGGGGTACAAGTGCCCCTATGCATCAGTACTCCTGTATCCCTTGGGTAAATTCCTAGCAGTGCTATTGCTGGGTCATAGGGTAGGTCTATTTTTAATTTTCTGAGGAACCTCCACACTGCTTTCCAGAGCGGCTGCACCAATTTGCATTCCCACCAACAGTGCAAGAGGGTTCCCGTTTCTCCACATCCTCTCCAGCATCTATAGTCTCCTGATTTGTTCATTTGGGCCACTCTGACTGGCGTGAGGTGATACCTGAGTGTGGTTTTGATTTGTATTTCCCTGATAAGGAGCGACGCTGAACATCTTTTCATGTGCCTGCTGGCCATCTGGATGTCTTCTTTAGAGAAGTGTCTATTCATGTTTTCTGCCCATTTCTTCACTGGGTTATTTGTTTTTCGGGTGTGGAGTTTGGTGAGCTCTTTATAGATTTTGGATACTAGCCCTTTGTCCGATATGTCATTTGCAAATATCTTTTCCCATTCCGTTGGTTGCCTTTTAGTTTTGTTGGTTGTTTCCTTTGCTGTGCAGAAGCTTTTTATCTTCATAAGGCCCCAGTAATTCACTTTTGCTTTTAATTCCCTTGCCTTTGGGGATGTGTCGAGTAAGAGATTGCTACGGCTGAGGTCAGAGAGGTCTTTTCCTGCTTTCTCCTCTAAGGTTTTGATGGTTTCCTGTCTCACATTCAGGTCCTTTATCCATTTTGAGTTTATTTTTGTAAATGGTGTGAGAAAGTGGTCTAGTTTCAACCTTCTGCATGTTGCTGTCCAGTTCTCCCAGCACCATTTGTTAAAGAGGCTGTCTTTTTTCCATTGGATGTTCTTTCCTGCTTTGTCAAAGATGAGTTGGCCATATGTTTGTGGGTCTAGTTCTGGGGTTTCTACTCTATTCCATTGGTCTATGTGTCTGTTTTTGTGCCAATACCATGCTGTCTTGATGATGACAGCTTTGTAGTAGAGGCTAAAGTCTGGGATTGTGATGCCTCCTGCTTTGGTCTTCTTCTTCAAAATTCCTTTGGCTATTCGGGGCCTTTTGTGGTTCCATATGAATTTTAGGATTGCTTGTTCTAGTTTCGAGAAGAATGCTGGTGCAATTTTGATTGGGATTGCATTGAATGTGTAGATAGCTTTGGGTAGTATTGACATTTTGACAATATTTATTCTTCCAATCCATGAGCAGGGAATGTCTTTCCATTTCTTTAAATCTTCTTCAATTACCTTCATAAGCTTTCTATAGTTTTCAGCATACAGATCCTTTACATCTTTGGTTAGATTTATTCCTAGGTATTTTATGCTTCTTGGTGCAATTGTGAATGGGATCATTTTCTTTATTTGTCTTTCTGTTGCTTCATTGTTAGTGTATAAGAATGCAACTGATTTATGTACATTGATTTTGTATCCTGCAACTTTGCTGAATTCATGTATCAGTTCTAGTAGACTTTTGGTGGATTCTATTGGATTTCCATGTATAATATCATGTCATCTGCAAAAAGCGAAAGCTTGACTTCATCTTTGCCAATTTTGATGCCTTTGATTTCCTTTTGTTGTCTGATTGCTGATGCTAGACTTCCAGCACTATGTTAAACAACAGCGGTGAGAGTGGGCATCCCTGTCGTGTTCCTGATCTCAGGGAAAAGCCCATTAGCTGTGGGCTTTTCATAAATGGCTTTTATGATCTTTAAGTATGTTCCTTCTATCCCGACTTTCTCAAGGGTTTTTATTAAGAAAGGGTGCTGGATTTTGTCAAAGGCCTTTTCTGCATCGATTGACAGGATCATATGGTTCTTCTCTTTTTTTTTGTTAATGTGATGTATCACGTGGATTGATTTGCGAATGTTGAACCAGCCCTGCATCCCAGGAATGAATCCCACTTGGTCATGGTGAATAATTCTTTTTATATGCTGTTGAATTCGATTTGCTAGTATCTTATTGAGAATTTTTGCATCCATATTCATCAGGGATATTGGCCTGTAGTTCTCTTTTTTTACTGGGTCTCTGTCTGGTTTAGGAATCAAAGTAATATTGGCTTCATAGAATGAGTCTGGAAGTTTTCCTTCCCTTTCTATTTCTTGGAATAGCTTGAGAAGGATAGGTATTATCTCTGCTTTAAACGTCTGGTAGAACTCCCCTGGGAAGCCATCTGGTCCTGGACTCTTATTTGTTGGGAGATTTTTGATAACCGATTCAATTTCTTCGCTGGTTATGGGTCTGTTCAAGCTTTCTATTTCCTCCTGATTGAGTTTTGGAAGAGTGTGGGTGTTCAGGAATTTGTCCATTTCTTCCAGGTTGTCCAATTTGTTGGCATATAATTTTTCACAGTATTCCCTGATAATTGTTTGTATCTCTGAGGGATTGGTTGTAATAATTCCATTTTCATTCATGATTTTATCTATTTGGGTCATCTCCCTTTTCTTTTTGAGAAGCCTGGCTAGAGGTTTGTCAATTTTGTTTAGTTTTTCAAAAAACCAACCCTTGGTTTCGTTGATCTGCTCTACAGTTTTTTTAGATTCTATATTGTTTATTTCTGCTCTGATCTTTATTATTTCTCTTCTTCTGCTGGGTTTAGGCTGCCTTTGCTGTTCTGCTTCTATTTCCTTTAGGTGTGCTGTTAGATTTTGTATTTGGGATTTTTCTTGTTTCTTGAGCTAGGCCTGGATTGCAATGTATTTTCCTCTTAGGACTGCCTTCGCTGCGTCCCAAAGCGTTTGGATTGTTGTATTTTCATTTTTGTTTGTTTCCATATATTTTTTTAATTTCTTCTCTAATTGCCTGGTTGACCCACTCATTCGTTAGTAGGGTGTTCTTTTTTTTTTTTTTTTTTTTTTTTTTTTTTTTTTTTTTTTTTTTTTAGTAGGGTGTTCTTTAACCTCCATGCTTTTGGAGGCTTTCCAGACTTTTTTCTGTGGTTGATTTAAAGCTTCATAGCATTGTGGTCTGAAAGTATGCATGGTATAATTTCAATTCTTGTAAACTTATGAAGGGCTGTTTTGTGACCCAGTATATGATCTATCTTGGAGAATGTTCCATGTGCACTCGAGAAGAAAGTATATTCTGTTGCTTTGGGATGCAGAGTTCTAAATAGATCTGTCAAGTCCATCTGATCCAATGTCTCATTCAGGGCCCTTGTTTCTTTATTGACCGTGTGTCTAGATGATCTATCCATTTCTGTAAGTGGGGTGTTAAAGTCCCCTGCAATTACCACATTCTTATCAATAAGGTTGCTTCTGTTTATGAGTAATTGTTTTATATATTTGGGGGCTCCGGTATTCGGCGCATAGACATTTATAATTGTTAGCTCTTCCTGATGGATAGACCCTGTAACTATTATATAATGTCCTTCTTCATCTCTTGTTACAGCCTTTAATTGAAAGTCTAGTTTGTCTGATATAAGTATGGCTACTCCAGCTTTCTTTTGGCTTCCAGTAGCATGATAAATAGTTCTCCATCCCCTCACTCTGAATCTAAAGGTGTCCTCAGGTCTAAAATGAGTCTCTTGTAGACAGCAAATAGATGGGTCTTGTTTTTTTATCCATTCTGATACCCTATGTCTTTTGGTTGGCGCATTTAATCCATTTACATTCAGTGTTATTATAGAAAGATACGGGTTTAGAGTCATTGTGATGTCTGTATGTTTTATGCTTGTAGTGATGTCTCTGGTACTTTGTCTCACAGGGTCCCCCTTAGGATCTCTTGTAGGGCTGGTTTAGGGGTGACAAATTCCTTCAGTTTTTGTTTGTTTGGGAAGACCTTTATCTCTCCTTCTATTCTAAATGACAGACTTGCTGGATAAAGGATTCTCGGCTGCATATTTTTTCTGTCTAGCACACTGAAAATCTCGTGCCAATTCTTTCTGGCCTGCCAAGTTTCAAAAGAGAGATCAGTCACGAGTCTTATAGGTCTCCCTTTATATGTGAGGGCACGTTTACCCCTTGCTGCTTTCAGAATTTTCTCTTTATCCTTGTATTTTGCCAGTTTCACTATGATATGTCGTGCAGAAGATCGATTCAAGTTACGTCTGAAGGGAGTTCTCTGTGCCTCTTGGATTTCAATGCCTTTTTCCTTCCCCAGTTCAGGGAAGTTCTCAGCTATTATTTCTTCAAGTACCCCTTCAGCACCTTTCCCTCTCTCTTCCTCCTCTGGAATACCAATTATGCGTATATTATTTTTTTTTAGTGTATCACTTAGTTCTCTAATTTCCCCCTCATACTCCTGGATTTTTTTATCTCTCTTTTTCTCAGCTTCCTCTTTTTCCATAACTTTATCTTCTAGTTCACCTATTCTCTCCTCTGCCTCTTCCATCCGAGCTGTGGTGGTTTGCATTTTGTTTTGCATTTCATTTAAAGCGTTTTTCAGCTCCTCGTGACTGTTCCTTAGTCCCTTGATCTCTGTAGCAAGAGATTCTCTGCTGTCCTGTATACTGTTTTCCAGCCCAGCGATTAATTTTATGACTATTATTCTAAATTCACTTTCTGTTATATTATTTAAATGCTTTTTGATCAGCTCATTAGCTGTTGTTATTTCCTGGAGATTCTTCTGAGGGGATTTCTTCCGCTTGGTCATTTTGGATAGTCCCTGGTGTGGTGAGGACCTGCAGGGCACTTCCCCTGTGCTGTGGTGTATAACTGGAGTTGGTGGGCGGGGCCGCAGTCCGTCCTGATGTCTGCCCCCAGCCCACCGCTGGGGCCACAGTCAGACTGGTGTGTGCCTTCTCTTCCCCTCTCCTAGGGGTGGGATTCACTGTGGGGTGGCGTGGCCGGTCTGGGCTACTTGCACACTGCCAGGCTTGTGATGCTGGGGATCTGGCGTATTAGCTGGGGTGGGAAGGCAAGGTGCACGGCGGCAGGGGGGGCAGGCTTAGCTCGCTTCTCCTTAGGTGATCCACTTCAGGAGGGGCCCTGTGGCAGCCGGAGGGAGTCAGATCCGCTGCCGGAGGTTTGGCTCCGCAGAAGCACAGAGTTGGGTGTTTGCGCGGAGCGAGCAATTTCCCTGGCCGGAACCAGTTCCCTTTGGGATTTTGGCTGGGGGATGGGCGGGGGAGATGGCGCTGGCGAGCGCCTTTGTTCCCCGCCAAACTGAGCTCTGTCGTCCGGGGGCTCCGCAGCTCACCCTCCCTTTGTCCTCCAGCCTTCCCGCTTTCCGAGCAGAGCTGTTAACTTATGACCTCCCAGACGCTAAGTCGCGCTTGCTGTTGGAACACAGTCCGTCAGGCCCCTCCGCTTTTGCCAGCCAGACTCGGGGGCTCTGCTTGGCCGGCGAGCTGCCCCTCCGCCCCGGCTCCCTCCCGCCAGTCCGTGGAGCGCGCACCGCCTCGCCGCCCTTCCTACCCTCTTCCGTGGGCCTCTCGTCTGCGCTTGGCTTGGGCGACTCCGTTCTGCTAATCCTCTGGCGGTTTTCTGGGTTATTTAGGCAGGTGTAGGTGGAATCTAAGTGATCAGCAGGACGCGCGGTGAGCCCAGCGTCCTCCTACGCCGCCATCTTCCCTCATCTCCTGTAGTTTTCTATTCTTTTTATAGCTTCTTGAGTTAGATACCTAGACTGTTGATTTTTTTTTATCTTTCGCGTGTGTGTGTGTGTGTGTGTGTGTGTGTGTGTTTAGCTATGCATATCCCTATAAGCACTGCCTTAAGTTTATCTCATAAATTTTAGTGTGCATTTAGGTATAGTTACAATTGGCTAAATGGACAGATCTTAAATATACTGTTTGATGAGTTTTAACAGATGAATACACTGGTGTAATCAAAATCCTCTATCATCTTAGAAAGTTCCCACATGCCCATTTATAGTTAATCATCCCCCTTCCATTCAGAGGCAACTACTATTTTGAGTAATATTCAATTATGTCAATATGCCACAGTTTACTTACTCATTCGCTTTTCAATGAATATTTAAATTGTTTCTATTGTTTAGCCATTCTGAACAAAGCTGCAATGAACATGTCTGTTTAAGTGTTTTATGGACATATGTTTTAAGTTTTTAGTAATTACTGAAGAGTAGAATTACTGGATCATAAGGTAGGTATATGTGATGGTTAACTTTATGTATCCATTTAACTGGATCATGGGGTGCCCAGATATTTGTTTGGCTAAGCATAGTTCAATGTATATGTGAGGGTATTTTGGGATAAGATTACCTTTTTAAATTGAGTAAAGCAGATTGCTCTTCCTCATGTGGGTTAGCATCTACTACTCCAATGAAGGCCTGAAAAGAATAAAGAGGTGCAGGAAGGGTGGATTTGGTCTCTCTGCCTGCCTGCTGAGCTGGGATATCAGTCTTCTGCTCTCAAATGGGACTTACACCATTTGCCCTGAGGTTCTCAGAACTACACCACCAGCTTTTCTGAGGCTCCAGCTTGCAAGTGGCAGTTTGTGGGACTTCTCAGCTTCCATAATCACATGAGCCAATTCCTTATAATAAATCTCCTTCTCTGTGTGTATATATATCCAGTTGTTCTGCAACCCTTGTAACATTTGATATTGACAGTCTTATTAATTTTATCCATTTTAGTGTGTGAGTAGTAATACATCTTTATGGTTATAACTTAATGACTAATATTGAGCATCATCATTAATTATTGGTAAGTACTCTTCTGTGAAATGTTTAAGTATTAAGTCCATCTTTTATTTTTATTATTGATTAATAAGAGTTCTTTAAATTTTCTGAATGTGAGCCAACTTTCAGTTATATATTTTGCACATATATTTTTCAGTAGAGTAGCTTGTCTTGTCATTTTAATTAATGATGTCTTTTGTTTTGTTTTGTTTTTTTAATGATGCTTTTTGATGTCCAGAGATTTTTTAATTTTATGAAATATAATCATCATTTATTTTCTTTTGTTTTGTTTTGCTTTCCTTTATGCATTTTATTTAAGGACTTGTTGCTTACCTTTCAGTTCACAAAGTTAATCTTCAATGGCTTCTTAGAAGAGGTTTATAGTTTTAATTTTTATATCTAAGTTTATGACCCATTTTGAATTATTTTTGTATATGGGGTAAGAGATGAATCAAGGCTTATTTTTTTCAATATTTATATCTAGGTGTTCCAGCACCTTAGTGCCTTTGTCAAATATCATTTCGTGATATGTAAGTTGGTCCATTTTTTGACTACATTTTGTTCCATTTATCTGTTTTTCTTATCTAAATACCACACTGTTAATTACTGTAGTTTTATTTTAGATATTAAAATAAGATAGTATAAGTTCTCCTACTTTAATCTTTTTTCATGATATTTTGGCTAGTCTATGCATTTCTATATAAATTATAGAAATAGTCTACCAATTTATACAAAAAAATCCGGCTGAAATTTTAATCAGAATTCCATTAAAAGTAAAGATCTACTACTCTTGAAACCAATACTACACTGTATGTTAACTAACTTGAATTTAAATAAATAATGTTTAAAAATAGAGGTCAATTTGTGAAGAATTCAGATCTTAAAAATATGAAATCTTCCAAGTTGTGAACATGTTATATCCCTCAGTGCATGTAAGTCTTCAGTGTTTTGAGTGTAAAGTATAGAAGACCTACACATTTTTCATTAAATACATGCCTATGCATCTGACATTTTTTATGCTTTTGTAAATATTTTCTTACTTTTCATATTCCAATTGTTTGTTGCAGAAGTACAATTGATTTTTAAATATCGACCTTTTATCTTGTAACTTTGCTATTTTTTTAAGATTCCGTAGGATTTATATGTAAGCAATCACATTGATTGTAAAAACACAAACTGCTCAACTTTCTTCCTTCTCTATCTTTGTGCTCTTTATTTATTTGATATTTCTGTATTGCATTTACTAGGGCTTCCAGTAGAATGTTGACTAGAAATGGTGAGAGCAGAAGTTTTCATGTTCTTCGTAGCCTTTAGGGGAAAGCATTTACTATCTCACCATTAAGTATTATTATATTAGCTGTTGGTTTTTCTAAATACCTTTTATCAGGTTGAAGAGGTTCCTTAGTCTTCTGAGATTTATCTTTTCATTTTGAATTGGTGCTGAAATTTGTCAAATTTCTCTGCCTTTGTTGTGATTATCATTTTTTAATCTTCATTCTGTTAATACTATGAATTAAGTTGATAGATTTTTAAACATTAAAATTTTATTCTTGAGATAACTACTAATGAAGATGTGTAATACCTTTTATATGTTGCTGGATTCAAGTTCTTAATATTTATTAAAGATTTTTCTGTCCATGCTCATGAGAGATAATGGTAATTTGCTTTTCTTGTAATGTTCTTGTTAGGTCAAGGCTGGGTACATAATTTGTGCCACCTAGTGCAAAATGAAAATTCAGGGACCCTTGTTCAAAAACCAGGAAAAACGTGCTGTTAAACATCAATATTTTTCCTTAAGATATTTTATTATATATAAAATATATTAAGCGTAATTATGATACATGAATAACAACATAAACTTGCAAATTATACAAAATGGAATCATAGTTGTATGTACTACAATAAATAATATTTATTAATGTGATATCTTGATTTATCATAAGGTTTTACTGGGTTACTCTTTCACAAAATCATTTATTAAATACTCAACATTTATATTTTTAACAACTTCATTTTATTATTTTTTATTTTTTTTATTTTAGAGAGAGAGAGCATGATCAGGGGAGAGGGGCAGAAGGAGGGAAAGAGAGAATCTTAAGAAGACTCTATGCTCAGTGTGGAGCCCGACATGAGGCTTGATTCCATGACCCTGAGACCATGACCTGAGCTGAAATCAAGAGTCTGATGCTCAACTGACTGAGCCACCCAGGCGCTCCTTTAGAAACTTCATTTTAAATTGTACTAATGAAAGCAACATCTATTTATAGCCTATAATAATATTGAAATAAATTTCTAATAAATTATTTTGAAATAGAAATTGTTTTAAACCTACAGCTAATGAATTTCAGAGAACAATTTTTCTAAAAAAGATTTAACTTTTCATACAAATCAGTTTTCTAGAAGTCCAAATTTAATTTTAAATGTAAATTTATACAATGGTGTATTATAAAGTAGAATTCTAAAAATGGCCCCTAAAGTGTCATGCCCTAATCCCTGGAATTTATATATATGATGAGATACCACTCTTGCAATTGTGTTATCACATAAGGTCACAGTTAACCTTTATTCAGGTGAGCCTAGTCAAATCACATGAGTACCTTAAATGTAGAGAGTTTTATCCAACTAGTAGCAGAAGGGGAAGTCAAAGAGATTTGAAGCATGTAGGGGGATTTGAAATGAGAGATCCCTACTGCCATATCTGATGTAGTGAGAGGACATGTAAGAAGTTTATTTTTTCCCATTCAGAAAAAGTCAGGAAGTCTTGCCCACACTGGCAGGAGGGATGGGGGCAGGTTGGTGATAATTATGCTCCAACTCCTCGAAAGGGAGAGTCTAAATAAGTTATGTGGAATTCCTTTTAAAAATGATTTGTCTTTTTTCCTTCGTTAATTCACTTATCCAATCACTTATTTCTACCCCTAAGGACTCCTACTTATTTTATACTTTGTGTCATAATCTAGTACTATGTTATTTACTTTGTGTTTCAGATTTTTCTATCTTTGGCCATTGGGAGCTCTCTCAGATTGGCTCCCATGTGCCTTTGACTTTCCCAATCATTTTTCCTAGCACTTCCTTACTTTATGAGACTGCAAGATGCTCCAGGCTCAGTTGTATTTTCTCTGGCACATTTTTTAAAAATAGTGAATTAAATCCATTCACATTTATCGATATGAATGATAGGTTTAACTTCAACTCTGTCATGCTATTTTATTTTATATTTGCTGTGTGAATCAGTCACGGTTAAATCAGACAAGTACATTAAGTGGAATGTATGCATGTGTACATTGTGTATGTGTAAAGAGACTTATTATAAGAATTGGTTTATTCAATTTTGGGGGGTGGTGGCTAAGCAAGCCTGAAATCCATAGGGCAGGCTCAAACTCCACAGGCACGGGCCAAAGCTGTTGCCAACAGGCAGAATTTCTTCTGTCTTTTAGAAAAACTTCAGCCTTGTTTTTTTTTTTTTTTTTTTTTTTTTTTTTTTTCGTTTATTTATTTTTGGGAGAGAGACAGCGCATGAACGGGGGAGGGGCAGAGAGAGAGGGAGACACAGAATCGGAAACAGGCTCCAGGCTCTGAGCCATCAGCCCAGAGCCTGACGCGGGGCTCGAACTCACGGACCGCGAGAACGTGACCTGGCTGAAGTCGGACGCTTAACCGACTGCGCCACCCAGGCGCCCCCAGCCTTGCTTTTAAGATACCTCAACTGATTCAATTACACCCATTTAGATTATCCAGGATTATCTCCCTTACTTAAAGTCAATGGATTAAGGGCTTTAATTGCATCTGCAAGATCTTTTTACAGCAATACCTAGATTAGTGTTTGACTGAATAACTAACTGGGGGCTGTAACCTAGCAAAATGGACATATGTGAGAGCAATCATGCTATATGTATTATATTTACTGTGTTTTTCTATGTGGTATCTTTTTTTTCTTCATATCTGGGCACATTTGTAGCTTTGTTCCAGTGGTTATCTTGATATTACTACCTTTTATAATACCTTTGTCCTCCTTCTATCTCATCTGATTTAATCTTTACTTGATGTCTTTTTATACCCACATGTTCCCTATGCAACAATAAAATAGAATATTTAAAAGTATAATCAAAAGAAAAAATCCAGAAATAAAAGTAGACCTGGATTTTTGAACTGATATGGGTCACCATATACCTGGGAAAATTGACCCAGTATAGTTACACCAAGAAATATCCCAGTGCAACTATTAGACTTTAAAGGTAAAGAAATAATCCTCAGGTCCCTCTTGGCAAAAAGTGAAGTAGCTTCAAATTAATGTAAATCATGTTAGCATCAGACTTCCCAACAGCAAAATAGAAAGCAAGCAAATAGCAGAGTAGCATTTTCAAGAAACTCAAGGAAACACAGTATGAGCCAAAGATTTTACATCCAGACAAGCTGTCCTTCAACTGTCAATTACAATATAACCATCATTTATATGATAATTTTGTCTTCGATTACTTCCCTGAATTAAGTCTATTCTTATTTCACAACTTTCATTTTTATATGCACTTAATATGTGCAGATTTTTGTATATTAACTACATCTAATAAAGCTGTTAAAAATTACAAACAAAGAATTTCCAATTTAAAGTAGTTTTTACTATTTTGTGATGCATTATGGCCTTCTTTTCTCTCATGCTTGATTTGGGGAGAAATATTCATCACTGAAATGTTTTTATTTTAATTTTATGGTTTTGTTCACAGTAGCTTTGTATGAATACCAACAGCCATTTTCTGTTCATTTTTAAACAATATATTTCTCTGGACAGCAATAATGGTTGTGTTAGAACATAGAAGCTAATTGGGTATTTTGATTCTAGAGTGTTCTTTTCTGTGGTGCAAAGAAGTGAGTATTTTTACTTTGGTTTTGGTGGTGGTTTTGATGATGGTGACGATGATTGTGGCATGTTTCCTGATTCTGTTGTTCTTTTTTGTTGTTTCTGGAAGACTTTTAATTTCTCCTTCTTCCCTTCATCACCAAGTTTCGACAGGGTATTCCTTTTCCAATTTGTCCCTTTTCTCCAGAAGAAATTACTTCCTTATGTGGTCCCAAGAACTTTTTTTAATTAATTTTTTATTTTGAGATAATTGTAGATTCATATGCATTTGTAAGAAATGATACAGAGATCATGTGTACCTTTTACCCAGTTTCCCTCAATGGTAATATCTTGAAAAAACATAGAAAAATGTCACAACCAGGATGCTGGTATAGATACAGTCAACATACAAAATATCCCCATCATGACAATGATCACTCATATTGCCCTTTTATGTTCAAGCCCACTCCCCTCCTACCCCTACTTACTTCTTAACCCTTGGCAACCACTAATCTGTTTGCAATTTTTATAATTTTGCCATTCTAAGAATGTTACATAAATAGAATCACACAGCATGTAACTTTTTGAAACTGGCTTTTTTTTGTTCAGCATAATTCTCTGGATATTCATGCAAGTTATTATATCATAGTTTGTTCCTTTTTATTGTATGTATGTACAACAGTTTAATGATTAACTCATTGAAGGATATTTGGGTTGTTTTCAATTTGGGGCTATCATAAATAAAGTTGCTATAAACATTTGTGTATACATTTTGTGTGAACATAAATTTTTACTTTTCTGGAATAAATGCTCAGGAGTATGATTCCTCATTATATAATAAGTATAAGTTTAGTTTTTGAAGAGGACACCAAGCCGTTTCCCAGAGTGGCTATACATTCCCACCAGCAATATATGAGAGATTCGCCCTGCATTCTCAACAGTATTTGGTATTGTTATTATGTTTTATTTTACCTGTTCTAATATGTATGTAGTGATATCTCTTTGTGGTTTTAATGTCCACTCTAACAATGGCTATTGATATTGAATATTTTCATGTATAACGTTAGCTGTAGGTTTTTCATAGATGGTATTATCAATCAAGTTGAGAAAATTACTCTCTATTTCTATTTTTCTGAGAGTTTTTACTATGAATGAGTGTTGAAATTTGTCAAATGTTTTTTATGCATTGATTAATATGATCATATGATTTTTCTTCTTTAGCTTTTTGGTGGATTACATTGGTTAACCTTCAAATATTGAACTGGCCTTTTATCCCCATATTAAATTCTACTTGGTCATAGTATTTAATTTCTTAATATATTGATGAACTCTACTTGCTAAAATATTGTTTAGGATTTTTGTGTCTATATCCATGAAGGATATTTGTCTTTAGTTTACTTTTTTGTATTGTCTTTGTCTGGTTTTGGTATCAGAATACTACTGGTTTTATGAAAAGAAGTATCCCCTCCTCTTCTATTTCTGAAATAGATTATATAGAATTATTGCTATTTTTTTCTTTAAACATTTGGTAGAATTATCCACTGAAAGCATTAGGGCTTGGAGATTTTGCCTTTCTTAGAAATTTAAAAATTAGGATCAAATTTCCTTAAAGAGTTATAGAGCTATTCAATTATCTATTTTGTATTTTGTGATTTGTGGATGTGTGTTCTCTGATAAATTTATTCATTCTTATCTAAGTTTTCAAATTTATGTGTGCAGACTTGTTCATATTATTCCCCATTAAACTTTTTTTTATGTCTGCAGGTTATAAAATTATATCACTTATTTCATCTCTGATATTGGTAATTTGTGTCCTTTCTCTTTTTGTCTTTGTCAGTGTTTGCTACAAGTTTGTCACTTTCACTGATATTTTAAAGAACCAATTCTTCATTTCATTGATTTTCCCGATTACTTTTCTGTTTCAATATCATTGGTTTCTGCTCTTTATTATTTCCCTAATTCTTTTTTTTTATTTTTTTTAACGTTTATTTATTTTTGAGACAGGGAGAGACAGAGCATGAACGGGGGAGGGTCAGAGAGAGAGCGAGACACAGAATCTGAAACAGGCTCCAGACTCTGAGCTGTCAGCACAGAGCCCCACGCGGGGCTCAAACTCACGGACCGCGAGATCATGACCTGAGCCGAAGTCGGACGTTTAACCGACTGAGCCACCCAGGCGCCCCATATTATTTCCCTAATTCTGCTTGCTTTGGAAATATTTTCCTCTCCTTTTTCTACTTTCTTGAGGTGAGAATTTAGATTATTGATTTGAAATATCTCCTCTTTTCTAATGTAAGTATTTAGTGCTATATATCTCACTTTCAGCCCTGTTTTGTCTGTGTTCCACAAATCTTCATACATTGTATTTTCATTTTTGTTCAGTTCAATGTATTTTTGCAATTTGCATTTTTCTTTTAAATTTTTTCTTGAAGTTTCCTCTCTGGTTCATGGATTATTTAAAAGTTTCTCAATTACTTTCCAAGTGTTTAGAGATTTTCATGTTTTTGATCTTTATTACTATGTTTTTTTCCATTGTAGTTGGAAAACACAATCTGTATGATTTCAACTCTTTTGAAATCTGTTGAGGTTTATTTTATGGCACAGAATATTGTATATCTTGGTATATGTTCTATGGATACTTGAAAAGAATATGTTTGGATGTAGTGTTCTATAAATGTTGATTACATCCTGCCGGTTGATAGTACTGTTGAGTTCTTCTATATCTTTATAGATTTTCTGTCTAATTATTCTACAATTATTAAAAGAGGGATTTTGAAATCTCCAACTCTAATTGTGGATTTGTCTGATTCTCCTTTCAGTTCCATTATTTTTGCTTCATGTATTTTGCAGCTTCATTGTTTGGTGTATGCATATTTAGATTTGCTTCATCTTTTTGGTGGATTGACCATTTATCATTATATAACATCCCCTTCTGTAAAGTTTTTGCTCTGATGTCTACTTTATCTAATATGTGTAGAGTAGTAAACAGTTTGAGTTGTCCAAAGTATATGTTTCCAGCTGAGGTTGAGAAACATAAGGCTCTGCCTTCTTGTTTCAGGTGTCCTACAGTTGATGACCAAAGAATAGAGACGGTAGGAGGCAGTGCAGAGTAGTGCATGAAGCTCAGCCTCTCAGGACTGTTGAATAGAGTTTGAATCCCATCTCTGGCATATGTTAGTGGGGCAGCCTCAGGCAAGTCACTTAACACTCCAAATCGCTTTCTCCCTTTTATAGAATAAAGAAAGTAGATTCTATCAGGATGAGTTGATTTTAGGATCTAAGATAATGATCTATGTGCAAAATGTACAGATATGTACTAGGAGCAATAAAAATATAGTTGCTCATAGTACAATAAATTGGACTCTATTAAAATTAAATTATTTTCTCTTTGAAAGACACCAAAAAGAAAATTAAATGGCAAACCACAGATTAGGGGAAAGCATATACAAAACAAATATCTGAAAAAAGAATTGTATCTAAAATACACAAAGAACTTCTGTAACAATAAAACAGGCCAACTATTTTAATAGATGCTTTATAAAGGAGATAATATGTGAATGGCAAATAAGGATATGGAAAGATGAAAACACTCTCCAAAATGGTTCAAATTCAATGACTGTTAATAAGAAATGGTAGCAAGTATATAGAGAAACAGGTAATCTCATAAATTACTAGAGGGAATGTTAAGTGGTACAACCTCTGTGGAAAAGAGTTTGAGAGGATTTTACAAAGTTGAACATACACACAACTCAGCATTTAAACTCCAACGTATTTATGTACAAGACATGAAAGCATATGCACAAAGACTTGTACATAAATGTGTGTAGCACCTTTATTCATAATAGCAAAAAACTGGAAACAACCCAAATGTCCATCAACAGATGAATAAACACATCTTTATATCCATGCAATGAAATACTCAGCAATTAAAAGAAACCTACTACTACTGAAACATGCAACAAGATAGATGAGTCTCGAAAATATTCTGCTGAGTGAAGAAGCAAGAAACAAAGGAGTGCAAACGGTATAATTTCATTTATATACAATTCTAGGAAAAGCAAACTGTGGTGAAAGAGTGCATATCAGTGATTGCCTGAAGTTAGGGGTGAAGGAACTGACTGCATGGGGGCACAAAGTAATTTGAGTGGCAGGGAGTGATGGAAGTATCCTACATTTTAATTGTATCAATTAATCAGGTGAATACATTTGTCAAAACTCATAAAATTTACCCTTTAAATGAGTAAAACTGATTTTATGTAATTTATAATTCAATAAACTTGCTTTTTTAATGTGAGCAAAATACTTAAACAGGCACTTCTCAAAGAAAGGATATCCAAATAGGATATGTGAAAAGGTGCTCAAAGTCAATATGCATCAGGTAAATGCAAATTAAACCCACCAATGAGTTATAACTACATGATCATAAGAATGACTGACACTATAGGGGATGGGCTAAATGGGTAAGGGGCATTGGGGAATCTACTCCTGAAATCATTGTTGCACCATATGCTAATTTGGATGTAAATTTTAAAAAAAAGTAAAATAAAAAAATTTAAAAAAAATATATGAACCTAAAAATGTCATTGATGATTCAGGGATAAAATTTGCATTTGAATATTCTTATTATTATGTAGCACCATGTGATATAAACTTTCATTATCTTTTGAACATATTAGGATAAGTATAAAATATAGGTAATATTTATTTAAATTTCAAAACAAAATAATATAACAAATGCCCACAAAACTACCACACATTAAAAAACCAGAATGTGAGTCTACCTGTGTGTTACTAATCTATGTCACCTTCCTATTGCCCCCTGGGAAGAAGTAAGAGCTATACTGAATTTTGTGTTCATGTCCTTCCTTTCTTTACATAATTTTATCACATATATAGGTAACCTAAATAATAAATTGTTTAGTTTGATTGGAAAAAAAAAGAATGACTGACACTATAAAAACACTGACAGTAGCAAGTGTCAGCATGAAGGTGTAGCAACTATAACTTTTATCTATTGCTGGCATAGGTGACACTTAACCACTTTGGAAAACTATTTGGCATAAAATGTTGAAATTACCCATATGTCTACCCTATGATGTGGTAAATTACACTCTTAGATATATTTCCCAAGATAAATGAAAATAAGTGTCAAAAAATATGTACAAAAATGTTCTCAGTTGAATTATTCATAATAGCCCCAAACTGAAAGCAACTCGAAATTCCATCCCAGTACATGGGATAAGTATTAAATTCATACAGTAGAACGCCACATAAAAATTTAAAAACAGACCACTAGTACATGCAACAACATGGATAAATCTCATTAAAATATATTAAGTGAAAGAAAAATAAAAAGTACACACTGTATGATTCTATAAGTATTACATTTAAAATAGACAAAACTAGTCTATGATGACAGAATTCAAAATAGTGTTTTTTGATGGGGATAAGTGAGTGGAATGGAGCACTGTAAGCCTGCTGGATGCTGGAAATATTCTATATCTTGGTCTGGTGGTAGTGACAAGGTGTTTACATGTATAAAAATTCATTAAGCTGTATACTCAAGATTTGTGCCTTTTAACTATATGTAAGTTTATACTTCAGTAATACACTCAGAAATGCAAATAGAATTAAAAAATTAGTAAAAGGACAAAGGTTTTCAAATTAGACCTTATAAACCCAATTCTGTGCACTTTGCATTAAGTATAGAGAAGATTCAAAAGTAAAAGGCTGGGAAAAGATACATACCATGCAAGCACTAACTGAAAGAAAGGTAATAATGTTATATTATTATGATTCAAAGTATACTTAAGGAAAGAAGGATATTGCATAATGACAAAGGGTAATTTTAACAAAGGAAATCACAGGAAGATATAAAAATCATTAGTTTGTATGGACATAATACATCTTCAACAGAGAGATATGAAAAACAAATTTTTGTGCACATAATTTCACATCTTCAAAACATATAGCATAAATAAATTGACTTAAAGCATAAATAGACATATTTACAACCATAGTTGGAGATTTTAACACACTTCGCAAAGTAATTTGCAGAAAATGCAGAGAAAAAAGTCAATAATTATACAAAGATGTAAGCAACACAACAAAGTTGACCTAATTGATATATATAGAACACCATCTGCAAAAATTACAGAAAACACACTATATTCAAGACCTCACAGAATATTTCCCAAAAGGGACCATATGTTGGGTGATGAAGCAAGTTGCAACAATTTTTTAAAGATTGAAACAATATGGGGGAGCTTCTGTTACAAAAATGGAAACAAACTAGAAGCCAACAACAGATAAATAACCAAAAATATCCTAAATATTTGGAAATTAAGCAACACCTTATAAATAACCCAGGAATCAAACCATTACAGTGGAAAATAAAAAGTATTTTTAACTGGATGATAAAAGTAATACAAACTATAAATATGTAGGATTCAGGTAATCAGTTTCTATAGGAAGGTTATAGATTGAAGTGAATGCACTGAAATGAAAAGGATTGAATGAACATCAGTAATCTAATCTTCCAGCTAAAAATAGCCAGTAAAAATATCAACCTAAAGAATGTAGAAGACAGAAAATGATAACACAAACAGAGGTCATGTACAATAGAAAAAATTTTTTTCAGCAAAAAAATTATCCCTTAACATAGAATTTATAAAACCATACCAAGACACGTCAAGATTTAAAAGAACACTAATCACTGATAACAAGAATAAAAGGTATATATCTATAGGTTTTATATGCATTAAAATAATAGAGATAATTGTGAAAACTTTATTTTAATGCTTATGATAATTTAGATAAAATGGACAAATTCTTTCAAAACACCACTTAGCAACACTGGCATTAAAAGAAATAAAAAATATGGGTAGTCTTATCTACTGAAGAAAGTGAATCTGTTGTTATAACCTTTCCCACAAAGAAAACTCCAGGCCCAGATGGTTTTACAAATTAAGTATATCAGATGTTAAAAGAAAAAAAATGACACCATTATAAACCATATTCTTTCCAAGATAAAGGAGTAAATAACACTTGCCAATTCATTTTATGAGGTCAGCATTATTCTGATACCAAAACCAAAGATAACACTATAAAATAAAACAATAGGCCATTATTCCCTATAAACATGAATGAAAAAATCCTTAACAAATATTAACAAATTGAATCTAGCAATATATAAAAAGCATAACATATATGACAAAGTGGGTTTTATCGTACAAATTCAAATTTGGTTTAACATTTGAAGATCAATGTAAGTTCTCATATTAATGGGATGAAGAAGAATATATAATAGTCTTAACATTTGCATAAAATGCGTTTGATAAAATTCTGCACCCATATCTCATAAAGTAAAAATAGAAGAGAACATCTTCAACCTTATAAAGGACATCCACACAAAACCTAAATACAGCATCATAGCTAACAGAAGACTGAATATCTTCCCCCTAATATCAGGAACAAGGCAACTGTGCACTCTCACCACTTTTCTTCAACATTGTATTGAAAGACCTAGCTAGCACAATAAGGCAAGAAAATGAAATAAAAGGAATTCAGATTAGAAAGGAAGAGGTCAGAACTGATTATTTGCAGACATGGATAATGCTGAGAAAATTTCAGGGAATCTAATGAAAAAAAATAGCTACAAGAACTAATAAGTGAATTTAGCAAGGTCGCTGGATAAAAGGTCAATATACAAATATTGATTGCATTTTTGTATTGTAGCAATGAAAAAAGAGAAAATGATATTAAGAAAATAATTCCATTTTATTTTTTTATTTTTTTATGTTTTTATTTTACTTTTGAGAGAGACATAGAGCATGAGTAGGGGAAGGTCAGAGAGAGAGGGAGACACAGAATCCGAAGCAGCCTCCAGGCTCTGAGCTGTCAGCACAGACCCTGATGTGGGGCTGGAACCCATGAACCGTGAGATCATGACCTGAGCTGAAATTGGACGCTTAACTGACTGAGCCACCCAGGTGCCCCAATAATTCCATTTTCAATAGCATCAAAATATAAAAACACGTAGGGATAGATTTTACAAAATATTTTCAAGAGCTATACAATGAAAGCTATAAAACACTGCACACAGAAACTAAAAAAGAAATAAATGTAATAATGTGCCAGGTTCATGAATGAAAAGACTCAATATCTTTCTTTCTTTCCTTCCTTCATCTTTTTCTCTCTCTCTCTCTTTCTTTTTTTTGAGAGGAGCAAGCAGAAGGGACAGAGAGAGAATCCCAAGCAGCACAGAAGCCAATGCGGGGCTCAGTGTGGGGCTTGATGCAAGGATGGAACTCACGAACTGTGACATCATGATGTGAGCCAAAGTCAGAGGTTTAACTGACTGAGCCACCCAGATGCCCCAAGAAGACACAATATTGAAAGATTTCAATTCTTCCCGATTTTATATATGCACTTAATATAATAGCATTCCAAATTCCAACAGGTTTTTGGAAATTGACAAGCTGATTTTAAAATGAAAGGCGCACCTGGATGGTTCAGTTGCTTAAGCATCCGACTCTTGATTTCTGCTCAAGTCATGATCTCACGGTGTGTGAGATCAAGCCCCATGCTGGGCTCTTCGCTGACAGTGTGGAACCTGCTTCGGATTCTTTCTCCCTCTCTCTCTGCCCCTCCTCTGCTTGCACTCTTTCTCTCTCTCTCTAAAAATAAATAAATAAACATGAAAAATAAAATAAAAATATATATATGAAAAATCAAACACCATAGAATAGCCAAGGTAATAAAGGAGGAGGAGAAAAAGGAGGTAGAGAGAGAAGGGAAGGAGAAAATCACCGTCTTCTACCACCACCAAGCTGGATTACGCATAGTACTAGATACCAACAATTAATATAATGCTACAGTAACTACACAGTGTGTTATTGTGAAACCATAGGTGAACAGATGAGTGGAAGAGAATAGAGGGCCAAGAAACAGTTCTACAAATGTAGTAAGTTACTTTATGACAGAAGTGTTATTACCACTTAGTGGTGAAATGGTAATGCTGGGCCAAGTGAATATCCATATGGAAAAATTAACCTTGATGTCTACCTTACATTATACACAAACACTAATTCTAGAAAAAGCATAGAAAAAATTTTTATGACATTTACGGAGACAGTTTTTCTTAAACAGGGCACAAAACCCAAAAAAGACAGGTGGATAAATTAGACTTTATTATAGCTAAGAAAATCTTTTAATCAAAAGACAAGATAAAAATAGAGTGATGGGGCGCCTGGGTGGCGCAGTCGGTTAAGCGTCCGACTTCAGCCAGGTCACGATCTCGCGGTCCGTGAGTTCGAGCCCCGCGTCAGGCTCTGGGCTGATGGCTCAGAGCCTGGAGCCTGTTTCCAATTCTGTGTCTCCCTCTCTCTCGGACCCTTCCCCGTTCATGCTCTGTCTCTCTCTGTCCCAAAAATAAATAAACATTGAAAAAAAAAAGATAAAAAAAATAGAGTGAAATGGCCAGCCAGACTGGGAGAAGATATTTATACATTTTGACAAATATCCAAAACATATAAAGAACTCCTACATATCAATAAGAAAAAGATTGACAAATCAATGTTTTTTAATAAACCAAAAGGTTTATTAAAAGTGCTCTCAACATCATTATTCATCAGAGAAACATAAAGCAATAGAGAGACCATCTATACTATCCCCTCCCCAATCAGAATGACTGCAATTAAAAGTACTAATAATAGGGGAGGAGCCAAGATGGTGGAACAGCATGGAAGTGTTTTGTGTCTCACGTCCATGAAATACAGCCAGACCAACACTAAATCATCCTACACACCTAAAAAACTTATTGGAGGATTAACACAACAATCTGCACAACCTGAACCATAGAATTCAGAAGGTATGTGGCACAGAGAGGTGAACTTGGGAAGAGAGAAGCTGGTGGTGGGCAGGGAGCCACTTTTGCAGGTGGAGAGAGGACGGAGATGGCAGGCGGGGGTAGAATATGGGAAAAGCACCCCTCCCCAAAAGCAGCTGGAGTAAAAGTGGAAAATTGGAAACAGCTGCAGGGACTAAACTAAAAAGGCAGAAAGGAGAGGGTTTAAATTCCATTAAGACTTTAAACAAAGGTAGCACAAAGTCTGCAACTCTGCAGCTCCATACCTGGTGGTGCTCTGGTGGGAAGGGCGAATCCCCAGGAACAGAGTGGGGCCGAGAGGTTCTCGGGCCACACAGGAAAAAGCAGTTCTACTGCTGGAAGGAGATTTGGTGGAGACTGTTGAAGCCACTTGGTCCCAGCAGACCCCAGAAAACAGCCACATTCACTGGTGCTGGAACAAGGTCATTAAGGGTGAAGGCTGGTGCCAGATGTGTGTTGTGATTTTCCATAATCCCTGAAAAGCTGCTGCTACACTATCACGTGAACTTTTTCTGGGGTGGGCTGGCACCTGGTCACAGTCTTGGGGAACCAGCAGCAGCAGGGTCCAGTAGGTGTTCCTGGGTACAGCCTGCACCTGGCCATTGCTCAGTGAGACCCTCCTGCAGAGGGGCAGAATGGGTCAAATCCGCAGTCCTTCTGAAGAAAGGGGCCAGGGAAAATAGCCACATCTGAGACAAAACTCAGGAGAGAGGTACTGCCTGGGGCTTGGTCACGGACAGTGAAGAAGCGGGGAGTGGACAAAAGCTGAAGACAGAGGACGGATGCACGATTGCTGATCTGGGAAAACAGACTGGGTAGCTGGGTGGCTCCATTTTCACTGCTCCCGTGCATTTGCATACACACCTACCAGGGCCGCAACAATCCACCCCAGTAGGCTAGCAGCACCATCTAGTAGAGAACAAAGCCGTTACACTGAGCACCGTCCAATTGGGCCAACCTCGCTCTTCAAGAACACAAGTCTTACTGCCTACTTAGTTTATGGACTATAAAGAGCTACATAGTCTGACTTCTAGGGGAAAATGAAGTCATTTCAGTCCTATTTCAATCTGTTAGCAGGTCCATCTATTCAATTTTCTTTCTTTTTTTCTCTTTTACACTACTTTTCTATTTCTTGAATACAGAAAGAGAAAAAACTAATTTTTATTTTCAATTTTTGTTAAAAATATTTTTCTTTATTTTTTTACTATATTTTTTACTTTTGTGTAAATTTTTTCAAATTCTATCTTACCTCCATCATTTTATTTTAGTCTACTTCAGTGTATTCACCTTTTCAAATTTTCAAATGATTTCTTTTTTTCTCTTTTTTCTGTTTTTCATTTCTTTTCTTTTTCTTGAATGCAGAAAGAGAAAAACTTCGTTTTTATTTTTAATATTTATTAAAAATATTTTTCTTTAATTTTTTTCTACTATATTCTTTACTTTTGTGTAACTTTATTCTTTTTTTTTAAATTTTTATTCAACGTTTATTTATTTTTGAGACAGAGAGAGACAGAGCATGAACAGGGAAGGGTCCGAGAGAGAGGGAGACACAGAATCTGAAACAGGCTCCAGGCTCTGAGCTGTCAGCACAGAGGCCAACATGGGGCTCAAACTCACGGACTACGAAGACATGACCTGAGCCAAAGTCGGACACTTAACTGACTGAGCCACCCAAGTGCCCCTTGCGTAAATTTTTTCAAATCCTATTTTACTCCCATCATCTCATTTTAGTCTACTTCAGTGTAGTAATCTTTTCTTTTTTTTTAATTTTTTTTTAACGTTTATTTATTTTTGAGACAGAGAGAGACAGAGCATGAACAGCGGAGGGGCAGAGAGAGAGGAAGACACAGAATCTGAAACGGGCTCCAGGCTCTGAGCTGTCAGCACAGAGCCCAATGCGGGGCTCGAACTCATGGACCGTGAGATCATGACCTGAGCCGAAGTCGGACGCTTAACCGACTGAGCCACCCAGGCGCCCCTGTATTAATCTTTTCAAATTCTCAAACGATTTCCTCCCCCCCCTTTTTTTCCTCCAATCTGTAAAACGACTTTCAACACCCAGACCAAAACACGCCTAGGATCTAGCATCATTTATTAGATTTGTGTGTGTGTGTTTAATTTTTTAATTTTAATGTTTTTTATTTTAATTTTTTTATTTTAATTTTTCTACCTCATTAATTCCTTTTCTCCCTTCAAAATGACAAAATGAAGGAATTCACCCCAAAAGAAAGAGCACAAAGAAACAACAGCCAGGGATTTAACCAACACAGATTACAAGCAAGATGTCTGAACCAGAACTTAGAATCATGATAATAAGAATACTAGCTGGAGTCGAAAATAGATCAGAATTCATTTCTGCAGAGATAAAAGAAGTAAAATCTAGTCAGGATGAAATAAAAAATGGTATAACTGAGCTGCGAACATGAATGGATGCCACGACGGCAAAGATGGATGAGGCAGAATAGAGAATCAGCGATATAGAGTACAAACTTATGGAAAATAATGAAGCAGAAGAAAAAATAAGGAGATTAAGGCAAAAGGGTACAATTTAAGAATTAGAGAAATCAGTGACTCACTAAAAAGGAACAACATCAGAATCATAGGGGCCCCAGAAGAAGAAGAGAGAGAAATAGGGGTAGTGGGGTTATGTGAGCAAATCATAGTGGAAAACTTTTCTGATCTGGGGAAAGACACAGACATCAAAATCCTGGAAGCACAGAGGACCCCCATTAGACTCAACAAAAACTGACCATCAACAAGGCATATCAGAGTCAAATTCACAAAATACTCAGGCAAGGAGAGAATCATGAAAGCAGCAAGGGAAAAAGTCCCTAACCTATAAGGGAAGACAGATCAGGTTTGCAGCAGACCTATCCCCAGAAACGCGGCAGGCCAGAAAGGAGTGGCAGGATATATACAATGTGCTAAATCAGAAAAATATGCAGCCAAGCATTCTTTATCCCTCAAGGCTGTCATTCAAAATAGGAGAGATAAAAAGTTTCCCAGACAAACAAAAATTAAAGGAGTTTGTGACCACTAAACCAGTCTTGCAAAAAAATTTTAAGGGGGACTCTCTGAGGGGTGAAAAGATGAAAAAATATATATAAATACCAAAAGCAACAAAGATTAGAAAAGACCAGAGAACACCACCAGAAACTCCAACTCCACAAGCATCATAATGGCAATAAATTCTTATCTTTCAGTATCCACTCTAAACGTCACTGGACTCAATTTTCCAATCAAAAGACATAGGGTAACAGAATGGATAAGAAAACAAGATCCATCGGGGCACCTGGGTGGCTTAGTCAGTTGGGCATCTGACTTCAGATCAGGTCATGATCTCACAGTCCATGAGTTTGAGCCCTGCAACAGGCTCTGTGCTGACAGCTCAGAGCCTGGAGCCTGCTTCAGATTCTGTGTCTCCCTCTCTCTCTGCCCCTCCCTTGCTCATGCTCTGTCTCTCTCTGTCTCAAAAATAAATAAAAACATTAAAAAAAATTTTTAATAAAAAAAAGAAAACAAGATCCATCTTATATACTTTACAAGAGACACACTTTAGACCTAAAGGCACCTTCACATTGAAAATAAGAGGATGGAGGGGCGCCTGGGTGGCTCAGTCGGTTAAGCGTCCAACTTCGGCTCAGGTCATGATCTCGCAGTTTGTGAGTTCGAGCCCTGTATCAGGCTCTGTGCTGACAGCTCAGAGCCTGGAGCCTGCTTCGGATTCTGTGTTTCCCTCTCTCTCTTCCCCTCCCCTGCTCATGCTCTGTCTCTGTCTCAAAAATAAAACATTAAAAAATTTTTGAAAATAAGGGGATGGAGAACCATCTATCATGCTAACAGTCAACAAAAGGAAGCCATAGTAGCCATACTTATATCAGACAATCTAGACTTTAAAATAAAGACTTTATCAAGAGATGCAGAAGACATTATATCATAATCAAGGGGTCTATCCACCAAGAAGACCTAACAATTGTAAACATTTATGCACCAAATGTGGCGGCACTGAAATATATAAATCAGTTAATCACAAACATAAAGAAACTCATCAATAGTAATTCCATAACAGTAGGAGACTTCAACACCCACTCACAACAATGGACAGATCATCTAATCAAAATCAACAAGGAAACAATGGCTTTGAATGACACACTGGACCCGATGGACTTAACAGATGTATTCAGAACATTTCATACTAAAGCAGCAGAATATACATTCTTCTCCAGTGCACATGGAACATTCTCCAGAATAGACCACATACTGGGACACAAATAAGCCCTAAGTAAGTACAAAAAGATCGAGATCATACTGTGCATATTTTCAGACCATAATGCTATGAAACTCAAAATCAACCAGAAGAAGAAATTTGGAAAGGTAACAAATACTTGAAGACTGAAGAACATCCTACTAAAGAATGATGGGCTAACCAACCAGTTAAAGAGGAAATTAAAAAGTATATGGAAGTCAATGAACATGATAACACCACAACCCCAAAACTCTGGGACGCAGCAAAGGCGGTCATAAGAGGAAAGTATATAGAAATTCAGGCCTTCCTAAAGAAGGAAGAAAGATCTCAGATACACAACCTAACCTTATGCCTTAAGGAGCTGGAAAAAGAACAGCAAATAAAACCCCAAACCAGCAGAAGACAGGAAATAATAAAGATTAGAGCAGAAATCAATGCCATCAAAACCAAAAAAAACAGTAGAACAGATCAATGAAACCAGAAGCTGATTCTTTGAAGGAATTTACAAAATTGATAAACCACTGGCCAGTTTGATCCAGAAGGAAAAAGAAAGGACCCAAATAAATAACATCAAGAATGAAAGAGAGGAGATCACAACCAAGACAACAGCAATAAAAATAATAATAAGAGAATATTATGAGCAATTTTATGCCAATAAAATGGGTAATCTGGAAGAAATGGACAAATTCCTAAAAACATATACACTACCCAAACTGAAACAGGAAAAAGTAGAAAATCTGAACAGACCCATAACCAGTAAAGAAATTGAATTAATAATCAAAAATCTCCCAAAAAACAAGAGTTCAGGGCCAGATGGCTTTCCAGGAGAATTCTACCAAACATTTAAGGAAGAGCTAACACCTATTCTCTTGAAGCTGTTCCAAAAAATAGAAATGGAAGGAAAACTTCAAAACTCTTTCTATGAAGCCAGCATTACCTTGATTCCAAAACCAGACAAAGACCCCACTAAAAAGGAGAACTATAGACCAATTTCCCTGATGAACATGGATGCAAGAATTCTTAACAAGATATTAGCCAACCGGATCCAACAATACATTAAAAAAAGTATTCACCACCACCCAGTGGGATTTGTACCTGGGATGCAGGGCTGGTTCAACATCCACAAAACAATTAACGTGATTCATCACATCAATAAAAGAAAGGACGGGAACTACAGGATCCTCTCAATCGATGCAGACAGAGTGTTTGACAAAATACAGCATCCTTTCCTGGTAAAAACCCTCAAGAAAGTAGGGATAGAAGGAGCACACATCGAGATCATAAAGCCATATATGAACGACCCAATGCTAATATCATCCTCAATGGGGAAAAACTGAGAGTCCCTCTAAGGTCAGGAACAAGACAGGGACGTCCACTCTTGCCACTGTTATTCAACATAGTATTGGAAGTCTTAGCCTCTGCAATCAGACAACACAAAGAAATAAAAGGCATCCAAATCAGCCAGGAGGAGGTCAAGCTTTCACTCTGCGCAGATGATATGATACTCTATATGGAAAACCCAAAAGATTCCACCAAAAAACTGCTAGAATTGATTCATGAATTCAGCAAAGTTGCAGGATATAAAATCAATGCACAGAAATCGGTTGCATTCCTATACACCAACAATGAAGCCACAGAAAGAGAAATCAAGGACTTGATCCCATTTACAGTTGCACAAAAAAACATAAAATACCTAGGAATAAATCTAACCAAAGAGGTGAAAAATCTATACACTGAAAACTATAGAAATCTTATGAAAGAAATTGAAGAAGGCACAAAAAAATGGAAAAAGGTTCCATGCTCCTGGATAGGAAGAACAAATATTATTAAAATGTCAATACTACCCAAAGCAATCTACATATTCAATGCAATCCCTATCAAAATAACACCAGCATTCTTCACAGAGCTAGAACAAATAATCCTAAAATTTGTATTTTACCAGAAAAGACCCTGAATAGCCAAAACAATCTTGAAAAAGAAAACCAAAGCAGGAGGCATCACAATCCCAGACTTCAAGCTATATTACAAAGCTGTAACCATCAGGACAGTATGGTACTGGCACAAGAACAGACACTCAGATCAATGGAACAGAATAGAGAACCCAGAAATGGACCCACAAACGTATGGCAACTAATCTTTGACAAAGCAGGAAAGAATATCCAATGGAATAAGGACAGTCTCTTCAGCAAGTGGTGCTGGTAAAACTGGACAACGACATGCAGAAGAATGAACCTGGACCACTTTCTTACACCAGACACAAAAATAAATTCAAAATGGATGAAAGACCTCAATGTAAGACAGGAAGCCATCAAAATCCTCCAGGAGAAAGCAGGCAAAAACCTCTTTGATCTTGGCCACAGCAACTTCTTACTCAACACGCCTCCGGAGGCAAGGGAAACAAAAGCAAAATGAACTACTGGGACCTCATCAAGATAAAAAGCTTCTGCACAGCGAAGGAAACAATCAGCAGAACTAAAAGGCAACCAACAGAATGGGAGAAGATATTTGCAAACGACATATCAGATAAAGGGTTAGTATCCAAAATCTATAAAGAACTTACCAAACTCAACACCCAAAAAACAAATAATCCAGCAAAGAAATGGGCAAAAGACATGAATAGACACTTCTCCAAAGAAGACATCCAGATGGCCAACCGACACATGAAAAAATGCTCAACATCACTCATCATCAGGGAAACACAAATCAAAACCACAATGAGATACCACCTGACACCTGTCAGAATGGCTAACATTCACAACTCAGGCAACAACAGATGTTGGCGAGGATGCAGAGAAAGAGGATCTCTTCTGCATTGTTGGTGGGAATGCAAGCTGGTGCAGCCACTCTGGAAAACAGTATGGAGGTTCCTCAAAAAACTAAAAATAGAACTACCCTACGGCACAGCAACTGTACTACTAGGCATTTATCCACGAGATACAGATGTGCTGTTTCGAAGGGACACATGCACCCCCATGATTATAGCAGCACTATCAACAATAGCCAAAGTCTGGAAAGAGCCCAAATGTCCATCGATGGATGAATGGATAAAGAAGATGTAGTATATATATACGATGGAATATTAGTCAGCAATCAAAAAGAATGAAATCTTGCCATTTGCAACTACGTGGATGGAACTGGAGGGTATTATGCTAAGTGAAATTAGTCAGAGAAAGACAAATATCATATGACTTCACTCATGAGGAATTTAAGAGACAAAAGAAATGAACATAAGGGAAGGGAAACAAAAATAATATAAAAACAGGGAGGGGGACAAAACAGAAGAGACTCATAAATATGGAGAACAAACAGACGGTTACTAGAGGGGTCGTGGGAGGGGGAATGGGCTAAATGGGTAAGGAGCATTAAGGAATCTACTCATGAAATCATTGTTGCACTATATGCTAACTAATTTGGATGTAAATTTTAAAAAATAAGAAATAAAACAAGTTATAAAAGAAAGTACTATTAATACTGTTAATGAGGATATGAACTAACTTGAACTCTCATATATTACTGGCAGAAGTGTAAATTTTATGGAATATTCTTTGGCTATGCAGATGTATATCTATGATAAACTTAACCCAGGAGGTAAAAGACCTATACTTTGAAAACTATAAAACACTTAAAAAGGAAATTGAAGACAATGCAAACAAATGGAAAGATATCCATGCTCACAACTGGAAGAATTAATATTGTTAAAATGTCCATACTTGCCAAAGCAATTTCAAAGGATTTTGAAATCCTTATCAAAATACCAAGAGCAGTTTTTCACAGAAACAGAATAAAATACTAAAATTTGTATGGAACCACAGAAGATCCCAAATAATCAAAGCAATTTTGAGAAAGAAGAACAAATCTGGAGGCATCACAATCCTAGATTTCCAGATATACTACAAAACTATAGTAATCAAAACAGCATATTGCTAGCACAAAAATAGACACGTTGATCAGTAGAACAGAATAGAGAGCACAGAAATAAACCCAGGCTTAGATGGTCAATTAATCAATGACAAGGAGGTAGAAATATACAATGGAGAAAGACAGTGTCTCCAATAAATGGCACTGGGAAAACTGGACAGCCACATGCAAAAAAATGAAACTGGACCACTTTCTTACATCATACACAAAAATAAACTCAAATTGCATTAGAGACCTAACTGTGAGATCTGAAACCATAATACTCCTAGAAAAAAACACAGGCAGTCATCTCTTTAACATCAGCCTTAGCAACATATTTATGGGTATGTCTCCTAAGGGAAGGGAAACAAAATGAAAATAAATTATTGGAACTACACCAAAATTAAAATCTTTTGCAAAGTGAAGGTAGCCATAAAAAAAAATGAAAAGGCAACCTACTGAATGGGAGAAGATATTTGCAAATGATATATCTAGTAAGAAGTTAATATCCAAAATATATAAAGAATTTATATAATTCAACATCAAAAAACAAATAATCTGCTTAAAAATGGAAAGAGGACCTAAATAGACATTTTTCAAATAAGACATGCAGATGTCCAACAGGCACATGAAAAGATGCTCAACAAAACTAATCATCAGGGAAATGCAAATCAGAGCCACAATGATATATTACTTAACACCTGTCACAATGGCTAGTATCAAAAAGATAAGAAATAACAAGTGCTGGCAAGGATGTGCAGAGAAGGGAATCCCTGTGCACTATTGGTAGGAACATAAATCGATGCATCCACTGTGGAAAACAGTATGAAGGTTACTCAAAAAATTAAAAATAGTAATACCATATGATCCAGTAATTCCACTATTAAGTATTTAACCAAAGAGAAGGAAAACACTAATTTGAAAAGATAGGTGCACCCTCGTTTACTGCAGCATTGTTTACAATAGTCAAGATATGGAAGCAACCTAAATGTCCATTGATACATGAATTGATAAAGAAAATGTGGTATATATTAATGGAATATTTACTCAGCCATAAAAAAAAATGAGATCTTGCCATTTGTGACAACATGGATGAACCTGAAAGGATTATGCTAAGTGAAATAGGTCAGACAGAGAAACACAAATACCTTGTGGTTTCACTTACATGTGGAATCTAAAAAACAAAACAAATGAACAAACAAAAACGCAGAAACAGACCCATAAATACAGAGAAGGAACTGGTGGTTGCCAGAGGGGAGGTAGGGAGGGGGATGGGCAAAATGGGTGAAAGGGAGTGAGTGTTACAGGCTTCCAGTTATGGAATGAATAAATCACAGGGATGAAAGGTAGAGCATAGATGGTAGTTACAGTTGTAGTGAGCATAGCATAATGTGCAGAGTTGTCAATCACTCTGTTGCACCTGAAAGTAGTGTAACATTGTATGTTCACTACACTTCAATTAATTTTAAAAAGACACATTGAAAAATAAATCAAATTAAATTAATAAATTAATAAATAAGACACATTGAAACACTTCTCCATCTGAGGGCTTTAGAAGACCTAGAGTTGGGGGAGGGGGAAGAAGAAGCAACAAGTAATAGGGGTATGCTGGGACTCCTGGGGGTAAAAATGCCCTTATAGCCCACAAAGCCCTGGATAGAGTAGGTGCCTAAAATGTGCTTACTGGCTGAAGGAGAGGGTGGGGGAACTCGGGAATCAGCCTTTGTTTGGTTTCCCCACTTTTTTTTAGTATAGTTGACACATAATGTTACATTAGTTTCAGGTGTGCAGCATAGTCATTCAATGAGTTTATACATTATGCTATGTTCGCTACAACTGTAGCTATCATCTGTCACCATACACACTATTACAATATCATTGACTGCATTCCTTATGCTGTGCCTTTTATGTCTGTGACTTTTCATTCCATAACTGGAAGCCCATATTTGAAGGTGCAGATGGTAGAGGTGGTAGGGTGTATGATACTACTCGTACCCTTTCCCCCGCTGGCACCAGAGCCTACCTGACCCAAACTCAGAGTACTTAATGCTCATCCTTGCTCTAATTCCACATCATATAATTACCATTGGAAGTTGCTACAATTTATGACATCATGATTAAAAACATGAACACTGTTTCTGCCACTAACTAGCTCCCTGAGTTACTTAACTTTTCTGAGCCTCACTTTACTTGTCTGCTTCAAAAAATGGCTGTAAGATTAAATTTTAAAACACATGTAAAATTCTTAGGTCAGTCCTGGTATGCGGTAAGCACTCAGTAGTACCTTTTGATGGGTCTGTAGGCCAGGGGCTTTACACATATTATCTCTAACGATCTACACTCCTCGACTCCCTTTCCACCAGCCTCACCATGCATCCAGTTACCCTTAAGGTGCCCTGGACCCCCCACATTGTCTGCCCACCGCACCATTATCCAGTAGTCCTATGTGACTCAATTCCCCTATCTTTCCCTCCAAACTCAACAGCCCAACCTCCTATATCTTAGTCATTACCTCTTTTGTCCACAAGGTGGCACCAGAGAATGCGAGGAGCCAATGAGCTGAGCAAAACTTCCGAAGAGGCTTTTGAATTCTAAGAAGCTTCCTGGAGAACCAAATAAGACTTTCTTATGGAAGAAGAGGTTTTGTTTCTTGTTTGAAGCCTGCCCCAAACCATGCTGCATGGACCATCTTAGCCCATAGTCATGTTATAGCCTTGCCCATACTTTTCATTCATGCTTCCCTCACCTTACCTTTCCAGCATTTGGGCCAGGAGGGCTTTCAAGATAAAGTGTGTCTCTGAAACCCTTTAAAAAGGTTCTTTAAATCCTCTCAATCCTGTAGCTGGGAGACAGGTGCTCCACCTGCACTTCTAAGCTCTGTTTCCCCCAAAGTCACTCACTGGTACTTCCTGGAAGATGTCCCCTGGAAGATGTTGGGAAGATGTCCCAATGAGGTGGGGAGTAGCAGAAGGGAAGATAGATATGGCTGGTTCGATTTTCAAGTCACTTTGACTCTGGAATCCTCAAAATTTCTAGACTTTGAGCATTTTATCTTATACACTAGAACATTATTGGAATAAAATTTTATCCAAAGATAAGACAGATCATCAGTGGGGTAAAGGGTGGAGTAAGAGAATCAAGAAAATAGCTCTGAGAAAAAGAGGTGGCTAGATAGTGCTTAATATGATTCAGATTCTACAGCTATAAAACAGTAAATAGAATAGTCACTATCACATAAGGCTATTATAATTAATAAGAGAGTTACTCCCTGTAAAGCACATGTAACAGTACCTGGCATGTAGAAAGTGTTATTTTAATTTATAGAATTGTAGTATACACTTATACGATTATTACCAGTCCTTGATCACGCTGAAGCCCTCCAGACAGGCTGCTTTAGGAGCCTGAACTTTCCCTGGTTCACAGTTACTTCAGTGACTTCAGATTTCTACTCACCCTGAACTCTTTCTGATATACCACAGGATCTATGACATCCTCCTGGAAAATGTCCTTGTCGATTAAACCCCATTTGTAACTAAAATCAATGAGCAGCAATGGGGCTGGTGATGAATGAGCAGAGAGATGTCTCAAAAAGCCAACATATGGCCTATCTGTGGGACTAGCCCACTGTAGATGACAGAGTGAGCCATTTTTAGCACCAGCAAGAGATCTAGAACTTTCTCCCTGATCCCATTTTCCGCATTCCTTCCTTGTAGTAACTCTAGCTCCCCACACTGGCCTGAGCAATTATCCTTCACCCCACCACACCATGTCATCATGTACTGCTTTCTGTGACTCAATTGTTTATTTCTAGGAGGACAAGAAATGTGCAAAGTATGAAGTCATATAGTAAAAACCATTATTTTACAAAAAATGCTACAACCAAGAGCTGGGGGGAGACTTGCTTAAAGTCACGATGCTAGTATGTTTGTTTCTTCCAAAAGACTCTAGGCTCCTTAAGAGCAGGGACCGTGATTTCTACTTGATTAGTATTTCTCTCTACATAGCACTTTATACTGTAGAAAGCCAATGAGAGCATAGAAATAGAACTTGTCATCAAGTCAGAAAACTTGGGTTGTGAGCAGACATCACTCACTAACTGCATGTGCTAGGTTGAGTCACCATGCTCCTTACACTTAGGTTCTGCGTTTATAATGTGGGGCTAATCATCCTGACTTCTCTTCTTTACAGAACATGGTCAGGGTGAAGTAGAAGGATGGGCACAGGTGTTACCTATGGTCCATGAAGTGTCAGACAAACTAAGTCATTTAATAGATCTGAGCTAGGCATAAAGAAGCTACAAAATAAATGCTCTCTAAATGAATGGAAATAGGGCCACTGGCAAAGTGGCCAGGATGTCAGAAGCCAAGGGTACAGGCAAAGTGTCCAGAGACTTGGATAACTGTGTCTCCCTTTACTATCTTGGAAAAGGGATACAAGAGCAACACCCCACCTCCAGTTTGCCTGGGACACAGGCCCATTGTCCCAAACCTACCCTTACTGCCTCTCATGCAGTCTGCAACCTCTTCCACCTTTTCCGCTTTCTGGGTTCTTTAAAACCTTCTCGGGGAGTGAGGTTATAGTCTTCAGCCAAAATTCCCAATCATAGTAGCCCCCCACCTCTTCACAACTTACTATTATACACTAAGCGCAATGCAATGCACAATTCTGGGGTAGGGGGCCAGAGGCTCCATTATCATTGTCATTATCATTGTGGGCTATGTGACTAGCGCCCTCTGGTGCACAACTCCAGGAAAACAATGTGACAGATGCACCTGCGCATCCTCTTTATTCCTGTCTCTATGACCACACACAGGCTATCTCCTCTCCTAGCAATGTCCTATTCCCCTTTTCCCCACCCATTCAAACCCTCCCCATCCACGGAGGTCCTATTCAATGTCTAACACCTCCATGAATCTCTCTCTGATTTCTCTAGCCAAAGTTGACCTCTTGCTTCTATGAATATCTGACATGTCAAAAGTGCCATCCTAATTTATATAATTGTGGCACTACACTTATCTTATTATTAGCAGTTTTTGATCACACTGAAGCCCTCTGGACAAGGTGCTAACCCTTTACTGGCACTCAGTCACTTCAATCTGTCAAGATTCCTATTTACTACTCACTCTTAAAGTCAACATCCCACAATTTAACATGTTTAAATGTTCTCTTAGTTTCTTCATGTGCTTTAGTCTTCTCTCTGTAAGTACTAGAGGGCAGAGACCATGTATGATTCCTCCCGGTGTGGTGATTAACAGAAATAACGTACAGGAATAATAAGAGGTGCTATTTATTGAGCACTTATAATGGGTCAGGCACATCAAATGAGACATGCTTTAAATAAATATATGCCATTCAATTGTCATAGGAACTTCATGTGGCAGGTACTGTGAATCATTTTTCACAGATGAGAAAATTGAGGTTGAGAGAGGCCATTTGACTTGCCGCAGCCTAGAACCACATTCACTAGCAGCCTGGCTCCAGTGGTCATGCTAAATGATTATCCCACTGTTTCTCAAAATGTGGTCTGCATCAACCATCTGCATTAGAATTATTTCCGGTGCATGTAACAAGTAGTTACATGCCCCTTCGAGCTGAGCTGAATCAGAATCTCTGAGGATAGGCTCCAGGAATATTGGAGGTTTTGTCCAGGTAATCGACAGTAGACTAACGTTGGAGAACCAATGTACGATACTTAACAGCTACATGCTAGATGACACAGAATCGTGCATGTAAATGCATACCCACGCATGCACATAAATAAATATATACCCATCAACACACCCATTCAGTGAGGGAATATTTCTATGAGGTCTGCTTTTCCAGCCAAATCGTCACATCAAGAAATTCTCATAATAAATTCCACATTCCTGCCTCCATAGGAAAAATGGGTATGAAATTATCTTGGCCTTGCTAGTTCCCCACAGTGGAGGGTAGCTGGCTGGCTGCCCTGACTCACAGCTCATCCAGCCTCCCTGCCACCCTGCACACTGTCTGTGTAGTCTGTCCATTAAGTTATGCCATAAGCCAATTTCTAAAGATGGTGAAGGTACAAAGGAGACAGACACAATGCGTATCAAAATCTTTCCTTGGCTAATTCTTAGCTGTGTGGACTTGATCTTTCTTGCTTCAGTTTCTTTGTCTGTAAAATTGAGGTTATAACAATAATGGTACCCATTTTACAAGATTGTTATGAAGGTTAAATAAGCCAATACATTTAAAGAGCTTGAATTCTAAGTCTTAGAACAAGAACTTACCAAGTTGTACTCAATGTTAGTAGTACAGTAGCAGTGGTAGTTATCAGGTTTTGAGCTTAGCATCCAGACCCTGCTTCTGGCTGGATTACAAGTGGATCCCTAGATAGAGAACCCTAGTGAGCTTGTCAATATGGTGTGGGAGAATATTACCTTAAATATAAACCTAGGACAGGAGAAAAAAATAAAGTTATTATTTTGCTTAGCACTTCCTCCTGTGTCATACTCATTTAACTTAATATTATTTATTTTATGATATGCAGCTTTACCGCAAAAAAATTCAGTGCTCCCATTCCCTGGCCTTGGCAGATGTTTCCAGGTATGAGATAAAATAAGGAAGGTCGCATTAGAATGAGACAGAAAGGAGAAAGGATGTACATGTCCAAAATGCCTCATGTAGAATCCTTAGAGTCAGATATTTTCTGAAATCAGTAATTTGGCGGTATTTTAGACAGGTTATATGGTGAATATATGGTATGTTACACAACACCCTTGATTGGTGTTACAAACACGTTAGTATTTCATAGTAAAATGCAAAGTCACATAAATAGGTTAAGACTATAAATAGCATCATATAAGTTTAGGTCAAGTTTTGCTGCCTAATGAGTTTTGGTGCCAAAACTTATGAAACTTTTGGTTTTTACAAATTACTGAATTTGGGGATTACATAGTCCATGGTTGGGTAGGTCAAGAATGAGAACAAAGAAAAGTCACTGATATTCAATAACAAGGCCATGCTGAAGGCTCCTTAGTTGTGGATTGGAGGTCCATTTTGCACCTTCTCCAGCCAGAGATTACACACTTCCTCCAGCCTCGTGTCCCCAAAGTGTATATGACTTTGATTGTAGGGTTGTGGATCACTTAAGGCAAAGGTATTCCTACTATACACGCAGAGAACATGATCCTGGGATAGCAGCCCTTCATACACCAGGGCCAAGTGTTGACCATGGGTGGCATCAGGAAGCAAGAACTAGAACAAAGAGCTCTGATTTGCTTTTTTAATGTATTGAGTTCATGCACAAAATTTTATCTGGAGGAAGGATACTGCACTGTAGTCAAAGAATATGTGCAAACCATACTGTTGGAAAGTACATTGAATTGTATAACTGAAATTTTCTAAGAGAGTAGAACTTAAATGTTCTCACCAAAATAATTAATTAATTAATTAATTAATACAAACATGTTAGGTAGTAAATATGTTAATTACCATGATGAGGGGCATCCTTTCACAATGTATATATATATAAAATCATCACATTGTACACTTGAAATATCTTACAATTTTATTTATCAATTATACCTCAATAAAGCTGAAAAAAAAGAAAAGTGGGCCTCTGAGTTTATTCTATTTTGAGTTCTTGGATGCATAGACTCATGTATTTCATCAAATAAGGAAGTTTTTGGCCTTTATTTCCCCAAGTGTTCTTTCTGCTCCTTTCTCTCTCTTTTCTCCTTCTAGGATTACCACTACAATTATGTTGGTGTACTTGATGGTATTCTGTACGTCCAGTGGGAGTTTCCCCTGCCATACTGAAGGCAGAAACATAATCAATCCCTCTTGACCTCAGCATATAAACTTCCTAGGGGAAGATATGGATGCCTGATACAATGTCGATAAGCCAAGTCAAGACTGGACTGTGGAAATTATGGAAAGTTGGCTGTTAATTCCCTTAGAAATACTATTTGTAAGGCTGGTCCTTGGGCTAGACAAAAATGTGAGGGCCTATGTCAGTGATCATCTACCTTTTTTCCATCCGCCTTACCCATCATAGGTACAACACACCATCAGTAACTTTTATTTTACACTCAGGGAGGGATTCTCTCGGAGGGGGTGCCCTGCAGCTACATGTACTCCCATGGAGCTTGTTGTATAGCTCTTTGTGGGTGCTCTCAATTCCTCACAGGTTCAAATCACTGTAATAAATGACAGAATGGAAGCCTAACATATTCCTACCACTAAACCCTTCCCTACATCAGCCTTCACCAAGTCCAAAATGTCCATCCTGGAGGCTAAGGTATTTTGAGGCAGCATGATAAACTAGGAAGGAAAAATCTTCCACTGAGGGTCAGAGGTCAGAGAGGTTCTAATCTCAGCTCTGCCACTCATTAGCTGTGTGACTTTAAGAAAATCACCTAACCTCTCTGAACATGTTTCCTCAAGTGTGACAAGGGGATAATAAGAAGAACCACTTTACAGTTATGAGAATTAAATGAGACAAAGTTTATAAAATCAAGGGGTGAAGATGAAATATAAATCCCACAAGCTTATTATAGGCAAAGCAGTAGCATGTAAACAGAATAGGAGATGGAAATAAGATAAAGCTGGATTCAAAACCTGGCTCTGCATTTACTAGCTGTGTGACACTTTTGAGGTTTTTAAAGTAGCATTATAACTGGTTTCCTTGTCTGTATAATGGGAATAAGAACACTCATCACAAAGGACTGCCATGAAGCCTCAATAGGAGAATATAAGTAGAAACAAACATGTGCATACATCCCACCAATATTTATTGAACATACAGGGAATATGATACAATGAGATCAGTATGGTGTGGGGAAAGAAAGGGGGCGGAGGACTTGAGAAAGGGAGCTCAGGAAAGCCCAATGCTAGCACATAGAACATGATGGAAGAGCATCGCAAATTGGAGTTCCCATTCTTTGTGAAGTTTTCCAACTCACACTACTTCCACCCAGAAAACTTGTAAAAGTTTCTCTCCTTTAAGAAGCACATATCGGGGTACAAGTGGTCTGAAATGTTCATAGCAGCACTCTCAACAATAGCCAAATTATGGAAAGAGCCTAAATGTCCATCAACTGATGAATGGATAAAGAAATTGTGGTTTATATACACAATGGAATACTACGTGGCAATGAGAAAAAATGAAATATGGCCTTTTGTAGCAACGTGGATGGAACTGGAGAGTGTTATGCTAAGTGAAATAAGCCATACAGAGAAAGACAGATACCATATGGTTTCACTCTTATGTGGATCCTGAGAAACTTAACAGGAACCCATGGGGGAGGGGAAGGAAAAAAAAAAAAGAGGTTAGAGTGGGAGAGAGCCAAAGCATAAGAGACTGTTAAAAACTGAGAACAAACTGAGCGTTGATGGGGGGTGGGAGGGAGGGGAGGGTGGGTGATGGGTATTGAGGAGGGCACCTTTTAGGATGAGCACTGGGTGTTGAATGGAAACCAATTTGTCAATAAATTTCATATATATAAAAAAAACAAAAAAAAACAAAAAAAAAAAACAAGACTTTCTTAAATAAAGTACTGACAAAAAGAAAAAAAAAAACTGAGAACAAACTGAGGGTTGATGGGGGGTGGGAGGGAGGGGAGGGTGGGTGATGGGTATTGAAGAGGGCACCTTTTGGGATGAGCACTGGGTGTTGTATGGAAACCAATTTGACAATAAATTTCATATAAAAAAAAAAAAAGAAGCACATATCCTGGGATGACTCGGTAGCTCAGTTAAGCGTCTGACTTCAGCTCAGGTCATGATCGCACAGCTCATGGGTTCGAGCCCTGTGTTGGGCTCCGTGCTGACAGCTCAGAGCCTGGAGCCTGCTTTGGATTCTGTGTCTCCCTCTCTCTCTCTGCCTCTCTCTCTCTCTCTCTCTCTGCCTCTCTCTCTCTCTCTCTCTCTCTCTCTCTCTCATTTATTCATTCAGTGGTGCCTGAGTGGCTCAGTCAGGAAAGTGACTAACTTTGGGTGATGTCATGATCTCACGGTTCATGGTTTCAAGTTCCACATTGGGCTTTGCGCTGACAGTGCAGAGCATACTTAGGATCTTCAGGCTCCTTCTCTCTCTGCCTGTCCCCTGCTCACTCACTCTCTCTCAAAAATAAATAGACATTTAAAAAGTTTTTAAAAATTAAAATTAAAAAAGAAGAAGCACATATCTATTTTCCTGAGGTGCCGACTCCTTATTCACCAGTCCTTTCCTTTCCCTCTCAGTCTCATGTGCTCACCCTGCCCCACCAACATAAAATTCTGAAACACCAATGACACTGTTGGTCTTGATTCAGTAGTCAGCCGTTTGCCCTGGTTCCTTCCTTGTATCATGGCTGCTATTTCATTTGTAGGAATCTTCTTTCCTTTTAACCTTTTTTTATGACAACTTTATTCAGATATAATTAACAAACTGCTATCACACCACATCCTAAGCAGCTGGTCTCTTTAAGTCTGGTCAGAGACCAAGCTGCCAACACTGAATGCAGTTTCTGTGTTTAACCCTGGGTACCAACCACACACCTAACTAACCCAAGACATAGCCTGAGTGCCTAACTTTGGACTTGAAGTCTTAACCCTAATTTCACACTAAGCCTTTAGCCCTAGCCCCAAATGGAGACCTTAATTCTACCCATAAACTGAGCCTATTTCTGGCCACACTCCAAGGCCAGAACCCTGATTCAATGGAGTCCTTTAGTCCAGTCACATACTCACTACGTCTGGTCCAAGACTCAGTACCTACAATTGGTGTCTGATGGAGTCTCTAGCCTTGATCTCCTATTGAACCATAACTGTGGCCACTGATAAGCCCTTAATTCATGACACAGAGATGCAACCTATTATGAGACATAGCCTGTCACAAGCTGAGTCTCAAGCCTGATCTATACACAATGTGACCTAACTCTGGGATATACTTAATATCCTACACTGACCACAAAATGAGTGCTCAGCATAGATACTGATGGAGCTCTAGCCCTGATCACAGACTGAGGCTCTAACTCGGTCACAGCCTGAGATTTGATCTTGGAAACCAACCCAGCTACAATTTCCACAGACTTAGCACTAATCAGAAAATGACCCCAACACTGGCAACAGAATGACTACTAAACTTGGCCTCATGCAGAGACAAAAACACGTACAGAGACTGAACTCTAAACTTGGCCAAAGACTGTGCCTTAATCCTGGCCAAGAATTGAAACCAAATCATCTACAAAACTTGAGAATATATTCTGACCACATCATATGCCCTAATCCTGCCCACAGAACCCTGAACATAGCCACAGCCTGAGACTTAACTCTTTTCAAAGTCCCAATTATAAGCCTGGCCAGAGAGTTGGTTCATAAATATGACTACACAATAATCCACTGAACCTGGGACAGACTAAGCTTCATCACTGGCCACTGACTTGGCCCCCATATCTTATAGCCTCTAACTGGTTATAAAAGGAATCTCTGGCCACAGACTGAATTCCTGACTCTTACCACAGACTGACTACATAAGCCTAACCTCCAATGTGAGTTTTCACCCTGAAAGTGGAACTGGAACTGATCTCCCACAAATGGTTAATGACTGAGCCTGGCTTAATATGAGCCCCAGAATGAATCCCAGCTCCAACTACAGCTTCAACATTAACCCTAGCCGCAGACAGATTTCCAATACCAGAAACTGAACTGTTTGCTAACCCTGGGCAAGGACTGAACCCAAGGCTTGAAAATGAATTAAGGACAAAACAAAGCAAATATTTTTCATATTCTTTGTGTGAAACATAGCAAGAGATTTGACTTTAACCCTGAGCACATGCAACTCACCATGGCCAAAATCTGAGCCTTATTGCTGGCCACATACTGAGCACCACCCTGGGATAAAGAATGTAAATCTTGCCCACAGTCTGAGACCCAAAGACCGAACCCTATGCCTGTCTAAAGAACAATTCCTAACACTGCATGGTTGAACCAGAACCCTCCTCATATTATTAGACCTAATAACTGATACTGAGTACTACCCTTTGTCACAGACTGAGCCTTAAACCCATAAACAAAGTTCACTATGTTAGTGGCTACAGAGTGTGTCCTAGCACTAGCTTGCAGTTGAGCAATCAGCCTGGCCACAAACCTAATCCTAAATTGGGGAGTGATATACCCGTGACACTGGGCACAGTAGAGGCACTAAAAATTAGCACAGACTGAACTCTATTACTGATATCAGAATGCTTGCTACACTAGTAGCCAGAGTCTAAATCCCAAACTGACAACAGGATATGAACACTCTGAACTCAAAGCCTGGCAACAGCCTGAGACTCTAAACCTGAACACAAGCTGTTGTCTATTCTCACACTAACCTTATTTGTAAATTGGCAGGTAACATCAACAGCCTATCTGAGAAACATGTTTACTCTCTTAGCCCTAAAACCTTCTTCACAGTAAGCCTTAGTCTGGCTATTGGTAACCCCTAAACTTTGGTAAAAGCCTGATCAGATACAAACATCAGCTGCATCTCTATACATTCACCATGAAATCTCTGAAAATAAAATTAAGAAAACATCCCGTGTATAATAGCATCGGAATGATAAAATACATACAAATAAACTTAATCTAGGAGGTTTAAGACTTATACACTGAAAACTATAAAAACTTGATGAAAGAAATTAAAGTAGATCAATAGATACAGAAGCATCCCTGCCTCATGTATTGAACAATTAATATTGTCAAAATGTCCATACTACCCAAAGTGATGTACACATCCGATACAATCCCTATAAAAATCCCAATGGCATTTTAAGCAGAAATTTTATTTTCTTATTTTGTAATATATATTTAATGTTTATTTATTTATTTATTTTGAAAGAGAGAGAGAGCACAAGCAGGGGAGGGGCAGAGAGAGAGAGGGAGAGAGAGAGAATCCTAAGCAGGCTCGGCACTGTCAGTGCAGAGCCTGATGTGGGCCTTGAAGTCACTAAGCATGAGATCATGACCTGAGCCAAAATTAAGAGTCAGATGCTTAACCGGCTGAGCCACCCAGGTGCCTCTTAAGCAGAAATTGTAAAAACAATCATAAAATGCATAGGTAACTGAGCAGACAGTTCTCCAAATGGTCTTATACAAATGGCCAACAGGTATATGAAAAGATGCACATTGTCACTAATCATCAGGGAAATGCAAATTAAAACCACAGTGAAACATCACCTCACACCTGTTAGGATGGTTATTATCAAAAAGGCAAGGCACAACAAGTGTTGATGAGGAGGGAGAAATTTGAATTCTTATACACTGTTGGTGGGAACATGAAATGGTGCAGCTACTTTGGAAAGCAGTGTGGAGGTTCCTCAAAAAATTAAAAATAGAACTACCACATAATTCAGCAATCTCATCTCTGGATATATGTCCAAAGGAAATGCAATCAGTATCTAAAAAATATATTTATACACCAATGGTCATTGCAGCATTATTCACAATAGCTAAGATATAGAAACAACCTAAATGTCCATCAATAGATGAATGGATAAAGAAAATGTGGTATACAAATACAATGGAATATTATTCAGCTTTTACAGAATAAGGAAATTCTACCATTTGTGACAACACAGATGAATATAGAGGACCCTATGCTAAATAAAAAAGCCAGTCACAGAAGGACAAATACTGCATGATTCCACTTATATGAGAACTCTAAAATAGTCAAACTCAAAGAAGCAGAGAGTAGAATGGTGATTGCCAGGGGTTGGGGGCAGTGAGTATGTTTCAGTTTTGCAAGATGAATAAGTTCTAGATATCTCTTCTATAGCATAGTGTCTATAGTTAAAAGTATAGTGTTGTGTACTTTAAAATATGTTACAAGGATAGATCTCATGCTAAACATTTTTACCACAAAACACACACACACACACACACACACACACAGAGTTTTGGAGGTGATATGTTAGGGCCTTGATTATGGTGATACCATAGGTATACACATAAGCCCAAGCTCATCAAAATGTATACATTAAATATGTGGAATTTTTTGAGTATCAGTTATATCTCAATATCACTTTTAAAAATTGGATGGGGAATTGCCCATGATTTTTGTTTTTAATCAGGAAAATAAACTTTTCCATAAATCAAACCATATTTCTTTCTGTGCCTCATTGATTTAAAAGAAAACACCTGATAAAATGTAGCATTAGCTTTGAGAGTCTGTCCTTTGAGGAAGATATGGAAAGGAGATATTTTAAAGGTACTGGGCTAAACAATCAACAGTATTGCCACAGCAAACCAATATCCTTATTAAAGGGCCTATCTAAAAATATTTCATAACTTGTTGCCCCAAACCTCAATCCAGCTACTGATCATTATAAGCCTCCTTAAACTATCTAAATAAGCAAAGACTAAGTGTACTGTGTATGGGATAATATTGCAATTATACAGACCAAAATGTTAATAGACAAATAAAAGCTTAATTAGATAGCACTACTAGCAGCACTCAGTGAGCAGGAACTCTATACAAAGTCAAAATGGGACCACTACCTGCATAATAAACTCTGACACAGGCCAAGTTGAAGTGCTAACACAGGTCACTGACCGAGCCATGCTCTGGCCACGGGATAAGGTACAACACTGGCCACTGGCTTAGCTCCACAGAATATTCCTGATAGGGGCTATCGACAAAGACAGAACACTGAGACTGGCTAAAGCCAGAAATTACACTTTGGGCTTACTCTGGCCAGATATGCTCCCAAATCCTGTTCATATGCTCAGTTGAAATCCCAGCCACAATTGATACTCTCATATTGTCCACAGATGAAATGCTAACGTTGCTCTCAGACAAAACTCTGGGGCACATCATAGGTGATGGTGTAAAATGGCAAAAGACTAAATATTAAATTTAGACACTGTGCCTTAACACTGACCACAGCCAAGAATCCACTCTAACCATGAACACTAATTGTAACTTTACCTGATAAAAGACTGAACATAACTCCTGTTCAAATTCTTGTTTAGCCTTTTCCAAGACAACAAAATCAGCATGAACAGCATCTTCTGGCAGAGCCATAACTGGTCTTTGTTGAATTCCAAGCCTAGAGAAAAAAGCGATTCCAATGCTGACCAAAAAGCGAAAGTCAAACCTTGAGCTGAGCCCTATCCTTGGGTGTCTCTCTGAGGCTGGTCCACAGACAGCACTAACAAGAATAAAACCTCTTCTTACATACAGACTAACTAGTAATACTGGCTAAAATTTGAACCCAAATCTTGTACATTGGCTTCACAATGAGATATAATTCAAGCCACACTGGACTAATGACAGCTTCCGAGTGAACTTTCATACCAAAGACTCTGACCCTTGACACAGATTGAACCATAGCTATACCTCTGGGGACTGATGTTGATGTCAGACTAAGCCCTAAATTTGGTACCAGGGTCCTCTAGCAAGGGATCCACACTGACTTATAAAGATAGCAACAGAATGATTAAGCCTTAATCTAAGCAAAAACTGAAGCCAAACACATTCCACATTCATAAACCTGAACCGTGGCCAAGACTTGAGTTTTACACTATCTGTTGACAAAGCCTTAACCTTGGCCTACTGACTGATCTATAATTCCAGTCACACTAACATACCCTGGGACATTATTTCACAAATTTGTCTTCTTATACTCAATTATTTTTTTCCTAAATGTATTTTCAAGCATACTTTTTACCCACAATAGATCAAGAGTCTCACCTTTGTATGTATAATACACATATACACACATATCCATTCTAATAAGACTTGCAGAAATATTACTTGTCATAGCTATATATTTTCATTATTAGTCTTGTTAATTCATTTTTTCCCTATTAGAATATGAGCTCCAAAGGGAAGGGATGTTATGTGGTTTTTTCCCCTACTTCTCTGTTCCCAACACCTTGAATTATGCCTGGAATGTTGCAGGTACTGAACGAATATTTGTTGAATGGATGAATGAGTAGTTCCATGTTACTCTTCTGTCCTCTTTTTTTTAAAAAAAAAATTTTTTTTCAACGTTTATTTATTTTTGGGACAGAGAGAGACAGAGCATGAACGGGGGAGGGGCAGAGAGAGAGGGAGACACAGAATCGGAAACAGGCTCCAGGCTCCGAGCCATCAGCCCAGAGCCTGACGCGGGGCTCGAACTCATGGACCGCGAGATCGTGACCTGGCTGAAGTCGGACGCTTAACCGACTGCGCCACCCAGGCGCCCCATTCTTCTGTCCTCTTGTTTGACCTCTCTGTGTTATATTCTAGTAGTTACACTTTATTTTCTCTTGGTTCGCCTATCTGGCCATTTCTTCTCAGCCTCCTTTGAAGGCAAGGAGCCTTGACTTCCTCTACCTACTACTTGAATATCGTTGTTTTCTAGGGTTCCATTCTTAATCTTTGTCCTTCTAAAAATTACTATTCTAAACACTCTCCAAGTGAAATTTAATCCATATTTATTTATTTACTTGCCAGCTATATACTGTTGTCTCTCAAATGTTTAGTTCCAACCCTGACCTCTCTCCTATGCTTCAGACCTACACCTCCTAGCAGCCTACTGGGTATCTCCACCCCAATGTTCCATAGACTCCTCAAATTTAAAGTGTCCAAAACTTAATCTCTCCTACCCATCACAAAACTTGCTACTCTTTCAGGCTTCCCTAATTAAATGAGTGGTACTACCACATACTCAGTCTTCCAAATCAGATCTTGAGAGTAACAATAGACCCCTTCCCTTTCCATATCCAAGTTATCACCAAGTCCATCTGATCATACCATGTCCTTGCTTAAAATCCTTTAATGGTTCTCCACTGCTTTCAGGTTAAATTTTGAACTCATTGATATGGCCTCCTATTCCTTCCTGTTCTAGCTCCTGCAACGTGGAACATCTTTTTTGGGGAGTAGGTGTGGGGGGAGAGTGTTCTCTGCACTCTCTCACATTCTTACTCCTCAGTATGAAATATGGTTGATCTCCCTACCCCAAATAGCTTACTAGTCCTTCAAGTCTCATCATTCAAGATGGCTTCCTCCAGAAGTGGAATGAGTTCTTCCACTTCTATGGTCCTGTTGAACCGCATGTAGACCTTTTTAGAGCACTTTGCACAATGTATACTCTCTCTCCTGTCCTAGATTGTGAACTACATATGAGCAAGGGCTGTTTTCCAATTCTGTAGCAACAGTGCCTAGTCCGGAGCCTTGAACAAAGCAGTTTGCTGAGTATAAATTATTCAATCTATTAAGTCCATTTATTCCTTCACTTGTCTTTTAAAATTTTAGGCAATTAATTACCTTAGCAAAATGCAATTCCTCTTTCTTTGCATTCATTCCACTTGTGAGTGAAAAGGTTGTTCTAATGAGTAAAATTGTAGTAACCCAACTGTAATGATCCTTTCGGCTATTAAGGATTCACCTCTGGAAAGGAAAAAAAAAAGTCAAAAATTAGGAGTAAAATTAGCCTTAATAAGCCACCATTTTCCTCAACCTTTAAATCACTTGAAAGTGCTAGTGGTCTCCATCTATTTATTTATCCGGCTTATTAACACATCTTTACTAAACAATAGTTTCTTAAAGAAATATACATTTATTGCTTATTCAAGTTGTATTCTCTATCTGTTCTAAATTGTTGCATGACATCAGTGATGTGGCCACTGTTCTTCATGGCAACAATGTGGCTTCATTATGGGTTAAATGGGATTCTTCTGGGCTGGCTTTGATCACATTTATATGCCTATTATGCCCTACTTCAAAAGGAAAAATATGATACTCAATTAGAAACACAGTATACATTTTCTCTAGGACCTTCGAAGTGATTCTAATGCAGATGGTTCACACAGAATACACTTTAACAGTTTTAAAGGACCAGTTACAATTCAAAGGGAAAAATGTGATACCCAACTGGAAACATAATATACATTTTCTCCAGAGCCTCTGAAGTCATTCTAATGCAGATGGTTCACATAGAACATACTCTGACAGTTTTAAAGGACCAGTTACAATTGTAAGCTTATCGGAACATAATATTTTTAAAAAGTCATTCAATCAAAAGTCAATGAGAATTTTAAATCATGATATAAAGTGCCCCCCCCCAAACGCGAAGAGCTTAACCAAAAGGTAAAATAAATCTAGAACCTTCATCTAACCCCACAAGCACAACCCCATACCCCAAGAAGGTAGATTCTGTAGGACAGTACACTGCAAACTACAACACCCAGAATACCCTCCTCCATCTGAACTCAGGGGACGATCGGACTGGATGAAGAAACTGTGGGTATACCGAAAGAAGTGCCTCGACTTCATCTCCCACAATCCCCTGCCTTCACCTGAGTCTCTCCGCCAATGCCAATATTGGATACCCCAGGAAGACAGCCTCCAGCGACCTGAAACTACATTTCCCATGAGGACAAGGGCTTGGGCCTCCTGCTGCCCTGGTGACCAGTAACCAATAAGAAATGCTGCAGCGGCCGCGATGTGGGTGAGAGTCCAGCCCTGGGCCCGAGTGCCGGGCCCAAGCCGGCTAGCGAGAGGCGGGGAGTTCAGAAGACAGTTGCGTGGTGTGGGGCGCGGCGAGGGCACTACGCTCTCAGAAGCTGTCACGCCGGCCCGATTTTCCGCGGCAGTATAAGGAGTAGCCCCTTCGGTAGCCGGGGAGCTGGAGGTCAGAGAGGCAGAAAGCCCGAGCGGCTGTGGTTGGGGAGTGTGGGACCGAGGGGCCTAGGGAGGAGGGTGCTTCCGGGCCGTTGTCTTCGGCGCCTGACTCCGCCCAGCTCCGCCTCTGCCGGGGAGGGGGTGTCGGGCCTGGGAGTCGGGGGTGGGCTGCTGAGCCCTCCGCGCCCGTTTCCTGGAGCTTGGAACCTCGGGAGCGCGCGCTCTCTATTTCTCCACCTAGTCTGCAGTCTTTAATCCCCCAAAACGCCATCGTGTATCCTCGCTCCCGTCCTGTGCCTCCTCCGAGATCTGAAGTTAGGGTTCTTGACCAGGGTCTTCCCTAGGCGGCGTCTGGACTCCCCTTACTACTTGGAGGAGTTGGATGATCTCTTTCTTCGCTTCCCTCAATTTACATTTCAGATTTGGGCACACACCCTTTCTAACGTACACACTCCCCAATTTTCTCTGGGGTGTGGGAATTCCTCGCACGCTCAGGGCGTGACTTTTTGTCCAAATTTCACTTTTTGCTTCCTTGCTGGTGATATAAAGATCGTCGCCATCTCTTTATTGGCCCTTCCAACCACCCGCCCCTGCCCTGACCAGATCTTTGGAGTGGAAAGGGTTTCTCCTTACAGTTCAGTGCAGTGTTCTGGTGAGAGTCAAAGGCAAGTTAGACCGATTTTAAAAACCAAGCGCTATCGAGGTTTCTAACACTACTCATAACAGCACTAAGGTTGAAAAAGATTTAGGGGGCACACAGACTGTGGAATAAAGTAGACTGTGCGAAACAGACTGTATTAATTATTTTATTATTACAAACGCGTGCAAAAAGTTTCTAATACTGATGGGCTTGGGGGTTGATATACGTAAGGAAGGTCAAGCTTAACCCTGGAAATGCTGTAGTTTTGAAATTGTCATCTTCCAGACCAATCCGGGTATGCTTTCTGGAGGACTTGAATTTTAATTTTGGCTCCAAAGGAGTAAATGGGATTTGAAATGGGCAAAGAGGAGGGAGAATGTGCTTTCTGGAACTGGCGTTGGAATCTGAGAAGGGTATATAGAAGAGGGAGCATTTTTATGAAGGGTGGGTTTGCCTGACTGCAATAAAAAGGTGTCATGAAAGAGATTGGGGTCATAATAACAGGACACTTTAAAGCATCCACATAATTTGGATATTATTCTGTATCAAATAAAACTAAACACAAAAAATTAAGATTGGGTGATTTTTGTTTTTTTCATCCTAGGGGAACCTGATTTGAGATCATTTCTTGGAGAACACAAAGAAGTGTGGTGGTATGTTCCAGGTGTGAGTTTAATTTAAACCCAAGAAGAACTTTACCTTATAGACCGTTCTGTTTGTGGCTATTCTTAGCTACACTTCTATAGTTGTCATTTTAAAGCCTGGTGACAAATTTATTAAGAAATGTATTTGCTCTCCTTATGCATCGTATTATCTGAATTGTAGTCATTTCATTGGGTAACAATGACTCCTATTTATTGAGCCCATATAATGTTCCAGGTGCTATCATAAGCACTTTGTTGCATTATCTTAAGAGTCTTATGAACTAGGTACTATTTTCCCCATTTTTCTAGAAGAGAAAACTAAAACTCAGAGAAGGTTGTTTAACCTACCCAAAGTCACATAGATTGTAAGGAGTTGAGTTGGGATTTTGGTATATAGATTTCTGGCTCCAGAGCCCATGCTCTCTCCACCATGGTTTGTTAGTCCCACTGTTCAATTTTCTTCTTGACTTTCTGTTTGTGGTAAGGAAAGATTATTGTCAGGTGTAATTGGTCATCCTGGCAGAAACCCAAATGATTCACTTTTAGTCTCTATGTCAGTATGTGTATGCTGTAAAGTGGCTGCCAAAACTGAATTAGCTTCACTGTTATTGCAGCCGTAGCTAATTGTGTCTGCCAAAACTATATGGCTATTTCTGAATCAGGTGATTCTCTTTAAAAAAACGTGCCTTACATGTAAGCTATTTGGGCCTAGATAGTCCTTTAGGTTTTATTTTATTATAGCTTTTATTTTAAGTGACTTCCTAGATCACTAGGTCTCCTCCATGACCTTTGCTCACAGGGATTATTCAGGATGCAACAGAGTATGAGAGCTTTTCCTGGGTGTAGCTGGGGAGATATATGCCCATAATTCTGAGATAATGTAGCGTGTAATATAACACTAAGAAGTACAAAGTGCTATCAGAAGAATAAAGGAAGCAGTGACTAACTGTAAGGGAGAATCAGGGAGAAGCCTTCTGTGAGGAGGTGACATGACAGGTCTTGAAGGATAATGAGTTCACCAGGCAGAGAACAGTAGAGGGGAGGCATTCCAGATTAGAGAGACAAGTCTGTGAAAGACATTGGGCTGTATAAAAGCAAACCATGTCCCTTCAATATTTTGGAATTCAGCATGACTAGGGTATAGATTGTTTGGGGAAATGAAGGTATAATGGTAAAAGAGTCTGGAAAGATAGATTGGGTCTGATTTGTGAAGTTCCTTGAATGCAATGTTAAGAAATGTGGATGTGCTTCCATAGGCTATTGTTTTTCAAACTGTAGAGCATCTACCACTGGTGGTTATGTTGTACTCCCACAAATATTTTAAATTTCAGTAATTATATATTCTAATGTGTCTCATAAAAGGTAAAGCTGAACTACATCTTTAAATGTAAGGTTGCATAGGAAATGGCTTAGGAAAAATATAAAGTGAACAAGTTTAAAGTTGATTTAAAGACAAATGTTAAGTAAATAGTAGTACCCATGATGTGTGACTATGATAATACTCAGATGACTCAAATTTGGGAAGTACTGATAGTAGACAATAAAAAACATTAATATATTTTAGAAGATGAGCACCATGATGAGGTTTTTACTTTAGAATGTACTGGAGTGGGCCATGACCAGTTAGGAAGCTAGAGATGATGAGGACCCAAGGTAGCCACATATGAGAAGAGGCAACAGATATGAGAGCCATTTAGGAAGTAGAATTAGTAGGACTTGGCTGACGGGAATATTATTATTCTATCAATGTCATCAGAGTTATTTTTTAAAAGTCTATATGTCACTTGCCTGTTATCCTTTAATTCTAAAATGAGCATATTATTGCTCAAATCGGGCCATGTACATATATGCATTAAGGTAACAGTGGAGGCTGTTTTCACAAATGGGTTTGGATTACACACAAGCATCCTCACTGCCTTACTGAGTGTCCTTAACACCAGTGGCACAAATTTCCAAAGCACTGGTAAGGAATATGAGTATGATCTGTGACCCTTACTCATCTGAGGAACTCCTCCTTCAAGACTCAGCTCAAATATCCACACCTCTTTGAAGCCTTTCCTGCAGCTCTCCCTGCCCTCCCCCACCACACACAAACATATACAAGCATACACAAAACAGTGTTAGGCTCATGGCTTACATAGAACCCTGCAGTTACCTCTGTCCTAGGCTGTACCACACTAGTGTATCAGTCTGTGGATGTGTCTGTCTCTCCCCAAGACTATGAGCTCCTTGAGGGCAGTAGCCAGGTCTCATTCATATCCACACCCATAGCATCCAGAACAGCACTTGGCATGTGGTAGACACCTAACAAATGGTTATTGGATGAAAAACATGCATAAACATGAATATAACTCAGAACTTTGGTACCAAAATGCCGAATGTTACGAAAAGATTAGCTGTTTGCTACATTAGCTACTTTGGCTAAACAAAGCAGTAAACTAAAGTCACCTGAATGCAGAACTTCTCTAGAGGCTTCTTTTCTTTTCATTTAAACTCCCCCCCACCCCGAGTCTCCTATGGTCACCTTACCTTTTTCTTTCTCATCATTTATCCACCCAGCCACCTGTTCCGTAGGCCTGCTCATTGCTTTGCTCTTCTTGACACAGTTCACATTGCTGCCTTCCCAATACTCTGCCAAGGATCTGTCCCTCATTTCCACCTACAATCCAGTTGACTCCATCCTTGAAATCACTCTCAAATGGGTCTCCTACTTACAGATACTGCTAGTGGGACTGTAATTTGATACAGCCCTTCTGGAGAGAAATTATCAATGTGGATTAAAAATATTAAAATTGGACATAGCTTTCAACCTACCACTTCAACTTCTAAGGCTCTATGCTAAGGAAATAAATGTGGTGTTTCCAAAATTTTATTTCTCGGAATGTCTATCCCAGGGTAAAGAAAGAAAATAGCATTTTAAATGTCCGTAATACCAGAGATTTTGATTAAATTAATTATCGTGTATCTGTAACATAGATTACTATACTAAGTAGCCATGTAAGTGGATGTTACTAAAAAATATTTAATGATGTTGAAAGTTGTTTATGATATATTAAGAGAAAATTCACATTATAAAGCTGACAAATCCCAGTTTAAACGCATACACATGTACATGGGCACACACACACACACACACCCTATGTGTGCATACATAGGAAATCATTATCCTATAATGTTAAACACAGAAAAAAATTCAACAGAGGTTTGCTATAAGTGGTAAGATAACATGAGTCCTATTTTTAACCTTTTGCATATTTTTTAATCATCTGTAATAGTATATTTGTTACTTAAAAACATGTTTTCCACATGTGTTCTATTATTGCCTTAGTTTGGGGTACACCTCTCCCCAGCACACCCTGCAACACACCCACAGCCCCCCCCCCACACACACCCCTTCTAGACTGGATTACTACTGTCTCCAGCCTGCTTTCCTTCCAATCCATTCTCCACCAGTGCTGACAGAATGTTTTTTCTAAATCACAAATCTGAAGCTATCCAGCTCTGCCCATTGTCCTCAAGATAAAATCCAAACTTCTTAGACTAGCTTATAAAACTTTTGAAAATCAGCTCCCTGCTTTTCTCTCCAGTGTCACTTTTTCCTCCTATGGTTTACTTTTTCTGGTGTCTTAGGCCAGTACCTGGCGTATAATAGGTGTTTACTTAATGCTAGCCAGATGTTGATGCATATTGTATGGGTTAACTATTCTGTGCCAGGATTTCATTTCATTCTCATAGTAAAAATATTAAATACATACAGTAGTTATCCCTATTTTACAGATGAGGAAAATTAGTTAAATACATAAAAGTGGGAAGAAAAATCATTATGATAAATAACATTTTTCAAAGGAAAAATTAAATCCCCCCCTGCTGTATAACACAGCTGTATTTGTTTTTCTGCAGCCCCTGCCAATCTTAGCATGCACACAGACTTTGTTCATTCCCTTGGGCAAGTTATATGTGACCACGGCATAACAAGAACAGTCCAGACTGACATGATCTCACCATGTCACAGTTCACATTGTGCTAATGTACAGAGCTCTTTTCTTTGTGTACATAACACTTCATGCAGGACAGACAGAAGAGCTCCGATTGCTCTGTTTTTCTTTCTGTTTTGAAATTCTATGTCTTTAGGGATGGGGATGTCAGTAGAGAGCTACAGAAAACTGTGATAGAATTGAATGTACAAGAAACAATGTGTCTCATGGGAGCCAATGTCATTGGTTAATTTATTTTTTTAAATGTCATGTAGATGTATTTTCCAGCAATCTCTCCCCAGGGAAGACCTTGGTTGAATCCAACTGTTAATCCTATTTACAGAATGCAGCCCATGCATGCACTATATTCCTGCATTGTTAAGTGATTTTAGACATATGTGGTGGATTACCATAACGACATACAATCAGGTGAATATGGGATATCTGATTTTCTCTACAAAATATATTAGTGTTCATATTGTCATTCAGGATCCTGCAGCGTGGACTTTCCTTCATTTGCCTTACAAATAATTCCCATTGTGCAAAAATGGATGCTTTTAAAGGACAGAAGTCCTAAGCACAAATCATTTGAATAAAATGACTTTACTTTGTAAGGAATTGTCACTGTTAAATACTTCAAGAAAAAGAATCTATACTTCTCTTGTTCCATGAACAAATAAGTTGAACATAGAAATTACAGATAGAGTTTCAATTCATTTGCCGAATTATTGTGGGCTTATTATGTGCAAAGCACTCTGTTAGACACTGCCCTGGATACATATAAATACCTTCTTGTAATGCCTTCCAGACAGAGAGACAGAAACAGAGATTGATCTCGTGTACATACAAGAATGAGTGTGCAAGAGGAAATGAAAGAGAAGATTTTAACAAGCAGGCTTGTCATATAAGTGAAAATCTATGCGGCTGAAAGTTGGGATATGTACCAGTAGGGACTTACTCTTTTTTTTTTTTTCTCTTTCCTCTGTGGGACATATGGGCAAAAATAAGCTACCAGATAGCTGATAAGCAAATGATCTACTTCTCTGTTTACAAACAGTTTGAGAGAAGGAACAGTGACTTTCTGTACGTCTAGCCCTGCACAAGCCTGCTAGTGATGTTTTGAGAGTTATGACTATGTCAGCTTCTCCAGGGTTTCTCTCTGCTGCAGAGATTTGGCAGACACCTCAGACAAATTTTATGTCTCTTAAATCTTCCTCAAGCTAGGCTTGGCTCATAGATTTATATGTACAACAAAAAAGCGAAATGTTTACCAGTTTGACATTTTTGAAGATCAAAACAGACTAAGTTTTTTTTTAATTCCGCATACACCTCAGTTTAGTCTACAGAAGGGGCTAATTGCTTTTGCTATTTGTTTAAAAACAGCTGAAATGTTTACTTTGCAGAAGTGGCAGTGGATCATATGTCTAAAGATTTATACTCCAAGCCTCAGTGTTGCTTCCTCTTTCTTGTGCCTACAGGCATCAAGTTTTGCCAAAGTCTTCATTTTTTTTTTTTGCCTTTACTGTTACATAATATAAACCAGTGCAGGATGGGAGGTGCTAGGAAATATATTAGCAATCTAGGAGAAAAATAAAAGATCATTTTTATTAGCTCTGCTCGGCCCCCTTTTTGGCTCTCAGTTTTTCAGTGGTTCCTTACCCACAAAATATTGTTCCTTGGCATAATAATGACAGGTGAGAATGTGAACTGGGGAACTTTCAGTGACTATCCATTAACAAGTCTGGTCCAAATGTATCTGTAGGCAGAGCACAAATGAAAGTTTGGCTGTAATTCAGAAGAATCAAAACACTGTGTGGAGAATGTTATATAAACAACTTTCCTTCAGTGCTGAATTATGAAAGGTAACGATGGGGAAATCCCCACTAAGGGCCCTTCCTGTCCGCTCCAGCTGCCCTTCTTTTTAGTCAGCAACAGCTGCCAGTAAGAGCTTCCTGGGGTAGAAAGGTCCCACAGGAAGACCCCATAACCTGTCCTCCTACCACTTCTGCAGTCAAGTTCTCAGACATACTTCACTGGGATTACTTTGGTCACACAATATTCTAATTTTTACCTTTCAAGAGATGCTGAGTTTGAATTCAAGGAGCACTTGATATTCAAGCTCATTTATTCAATAGACATTTGAGCACATACACAGGACCAAACCCTATGGTAAGTGCTAGGAGTACAGTGATGAACTAGAAGTAGTCCCTGCCTACCCTTAAGGAACTCACAGTTAAGTGGGGGGAGATAGACACCTAAATCAATAATTATATTACAGCGGGAATAGTATATTACTCTAGATAAGAAATACCCTGGAAACATGATGGAGGGAAGAATTATTGCTGGAGGTGGAGAAGTCACAGACCAGAGTCTACCTGTTCTGAATCACCAAGGATGAGTGGGCATTGCCTAGAAACGAGGTGAAAAAAGATGTGGTGGGCAAGGGTTCCAAGCAAAGGGACCACCGACACATGTGAAGCAGTCACATGTGTGAGAATGGATACTTTAGGAAAAGGTAAGATACTGTGTGTGAACCACTGGGAGTTGGGTGAGGGGGACAGGATAAGAATCTGGAGACAGGTCTGTGTCCAGTTGGTGAGGGAAGTCTGCCTGCTAAGGAGCTTGGCCTTTATAGGCAGGGGGGAGCCAGCTCAGAGTTTTAAATGTGGGAATCGCATGATTGGATTGGAAGATGGGCTTTATAGGGGGGAAAAAAACTAGAGACAAAGTCCACCTTATAGTTTGGCAGTCTTTGAGAGGTCTTACCCTAATCACTTGCTGCTATTCAGCAATACCGTCTCCATTAGGTTTTCTTTCAGTATCCAAAAATCACTTTGAACAACAGTTTCCTTCTACACATATGACATACCTTCCTGTACTCCTTCACATGTTGCTTAGCTGAATATTCATTTTTCCAACTCAAATCAATTATCTCAGTAGTGATTGGGGCTTGATTACCATGAAGGAAAGCAGAGATTCAAAGCTTAGCAACTTAGTTTAAAAAACTATATGAGGCTTATTTATTGCTTACTGAGTCAGCAGGGCTAAGCTGAGAGCTGGGCAGTTCCCCTCGGGAGCTGGGGGAGGGAAAGGAACAGAGGCTGAAAAGATGACAAAGTGGCTGTTAAAAAAAAATGGGTAGCATCCAGAATGTTGAAAATCCCTAAAGGCCACATCCAGATATGGGAAATAGAAGGGTCAGAAGTATATGAATAGAAAACAAATATGTGTTGAAGGTACCTGTGCTCAAACAGATTATTACTGTGTAGCCAATGTGTTTTAGAACATGTTCTTTCCCTGACTCAGATACTGTAAATGGTTTCCCATTATCCATAGGATGAAGTCCAAACTCCTTAGCGTGGCCTTCACTACTTTCCGTAGTCTGGCCCCAATCTACCTTTCCAGTCTTCATACTTCTCTTAACAGAATTTCTCTGCTCTAGCCAGCTACCCTTTCAGACGCTGCTTTGGCATTCCCTCACCTGCACTGTGAGTCTCAGGACAGGGATTATGTTTTTTGTCTCTGAATCCCCCAGAATGCCTAGCATAGTGCGTCTTGCATATAGTAGGCACCCAAGGTAGATCTGTCGGTTGATTATTGCCCCCCACCTTCATTCTTTCCAATTTCTCTACTATTATTGACCCAATATCCACTCTACTAAAAATGGCAAATGAGACATTAGGTAAAAGGGGCCAGTGTTAACAAACTATCTTTTAACTTTCTATTTTAAAATCATTTTAACTATAGAAAAATTTCACAAATCATATAGGACTGTCATCTGCCATCCACTCAGATTCACCAATTTTTTAACATTTTTCCTGATTTCATTATGCTTCTTTATATAAATATGATATTTTGTTCTGAAATATTTGAAGTTGAAAAAGCTATACCCTTTACCCCTCTCCTTTATCCTCAACCTTTTATGATGAAAAAATTTAAATATACAGAAAATGTGAAAGAATTGTACAGTAAATACCCCCTATGCACACCATTTAGATTCTGTAATTAACACTTTGTTCTATTTCTTTTATCACCCATCTCTCCATTTATACAACTTTTTATGCATTTCAAGTAAAGTTGCAAACAACTGTACATTTTTTTCTAAATTCTTCAGTATGTGTGTCATTGACTGGATGAACAAACTACTTTGTGCTCTGAAATCAACCGAATCATCTTGTTTTAGCTGCATTTACTGTATTGCCAAAACTCCAGTCTACCTGTGTATCTTAGATCTATTTGGCCATGGAACACATGTCTCTTCAATTAACTTTTAGATGTCCCTCTACTTTACCTAGTGCAGTGCCACACACACATTCCATAAATACCACTGGTTGCTCATGAACAGAGACAGAGCTAGAGCCATGAAAAGAATCACAGTAAAACTAGAATAAACCAAGGGCGGACGGGAGTATATGAGAAGTGGGCCACAAGGGAATGGGAGAGAGAGAAGCTAGGGCTTGAAGAATTAGGGGAAGAAAAGGGCCTTAGCCCACTTGGTACTTCCAGCAGTACTTCTATCTGCTACTTTCCAACCCTCTATTTAGAAGGATAGGTTCTAGGGAACTGGAGACAATTGCTGCTCAGCAGACCACATGACAAGTCTTCTTACTACTACTTAGGCACTGCCAATTAGTATATTCATAGAGCCTCATGAATATGCTAATCTACAAGATGCAGCTTAGAGGGTATGGGTGGGCCACTGAAAACTTGATTCACACTAAATCTGTTCTACAGGCCAAGGAGCACTTGAGTTCAATGAATCCTGTTTTTCTTTTTCTTTATAACCTTTCCTTTCTTTCTCTGTTGCTTATGAGTCCGAGGATAGCTCTAATATACGTTTATTGAACAATTTTATGTCAAACACTGTGCTAGCTGCTATCACATCATTAATGCTTTACAACCACTCAGCCAGGCAGGTACTACTTCTTTTCCCATTTGCCAGATGAGAAAACTTGAGACTTATAAGCCAGAATTTTAGCAACTGAGGTTTTTCTTACTCCAGAGCCCAGTGGTCTTAACCACATGTCTGATGAAATTTTTTAAAATTGTCAAGTCAGTATAAAGGCAAGGATTTTTTTTTTTTTGCTGTATTGACTCAGCTGGTAATTTATTCACTGAGCAAGCCCAGTTGAATCACTGAATTAAGAAGGAATTCAGTCATTCAGAATTTAATCATTAGAGTGTTAGTATAGTAATGGATTCAGATTGCTTGAGTTCAGATCCCAATTTTATCACTTACCAGTTGAGTGAGAGTAAGAAAGTCACTTAACATCAGTAAACCTCAGTTTCCTTACATATAAAATGCAAGATAGTAATATTGAGCACATAGCTATGTTGTGAGAGCTAATTTAAGAAAATAATGTAAAGTATCATGCCACGTCTGGCATACAATAGGTGCTCAGCATATTCTAGATGACTTTCTTTCCTTCCTTTTTCCCTGTTGGGGTCAGACCACTCACCTGTAGCTGTCCTTTGAAGAAAACAAACTGCTCCTGGAATGCTTTTTGAAGAGAAATATTCTGAAGAGGAATATTAGGCTGACTATTCCCAAGGCTAAGCAAGCACAGTTGACTAACTCCTATGTGAGCATGTTTCAAAATAAGCTAGAAACAGAAACCATTAGGAGAGTTGCAGAGGCCCACCTCCATGATTCCTAGAAATTAGGGCCAGATTGTGACAAATGTTTTCTATTTTGTCACGAGAGTAAATGTCACAATTGTCATAGACCATTAGACCTGGGATATTGATAATCACAGCCCAGCTGTTCCAAAGCAAGCAAGCTGAGATTGAATGAGTATAAGTGACTTGACCAAGGTCAAACAGTAGAAAAATCAGGAGAACCCAGTTCTCCCAACTTCTTATCCAGTGTTAATTTTATGGTTCCTTTGTGGGTTCTTAGGCAGGTGAAACCAAGTCTTGATGTGTGTGCTTTGCAGGAATGTGAACTGATTGGACTCTAAGGGTTTGGTACAAGTTTGATCGATTCCCAAAAGTTGAGTTTTTTTTGTCTGCTTGAAGTCAACTCACTAGTTGTTGCTTTCAAACTGTTAGCACTTCTTTTGTTTGGGGTTTAGCAACTTAGTGTTGTTTCTCCCTGTTTTAGGTTCATGGTTTGATTCACATTCTTGGTTCTTTGCAATCTTCCACAGGGGCATTTGTTTTGACAAAAATACTTAGTATCTAACTAAGGTGGTTAGCAATGGGAATTCATTTGAAAAGGGCAGTGAGGCTTGGTGACGGCTGCTGAGAAGGAGCTTGGGTGGATTAGGGAACCATTAGTGCTTACGTTCTGGAGCTTGAAATCAGGATAATGGAAACATTGCAGCGGTTCTTGGTGTATATGTTTATGTGTTTGTTTTTATCAGGATGCTCTGATGCTTTCAATTCCATTCTTGCTAATCTGGGTTGAAACTGCTGCCTCCTACTTCATTACCTTTTGATGTATGCTCTCAGTCATGTTCTTGATGCGATCCTCATCTTTGGACTGTGGGAAGGAAGCTAACAAAAAATTATCTTCCCTGTACTTTTCCCTTTACTTTGAGTGGCCCTTCTGAGGAACTTGTGGAATATGAATTTCAAGCTTATATATATATGTGGAGGAGTTCAGTTGCGATGCCCAAAGACAGAGCTCCTGATTCTGAAATACAACCTTTGTTCCTTTCTTACCAATGTGGTTTTAAAAATCTCAGGCAAGTCTCCTTTGCTGAACCTGAAATGGGGCAACACCTTTGTTAGTGGCCAGCCATACCACAGTCAAGGCTGTGTGTGTGTGGGGGGGGAAGTTTGCAGTGAGGAGGCCTTTCGAGAACTGTACCCCGCCTGCCTGACTTTCCACATGCCAAATGAAAGTGAGTTTTGGTGCTAGGGCTGTCAGTGCTTTTTCAAGCGGTTGACTATTTACTCACGCATTTAGAAGGCTAGGATAGCAGCTGTGGTGGTAAAAAGGCTATTCTCAATACCTCAAAAAGCAAGAATTTTCTAAAAGGTGAGGTTTTGGGTGAGTCCAGCTAGTATTTTTCTGCTTAAAAAAAAAAAAAAACTTCTCACTTTAGATTCATTTGCTCTTCTTACCTCCTTTCTCTTCCTGCTTCCTCTCGCCTCCCCCGCAACCCTCCCCTCCTGTTCCCCTTTTAATGCTTCCTCCCTTTTAGCTACCAGTCACCCAACTCTTTGTGAATTATATTATCCATTTGCCCCCTTGATTTAACATAGATTTTGGATACATATTTTACTGGCATTTTCAATATTGGCAATGACATTCAAAGGGGCAATTAGAAAGTTTTCTTTCTTCTCACAGGAAGTGGGCTCAACACTTGTTTGCGAACACAGATGGTATTAGAGGGGGCCAAGGGGAGCTGACATCTGATATTTCTGCTATAGCGCCCACTTTTTTTTTTTGGCTGCTTCAGATTCAGCCCATGTGGACAGACACACACTTGGGTAACCACCATACAGATGGAAATCAGGACATGTGGGATTTGGCTGAACCAAAGGTCCCCAAACATTGCCTGGATCATTTAGTGCCCCAGGTGTGGCCACCCCAGGACTTCATGTGCTAAAATTGTGTCCCAGCTTAAACCAGCTGGTCACTGTATATATAGTATCAAGGCAGCTTGGAGCCTCATAAAACATGACTTTGGATTTTTACCTTGTGGATTTAGATTTAGCTAATCAACCTGAATCCTTCCACACACCCTGGGCAATGAGGATATACCAAGTTAAAAGAAAGATTTAACAGAAGGTGATGCTCATTGTCCTGTAGCTTGCATTCTAGATGGCACATAATATTAGACCATACAAAAACAACTGAATTGACTTTCCAGAAAGGAAAGAAGAAATTAGAGGCTTCAGTTTCTTTAATAAACTTTTGATGTATTATGTATCAGATTTAAATTTTTTTCTTTTAAGACAATTTCCCTTCTGTGGCATTTTAAGAGCAAACAATATTTCCTTCCAACTTTAAAATTGGAAGAATAGAGAATTATTTTCATGAAATTATATTGGGTCTTTCTTTTTACTTATGTGATAGAGGCGCCTGACTTCAGCCATTTAGGCAAGATTTGTTTCAGAGTATAATAATAATAATAATAATAACAATAATAATAAAAATAAAAATAATAATAATAATCCCATACAATTTTATAACCCTCTATGATTTACAAAAGGGTTTTCATATCTATTATCTCATTAGCTCTTCATAGCAATCCTGTGAAGTAGTCAGGATAGGTACTTAGATATAAGTTATGTCAAACTTATAAATAAGGGAACATAAGCTCAGAGAAGTTAACTGACTTGTCCAAGGTAACACAGCTAGAAAGTTGTAGAACTGAAACCTGAACCTAGGTTTCCTGATACCCAGCCGCAGTATTCCTTCAGTTGTGTCATGTTTCCTTCCTAAGTGACTATCTCCTTTTTGTTTCTACTCATCATTAATCTTGAAGTTGGTCTAAAATATGTGCTTCAGTTTAGGAGATGAGTAAAACTGAAGCGTTTACGGGCAAAGTGCCTTATTAAGGCTGTCTATGGAGAGAGTTGTGCATATAGCTCTTAGCTTTTCATCTTGACTTTAACTATTTTTAGGTATACATAGGTTGTTTTCCAGTGTTTAATATATGTCCCAAAGTTGTGTGATCCAGTGATTATAGGTGTGAAAGCTGCACCTGGGGAATGGGGTTAGGGATGAAAAGTTGGCTTAAAATAATTAGCTTCCTGCCTTTTTGTTAAAAGATGTCATGTTCAATATAATTTAATTTCCTCATACTTCCTTTGCTTCCAGGCTTTTAAGTACAATTCTTTAGGGGAAATTAGCAAATATTCATTTTGAATGTTGATTTCTCGGGAACAAGAGTAGCTAGAGGAAAGAGAAAGCAGAGGGGTGACTTTTCATGCTCTGTAAGTGTGGGGAAGCAGTATTTCGTTTGGAGCTGTGAGCTAAGATTTCTTCTAAGGCATGCAAATCGTAAAGTTCTGATTTGTCAACTGCATGCTGTTTCTTTAGGCACTGATGTATGAAATCCCGAACGAATTCTCCGATGAACATACTGCTAATTGCTTCTCCACCTGCTCTCCAACCTCCTCCTCCCCACCCCCTCCACTCTCAATTCAGCCTATAAGTGTCCGTCATTGGAGATGGATGGTGACACATGCAGTAATAGCAATTCATAAAAGCCAGTTCCAGCCCTTGTCTTCAAGGCTCCTGGATTTTCCACTGCCTGCTTTTGTGTAAGTGAAGTGGATGGAAGTGCTACTGGCATCAGAATCTACCTCCCTATGCTCCGTTGCTAGAGCTCAGTTGCTCGGCTGGAGCTGAGCTAAACAGAAGCATCGGATCTAAGCTGAATTGTAACTAGGTTTTTTTTTCCTCATTGGGGGTGTGGGTTAGGGGTAGTGTGTAGTGGGGTTTGGGGTGCTTTGGCTTTTCTTTTTGTGGAGAGAAGAGGGTAAGGGGAGAATAACTCACGGTAGGATACAACGTGAAACAGTTCCCTGAAGAGTGTCACGATGTTCCTGGTACAATATACAGGTATGGTATGTTTTATTTTATCTGAAATTTCCCTTTTGTTTAAAGTGCACTCCTCTCTTATTTTGCCTCCAATTCAACTGTACTGAAGGACAAATAAGGTTCTAATGAGCTAAGCAAAATAGCTGCATGAAACATGCCTTCCCCTTGCTATAATGTTTATAGCAGATTGCTATGAAAATCTGGGTTTTCTGTTAAATTGTTAGTCCTGATCCCTTAATTGTGCATGCTTCTCTGCTATATTTTTGTGTTGAATTTCTCAAGTCTCCTGTCTGCAACTGGTAGTATGCGATATAGACTAGAGTGTTTGCACAGAAGACACAGTGCTTTGGAAGCAAAAGGCAATTTTTAAACACTTAGTATGTTGTGTTTCTCTTGAGTGTATTAACTCTTGGGTTTGTTAATTGGTTGTCTAGATTTGGGGTATAGTTAAGAGAAGGGAAACTTCAAACAAGAAGCATTCCAGAACACATTTGTTTTGGTAAACTTATTTTTATTTCATTATTTAACTCAGATTGATGAATATTATATATTATTGTTGTTTGGTCTCTTGGTAGAAAAAAAGTGCTGGAAACAACAAGGCTAAAAATTCCAGCACCAAATCATTTTGTATTGTAAAATATCATTGGACCAAAAGTGTTCCTTAAGTATTCTCTTAAGCTTTCAGAAACATGTTTGTCCATAATAAAGAACTTGAAGACTGATAAGGTATTGGTGAATGTTTGTTTTAAAGGCTTCTTACGCAGCAGTTAGACAGAAAGGATCCTTCCAAATGAAAAAATCTTAAGAAAGTTTCAGTTTCCTGCTGAACAGAACAGAAGCTTAGTTCCTACAACTATGTGTTTTGAGAAGTTTAAATATCATTTATTGTCAAGGATTCTCACCCCCATTCATGCTTTATTGTCCTTAAAATATTGTGCTCCTTTGCTTAAGAGCTAAAAGATCATGTTCTGTTTTGATGCGTGGTTTGACAGTTGATTTCGCTCCTCATTAATTGGACAGCATGCAGATGATGTGGAGAAGTGAGTGAGTGACAGTATTTCAAGGTTACGCTGAAGAGCATACAGTGAACCTTAGTGCCTGGACCAACAGCTGCTGAATTGAATTGTCTGCAATTAAAGCAACAGCAGGTTTGTGTAGTCTCCCTGCAGCCTGTTTATTTGAATTTATAGCTTCAGTTTCTTCTTTGGGTAGCGGTTGGTTTGTTTCACTAAGTGTTGGAGAGTTGTGCTTGTTGGATGTTTTCTCTACCCTGATGCATGCTTGACTCCAGAAGAGCCATTTCTGTACATTTTTAATGTGAGAAGTTCGTGTGGTTTTTCTCTTTGGATTAAAAACACAGACTATCTTGTTTTCTCTACTACAAAAGCAAATAGATACATTTCATGGAAAATATTGCTTGGTTCAATAAATACAAGTTTCTCATGGACCTGTATTACTGGTTTAAATTTCTGGCAGTGAAAAACGTTGGACTTTGCTATGCTACTGGATTACTATATCTGGGAAGAACTTCTCCATGCTAATAAAAGTGTTTATGTTAAAAAGAAAATGATATTATCTCCTTGCCATCTCTCAATTCCAGGGTGACCTAATGAATGATGTCAAACCCAACTAGATGCCTTTTATGACTGAATTTTATTTGCATGCTAATAATGAATACATGTTTAATTCCCTCATGGTTTTACTCTATTAAAAAATAACTTACAGTATAGTTGTTGGTTATTGACTGATCCTGGATGTGGTGTAAAATATTTACACAGTAATTTCACATATACTGGATCAGTTTATCCTCATAACAACCTGGTGTGAGGGCAGTGGCATTATGATATCCACTTCAGAGGTAGGGAAACTGAGGCTTCAACGATAAGTAACTGGCCTGAGGTCTTACCTCTAACAAGTGGCAGAGGCTGAACTCATAGGTTAGATGATGTGATTCAAGAATCTGCTTTTTCTGCCTCTCAGCTGATGGATCCAGGGTAAATTTGACTTAAGCTACTAGTCAAGAAAACCAAATGTACTCATTTACTAAAAACAAACAAAGAAACAAACAAAAAACAATGTCTTATTTGAGAGCACTCTAGAGATTTTTTTCCCCAAACTATGTTAACAATTTTATTTTAATACGTGGGTGCTTTCCAGATTAATTTTGCAGATGCATGAAAATATTAGTGATTTTTGTTTTTTTAATGTTTTTTATTTTTGAGAGAGAGAGAGGGAGAGAGAAAGGAGGCAGAGAGGGGGACAGAAGGGGACAGAGGATCTGAAGCAGGCTCTGTGCTGACAGCAGCAAGCCCGATGTAGGGCTCAAACTCGTGAACCATGAGATCATGACCTGAGCCAAAGTCAGAGCTCAACCAACTGAGCAACCCAGGCGTGCCAAAAAACATTAGTGTTTTGATTAATTTATACATCAATATGAATGAAAGTAGAACCTTGTAAAATTGGGGAGAGGATTAAAATGTCCAATCAAAAAGGTTAATGTGGAATATTTTCCTTCTAAAGCAAGCTAGTTTGTCTTTAATATTCTGTTCAATAAACATATACAGTTTTCATAAAAATATGTGTATTTTAAAGTATACTGGCCATGAATGTGAGGTGCTATATGTTTTAAAATTTGCATATTTTATCCAGATCAACAGAAAAAATATACAGCTAACTCCATTTCACACTTTTGTTTCTGTGTATCTTATCTATCTACCTATCTAAATAAAATAGACCAGATTTCTCATCTTTCCAAATTTCCAAATAGTTTTTTAATTTTAATTTCATTAGTTTAAAGGGGAAAAACATATTTTCTGTCCCACTGAAGAAGGGAATACTGTTTAAAACTGTGTTATCACTTCATTTGCTGAACCCACATACTTGAGTATCTCATAGTCGTTCTCTGGTAAAAACAATTTTAAAAGCCTCTTCAGGAAACATTCTTGAAGCAGTCGTTCTTAGCTCTGAATTTAATAGAGACTATGCCATATACTGGGGAAATGACTGGATGCTCACACCATAGACAACTCGTCTTTAGTATTTGACAAAGAATATTTGAGAACGTTGCCAAGAACCTGAACCAGAGATTGGGCCAATATTGTTATGACCTATTTATGAGACTTTTGGAAAGATGGCAATGGATATATTGTCTCAGATGCCATGTAATTAGAATTTATCCTTATCTAAGATAGTATCTTTACACTTTAACATATCTTAACTTAAAGCTATTCTTATATTAATCCTTTCTAGCAAAAAAGAAAAAAGGATGATATAAAGCCCTCCTTATCATTCTTTAAACTTAAATGGAATTTGACACTTAAAAAAAATACTGGAGGGAACTTGGGGGAATGGGTCAGGGTTAGAGGGCAGGGAAATGGAAAACTAGGCAGGTGATTGGAAGCTCCAATTTGGTTTCAGGTGGCAAATTTCCTATGCAGTTGAAAGCTCTGGCCAACACCCCCTCACCCCATTCCTCTTTCTGGGAACAAGCACTCTAAATATAAATGAAAAGGAACTTATTAGGACTTTTTAAAAATGTTGACATTTTCTGGTTGGAGAAAGAAAAAGTCTTTCATCTACAAAATAATCATTTTTTTCCCCTGTGCTCTTTGAGGCCAAGAGAAATTAGAGAGGGAGTAGATTTGTAGGTTCGGGCTGTTAAGGGAGCTGAAGATGGTTGTCTGATGGATTTTTCCCTTCAGTACATGTCTGAGAATGTTGTAGGGGTGTGAAGCCAGGTCTTATGGATGGGGGTATGAGGGCTATATGCATCAGCCAGTGGTATGCTGGAGCCAGCTTACACTAGCTTACGTAAGGGGATCACTAAGAATGTCTATAAATTTAAAAACTTACTCATATCTGTCCCTTTCCAAAAAAAAATTAAGATACTCATTATGTATAATAATTAAGGCATGCTGTCCGTGCAGGACAGTATACTGCAGATGCCCTTTGGTATGCTGAACCATACTGATTGCCATCGCTTAGATATAGCACTAATGCCTTCAAGGGATGTTGAACATAGAACAAGTAAGCGTGTCCCCCACATATACACATAATAATAGCTAACATTTATTGAGTGCCTACTATGGATCAGACCATGTTACAAATGCCTTGTATGTATATAAACTCATCAACTTTCACAGCACTCCTATGAGGTAGGTAATATATTTCCAATTTTACGGGTAGGAAAAGCGAGACACAGAGTTTAGGTAATCTGTCTACCAGGCCACACAATTACTAAGTAGCAGAATCAGGATTTGAACACAGGAAGTCTGTCTCCAGAACCTATGCCCCCTAGCTACTATGCAGTATGTTGTATATCTTTAAGGGCACTTCACTGAAGAAGCTGTTTGCCACTCATGTGACACCCATGTCCACATATCCCATTGTCCATGCCTTTGGAAGACATAGAAAGTGTAGAGCTGTCTGCTCACTAGACTGTGGGAAATCTTTCTTTTTTCTGACCCTCATTGCTGGTATTCTATTGCCAGAGTCATGGTGGGTCATTGCATCTCCAGAATCTTCTAAATACTGCCACTAGAAATGTTCTTTCTTCAAATTTTCAGCTAAAACAAAGTCTCATATTCTGTTGCTTCTCTCTCGATTCCCAGCTTTTTGCAAGAACAAGCATTGCCAACCAGAGGTGCAGTTTTTCTTCCAAATGACCAAATCATAGGACATCTTCCCTGCATCTTCTTTCACTCCATTTTATGCCTAGCTGTTAGAGTGTTCTTCCTAAATGCAGATCTTATCATATGACCTTTTCTCCTCAAACATCTAAAGGATTTGGTGGTGGTGTTTTTTTGTTTTTGTTTCTGTTTTTTCCAAACAGGCATTTAGGACCATTCGTGGTCTGGTCCCTGGCACCCAGAATGCATCTGTCACTTCACAACTTTCCTTAAACCCTGTTCACTAACCACTCTAGATCACTTCTAGGTCATGAGGTACACCCCAAATTTTCAAGCTCCTGAGCTTTTCCTCATGCTGTTCTCCAGATTTTAATTGCCTTTCTTCCACATCCCTGATGATCCTAGAGCAGCTCAACATTTAAAGTTCAGCTCAAATGATACCTGCTCCTATATTATAATACTTATTTGTGGTCTGTTTTCCCCCACTAGACTGAACTGTTTGAAGTTAAAAAAACTTATTTTAGTAGTCTCTTAGCACCTAGCCTTTTGCCTTGTATATACTTAACACTTACATGCAGTATTTAGGTCTTCAGAAACTGCACCACCAAAGTTTTTCTCCTCTCCTGCCAGCTCAATATTCAAAGCTGTTCCCAGAGCTTCAGAGTTCCCGAAGCTGAATGGCTAGATAGCTTCTGCCCCATAGATATTATGGAATATTCTGTTCAGAAGATTTTTTCTGTGTCTAATGTGACTATATTCTTGATTTTTTTTTCTTCATATTTACCTTTGCTCAGATCTACTATGCCTTGAAAACTCCTTCTTTTGCCTTTGTGGAATATTTTTGCAGTTTTGTAGAGAGACAAGGACTTGCCTGGTACACATATAATCCATACAAGAAAATGAATCAGAATTTGTAAATTGATCGTTGAAAATTGTGTTTAGTGACTACTTGTGTCAGCATTGCCTAGTATATATGTTTAAAATGCAGATTCCTGAATACCCATCCCAGGTCTACTGAATCGTTCTTTGAGTTGTCTGCTTTTAGCAAACACTCCAGATGATTCTTCTGTACAACTAACCTTTGAGAACCACTGTCCATGTCAAAAATAAAGTGTTAAGTCCTAATCTGTATTCTCTGTGGATATGAATATTAATTACATTGTAGAAAAACTATCATTAGAATTGTTTGAACTTTTTGGTCTGACATTTGAATTTTTTGGTCTCTTGGTGTCTAACCCAGAGCCATCCAATAGAACTTTTTGTGATGATGAAATTTCCTGTATCTTCATTGTCCAACACATATGGCTCTTGAGTACTGAAATGTGGCTACTGCAAGTGAGGGACTGAATTTTTAAATTTAATTAAACTGAGATTTAAACAATTACATGTGGCTATTAGATGCACTACTGGAAGTACAAATCCAGAAAGCTTGGCTATCTAGAATGAATAATTTCCTTAGGGGTCTAGTGGCTACAGTGATCATTGTATATAAATAAGAAATCAAACAGGAACATCATTTTCTTTGACATAGAGGACACTGCATTTCTTTTTTTTTTTTTTGAATAGTCTAAAATTTTTAAATGGCCTAAAGTGAATTATCCTCAGAAATGATTTAACCAATTATGATCTCAATTAAATTTAAATGAGATCTACACTCTGCATTTCTCATCAGTACTATTTTTCTAATCTTATTGGCTTGCTGTTGAGAGCTCGCTGATAAGCCCTGATTTCTGAGCTAGGGATAAGAAAGTTGAATTAATCAGAGGAAAGAGCTCTTGGTTCCAATGTTTGGGATGTAGACACTTCCAGACATTTTAGCTCTCATAGACCCTTTAACCATTCTCTTTTGGATTGATCAGCCCCCAAGCCACTCATTACTCATTACTTTTCCACTTCCATTTCTTTCTCTGACAAATTTTCCTTAAACCAGTAGTATATCCCTTTTAGCATGATTTCATTATTTAAATAGCATTAATACTTTGGAAGAATTTGAATGAGAAATGGATTGTAATCTCTACATAAAGACGCATAAATCTTGGCACCTTGCTTTATTGTGTGGAGTTCATCGTGTGTATTAGTAGTACTTGGTGGCTTTCTAAAACTATCTGAGGGTCAGAATCTATGGTTTTGGAAAAAACACGTAGGTAGAATAGTGGACTTGACTATTGCTATCTGTGGAAACTATATGATAAATAATTATGCCTGTCTGACCTGCCTGCTGTTGCCTAGATTCCAGTTCTTTGTAACTCTTTTCAGTTGCTAGAAATTTTAGCACATCCTGAAATTTCTTTTTCTGCCTTCACATTCTTCACTTTCTTTGGTTCTGCTTTCTGTTTTCAGTGGACAGAAGACTCCCCCTACCCCCAGTTTTTTTGTACCATTCAGGCTCACTCTCAGAATCTATTGTTGTATCCAGCCTCACTGGACCGCCTAGAGGAGTTCAAACCCGGTGTTTGAAAGTGCCAGTCAGGGCCACCCTTGAGAACTCTGCAAATAGGTTCTTTTGTTTTGAGAACTAAAGAGATAGTACCACGGCTACAGTTTTGAGAAATGCATAAAGACAAAACCCATTTGGAACTAAAGAAATTTTTTAACCCCTTGGCTCTCCCTTCCCCCAGCAACAAATGACATTTATAATTTTCAGTGACATTTCCATTTAGGAAGCCAGATATTTCTGCTTTCAATGAAAAAGTATACTCTGATCAGGACTCTTCATAATTCAAACCAGGGTGGAGAAGGAAGCAAATATATTTTAAAGGTAGATTATAGAACTACACTAGGATCTTTAGATAAGTTATTTCATTTAATCCTCATTAACCCTCTAAATAAATGTTGTCTACCTTACTCAAGACTGTATATACCACTAACTTGTCTACAGCTCTATCCCTAGACTCCAAAGCCTGGATCCCCATTGCTTTTTTACTTATATATGAACTGAGGAATGGTTGTCTTTTCTGTGTGTGCGAGCATGTGTGTGTGTGTGTGTGTGTGTGTGTGTGTGTGTGTGTGTGTATGTGTGTGTCAGAGTCAGAGAGAGAGAGAGAGAGAGAGAGAGGGAGAGAGAGAGAGAGAGAGAGCACGCGCATGTGAGAGAGAAGGTTCTCAGCACTAGGGTGTTTCCTCACAAAATTCCCAGATCAGTGTAAAGTGAGAGAATGTAAAGAAAACATTCCCTGTGTTAACTTTTTACAAAACAAGAATTGGGATGAATCCAGTTAATGCTTCTGATGAAGAGGTAGTAAAGAAAGCCTTCTTTAAATCCTTTGTACACTCTACCCATTGCCACGCCCATCTGCTATGCTAGACTGCTAACTCTTGCTGCTAAATATGGTTGGCATTTTCCCAAACACTGCCCTTTGGTTTGGAGGTGGGGCTGGAACTACAAAGAACTACAACTCTAGTATGCTTTTCTGAGTCATGGAAATTTGCCCAACTTATTCAGTGGAAGTTGTGCAATCTGAATTCACCTAAACTTTTGATAAGGACTGTGAAGAGTATAAAATAATTGTGACAATCCATATTTAATAAAAATTACATTAATCTGCAAGAACATCAGACTATTTTGAAAAAGCTTTTTGGGTGGCATATTATATTTTTTTCTTGGTTGTGAATATCATACAAAGAGATCATCATCAAAAGTCAATTTGATTCATGATTTTGAAAGTCTACAGGTGATAGGAGATAGTAAACTATATTAAGAGTGTGCAGTATAATCTGGCATTTAAAAAGCCAATGTAATTTTGAGTAACTGACATGGATATGGACTAATAGCTTCTTAGAGCAAAGTAGTGAGAATCCCTTTTTAATTGGTAATAAGACTATGCCCAAGTTTCCATTCTCTGGAATTGAGTTGCTTGAAATGGAAAAGAGCAATGAGTTGCTTGAAATGCTTCAGGGATCCAGGGAGAGTGGTTTACAATGGTGGGATACAAAGTAAATACAATAAAGATAGCTTCAGTAGTTAGTGAATATTGGTACTCATGACTATTTTGAGTGGTGTGAGCAGTAAAGAGCACAAACTGGCAGAAAAAGGGATAAACACAGGCAGAAATATGACCATTGGAGAAATGACCCTGGGATTCCACTAGTATCTTTCCCCCTCCCAAATAGCATTCCCTGAGTGCCCTACCCTTGGGCTGTATGAGGCTTTTAACAGAAGGGAAAGAAATGGTCTGGAGAGAAAAGGTCTCAAGGACTTGAAGTGACAAGGGAATAATTATTTTGTTAAATATTTACAGTTTAAAATGAAAAGAACTTCCACCTAGCAGCAAACTATCCAGAACATTTTCTTTGCTGGCTTCACATCAAGACCAGATGAAGCACAAGCTGGAGAGAAGAACTCACTCTAACATGGAATATGATCTAAGGCAGTGCCCTTCTTGGAACTTATCCATGGAGATTTATTACTGGAAGTAACAGAAGGGCTAAGTAGAACATAGAACACAGTTCCAAGGCATGAACGCCGAGGTTGGGATTTATAGTACGGCTCTGATGTATTAGCTGGACAGTGAGTACAATTTCATTGCAGATGTTTTCCATTTGAGATTTTTGATATAGGGATTTTGTGTATGCCTAAGCTATCAATGAGCCAAGACAAGTCAGTTAGGATTACTTAGATAGTTCTATTTGTGTTGCCTGTACTTCACCAGTCCAATAAGGAGGGTACTTGACTTGAAGCTGTTTAGCTGTTTCTGATCCTCCCGTCACTATTGGTAAGCTGCCCCTCACAGGATGTTAAACTGCCCCTTGCTGTTGTGAAATGGATGGATGGATGGATGGATGGATGGATGGATGGATGGATAAGCAGCCTTTCTCATTGTGTCTGAGCTTTTCTTCTTCAGTATAGCATCATTCTGACTAGTTCTAAAATGTAAAGTGGAGCAGAGGACTGCTACCACATGAGGTTTTAAATCTAGATCATAATGGACCACCCAACAAATGGTTCCACTTTATGATCCCCAGTTAAAGTTATTGACAGAGAGAAAAGCATTGCAGAATGGAGTGCCAGTTTCTTATGGCATTTGTGGATTTAGGCCAAAATATTTGAATCCTTGCATATTCTATACCTGATGAAAAGACAAAAGAGGGTAAAAAGAAAGAAAAGACAGAGTCCAGAATGATTTGTATTCATTAACTTAACTATTATCAGTATTAAGTGCAGTGTAAGATCCTATTCTTATTAATATTTATGAAATGCTACCATTAAAGCTATAGACTACAGAAAGAGTAATCTAGTAGATAGGCCAGTGCTAAATGATTGAGCCAGAGACTGCATATAAATATTAGAAATGGCCTAGACCCCACCATCAAGTTTTATTGTTTCATAAGAAATCACTATTGGGACTTATGAATCTAGTGGGGATATGTAAGTACTCATTTATTCCTAGCTAATAAGGAAATGATTAAGAATGAGAAAAAGATTTACAGATGAAAGTTTGTAATATAGGCATTTTAATAGAATCTTAGGGTTATAGGAAACCTTAAAGGCTATTAAGTCACATCTCCCTCTTCTACCACATATATATATATACAATCTGTTACATGAACCCATCTCACTGCATCTTTATTTTTTTTTTCAACGTTTATTTATTTTTTTGGGGACAGAGAGAGACAGAGCATGAACGGGGGAGGAGCAGAGAGAGAGGGAGACACAGAATCGGAACCAGGCTCCAGGCTCCGAGCCATCAGCCCAGAGCCCGACGCGGGGCTCGAACCCACGGACCGCGAGATCGTGACCTGGCTGAAGTCGGACGCTTAACCGACTGCGCCACCCAGGCGCCCCTCTCACTGCATCTTTAAATGGTTACCCAGTTTATGCTTGGATGCTGGCAATAATTTGGCACTTTTCACTATGACGTAGCACATTTGATCTTTGAATAGCACCAGTTATTAAGTGTTTGCATAAGTGAGCCAAAATCTCTCTCCCTTCAACGTCCACCCAAATGCTACTACTCAGGCATAGCACCTTTGACACAAGCTGCAACATGAATTGAACCCTCTGGAATTATATTGTGTGGTGACCCTCATTCTGCTTACCCCTTGGAGCTTACACCAAGCAACCTCACCCTGTTTCCATATGGTAACTCCTCAAATGTTGGAAAACAATTATCATGTGCTTCTCAAGTGACTGATTTTTTTATTAATAGCTTTAGTGGGGTATGATTTACATACCATTCAATTCACTCATTTTAAGTATATAATTTAATGACCTCTAATACATTCAGTGCTATGCAACCATCATCAAAAATTCAATTTTATAACATTTCATTACGCCCCAAATAAATAAACCTTGATCCCCTGAGACATTATCTCTCTAACTTCCCATTTTCCCTAGTGCTAGACAGCTACTACTCGATCTCTCTATGGATTTGCCTATTCTGGACATTCTGTATGAATGGGATCATGTGAAATATGTGTCCCTTTGCATTTGGCTTCTTTCACTTAGCATAATATTTTCAAGGTTCATACATGTTGTAGTACATACCAGCACTTCATTCTTTCTCATACCTATACACTATTTTGTTGTAATGCTATACTACATTTTGTTTATCTACTCATGAGTTAATGTTCATTTGGGTCATTTCCACTCTTCAGCTATTGTAAATAATGCTGCTCTGAGTATTCATGTATGAGTTTTGTGTAGACATAGATGCACATTTATTTTGGGTATATACCCAGCAATACATACTTGAGTCATATGGTACTCTATGTCTAACTTGTTTAGGAGCCATCAAAATTGTTTTTCAAAGTGGTCACATAATTTTATAATTCACCCAAGCAATGAATAAGGGTTCCAGTTTGTCCACAATCTTGTCAACAATTATTATTATCTAATAATACTAAGGAGCCACTCTATTGGTGTGAAGTGGTATCTCATGGTTTTGCAAATATTTTCTACCACTCTTAGACTGTCTTTTCACCTTCAAGATGGTATTACAAACACTTGCAGCACAAAATTTCTTATTCTGATGAAGGCAATTTTATTTTTTCTTTTGTTGCTTATGTTTTGGTGTCATACATAAGAAACCACTACCTAACTCAAGGTTGCAAAGATTTACTCCTATGTTTTCTTTTTTTTTAAGTTTTTTTTTTTTTTGAGAGAGAGAGAGAGAGAGAGAGTGGGAGAGAGGCAGAGAGAGAGGGAGAGAATCCCAAGCAGGCCCCATGCTGATAGCACGGCTCAATGTGGGATTCGATCTCATAAACTGTGAGATCATGACCTGAGCCAAAATCCAGAGTCAGGTGCTTAACCAACTGAGCCACACAGGCACCTTCCTATGTTTTCTTCTAAGAGTTTTACATTTTCAGCCCTTATATATAGGTTTCTGATCCAGTTTTAGTTAATTTTTGTGTACGATGTGAGATCAAGATCCAGTTTTATTATTTTGCATGTGGATATCCAATTGTCCCAGCACCACTTGTTGAAAAGAGTATTTCTCCATTGTATGATCTAAGCACTCTTGTCTAAAATCAATTGGTGGCAAATACGAGGGTATATTTTTGGATACTCAATTCTGTTCCATTGTTCTATATTCCTGCCCTTATGACAGTACCACACTGTCTTGATTATTATAGTTTTATGTCATTTTTGAAGTTGGGAAGTGGGACTCTTCCAATTTTGTTCTTTTTTCAAGGTTGTCTTGATTATTATGGATCTCTTATATTTCCACATGCATTTTGGAATCAGTGTGTCAATTTCTTTAAAAAGAAGCCAAGTTGGATTGTGAAAGGGATTGTATTGACTCTCTCTATAGAGTGATGTTTTAAAAGGCACAAACATCATTTAGAATGAGACCCCATGAGGAGTGGCTCCATACATAATTTCCATATGCCCTTTCTCACTAGCAGCACCACTTCAGAACTAAAACTTACACCTTTTACAACTAATCTATTATTTGTGAAGTAGCCAGAATCCCCATGGTGTATGTAATATAAGACAACCAAAGTGAAGTGCCCTTTTCAGTGACCAACACATCTCTTGCATTTGACTGGGATTATTCCCAGATAAGTGAAGAATCCAAGAAACAAATCTGGAGAAGAAAATTGATTAATCTGAGATGATTTCTTTTCATTCAGCCCATTCTGGAATGCAGGTGTTGCGTGTGTGTGTGTGTGTGTGTGTGTGTGTGTGTGTGTGTGTGTGTTGTTTTTGTGTCTTCTGTTTTGTTTTTGATTGTTAACCCTAGCAATAATGCCTTTGGATAATAAAATAGAGTGTTCCAAATAAGCTTTGTGGCATTTCATCCTTTTAGCTGAGCTGATTGATATTTCAGAGTTACATGTGAATCTGGCTGTGCCACCTGAAAAGGGGGCTTATAATCTGTCTTTTATTTCTCTGTTTTTCTTCCTATACTTTATTTATTACCTTTGCTTTACAGTAATTTCTGCATTTGCTTCTTGGTTATTAAGCCATAAGATCTCCATAGTTTTTTTTTTAATGTTTATTTATTTTTGAGAGAGAGAGAGAGAGAGACAGAGCACAGGCAGGGGAGGGGCAGAGAGAGGGGGAGACACAGAATCGGAAGCAAGCTCCAGGCTCTGAGCTGTCAGCATACAGCCCCATGAGGGGCTTGAACCCACGAACTGTGAGATCATGACCTGAGCCGAAGCTGGGCTCTCAACCGACTGAGCCACCCGGGCGCCCCAAGATCTCCATAGTTTGATCTACCTCCCTGTGCTGTTGTGATCACCTGTGCTGCCAACCTTGTGATACTGGTTTATTGACCTTTATCCTTTCTTCCCACCTCTTACTACCAAGGAGTCAGTCTATAGAGCCTTTCTAATTCCCTCACACTCCATACCTCAGATGGTGCTGAAAGTGCTTCCCAATTACAGATTGAGCGTGTTTCTAGGCCATGACAACAACACTTCTTAGAGTATGGAGTGTAGAAGCCAGTCCTTAAGAATGAAAAGAATTCAATTTTTCCAGGGGAAAAATAAACTGTAACTACTGTTATAATTAAGAGAATTCAATTCAATTTGTTTAAAACTCAGTCAACTAGAAAGCTGGTGTTGTATATTTCCTATAGCTTAAAAAAAATTTCTCCCTGCCTTTCTTCTTTTCTTCTTTTCCTTTCTTTCCTTTTTTTTCATTTCTCTTTTTAGCAATGATGATCATGCAAAGTTAAATTGGGAATGAAGGTGGGTAATAGTTGGTAAGTATTATTAAGTCTAGAGCAAGGCTGAAATCAAGTGGAGAGAGAATATGCCATCTTGGGGAAATGTCAAAATATCCAAGGCTGGGAGGCATAGTTTGAAAAGATTTGTTGGAGGTTCTGATATGATCTTCAGTGGGTATTACACCAGCCTGGTTGGGGATCACTGAGATAAATAAAAATGACTCCTCTATCATCCATGAGCATTTTACTTTTTATCAGTCTGAAATGACTCTCTGTATCTTCATAAATGCTTTTGCCTTACAAAATAAAACAAACAAAAGAACGCATGCTGAAGACAATAGAAACTTACTTAGAACAACCCCACAGATTGTTCACAGTGTTTGCAATTTGCTCTATCAAGGAACCCAATGAGGTAAAGAAGTTCTTATAAATAAGGGGAAAAGGCATGTCCTACCTGTAGTGATTCTGCATATCTTAAGTTCTAGCGGATTATGTGTGGACGGGAACACCACTGTCTGAAATAGACAAAGAGAAGAAAAATGCTCTGGGGGCCTCTCCTAGCTTCAAAATACCTTTTCCATGTAATTGTACTAATTAGAGATTGTGTATTGGCTGATGATTTTTTTCTTTTAAGATACTTGTGTCTCATGGGAAAGTTAAGCCTCAATCATATTTTAGCATCAATTACTTTAATTAGATATACAGATCAATTCTTATCTGAGGTGTCTGTCTGAGTGGCTTAGAAAGGAAAGTGTAAGAGAGGTAGGTGTATTTCCTTATCTCCTTCTTTACCTATTTGATGGTATTATGGGGAGGGACTTTCAAAACATTTCTGTGGTAAAGAACTCAAGTGCTGGGATAGGATGAAATTACATGATATAGATTAATTTCATATTTAGTTTGTCCTCCTCCTTTACCTTTCCAAATCCTATCTAACTTAGCAAACTCAAATTCTACACATCACGGAAAGCCTCCTCTTTTTCTGCCAGGCTACATTGATTTCCCCATTTTCCAAACTGCAACATTATTTACTATCTGTACCACCCAGTCCAATGTTCAGTTTGGTATTATATCTCCTCCTATTCTTCAGTGAGTTTATATGTGCTAAAATTGTTCTCCTTATACAGGATTAGTGATGTATGCATACTATATGTGACTGTTGGAAGGAAATGGTTATTAAGTTCTTGAAGACAAGGACTGTGTCTTTCTCATTTCCTACTTTATTATTCTTCATGGCATATAGGACAGTATATTTGGATCCAGGGGAAAAAATAAACTGTAACTACTGTTATAATTAAGATTTTGTTTTATGCTGTTATCTAACTTAAAACATACATTTGCAAGTGGATGCTATGATTGATATGCTTCCAGAAATGGCATCATTCACTCTGCCTAAACTGGCAGCGTTCTTTCCCTGCTTTGCACTAGCCTTTGCTCATGGCCCTGGTCATTCCTGATGGCTAAGGTCTTGATACTGGCTCCTTCTCATAACGAATTAGTGAGCAATTAGAAATGCCTATTTCGCTTCATGAAATAGGATAGGACCACTGAAGAAAATATAGTAGTTCTCTCTTATTTCCAAGATTTTCAAAGTGTTAACTAATCTTACTGTGGTAATCATTTCACAATATATACATAAATCATCACATTGTATACATTAAACTTACACAGTGTTCTATGTCAATTATATCTCAGCCTGGGGAAAAAAAGATCTATACCTGATAATCTCAATAGTTGTTTCTTTCTTAAAGTTCTCTCTGTAGAAATAGAGGAAAAAAAGTTTATTTAGACAAACCCATTTTTTTTACATAGACTCAAGGGGGCAAAAAAAGAATACCCTTCTTTTTTTGAAAGAAAGATAGAGTGGCTTTTAATTCTCCTTAGAAGTTGCTGGAACAGTAAAACACAGTAGCCATTGGCAGAATGTGTGTTAAAAGGATTTATATATTTAATCATTTCCCCTCTGCACGTCCTCACCCTTGTACTTCTTCCTTGTAACTTCAGGTAGAATACAGTGCTGACGATTGCTTCTCTTTCCCCCCAGTTGAAGTTTAAAATTATGAACGCTGTATAATGAAATGGTGATTTTTATTCTGTTCTGGTGGTAAAAAGGGATTTGCTGATGTGTAAAATGAGACAAAGATAAATAACAAACAGATGTTCTCACAAAATGTTCATTAAATCCCTGCCTAGTGAAAGATGCTAGATTACATGTGTTCAAACTCTAAATGTGTTAGAGAATAAGGAGCTTTTATACCTTAATGCTCAATTTACAAAAGACTATATAGCTTTCTCTGTAAAAATCATAGTAATCAGTGACTTATAGTCTCTTCCTCATTTCAGAGTGGCTTGTCATGACTGTTTTAAAACTTTTCTTATTGATTTTGACAGTTCCAATTATGCAAACAGACATCACCTTATTGAGAGATTATGAAGTGAGTTTAAGTCTTCTGGCTTGTAAATCCCCACATAGGCGTTATCCAACGTGTAGAAGTTAAGACTTTTCCTTGGATCATCTCTAAAAAACTGTCTGCTGTGGGGAATATGATAGAGATTGGGGGGTGAGGGGTGAGGTTGGGAAGGAAAAGCAGGAAAAATACCACCTTTGTCTTGTTCCTCTCATTCTTTCATAAAAAGTAGAAATAATGTTGACATAATGCATTGCTTACAGCAAGGGCTACCTGCTACTGATAAGCCACTGTTCTGTGCTAAGTGCTAAGCAGGTGTTTATTTCTGGTAAGTTATAATATGTAGTTTGTGTTCCAAAGGTGGGAAGGAGTACTCAGCTTTACATGGGGAAGGTGGTAACTAGAGAAGGTAAGTTCAAAGAGATGATATTTGATCTGAATATTGAAATACAGTAGAAGTTCATTAGAAAATAAAACAAAAAACATTTCACTCAGAGAAAATAGCATATTGCAAAGACACAAGATCCTGAAATGACGTGGAAAGCTTTAGATGAACTCCCAATGATTCAGTTTGGCTTTGCACTTCAGTTTCTTCATCTGTAAGTTGGGCTAAATAAAGATACCTGTTTTATATGGTTGTGAGGACTAATAAGTTAATATACGTAATTTGGAGCAGTGCCTGTTGTATAAGTAGTGATTAATAAGTCTTAGCTCTTATAATATTAATAGATGGAGTTAGGCATTTGGATAGGAAAGTGGATTTGTACCCACTTTAGCTTTTGCTAAATTGAAGTACTAAGTAGAAGGGGGTAGATTATAGATTAAGACTGTGCTAAGGTATATATATTTTTTCTTATAGATGATTAGAAACTATTATGGAGTTTTAAGCTGGGGTTTCACATAAGTGACCAAATTTGCATTTTAGATCACTTTGCCTTTTGAAAGATCTGTATGGGGCAGGGAAGGAAAAGTGTTTATGGAAATTGGATCCTTATAGTCAGTTATAAGACTATTGTAATAGTCTATGTAAAAGATGATGGAGGATCTAAATTAGAAAAATGGCAATGGAAGAAGTGGAAAGACAGGTGCAATTTCAGGAGATATTTCAGAGTTGTCAGGTATCACAGACTTGTGACTAACAAGTATGTTTTGTTTAGCCCATGAAATGTGTTTTGTTTTGTTTTGTTTTTTAATATGAAATTTATTGTCAAATTGGTTTCCATACAACACCCAGTGCTCATCCCAACAGGTGCCCTCTTCAATGCCCATCACCTACCCTACCCTCCCTCCCACCCCCATCAACCCTCAGTTTGTTCTCAGTTTTTAAGAGTCTCTTATGCTTTGGCTCTCTTCCACTCTAACCTCTTTTTTTTTCCTTCCCCTCCCCCATGGTCTTCTGTTAAGTTTCTCAGGATCCACATAAGAATGAAGACATATGGTATCTGTCTTTCTCTGTATGACTTATTTCACTTAGCATAACACTCTCCAGTTCCATCCACGTTGCTACAAAAGGCCAGATTTCATTCTTTCTCATTGCCACGTAGTATTCCATTGTGTATATAAACCATAATTTCTTTATCCATTCCTCAGTTGATGGACATTTAGTCTCTTTCCATAATTTGGCTATTGTTGAGAGTGCTGCTATAAACATTGGGGTACAAGTGCCCCTATGCATCAGCCTTCCTATATCCCTTGGGTAAATTCCTAGCAGTGCTACTGCTGGGTCATAGGGTAGATCTATTTTTAATTTTTTGAGGAACCTCCACACTGTTTTCCAGAGCGGCTGCACCAGTTTGCATTCCCACCAATAGTGCAAGAGGGTTCCTGTTTCTCCACATCCTCTCCAGCATCTATAGTCTCCTGATTTGTTCATTTTAGCCACTCTGACTGGCGTGAGGTGTTTGAATTTGAATGCCTTTAGATGAAACATGCATTCTCTAGTTTGACTTAGGCTCTGTTACTCCTTATTGTATCACAAATTGATATTAACTGGCCCTTTATGGGTGAGGGAGAGGTGGGAGTTAAGGATGACTCCTAGATTTCTAGATTGGATGACTGAATGAACAAAGGTACCTTCAGCCTCGATTGGGAATTCAGGGCTTTGAAGAATTTGAGAGAAAACATAAATTATGTTTTGAGTATATTATGTTGGAGGTATTTACAGGATACTAATCAGAAATATATATCTGTGGGTCAGGAGATGTCTGCATTAGAGATATAGATTTGGGGAAATCATTAGTTTATAGGTGGTAGCTGAAACCATTTAGGTGGATGATATCACTCATTGCCTGTATTTAGAATGCTAAAAGAAGAGGACTGTACTCAACAAGAAACCTTTGAAGTGACCAGAGGTAATGCTACAGGAGGAAAGAGCTCCGGGCATAGTGTAGACCTCAAAGTGTACACTCATAGTGTAGATTCAAGTGTAGATTCATAGTATGGAACCACTTTGAGTGGTTCTCAACATGCGGTCCATGGACCCATGGGCTCCCCAAGACTCAGGGTGCCTGAGAGGTCAAAACTGTCTTCACAATAATTCTAAGATGTTATTTGCCTTTTTTTAAATTGACATTTTCACTGCTAGTGCAAGAGTAATGGTGGATAAAACTGCTGGTGTCTTAGCAGAAATCAAGGCAGTGGCACCAAATTATGCTAGTTGGTGATTGTATTCTTTACCACCATATACTCACAGTTAAAAAACAAAGTCATTTTCGCTTATAATTTCCTTGATAAACCAGTAAATATTACTAACTTTATTAAATCTTGACCCTGTGTACATCTATGTATTTATTTAGTGTGTGTTTATTTAAATTTAAGTTAGTTATATACAGTGAAAACACTTTTATTGAGGTATAATTGATATACAGAGAACTACATGTATTTAATGTGCACAGTTTCATGAGTACATATCTTTTTAATCTGTGTGTCAAAATGGAAAGTATGCATAAAGCACTTCTGATATATATTTAAGTATAATAGTGTCTCCAGGTAAAGCACTTGCATGATTGAATTACAAACTGAACTAGCAGCTTTTTACATAGAACTCCAATTTTACTTGAAAGAACAACTAACAAACTATGGTTTTCAGACTTGGGTATTTGGCAGCCATTTTATCAAAAATAAAGCCCATCACTTTAATGGAAATAGCTGACAGCATTTGTTGTCAACAATAAAATTTGACCTTTAAAGTGAAAATTAAAATTTTGGGACAGTTGTATCTGCCACCATAAGCTTGAGAGCTTCCCAATATCATAACTTTCTCTGATGAGATCAGCAGTGACATTACTAACGTGATTTTTAAAAATATTATACAATGAAATGTGTCACCATTTGGAAGATCTGCATAACTCAGTGAAACAACATTTGTCAAATGATCAGTGCATGATGTAAAATCATGCCTGGCTAAAAGATTCATAAAGTATAAGACTGGAATTTAAATAGTGGATTTTAATACAACAAATTCTAAAAAGTTTATTAATATGGATTCAGATTCCTCATTGCATTTATCTTAAGGAAACTACCACTGTCAAATTTTGGTGTAGTACTAGAGAAGGTATCCACATTACCTGAAAAAACTATTCAACTACTCCTCCATTTTCCAATTAAATCTGTACATAAGGCCAGATTTTCTTCATATACTTTAACCAAAAAACATATCACAACAGATTGAATACAGAAGCAGACATAAGAATTTAGCTGTCTTCTACTAAACTCTCTTCTATAAAAAAGATTTGCAAATTTATAAAACAATGCCACTATTCTCATTGTTTATATTTTGTTTTTAGAAATATTATTTTTCACATGTCATTTATGTTAACAAGTATTAGGTTTATTTTTATATTTAAATAATAAAGAATACTTTTTAATACAGTTAATACAGTTATACTTTTTAATACTTTAATACAGTTATAACTTCTAATATAGTAGGTATTAATAGATAAAGCCTATAAAAATCAAAGACTCTTTGAGATTTTCAATGTTTTTAAAAAGTATAAAGGAGTCTCAATACCAAAAATTTTTAGAGCTGCTTTTGTGGACTACTGAAAAAAGTGGTGGGGGCTACAAATGATGACATTTGTCTTACTATTTAGTAGCCTAGACTCCTACAGGGGAACTGAGATAATGAAAAACATAATATGGAAAAATATGACTAAGTGTCAAATCAAGTGGCATAGACAGTAGGCACTAACCAAGAAAAAGAAGTGTGAACTAAAGTGGTAAGGGATTTGTTGGAAAGGGAAACTGGGGAATAGGTAGGATTTTGTAAAACAAGAGTGGGGACAACTCTTCAGTCTTGACGATCACCATGACAAAGTCCTGGAGACCAAAATAAACATAATATGCTCTAGGAACAGTAAGGAGACCGGATTACCTGGGGTAAACAATTTGAATTGGTGAATAGCAAGAAGTTAGTTGAATATAATAGACTAGAGCAGATTATGGAGGGCTTTAAATGTCAGGGTGAGGAATTTTGATTTTATGGACAATGGGAAGCTATTAAAGGGTTGTGATTTGGGATGATGACATGATGAAAGTTATATTTCATGAAAATTAATCTAGACATAGAGTAAAAGAGAGACTGGAAATAGACTACAAATCAATTGGGACAATATTATAATCATTCATGCATGAAGTGATGAGGACCTAGTTGTGGGAATAGAGAGTAAATAACGAATACAAAAGATATTGTGAAAGCAAAATGAATGGGACTTGATTGATTAGAAAGAGGAGACTGATTTTGAGACTGGATGATTGAGAGGATAGTGCTGTCATTAATGGAATATACAAAGGCATAGAGAGACCCATTTTAAGTATTTCGTGATGAATAGATTATTAACTTGTTTGTTGAAAGTGTGGGATTATCCTAATGGAAATATGTATGTATAGGGAGTCACAATATAGGAAGTTGGATGAGAAGTATAGAATTGAGAGACTACACTAGAGAGATGATTATTGGGTTTGAGGAAATGAATGAGTTTCCTGAGGAAAAAAAAATTATATAAATCAGAAGCCCAGGAACTAAGATTTCTGATCTAAAGTTATTAGGTTTTGATAGGAGAACCAATGAAGAAGACTGGCAAAACAAATTGAAAACTATTAGGAGAATAGAATAATATCAGATTGTAGAAGCCAAGGGAGGACAGAGTTTCAAGAACAAGATGGAAATCCACCATTTCAGATTCCACAGAGATGGGATGGTTTAATATATAATTTAACCTCTGGGAAAGCAGAGATCTTTGTATCATATGCTTTACTCAATGATGTTTCCTACATGCCTAGAACTGTGTTTGGCACATAGTATGTGATGAAAAATTAAATGACTACACTTGTGATGACAAAATTAAATGAAAAAGCAATGACTACTGCTGCTAAAAGTTTTGCAAACCTTATAAATAATAAGCACATTGAAGAAAAAAATCAATGAGAAATATCTTTAGATACAAATCTCTGTAGATATATTGATTCTATTTGCTCATCAGGTAGTATTATGGGAAGCTAGCAGAGTGTTGTTAAATGCACAGTGAAAATGGAAGTGGATTGTTTAGCTACTGATTTGCACGTGAGTCAGCCCGAGAGAAGTAGATGATGTATGTCTATTTGCATAACTCCACAAGCCAAAACACATCTGGTAGCCTTATCTTCTAGTCCTGTTAGGCTGTCCTATTCATCTGTATAGGATATATTCCTTTGCTGGTAATGTCTAATGCGGTAATCCTTCATTGAAATGAATAACCATTTTGGGATTTAAACAGCGAGAATCATACCCATTAAGAAATTTGATTTGATTTTACACTTATTTTGGTATTTGTTTATAAATTTTAGTTGCAAGTCTTTCCAAAGCTTAGTGCTTTGGTTGGATTGAAAAGACTATGTCCAATTTTGGTGGTTAAAGTATTTTCTTTTGTTTCAGTTTTTGCATAAGTTGCCATAATGGATACTGGAGAAATATAGGTGAATTTACTGGAGGAAACAAGTTATTTGATGTTTGTGGATTTCCTCACAAATGAATTATATAGCAATGACTGTGTTTTGAGTTTTGGTTTGGATTTGTGTATTAGTTATCAACTGCTGTGTAACAAAGCATCCCCAAAGTTCGCATATTAAACAGCAAACATTATCTCACAGTTTCTCTGGGTCAGGAATCTAGACATAGTTTCACTACATGCCTCTGGCTCAAGATTTCTCATGAGGCTGCAGTCAAGCTATTGGCTGAGGCTGTGATCTCATCCGAAGGCTTGATTGGATGGAGGGGTCTGCTTTCAAGCTTACTTATATGGTTGTTGGTAGACCTCAGTTTCTTGTCACATGGGCTGCTCCACAGGGCTGCCCCATTACCCAGCAACTGGCTACCCCAGAGAGAGTGATTCAAGAGAGTGAGGAGGAATGCCCAAGACAGAAGCCAGTATCATTTTATAACCGAAAATCAGATATGACATTCCATCACTTCATCCATATTATAATTGTTAGAAGTAAGTCTACATCCAGACCACATTCAAGGGGAGGAAATGACACAAGGGTTTGTGAATACCAGGAGGCTGAGATCATTGATCTCAGGTTAGAGCTGATCATTGATCATAGGTTAGAGCTTCCTAACCACAGGTTTGATGACACCCATTTTACCTTCAAAACACACAGCTGAAATTGTAGAAAGAGAAAAGATACAGAGCTAAAGTCAAGTGTTTAGTGATGAAACCAGGAACACATCCTGTCTCTTGAAGTATGAAAATTTGTATCTTCTATAAAGGATAAAGAATTTCAGAAAAATGCCTAAAGCTTAAATACACATGTATTAAATTATATATAGGGGCGCCTGGGTGGCTCAGTTGGTTAAGCATCCATCTCTTGATTTCAGCTCAGGTCATGATCTCACAGTTCATGGGTTCGAGCTCCACATTGAGCTCCATGCTGATGGAGCCTGCTTGGGATTCCCTCTCCCTCTCTCTCTGCCCCTCCACTGCTCAGGCCCTCTCTAAATAAATAAATAAATAAATAAATAAATAAATAAATAAATATTTAAAAATAATAAATTAGGGGTACCTGGGTGGCTCAGTCAGTTGGGCGTTTGACTTCGACTTCGGCTCAGGTCATGATCTCATGGTTCATGAGTTCAAGCCCTGCATTGGGCTCTGGGCTGACAGCTCAGAGCCTGGAGCCTGCTTCAGATTCTGTGTCTCCCTTGCTCTTTGCCCCTCCCCCACTTGTACTCTCTTTCTCTCTCTCTCTCTCAAAAATAAATAAGCAATATTTTAAGATTTAAAATAATAATAATAAATTATATATAATTTTATAAACACACATACAATTTTTACAGATATAATGTGTTTACTGAAGCACTGTGAGAAGTAACTGAAAAGTGAGAAAAAAAAGTTAACACAGATAAAACTTATCTTCAAGTGATTCCTACAATTACAAAACCACCCAGAAAGACAGCAGAAAATGTTTGACATTAACAGTAACTCCATTTTAATTTCAATTCTGTTATTCAATTAATGTAAGTTAGTATGAAATAAGATACAGACTACAATTAACTGTAGCCCCCATACTTTTAGTGCCTATTTGAAGGCAGAGGTAGAGAAAGTAGACTAAACCAGTGAGAAATTGAATTATAAAAAGATATTACACATTATCTCATAGTTCATGTCAGAACTATCTCTTCCTCTTACCTTTTCTTTACCTCTATTAGTTTAGTTTAATAACTAAAATTGTAGAAATACATATTTTTTATGATAAAATGGTAATTTAGCAGGAAACAGAACAATACTGTCTTGCAGCAGATCTTTAAATTCAATTTTTAACTAAATTAATTTCATGAGGTCTAGGTTCTATCTAAATCCAGAAATTATAGTATTCATTTACATTCATAAACCATATCCCATTTACTCCAAATAAAAGATATAACCCTGTCCTTGTCTGTAGAGACAAAAAAAAGAATAAAGAGAAAAAAGTGCATTATTAATCATAACAAAATCAGATGCCTATTTGAAACTGAGGAAGGAGAAAATATGTATAATATTTAAAAGAAGTGTGTTTATATATGTGTATTTCAAAAGGATTACATTTACAAAGTAGTCATTTGGAAAGACAGACATCTTTGCTTTCAAAAGGGAAAATAAGTAAAAGAGGAAGCGTTTGTATTAGATGGTCTCTAAGGTCTCTCCTAGCTTAACATTCTCTGAGTCCATGTTCAGAGTATACTTTTGAGGTATAAGTCTTGATTATTTGTCTTAAGGAAAATGACAGAACATACATAATCAATATCTGTAGATATCTGTAAACTTCATTTTAGCCTGAACTTTATTAAAGTCAATACCAAATGTGTATGTGTGTGTGTGTGTGTGTGTGTGTGTGTGTGTATTTTTCTGTGCATACATGTGCACGCATGTGGTCAGGGCATCTGGGCATGGAGGTTATGGGAGGGAGGCAGTGCTGTGAACCTTGCAATAGGATACTCAGCCTTTCTGTGTCCTACTAAGGAATGTGGATAATTGCTTTACAGACATAAACCACCTTTGTATTTTCTGTAACTCAGGATAAGAAGGAAGCTGTGATTAGCCTTCCTTATGCCCTTTGGAAATTCTCTTCAAATAGGCTTTTCTTCTCAAATTCCCCTATTCTCAAGTTTAACTAAGGTTGTTGCTCCATACTTTCTCATCCCCCATAGGTTCTGTTTCATACTCATTTACTTATTCATTAAAATTTTTGAGTGCTTGGGCGCCTGGGTGGCTCAGTCAGTTGAGCATCCAACTTCGGCTCAGGTCATGATCTCACAGCTCCTTGAGTTCGAGCCCCACGTCGGGCTCTGTGCTGACAGCTCGGAGCCTGGATCCTGCTTTGGATTCTGTGTCTCCCTCTCTCTCTCTGCCCCTAACCCATTCACATTCTATCTCTGTGTCTCTCAAAAATAAATAAACATTAAAAAAATTAAAAAAAAATTTTGAGTGCTTGCTATGTGCCAGGCATAGTTCTAGGTGCTGGTAAAACATCTGGTACAAAAAAATCTCTGTCCTATGGTTTAGGTTCTAGGAGGAAGACAGGCAAATGTTACACACACACACACACATACACACACACAGAGCCTTTAGTGATATATGCACATATATATAAGGTGATAAGTGATTATGTGAATATGTGTGTATTTACATATGTATGTATATACAACACACACACATATATATATATAGTCAATGATTATATATATATACACATATATATACACATATGTGTATATATATATAGTCAGTCAGTGGTATGGAAAGAAATAGAGCAGAATTAAGGGGATTGAGAGCATTGGTAGGATGCAAATGGCAGTTTTAAATGGGCTATTCAGGGTAAGCTCATTGACAAGGGATATTTAAACAGTTATTTGAAGGAGAGTGACTATCTGAGGGAAGAACATTCAAGCAGAGGAAATGACCAGCACAAAGACCTTCAGTCAAGAGAGTGTCTGGATTATTCAAGGAACTAGCATTCAGGAATCTAGTATGGCTAAGAGCAGAGTGAGCAAGGGGAATGATAAGAGATTAATTTAGAAGAATATAATTGGGGGAGAGGGCAGCTCTTTCAGAGCCTTGTAGCAATTATTAGGCTTTGGCTTTTACTCTGAGTAAAGTAAGAAAACTTTGGAGGGTTTTGAGCCCAGGAGTCTTGTACTCTGACTTTCAAAAGGATCATGTTGGCTGCTAACTTGAGAAGAGATTATAGGGGTGTGGGCAGGGTAGAAGCAGGGAAACCAGCTAGGAAGCTGCTGCAATAATCTAAGCAAGAGATGATGGTGGCTGGGAGCAGTATAGAAAGACTGTTAGCTAGTGACAGTGGATAGATTCAGGGTATTTTATGAGCATGTAATAAACAGGATGTGCTGATATATTCTATATGGGACGTGCAAGGGAAAAGTCAAAGATGAATTGAAAGTTTTTTGGCCTGAGAAAGAAGGGGACGTTTATTGAGTTGGGAATGATTAGGTGGGTTTGACACGCAGGAGTTCAGCTTTGCACATATTAGTTTGTGATGTTTATTAGACATCAAGTCTAATGTCAAGTAGGTAGGTGGGTATGTGAGTCTGTAGTGCAGTGGAAAAGTCTGGGCAAGAACTATACATTTGGGAGGGAGTCTTGCACATACATCGTATTTATTTTTTAATGTTTACTTTTTAATTTTTTAATAGGAAATTTATTGTCAAATTGGTTTCCATACAACACCCGTGCTCATCCCAACAGGTACCTTCCTCAATGCCCATCACCCACTTTCCCCTCCCTCCCACCCCCCATCAACCCTCAGTTTATTCTATTTAAAGTGAAGGGAGTAAAGACAGAGCAGAGATCCAAGGACTGAGCCCTGAGTCAATCCATTGTTAAAAAGTTGGGGAGAAGAGGAGGAACCAGCAAAGAAAACTGAGAAGGAATGGCCAATGAGAGGTAGAAGGAAAATCAAGAGTATGGCATCTTGAAAGCCAAATTGAGTAAACTGACCATTGATTATAATCTATTTTGTCCTCTCTATTGCTATTGCCCTCCCTAGTTCAACATCACATCATTACTTGTCTAAACTACAACAGTCTCTTAATTGGTCTTCTTTCCTCCCTTCTTATCTCCTGTGATGCATCCCCTACACTACCAGAGTTTCTATTTAAAACACAAATTGGATCCTGTCACTTCTTCGCTTAAAATGCTTAATCTATTTGTAGTTTATTCACACTCTGCTGCTTCTTTTCTCCATGCCTCTGCCTCTGCTCATGTAGTCCATTGTGCCTGAGATCCCCTCTCTACATTTCTCATCATCTAGCTAACTCCTACTCATCTTTCAAGATGCAGTTCAGGTACTATCTCATTTAGAAAGCCTCCCCTGGTCTTTCCTCAGTACTTTAGTTATGCCTATATTTCTATTGTTGCCCTGACCATACTATTTTTTAATCATCTATTTTATTCCCATTTAGGCTGTTATTTCTTGGGGTGCAAAGATGATATTTTACCCATCTTTAAATGTTTGGCACCAAGCACAGGGTCTTACACATAGTAGGTACTTAAAAATGTTTAATGAATGAATGAATAAACGAGTGGTCAGTTTTTCTTCTTGCTCTGGATATGTCAGTTTCAATTTGGAGGGTTATAAATTTTTCTCTATAACTTTGAATTGTTTCCAATTCCTTGATTTAAAATTCTAATATAATAGTTATGGGACAGAATAACTGATTTGCATCTCAGATGCAGGAGCAGCATCCTGAATAACAATATGCTATGGGTTTGATAGCACTGGAATATTATCTCCTCCAATGTAATCAATATACATCTGAGTTATTGTAATATAGCCAATTCTCATGAGATGGATTTGTTAGGTTACTGCATTTATCTCTCTGGGATATCTTTACATGTAAAATAAGTTCTTATGGGAATACTCAAATTTGTTTGTACCTCTGTAGAGAAAGAACTTATTGCCATCCTGGGCCTTTATCTTTTTATTTGATTTTTTAAAAGTTTATTTATTTATTTTGGGGGGGTGCGTGGAGGGAGAGGGAGACAGAGAATCCCAAGCAGACTCCATGCTGTCAGCACAGAGCCCAATGTGGCACTCCATCTCATGAATCATGAGATCATGACCTGAGCCAAAATCAAGACTCAGACACTTAAGCGACCAAGCCACAAAGGCACCCCCATCCTAGACTTTAAAAGGGTACTTAATACTCATTTCTCATAAGCTAAAAGTATAAATCTAGTTTTTTTCACTGGTTGCCTTTATTTCATAGATAGAAATGCAAAAAATATCCATGATGAGGCATACCTGTCATCCACCTGATCCAGTATTGTTTCTGAGACGGGTTTATTAGAAAATCATCATGTCTGCCTAATACCAATCTCAAAGTAGGTAGAAGTGTCCCTGGGAGGAAAAAAAATATTATTTATTTCAATAGTCCATTATAAATCTATTGTCTGATTTTACCTAAAATTATTTGAATTTGTTCATTTGTAAAATTTTAAAATTTCACTGTATTTGAGACAAAAGAATTTTCTAGTTACATTTTACTATTTAAGGAAATGCTTTTTAAACATTGAGATAAATTTTACATGAGATGCACAGATATTAATGTACAGTTGGATGATTTTAATGGGGGCATATACCCTGTAATCAACACAAAAATGAATATATAAAACATTTTCATCACACCAGAAAGTTGCCCTATGATCCCTTCCAGCTGATCTCCAACCTAAGCAGGCAACCACTATTATAACTCCTATCATCACAAATTATGTTACTAAACTTCATAGAAATGAGATCCTATACTATGTACTTTCTTGGGTCTGGCTTCTTCCCCTCAGCACTCTTATTTTTTAGATTAATCTATATTGATGGGTGTTATCGGTAGTATGTTACTTTTTATTATTAGGTAATGTTCCATTATATGAATTAACTATGATTGATTTATTCATTCGCCAGTTGATGCGTATTTGGGTTGCTTCCAATTTTTGTCGATTTTGACTGTCAGCTATGGACATATAAGCACTTAATGCTGTATATTCCACTCTAAGTACTGCTTTACTTTATACCACAAATTTTGATTTGGTCAGTTTTTATGTTCATTCAGTTCAAATACTTTTGTCATATCCTATATGCTTTCTTCTTTAATACATGGATTATTTATGTTTTTCAGATATCTGTTACTGATTTCTAACTCAATTCCATTGTGTCAAAAACAAGCTTTATATGACTGAAATAGTTTCAAATTTATCTGAGACTTGCTTTATGGGCTTAAATACAGTCTATCTTGGCAAATGTTCTAGGAACTGTAACCTTAGTTACCTTTGGAACTAGGACCTCTGGACCAGCAGAGCCAAAGGTCATGGAAACAGAAAGCAAAAAATTTGCTACTGGATTACTAGGATTACAGGGATAATAGTGACTTAAACCACTCCCATTTTCACCTCTAATAATTATTCCTGGATCCATGAATCCTGACTATTAGGAAAATAACACCATATATTGGACACTGATTTAGAGCATATACTATATCCTGGAAGGCATTACCACCTAGCTGGTGGTTAATCTTCAAAAGGCCATTTCACAATGTAGCAAACCTGCTGTTTCAGCATGATGAGGAACATGGTAACTAGTGAATCCCATGAGCATGAGCTCATTGCCATTCTTCATCTGCTGTAAATGAGTTTCTTGATCAAAAAGGATTCTATGTGGAATTCGTGATGGTGGATTATACATTCCATATGTTTTTACGAAATTGACAAACTACGTTTTAGAATCGCTGCCATTTTACATCCCCACCAGCAATATGAGTGATCCAGTTTCTCTGCATTCTTGGCACAATTTGGTGGTGTAACTGTTTTTTATTTTAGCTATTTGTATAAATATGAGTGATATCTCATTGTGATCTTAATTTGCATTTCCCTAAAGGCTAGTGATGTTGAATGTCTTTTCATCTGCTTATTTGCCATCTGTGTATCCTCTTTGGTGAAATGTCTCTTCATGTCCTTTGACCTTTTTCTAATTGGATGGTTTGTGTTTTTACTGCTGAGCTTTGAATGTTTTTTATATATTTGTGTACATGAGTACTTTGTCAGATATGTGCTTTGCAAATATTTGTTTTGTTTTATCAATCTGTAGCTTGTCTTTTCATCTGCTTAATAGTCTTTCACCAAGGAAAAGTTTTAATTTTTGATGAAGTATGATTTATCTTTTTTTTCTCCTATGGATTGTGCTTTTGTTTTTATGTCTAAGAAATCTTCACCAAGCCCTAGAACCCAAAGACTTTTCCATAAGTTTTCTTCTAAAAGTTTTACAGTTTCACATTTTCAGAGACTATGATACAAAATGAATTAACTTTTGCTTAACATGTGAAGTTTACATGAAGGTTCATTTTTTTTTGCCTATGCACATCTAATTGCTCTAGCACCATTTGTTGATTACTATATAAACTATATATAAACTATATAAAGTTTACTATATAAACTTTGAAATAGGATAGACTGATTCCTCTCATGTTAATCTTCTTTTTCAAAATTGTTTTTTTTTTTTCTATTCTAGTTCCCTCTTCTCTCCATATAAATTTTAGGATGTTTGTCTATATCTAGAAAAAATCTTGCTGAGATTTTGACAAATGCTGCATTTAACCTATATGTCACTTTGAAGGAGAATTGACATCTTTACTATGTTGAGTCTCCCAATCCATGAGCACAGTAGGTGTCTCCATTTATTGATATTTTCTTTTATTTCTTCATCATTTATTGTCATTTTCAGCACATAAGTCAGGTACCCATTTTGTTAGATTTATACCTAAGCATTTCTCTTGTTTTTGAACAGTTATAAATGGTGTTTTATTTTTAATTTTGGGGTTCACATGTGAATTGCTAGTATATACAATTGATTTTTGTATACTGGTATTGTCTCATCTGACTTTGCTGAATTCCAAATTAGTTCAAATTAGGAGAGTTTCTACATAGACCATCATGTCATCTGCAAATAGGGATAGCTTTATTTCTTTGTTTCTTGTTTTTAGGTTTCTTATTTATTTTTCTTGCCTTATTGCACTGGCTGGAACTTCCAGTGTGATATTAAATAAGGGTGGTGATATAATTTATCTTTGCCTTGTTCCTAATAATTGAAGGAAATTATTCAATCTTTCACCTTTAAGTAAGATGTTAAATGTAGGTTTTTTTGTAAATATTCTATACTAAGTTGAGGAAGTTCCCCCTCCTATTTTCTTAGACTTTTTATCATGAATATGTGTTGCATTTTTCAAATGCTTTTTCTGCATCAATTGGTATAAGTATGTGATTTTTTTCTCTTTAGCATATTTATATGGTGGATTCCATTGACTAATTTTTTAAATACTGAACCAGCCTTGCATCCCTGGAATAAACTCCACTTTGACATGATATATAATTTTGCTTATATACCTGCTATCATTCTAATTGTCTTTCCTTTATTGGTAAAGATGTTCTTTTTCTCTTGCTGATTTCAATATTTTTTCTTTGTCTTAGTTTTCAGTACTTTGATTATGATGTATGTTGATGTGGATTTTTTGTTTGTCCTATTTGGGGTTAGTTCAACTTTTTGATTCTGTAGGTTTATGTCTTTGGCAAAATTTCTGAAAATTTCACCTATTATTTCTTTGAATAGCCACTCTCTCCCTTTTATTCTAGAAATTCAATCATACAAATGTTAGATCTTTTGTTATAATCCTACAGCTCCCTAAGGATCTGTGCAGTTGGTCCAGCCTATTTCTCTTTATTGCTCATATTAAGTATTTCTATTATTCTGACTTCAAGTCCACTGAATGTTTCCTCTGTCATCTCCATTCTACTGTTGAGCCTATTTAGTGAGTTTTTTATTTGGTTATTGTATTTTTCAGTCCTAAAATTTCTGTTTGGTTTTTCTTTACATCTTCTGTTTCTTCACTCTGACACTCTATTTTTTTCATTTGTTTAAAGCATGTTCATAATTGCTTGTTCTAGCATTTTCATGATGGTTGATTTTAAATGTTTGTCAGATAATTCCAACATCTATGTCATCTTGGCATTGGTGTCTGTTCTCCTTTAAGTTGAAATTTTCTGGGTTCTTGTTATGACAAGTGATTTTTTTAATCCTTGGCATTTCAAATATTATGTTATGAGACTCCGGATCTTATTTAAATCTTCCATTTTGGTAGGTCTACTCTTATGTCATGCTGGTAGGTAAGTAGTCACCCCTTCATTACTCCCATATGGAAGTAGAAGTTTAGGTTCTCTATTCAGCCTCCACTGATACTATGAAAAAGTGGATGGGGACCCCATTACTGCTCATTGGTATAAAATTTGAAGCTCCCCTCTAGATTGTTGCTGCCCTCTAGACCTCTGTCACCCTGGCTGATAGAGGGAGTGGCACCTAATTCCTGTTCACCTTGTGATCTCCACTGACATTGCTGGTTGAGAATGAAAGATCCATTTCGCTTTCTCTGATATACCACCCCAATAGGCAGATTGGGTCACCTCATTAGAGTCTGGAGAAGGTGGAAGTATAGGTTCCCTACTTAGCCCTTGCCTAAAGGGTGAGGGTAAGGTCCACATTTTCCCTATATTGTTTGTCTGTAGTAGGGTAATTATTATCTAAAAGTTTTCTGGATTGCTGTTTTCCCCTTTCTTGGTCTTTTGTCTAGAGAGCACAGGTTTTCTTGAAATTAGTTTTGTCTATTCCCATTGGCATCTCTGGGTTGGTGGCTTCTCCAGTATCCAGTCTGGGATATATGAAGTAAAAGAATACCCACAGAACTTACTACTTTGTCATTCCTTGGGTTTTGAGGTCTCTAGCCAGCCTTCCTCCTTTTCTCAACATTTTACATTCTTTGTATAATTGTTTTATATGCAATGGCCAGGTTTTTAGCTGTACTTAGTGGGAAAAATAGGGAAAAGTTTATCACTTTAACTTGTTCTGGAACCAGAAACTCAGATATGCTTTTTATTATTCTAATTTACAATCTGTAAAGTGTTTTCCTAGAATTGCAGGTATCAGCCTACAAAACCCCATTTGTAATGTTCAAAATGGTCATTGAAATTATTTATTTCAACCATGTCTTCTCTCAGCCTTCTTTCATCCCTTGAATCATTTAGTTGACCTTCAGTAGATGATATTTTCAGCTTTATTATGACTTTCTTGAATATCCCGATGATATTTCCCCCAGATTTCTCAACTCTATGTCAGTTCTTACTTCCAACTCCAAACATAGTAATTTTAGTGACCTCCTGGATTTTTTTTTGATTGAAGAGAAAAGCCAAGACAAGTCTTCACTTGATTCATAGCTATACTCAAATGTCACTTCTTCAAAGTGGCCTTTCATGACCATTCTCTGTACACTTACTCTGCACTTACACCTACTCTGTACACTTATTTTTTCACATTTCTTAACACTATATGATATTTTGTATCTATGTGTTTTCTCATTGTCTCTCCTCCCCAAATATAAACCTTTAAAAGGGCAGGGGCTGCTGTATCCCCAGTGCTTAGAAAAGCCCCTGGCATATACTAGGCTCTAAATAAATATTTTAACTGGTTGAATGAATACATACTTCACAAAGGATTTGGGTAGAAGACTGAAAAGAGAATAGAAAGTCCTTGGCACTTAGTCTAAAGGGAATTCCAACTAGCTTGTATGATACCAAATAGTAACCTCCAGATAGATATATACAGACCAAACTTAGATCAAAATGTGTGAAGGCAAGAAAATAACTTTTTCCTCATGTTATTTTTTTCTCTCATAGATGCCACATTTCTTGTTCTATGAAATACTTTAGCATAGGAACAAAATCTTTCTAAAGATGGCAGTTGTAGTCCTCTGATGGGAAATTACAAATTCAAAAATTTAAGACTCTTGACCAGAGATTTCCACATTTTACTTAGATGATGGAAGTAAGTGACAGTTTGGCCAGCTGCCCCAGGTGCATTAAAACTCATGTGGTCTCTGGAGTAACTGGATTTATTCCAAATGCAAGTCTTCCAAATGAAGCTCAAGACCTTGAATTGAATCCAGTTTTTACAGAAGAGCAGTTAAAATGAATACCATAAGGCAGTGATGTCATCTATTCTCTGCATTCAGGACCTTGCCCTATTTCTCCACTCAATGTGACTTTTGTTGCAGCTACCTATGAAGCCCCACATAGACTGGGATCTCTTCACTTGTTACAGCAGAGGAAGGGATGCAGCCTTTTCTCTTAAGATGTCATTGCACCTTGGAAGAAGAGGAGAAAGTAATGAGATATTTCTCACTTTATGTTTTAGCTTGATATCTCTCTAAGCAACTCAGATATAAGGCACCATAGATTGGGGGAAAAAAACTGTTTTACACCCCCCCAGGATGTTTATAAAAATATGTCCATTCATGGGGCGCCTGGGTGGCGCAGTCGGTTGGGCGTCCGACTTCAGCCAGGTCACGATCTCGCGGTCCGTGAGTTCGAGCCCCGCGTCAGGCTCTGGGCTGATGGCTCAGAGCCTGGAGCCTGTTTCCGATTCTGTGTCTCCCTCTCTCTCTGCCCCTCCCCCATTCATGCTCTGTCTCTCTCTGTCCCAAAAATAAACGTTGAAAAAAAAAATAAAAATATGTCCATTCATAAGACATATTATGAATATGAATAGTGTATAGTATACCATAATAAAATATTAGGGATATGCTAAAACAGAAATGGAATTTAAATTCACCTTAATGTCCTTTTAAATGTAATAGCCTTCTAGGGAAACACAATTCAGGTTTTGGAACATTCGTTATACACAACACTTGTCCTGGATAACTGATAACACCTGAGCTATAAAAATACAGAGCCACCTGGCCCTTTCCAGGATTTCCCCCAGAAATTATATTGTTCCTTAAATAGGCAAAGCTTTTACTCAAATGAGCTATCTCCAGCAAGCTTTCCATCAAATTCTCTGCCATCGGTGTAGTTGTCTTAATTTTACTTAAGTGCCTACTGGCTGACTTTGACTCCAAAAAGACAAAGCATATCTTACAGGACAGAATGTAAGCTTGAAAGGAAAAAGAAAAACAACTGCCTTCTTGACCTCTCTGCCTTCTTTCCACTGCTAATGAAGATGAGAAGGAGGAGAACAAGAAAATGGCCCTCATTTCTAACTTGATTTACCCACTTTAAAGACTTTCTTACTTGCACCACACAAATACCTCCATATTAACAGGCTTGTTGAAAGGCTTCCTACCAAAGCAAAATTTATTCTAATTATGTGCTTCCACAAAATTATGTTTCAAGTAGTTGGGCAGAATTTTGCCTTTATTTGTTCTGCTGACTCAAGCTGGGGGAGTGTGTACTCAATGGTATGTACTTCTTTGCTTTGTTTTTATTCTAATAAAATAATCACTGTAAGTAATTGTAGATAGTAAATAGTAGAAAGAATAATGAAGAAATTTGGTTTCTTTCTTGTAACACTATGTTTAAAAGAAAAAAATTCTCTAAAATATAGAAAGTGCTTTTAACTCAACATATTTTTGGCTGAACTGCAGTGAACATGAGTAGAATAGCCTTATCCATCCATCCATCCATTCAGTATTTATTGAGTACCCACTACTATAGGCATTGATGACACAGCTACAAAAAAAGAAAAGTGGATCTTCTGTTCCATTTAGTGGGCCCTGATGGTATCCTGCTCCTTAAAACCCTCTCTCTTCTGAAGTGCATCCTCATTTTATTTATTTTGCTTTCCACAACAAAAGGGTGAGTTTCTCCAAGGCAGAAATCGTATATTCTTTTTTCTATGATGTTACACATTCAACAAATACTTGTTGGATTAGATTGAACAAAGATTTTTGAAGATGTAGGTGAGGAAAGTTTCAAAGTTAGCCATAGGATGTTAGATCTAGAAGGGCCCTTAAGGTCTTTTAGCCCATAGGTTTTTAAAAGGTATCTATATAGGTACCTTTAGGGAATGGGGGAGGTCCAGGGAATGGGGGAGGTCCAGCAGAGGGATTATAGGACTGTTATAACTTTCACTGTGCTTCAAGCATAACATTTACACTTTCAAGCCTTTTATATGTAGGGCATTCCTATAAGATTTTATTTGAAGAAAGGGTTCGCTGCTTAAAACAACAGAAAACCACTGATTGGTCCAAGACCTCTCTCTTATGGATCTTTTAGATAGGCCTAAGAAAGTTAGGTAATTTTTTCAAGATCACATATTTAATTATTCATATTCTTAAAACTAAAACCTGACTCTTGTAATTTCCAATCTAAGGTTCTTTCTATGATATTCTGTTGTTTATTAGTTTACAACTGTTCCTACTACACCCTTCTTGCTGCATCTCTACAGATGCAAGTTTTTTTTGTCTGAATTCGTAGTTTCAGCTCTTGCTCTGGCACCTTCCCTAGTTTTGTGGGTTTGGCTGGTTCCCCTTTCCTTTGCCTCCCCTGTTGCCTATTTACTCTGTTTTTCAGTTGAATGTCTTCTCCAGTCCAGATTACCAACATTGCTGACAAGGATTTTGAGCTTTCCTCAAGGGGAGGTTACTTAGGATTGCAGTTTTTCACATTTTGAAGACAGAGCCTCTAGGACCAGTTTGGCCTTAATGTTCTCTCTCTGACACAGACAATTAAGACTGTTTTAGGGAGGGTCTGCTGCCACCAGCCACTGCTGCTACTGCTGTTTCCAGTGCAATGGGAAAGAGTGGGTTGGTTTGGTGGCCAATTGGGTTTTCTTTGTTTTTCTAGTTTATTCTTTGTTTTTGAATGCTGTTACCTCTTTCTTACTAGCACCCATAGAGAAAAGCACTGTAACAAAAGTTTAGAATTCAAAGGTAGAACTGCAGTCTCCATTTGGTAAACATAAAATAAAAAATAAATAGGACCTCCACTTTAAAGTTCATGCTAAGTTTTCAGTATTTAATTTAAGGCTATTCTCACAGTTTTCTTTGTTCTCCACTTTTCTTTTTTCTCCTTAGGCATGACTTTGTTATAGTGAATGAGAAGTATATCCTATCCTTGCCCATCATTTTAAAATGGATGGATTCTCATACAGCAGTGTATCTACTGTGGTGTAGAGTTTGATATTATGTATTGAGAGCTTAGAATTCAATCTTTTCAGGGGTTCATTTTTATTTGTTGACATTGATAAATAGAACTATGGCTTTTCTATTCATAAGAACTATAGCAATATAGTTCTTAATTGCAATTATTGTTCAGTGCATTTATCATTTTTAAAGCCTAGAGGTTCAAGAAACCTGGACCGTCATCAGTTACAGATAGAGGGTACCAAACTATTTTTAGAAGAGATTTGAAACTGGGATTATTAGATGATTTGAAGGTATGAGTCTATGACTAGGTAAGTTAGAAACTTGGCTGGTTTATCAGACTGAAAGCTGATTTTCTATCCTAGAATCACACTGGAACTAGGATTTACTTAGAGTGAACTTTATCTTAAACACAATAGAATCCTTGAACATTATAAAATGCAAGACATTAGTTTGTATTTATCATAGTCAACAAATATTTATTATCTATGACCCTTTATCTTAGGAGTTAAGGTATTAGTTTCACAATAGTTGGTTAAATGTATTCTATTGCTAATTCATATTTTTATACAGTTAATGTAAAGAGATTATTCTTTATGTACATGAGTTAAACAGAAGAATAGGCAGCTGTCTGGGTTTTAGTCCTGATTTTTCTATGGATCCTCTGTCTTCTGACCTTTTTCTCTTAGAGGCCACCTAATAGATACCACTTTGCTAATGCATCAACTTGACTATTTCTTATAATTGGACTCAAGGAAATATCTATCACAAATGGAATTAATATCTAAGTGATCTATCCATGCAGTACAATAATATGTTTTTACAAACTTGGGGCATTTTTTAAAACACTGTCTTCTGAGAGATGCCACCAGATGCACATACAACCAGAAATTATGCCTATATATTAATATATAGCGACAGTGAAGAACAGATTTAGGATTTCCCCAGAATAATCCTATTTACATTTATTTATTCATAGATCTTAAGTGTATCAGACTAATACTTAGAAATAGTGTAAAAAAAACACCTTTTCCTCCATTACACTAGACCTTAGTGCTACCTCACTCCGAGCTCTTCAGAGATTCATTTTAAAGCCAATGTGAAAACACACTTCTTTCCAAGTATAGATAGTACACTTCCCTTTTCAGGACACTTTTAAGGACCTTCTTACTTCTCATTTATAACATTCTTCTGAATTTAGCCCCAAGCCTTTTAAAATGTTTCAAAAAAGTTTTCTCATCCCCTTTTGTCGTGAAACTCTACTTCCTCAATGGGGACAGTAATTGGTTAGACATTATCTCAGTCTCCTGATTTTGCAGTATGGATTTCTTTCCTCTGCCTGCCCACCACAGAATAGATATTCTAAGCTTTATGGAGACCCAATATGCCCATGTTCAAATTTATAAAAAAAAAAATCAAAAGCAAGTCTACATGAAGCTTGGTGGTACAGGGATACCTCACTTTATTTAAAAAATGTATTTCTAAGAAACTGAATATATAAATTCCATATCTGTAAAAACAACTCCTACTTAAATGTACATTATTAGTTTTGCATTTTAAAATATTCCTATGTGGACTACTCCCAGCAGTTTCAAATATTACTGTGTGGGAATGTATCCCCACATAGAATTTTTCAAGGAATGGCTCCTTTCTTAGACTCTGATTTCTCAACCTGATCTCCCATGGTTTCTTGTGGTTTCTTCCTACTTTATTATCCCGGTGACTCAGGTGTGCTTTCCCACCCTCTGATGTCTGCTTGGCTATCACATATTAATATATCAAAATGTAATTATATATTTGTATATTTATATGTGAGATATAGTTAGAATTGATATAGGAGCCCTATAAACTATGTATTTACCTATTTACCTAAGTTCCATGGTATCCAAGATCACCAGGCACAGTGGGCATTGCTAGGGTTTGCTCACTTTTTTTCTGTATGTTGCTATTTATTCTAAATATTCTAATTTTTTCCTCTTAGCCTTTACATGACAAACTAACTCTATCCACTTCTGAACTGAAATGGTGTCAACCTAACAGTGTTGAAAATGCTATTGGCTTTCTTTAGAAAGTGGACACTCTTCTTTTTTCTTTGCACTGAAAGAGTTTAACCCATCTCCAGCACTGGCAAGGATAATGTTCTTTTGATTTGTTTTTAAAAGGGTGTGCACTAGTAATCTCATTTTAGCCTTTCATTTTCCTCCTTACTATTCTGCCCCTTGGCTTCATTTGCCTCTTTATGGGGAAGAATGCATCTGAGGCTTTCTGTGCTTCTACTCTTGCCATGATATGTAGACTAGTTTATGGAGAAATACATCAGCTGCCTGCTGTGCATTTAAATTCCCCACTTCCCTGCTATATTTGTGTGCAGCAACTGAAAGACAAATAGATGAATGCAAGGCCATTTTTGTCAGCATAAGTTTTCGGATACATACATTACCAAGCACACATATCATTAAATACGAGTTTAATATCTAGAAGCAAAAGTGGTAGTACATCAACATTGTCCACAGAGGAGAAAAGGGGTCACTGTTTATGAGAACTAAATGGAAGCGTATCCTTCCTTATCAATCAAAGAAATTAAGAGATGAGAATTGGTCTTTTAGGCCATCTGGTTCTTGCCCCAGGGACCAGTAGAGGATTGGTCCTTGCATTATTATATTCTTAGTGCTGGTTATTTTTGTTACATATTCCCATAGCTTTGCAGTAACTTCAAATGCTTCTGTAACCATAGTTCTTCAACTTCTCTTGATCATAGTTCAGGTTGTATCTCATCTCAAAAGAGTTGTCTCCTTTCCTTTTAAACTTTCAGTAAGCCTTATTCACCAAACTGTATCAAGTTACTGGGATTCAACCTTTTAAAAATAACTTATGTCTACTTGGCCTTAACTTTTTCCTTACCTGTTTTTTGTTTGTTTGTTTGTTTGTTTGTTTGTTTTTACTATTCTGAGTGTTATTAAACAATTTTAAGAATTTTGTCACCGTATAGTAAATTAACATTGTCAACATCTTAAAATTAGACCTTTGAGACCAGCTATCATTTCTTACAAAGCATAGAAATGGGAAGGGAGGGATGTCCAAAAACTGCTTCACTATCTTTCATTTCCCTTCCTCTCTACCCTTCACTCCCTCACTTCCATTCTTCCTCTTCTCCTCTTTCATACACACACACACACACACACACACACACACACACACACACTGGCCTTATGTCAAACCAGATTGTCATGGTGCCGTTTGGATGGGGGTGGAGCATGTAGGAAAGAGAATGGAGAGCCTGAAATGGAGTTTCGGCAGAGAATCAGATATGTTAAGGAAGCAGTGAATTAGAGAATTTCCAAGCCCTAAGGGACCATGGAGAATGTTTCCTTAGTTATACAAATGAGGAAAGTGAGGCCTAAGGAGTTAATGCCTAAATTGGCTGACTTCTCTGGAGTTCACTGTTTTATTTCCTACACTAAACTGAAGGCAAAAATTATGAGAATTAACAGTATGGTGTCAACATCCTGGATTTGCCATCTGTCCGTTGATTCATTTAGTAATCATCATATATTTATTGATCAATTATCTTGTGCCAGACACTATGCTAGGTGCTAAGGATGCCATATGATCCCTGACCTCAAGGAGGTTTTAGTTTATTTACAAAACCTTAGTTGGACTTAGAGAAGCTGAGAAATAGGCAATCACATGGAGGATGCTAGCAGAGAATAGAAAAAGCATCACCTAACCCAGCTTTAGGTGGCTGGGGATAGCTTCCTGGCAGAGGTTACCCAGGCCAAAGTGGGGCAGAGTGTTCCAGACTGATGTTAAAGTATATACATTCCCCGAGGCAAGAACTGAAAATAGTTCAGTATGGCTGGGGAATATAGCGTAGTTAAGGGTTGAGAGCATAGGTGGTTAAGGGATTTGGTTAAGGAGGCTATAGTGTATGGATGAGACTCTAGAGATAAGCAGGAGCCAGGTCATAAAGGACCTTATTTGCCACATCAGGGAGTTTGAAGTTCTGCAGTCTAGGAGTGATAAAGTAGTCGCTGAAAAGTTTTTAAGCCAGGAAGTGACATGATCATATTTGTCTTTTGGAAGGATCACTCTGTCTGCAGCTGGAGAGTTGATGGGAGTCAGAAAGAGATGTGAGGAGGTCTTTGCAGTAATCCACCTGAACTGAGATAATGATAATTGGGATGAAAAGAAGGGCTCACGTTTAAGATAGGAGGTAGAGTCCATAGGACTTGGTTACTAGATATGGAGAACAAGGGAAACGAAGAATATGCATAACTTCCAGGTTTCTGTATTGAACAGCTAGGTGGGTTGTATGCTGTTTACTGACATGGAGAACATGGGAGAAAAAGCAGAATTATTGAGTAAAAGTAATGGGTTAAGTTTAAAGTCCCCATGAGATGCCCATACTAAGAACAAACCGGACTGGAGATATAGATACCAGAGTTATCAGCCTATATAGAGATAGGATTTGAAATCATGGGATCCCCAGAGCCAGTCTGAGGGTCATTTGCCCTTAGACTCCTTTAGGTATCTGATAACTATAGACCCTCTCCCCATAAAATTTACATATATAATTCTGCATGCAATTTTAGAAGGTTCATAGACCTCTTGAAGCACATCCATGCACCCCTATAATGTCTAGATTAAGAACCTCTGGTTGTGGAATAAGAAGAAAAGAAGCATAAAGTGGAACACTGACATCTCAGAAATGAGTAGAGGGAGAGAAGTCCATGAAGGATGCTGAGAAAGAGAAACTAGAGAGTTAGGAGGTGTCACAGAAAGGCAAGGGAAGAGTTTCAAGAAAGCAGGAATGGCCAGTAGAGTTAAGTGCTGCAGTGAGAAAGAATAAGATGAGGACTAAAAAGTGGTCACTGGCTTTAGCAAGAAAGAGTGTCACTGACATTTGCAAGGGTTGTTTCAGTAAAATGCAGTGATTAAGGAGTGAATAAGAGGAGACGAATTGGGAACAGCAAGTGCAAGCCACATGTTTCCAAGGGGAGGGGGGATGGAGGGGAAGCTTCTCTTTTGTTCGTTTAAGACAGAATTGAGAGTGCAGAGTGTCTTTTAGAATTTTCTTTAAATGTGTCATGCCATTTTCTGATTTCTTTTTTTACCATCAAAAAAGAAAAGAACAAATAAACCAAAGAAATTAGGTCTATGAGAAATGGAGTTTCACAGTTTTCCAGTGCTTCTGTCTGATATTAATAAATGATGAATTGTGGTTTTAAATCCCTCTAGTTCTATATCTCTTCTTTGGTTTTGCTTAAGGTGTCTATCTACCCAGGATCCACAATGCCTCGGGCAATACTAAATTAGCACTATAGGTGTATTCAGGCCTGCCTGGCTGGGAATGAGAGAGGCAATAAGGCTGGTTTCAGACCCTTGATTGAGGAGCCAGCTTCGTAACACCCAGCTTAGTAATTATGGGGGCTTTGTGTTTGCATGCGTGAACCTTAGTTAAGCTTTGTCATAGGTTTTCCAAAACAGCTGGGGCTTTTGGTCTATGAAGACATTAATTTGCGTCTCCAGGGGCTATGCATAAATCAAACTGGGAAAGAGGGAGGAGGAGCGAATTTCTTTGTGTGAATCCCAGCTCCCTGTTAACTGTTTAATTGAGGAGAAGGAAAGAGTCCTATGACAATTACTGAATTAGGGATGCACTATTATCTTCTGCTTGATGTGTTCTTGCTTGGTGTATTTATGCTAAGAAAGGCAGTAAACCCTGTCTCTCCTAAGAAGGCAATGCTTTGTTGACCTTCAATAGAAATGTAGACTCAGATTTCACAGTTTCCCTTGTTTCAAAGGGATGCTTAATGTTGGTAGTGATGGTTGTTAATTTAAACTTTGGTCCTCTTTTCTTACCATCTGCTGTGTCGTGGTGTCTCCGCCATAGTTCAGGGATAACAGCAAGAGTCCCACCTGGGGAAAGCAGAGTAATGACATAGACCTTTGGAAATTCTTCTGTGTCTTCCCCTCTAGCCACAGAGAAGATAACTGGGAGACCACGTCATCATGGAAGGATTTGTCATGTTGGAGTGAATTAACGATGGGAAATGAGCCTGGACCTAAATTCTTCTGACCTTTAGAAATATCAGTATAAATGATGCTGTGGTGAGCCAAGGTTCCCCCTTCCCCGACTATTTTGGATTTATCTTTCAGCCACTGCATGAATCCAACAAGAATGCCAAAATGTTGAAAAATAGAGGTTTTTCATGGTTTTCTTATTTTCATATGTGCTGCCTGATAGAGAAATACGTCCTAGAAAATAGAATATCCTCTGTAAAATACTATAAGAATTCTGCCCCTACCAGCGTGTGTGTCTGTGTGTGTGTATGTTGTGTTGTGTATGTGTGTGTGTGTTTTACTAAACATTCTTAACATTCAAGAGTATGATCATAGAGGGAAGGGATCATGTTCTCCTTTATAACAGCCTTGTGATGCCATTGTCAGAGTTCAAATACCAGAATTCATAGTCCATGACTCAATATGGTGTTTCTTGAGTTAGAAGCAAAAAACCATAAATTTTATCAATGTTTTATGGGATGTTTTTTATTAATGAGTATACCAGCAATGTTGATACTTAAGACTTCTATTGGGTAATGTATCTATAGATTTAATAGATTATTTTCTTAGATTGTAAAAAAGAGTATAGCCTATCCAAAAGATTAGCCTACACATTTGAAATCTCTCATAAACCAATTACTTTATATGGACTAGAAGTAAAAAGGCATTGTTCTACAGTAATTTTGGCTACTACCTTAAGATTTAAATTAATAACAAAAATTTTAAACATACTTATAGTATGATCTCTGACACAGCATAATGGGTGATTTATGTACTCAGACATTCTCACAGCATAATACTAAATTGAACTCTGAAGAGTAGAATGTCTACCCAAGGTCAGGTTCCAAGCCATTTCCTATGGTTAATATATTATAAACAGACTTGCTCAATGCAGCTCTCTCTGTTGTACCTCACTTGTAGGTGTTGAATTCTCTACTTCAGCTTGGCTATATAATGATAATCTTTGTAAAACACAGTTTCGTTAACTGCTTTAAAATTACATAAGCAAGAGATTGGGAAAAGAAATGGTCACCTGTTTCAGCTCTCTATTTAAATTACATAAGTTGTTTAAAAACCCCATTTTGTCTGGGATATTCTTCAGTGATAACTGCTTAAAAAGGTAAGTATGGTGTGGGAAAATACAAGTTTTTAATTGGCCATAAGGCACAGAATAGAACTATATATTTTTAGATCCAGAAGAGACATTACAGTTTGCTTGATCCAACCCTCTCATTTTACAGATAAGGAAACTATGATCCATATAAGTTTAATGACTTACCCAGGATTGTATACTAAGTTAGTGGCATAGATGGGGCACTGTATCAAGTTCTGTGACTCTTGCTTAGTGGTCTTCTCAGTATTCTATACTGCCTACAGGAAATTGGAAAGGTGGAAACTGAACTCCACCCTTGTACTTTCAAAGCATACACTCTACCTCTCTCTATGCCTGGAAGTGCTTCATCAGTACTAACCAGTAAGATTAAAATTATTATCTTTTTAATTCAATAAGTTACTTAGGAAAACAACCACATAAAATGGGTTGGAAGAGACACTCTGGCAGTAATGCCCGTCAGTATATGTGGCAGGAATTAGATTGGCTGTATTATTATGCATCACAACCTGCTACAAAAGCAGAGTCCCAGGAAAGAGCTACTGGATCTGGCCAATACAACTGCTCTGATTCAATAAGTAACTTGAAGTTTTGATGGAATCGATCACTCATTTGCCTGTGGGCCAGGAAAAAGGAAATCAATGAGCAAAAAGAATCATGATGATAAGAGAATACACCTCAACCCTGCCTTGCCCACATATGCCTGTAGCTGAGCTGTATCTTCCCAAGATTAAAGAAACTTTAAGATTGAAGTCCCACTCTACTCCGCGTGGCACACATGTGTCACACTTCTGGAATAATGCTTTCTATCCCAGGCAGTACATCTTAGAAAAACACTTGACAAACTAGAATAAAACAAAGATGGTCAGGGGCTGGAAAACCTGTCATATTAAGAAAGGTTAGAAACTGGGACATTGTGCCTGGAAAAGAGAAAACTTAGACATGGAGAATAGGAAGGAAATTGACGTATTTTTAAGTACCTACTGTGTGCCAGGCACTTTGTGTACTTCTCCTTTTACTCTTTTTTTAATTTTTTTTTTTTTTAAATTTTTTAACATTTATTTATTTTTGAGACAGAGAGAGACAGAGCATGAACGGGGGAGGGGCAGAGAGAGAGAGGGAGACACAGAATCGGAAGCAGGCTCCAGGCTCTGAGCCATTAGCCCAGAGCCCGACGCGGGGCTCGAACTCACGGACCGCGCGATCGTGACCTGAGCCGAAGTCGGACGCTCAACCGACTGAGCCACCCAGGTGCCCCTCTCCTTTTACTCTTATACAACCCTATGACCATACCTCCTAACACAAAGTTAAGTGTAATAATACATGTTAAGAATGAGATAAACTCAAAGACCCATTTCAACTCTAAAATTATATGAATCTAAGTTGGTACATCTACTGGTTAGGGAGCAACCATGCCCTTTCTGGGCCTTTTGTGGACTTAGCTGGGTACTCAGAGCTCACAGTTGGACAGGCTTTACTTCTGTTACTATGTATATGAGCTATGGGCACAGGTGAAGTATAAATTAATGCCCTGGCCTGTCAAATGGAGAGAAGCTGTTTCAAGGGTTTGTTTCAAGAACAAATTGAGAAATCACTGGGCAAGGTCAAAAGAAATCCATTAATGAAAATTGATTAGCCTCCAGGGTTTCTTTTCTAATTGCAACAGTTTATAATCCAAATGAATTTAGTACTCACTTTCAAATTCCAACTCTTTCACTTTATCTTAATAATTCCTTGCATTAACTTGCCATATGGTTCTTCCCTTTCCAATCTTATGATAATGTCATTTATCTATTCATTCAGACACCTTTGTATTTCTAATATTGGCCAATTACAAAAGCCATCTGTGATTTATATAGCATTCTCACCTAGAGCACAAAGGGTTTCATTTAATTTAAAAATACAAATGTACCATGCCATGAGGAAAATAACCCACAGATAGAGCTAAATAGCTAACCGTTCCTCCCTCTCCCTCAGCCTTCCTTTACCTTTCTTTGGCTACCTTTCTAAAATAAAGCATTTCACAAAAAAAAATGAGCTCTTTAGGAATTCCATTACTGTGAGTAGTAGAAGTGAGAAGACACTATCATTAACCTCCTTTGCTCAGTGGCTCTTGCGAGAATTGGAAAGGCAGCTAGGAGTATGGCTTATCACATCCTATGGCAAAGATGACAGTGGGTTGTCACCTGGGAAGGCAATGGGGCAGAGAGAAGCTAGTCAAGAGCTGCTCTAGAGAAATACAAACATAAAAACTTAAGGCTTTTCAATCAGTTGCTCCTCAAACTGGCTGGAATCCCTGTAGAAGGCCAACTGAGTTTTTGAATGTGTCCATTCTTTCTGGAGACTCACTAATCAATTTGGCATTGTGCATTGTAGAAAGGATCAAAAATCAGAATCCATCTATACTGATGGTGATCCAGTGTGTGTTGCCAAAGTTAGGTGAAGTTTTTATAAAATTCCCAAATGCTCAATCCCCTAGAGAAGGGAATTCGCTGACTGTGGTGTAGTTATGTTTCACAGCTAGCCTTCCTCTCAATTTAACTTTACTAAAAGCACCAATGATGTTTCAGAAACAATGTGTGAGGTTTATATTAGAACCATTTTTATTGACCTAACTGAGGCCTTTGATTTAGTCACCCATAAACACTTTCTTCAGAAATTCCATGATTCTGGGCTTAGCGGTGACCCTGTAAAATGGTTTTCTCTCCGTTTAGTTCTTGCCAACTTAGCCTCGACCTGGAGGTCCAAAATACTTGCAGACTGTCATCTTTAGTGAAGATTAACTGAAGCTTCTCTTTGGCTGATGGTGAAGGAGAGTTCAAAGACTATGCAGGCAGCTCCATTTATGATCACAAAAAAGGTTCTCCTTTTAAAATCATCTCCCTCTTTCTAGCAGATCTGCTTGTGTCAAGGGTACACTTTTTAGCAGAATCTCTTTCTCAAGTTGCTTTCAGTGTATATTATCCCCAAAGGCAAAACATTCATTGTAATACATACAATATAACTTATTGTCAGCAGAATAATAGAATGGCAGAACTAAATGGGATGTTATAGAATCTTTATCTTGATATTCTTGTTTTATAGATGGGGAAACTGAGGCCCAGAGATGTTGAATGACTCATCTGAAGCCATACAGCTACTTAGTGTCAGAGCCTAGAGCAGAACTTAGGTCTCAGGACTCCTGATCAAGTGCTTTTTCTGCTATGTCATGCTGCTTCATGCCTAACTAATTCATTTAGGAGTTACCTGTTATAAATGCTCATATATATTATATATAAGTATATATTATATGGGTATGTCTGTTATATACTCTATGAATGGCAACATAGCCTAACAGTTAAGAGTAGACCTGGGTCTGAATTTTATCTCTTGTATGAATTTACACATCCAACTTAATCTCTGAGCTTTGGCTGACTCATCTGTAAAACTGAAATAATAACACCCACCTGTTAAAATTATGGTGAGAAGGAAATGAGAAACCATATATAAAGGACTTTGGAAAGTGCCCTGCACATAGTAAACTCTCAGTGAAATGCTTACTATTTTTACTTATATATAGCTTTTTTTATGTATAACTCATTCCGCTCCCCCTCCCTACTCCCTAAGATTTCTCTTGGAAATCTTTATTTTATTAAACTAGTATGCAAATGTGTTAAAATGCAGCAACATTTTTTTAAGCTAACCTGAGTCTAGTGTATCAGGTTCTTTTCTAAGCTAATTGCAACCTAATTTGGTTCTGTTCAGTATCACATCTATTTCCACAAACAGGAAATTGTTTTTTCTAGATTTTGATTGGCAGGAATGGTTTTATAAACTTTATTGAATTACATTAGTGTTGCTCTGTGGTGGAGGAGATTCTTTCATTACAAGCCTGTTTCTAGGTGCTTATCTTTTTCATAAAATTACCCTTTGGACTGAAATATTTTCAACTTGTTTTGTATTTCAGATGGGAAGGAAAAAATTGGAGGGCAGGAAAAAAGTGGAGAAATTTCTTATAACATTTTATTTGACTACTGAGTAATCACATTTAAAATTTTTCTGTTTGCTCCTGTGGTTTCAAAATGTTAAAACCCCATAAGAACCCAGAAACACACAGCACAATTATTTTAAAGAACAGCTTGCAGAAATTCCACAGGAAGCAACTGTGTATATGAGATCAGAGTCTTATGAAGACATGGTACCTGGCCCCAGAGGCTTTCTTTTTCAAATTATCTTTGACAATCCAGATTTTTTAAAACAGATTTATTTAAATTGGACTGTGGTGTTTCATATTCCCAACTATCTTTCTTTCTCAACTTGGGTGAGAAATATTTGTCAGGAAAAAATAGAGGTACAAAGTAAATAAAAAGAAGAGACTAGAGAGGAATAAAGGAAAGCAAGGATTTGTAAATGGAGCTGGAAGCTCAACTGAGAGGCTAAGGAATGGCTAATCAGAGATTCCCAAGATGAGAAGCCAGAGCCCAGTGAATGCCCTGGTAATTTTGGTCAAATTGCTGTCACCATGGTGTAAGAAAGATGAGGAACCATTGCAAGAAGAGTTCTGTTCATTAGAGATAATCTCAACTACAGAGGGTGTGACTGAGGACCTGAGAGGGGAGTGGAGGCAGCTGAGCCTTTAGGCTAGACCTCAGAGTGGAAGTGGAGTATAGAAACATCAAAAAGCAGCAAGAACACATAGGTGCAAAGGTTGGGCTCTAGAGTAGAAGCTAAAGAAAGGAGGAACAAGAAGGGACTGTGTAATCACTTGAACCAGTATGAAACTATGTGGTTATTGTAAAATTGACTGTAACTTACCTTAACAACCCCCATTTAAATTGTGAACTCCATCAGAGTAGCACTGATCATCTGTTTACTGCTGTATCCCCAGCACCAAGAGCCATCCTTGGCTCATAGTAGGTGCTCACTAAATATTGGTTGAATGAATGATCTGCATGGAAATTTACTTTAAGCTTTCCTCCCACCAGAGTAAAGATAATTGTATATGTGAACTGCCTGGCTGTGCTGCATTGGAGTAATGGGGAGAAAAAGGTGAAGGAGGATCTTAAACCCAAGATGTGAAGCAGAGACACCTGGGCTTGCGGCAGGGATGGTTTGGATGGCTGCCTTTAGAGTGTTCCATTTACCTTAGTTACTCGGAAAAAAATTGCCTTAATTTTTTTTTGACTCTCCTTTCCCTAGTCCTGAGTTATTCTATGCTAGAATTAGGAAGGAAGCAAGGTAGTCCTGAGGAAGAGGCTCCCCATTTGACATCTTACCTGCTATGTACAACCTATGGTTGCTGTTCCATTGCCTGACTACAAACAAAAAAGGAGCAACCTTAGAAATCAGAAACCCTTCTCTCTTGTTACTGTCTTATGCTCATTTGAACCTGTGCAACCCCTCTGTGAGCTTGTTATGCCAGCCTCTAGAACAGTGCCTAGCACCTAACACTCAATAAATACTTATTGAGTATTTATGACCCTGCCTGGTTATGCAGTTTTGAAATACCATCCAGTGTGTTAAGCCCCTTTCCTTCATCCCTTAAAGAATATAGGGCTATATCAGGATGAGCAATTATGAGGAAATTGGAGAAAAAGAATGGAAAGTAATTATAATTTTATATATTCCCAAATTCTGGTGCACTTTTGGGAATCCCCTAAGTGTCTTAGATGAGTTGCAACTCCAAATCAATGTATAAGGTAGTTATTTTAAATGTACAGTGCTAAGACTCAAGAACATTTAACACCTGTTTTCCTTCTAGGGTGAAAAGGAAATTTTGTGCTCTTCTATATGTGTCATTACACGTGAATACTTACACTTGGAGGTGAAACTGTTAAAACAGTTGTGTCTTTCTTGTGCTTTTCTGGCCCATCAGCTAATGGGTTATACTTAGATATGTAATTCAAGACTTTCTCACTCCTAATCCCAAAGCATTTGAGCATAACCAACGTTTCTCTAGAAGGGAGTGGTACGTGTGGCAGATATGCTTTCTACAGGATGAAAGTTGGAATTTGAATCCCAAAAGGTTTATAGGCAGATTTTGGAGGCTCCCACTCCAGAAGCCAGGAAGCAAAATATCATGGACAACATTTTTAATACTAGGCTAGATGTGTAGGATGTGAAACTAGTACAGGAAATGTAGAACATTTGGCAAGCTTATGCTTCCTGTCTAAAATAACTGTTATGGAACATTAGTGGGAGGTAATGTACTATAGTGAATTCTACTGTTTTCCTTATTAGACTCATTATACTACTGAATTTTCTATATGTTATAGATTTCTTTCTTTTATTTTTTCTTGTAAGAAAGGTCACATCCCAACTGTGTATGTATAAGGGGATATCTATATTTAGTTTCTACCTTTAGGTGCATTTGTTTTCCTGAGTTACATCTTCAACAACTGACATGGTGTTGTTCGGGCAAGACATTTATTTTGAGCACTATAAGGTTTCTGATGGGAGTGCTGTAAACTCCAGCTCTAAATTGATGTTGAAGAATCGATAAACTACTTAGCAGAGGAATAAATGACTTGAGGTTAAAATAACTAAGTAAAATGTAACTCTCGCTTTCTGTTCAAGTATGTATAGTGAGAAGGAGCATATTTGACAAAGAAAGCCTTGTATAGTTAACAACCTCAAGATCCTGTTCCTCATCTGGGTAATGTATGCAGATTATTTTTTTAATTTCATTCAGAAAGAGATCATCACGAAGATCAGAATCAGATGACTACAGTTTAGTAAAGGATTTGGAATCATGAAACCAGTTAGATTCTTTTCCTAGAGAAGTCAGAGTTATTTTCCCCTGTTCAGAGTATCTTTATTTGATAGTAATGTGTTAGTGACTATAGAGGACCTAAAGAAGAACTCTTGACTTCTTGACTTCTTCCTTTTTTGGTTTATTCTAAGGACTCTGTCTCTCCCCATTTGATCATTGTTTCAGGTATTTTTCAATAGGATCCAGGGATTAATTAATTCATTCCATAATTCAGCAAAAATTTATTGAGCACCTGCTTGGTGCCAGATACTCCATTAGATATTATAAATACAACAGTAAATGAAAGATATACAAAGGTCCTGCTATCATTGAACTTCAAGGCAGATGAGTGAACAGAAATATATGAATACATACATAGAATTCTTTTTTTAATGTTTATTTTTGAGAGAGAGAGAGGGAGAGAGAGAGAGAGAGAGAGAGAGAGAGAGAGAGAGAGAATGTGAGCAGGGGAGGGGCAGAGAGAGGGAGACACAGAATCCAAAGCAGGCTCCAGGCTCTGAGCTGTCAGCACAAAGCCTGACATGGGGCTTGAACTCAGGAACCATGAGATCATGACCTGAACTGAAGTTGGATGCTTAACTAACTGAGCCACCCAGTTGCCCCTACGTACATAAAATTCTTACTGATGGTGGTTAAGTATGAGGACAGCTATGGAGGAGAAAAAAAATGTCAGGGCCTACTTAGATATCACAGAAGGAAGGTTTCTCTAAAAAAATGCATTTCGGGCTGAGGTGTGATGGAGGAGAAGGCGTCTGATGCACAAATAGCCTAGGAAACAGCAGGCACAGGTTAAAGCAAGAAAGGTTTGGTGTGTTGCAGGAACAGAGGGAAACCCAGCATAGTTGAGGAGAGGGAACATGGCATATATAAATATAAATAAAGTCGGAAGAGGTAAATGGTGCCACATCATACAGAGTTTATAGGCCTCAAGAATTGGGGTTTTAAAATTTGGATTTTATTCTAAAAACAGTGGGAATCCATAGAAAGGTTTTAAGCACAGGAGTAATGTGAACTCTTATATATTTTTTTGTAAAGACTACTTTGGCTGTTTGTGGACAGTGAGTTAAAAGGTGGACAAGAATGGAAGCACAATGGCCAATTAGGTTATTCATTTATTGCAGGAGACTAGGTAAGAGAAAATGCTGACATCGATAAAAGTGATGGTAGCAAAGATGAAGAGAAATGGAGAAATTCAACATGGATTTTGAAGTTATAATCAAAAGGCAGGATCTACTACTGGTTGGGAAGTATGGGATGTTGAAAGAGTAGAAGTCAAGGCTGACTTCCAGTAGAAAGGGAGAAGTGATGATGAAGAAGTAAAGGAATCTAGACAGGAGCAAAGTCTTTGAGCAGGCAAGGGAAGATGGGATTGGGGGATACTCTTTCCATCTCAACAAAGCAGAAGAGAAAGAATAAAGATGTAGGTCACTGTGTAGATTTGGTGGTGGGAAGAGGAGAGAGCTCTTTCTGATGGCTTTTGTTTTCTCCACAAAGTATGAGGCAAGATCATCAGCTAAAGGCAGGAAGTGGGAGAGGAGTGGGAAAGATATAGAAGGATTGCAGAGAGAAGTGAAGATATATCATAGTCAATTTGAAGAATGGGAAAGCAAGCTTAATGCAGAAGGAACACTGCGGGGCAAAGATGAGTGCTCAGTTGAGGCTTGTGATTGGAAATACTTTAAATGAAAGTAAAGCCCATCAACTCAGCTATGTGAATTTTCTCCAGTCATGTTCAATAGCTCAGGTCCAGGTCCAGAAAAGGCAGTTTAGCAGAAGTCTACTCCTGTTTTGCCATATGAGTATATCTGGAAGAGCATAGCATGGTAGAATGGGATGGACACTTGACTGGGGTTGAGAAGACCCAGGCTGTAGTGCAGGCTCAAGCTACTTGCAAACCATGTGACTTTAAGTAAGTCGGTTCAACTTGCTCTGCCTCCCTTTTCTCATTGGTAAGATAAGAAGGTTGGACTAAATAATCTTTAAGGTTCTTTCTGGCTCTGAAACTGTGTGATTATTATTTTTTTCCTTGGGAAAATTCCTAATCTCAACCAATTTCTCATTAATATAGTGTTGTGATTAAGCATGTATACTCTGGAGCCAGACTGCTTGGATTTGGATTCTAGCTCCACCCCTTCACAGCTGTGTGACCTTGAGTAAGTCATTTTACCGTTCAGTGCCAGCTTTTTCATCTTTGCAATGGGCATTAAAATGCCACATATATACTTAGTAGGGTATTGTAGTGATTAAATGAGTCAATGCATGTGACACTCTTAGAACAGCACCTATACTATGCCCTCAACAAATGTTAGCCATTACCCCAAATAAGTTCTAGTTCTACATCATCCATTCAGCCGTAAAATGCCTGAAAGCTTGGAATTTCTTCTGCTTGCAAGCACGCATACCACCTGACACCATATTTAGAGTACATCATTTTGTTTCAGGTTGGCAGTGTGGCATAGCAAACTGATTTTGGGACCAGATGGGCCTTGTGTCAGATGGGCCTTGGTTTAAATCCTGAGCCTGCCATTTACTTAGCTCTGGGATCTTGGGTAAATAAATTAATGAGCCGGTATTCATGTTCCTCTTCCACAAAATGAGGACAATAGTAATATTTATCTGATAGTCTGTGGGAGAAAATCAAATGAGGTAGTGCATGTGAAGTACGTGATAGTACAGGGCTCGGCACACAGTCAGGATTTAATGAAAGCAATTATTATGATTATGTTACCATGCCCTAATATTTACCTTGTTACGTCAGTTCTTGAGGTATAGGTAACCTTTGTCCCTGTTACTTGTTATTTTCCTGAAGCACAGAGGAGCAACAAGTAGCCCATCGGAGAGAAAAACCTGAAAGAAAAAGCAGTATCAACCAGTGCATTAGAGACAAGGTGAAGCTAGAAGGACTAGAGTAAAGGAGTGCACACTGTGATTTGTTACAATCAGTATTGTAAACACAGATTTATTTTAACATTGAAATCTTCCTTTAGAATTTGAATATTGTCTTTCAGTGAGAACAGGTTAGTAGAGCCCAAAACAATAGTATGCCTGGTCTCCTCTGCTCTAAGAAGGTCACCATTGCCTTTCATTTCTGGACAAAGGCACCTTCCATGGACCCCTGCTGATCAAGCTCCAGGGAAGTGGCCATTCTTTTGAGGCCCTTGAGCTCCTTGATGGAAAGGCATCATGTGAGGCTGAAAATGTAATAAAATCTCATTCATATCTGACACTCAAAAAACTGCTTTGGAAGCAGCACCTACTTTGCTTCCTACGTTTGAAAACACCCTACTGAGTTATATTGATTTTTTTAAGGAAAAGAGATATGGGGGAGAGCAGCTCATTCCAATGCTTTCGTGTACCGGTTATCAAACTAGATCATTTATAAGGCTCATAAAGGAGCTCAATTAATATCGATGTTTTAATCTCAATGTTGTTTTCCACATGGTATTAATTACAAACATAAATTAGACGCAACTTTTTTCTTATCAATTATAGTTCAGAAAAATATCATATTTAATTCTTCAAGCTGAAATTTTGGTCATTCTTGTTAAATGCATTTCATCTTATCATCTACTAAACTGAATGTTTATGACCAATATCAATGCAAGACTTTATGAACTTAGACAAAAAGTAAACTTCGATCCCTGTCCTAATATCCCCTTGTATGTGCTAGTTAAATGCAGAAGCTAAATTTCTTTTACAAGGCGCCTGCCAAGCAGATTAGTCACTATGAATTATGGGCTTTCTTTCTGTCTCAGATATTTGCTCATATCTCTTTCTCTAGCTCTAAAAAGATTGTGATAGCAATTGTGATCTTACTAGGATACACTATTGTAGTGGCTGGAGCATCAGCTTAGATATTGTGATATCATTTGCAGTTGGACAAATTCACTTTACTTCTTAATCCATTTCCTCTTCAGAAAAATGACAATGATAATATCTGTCCTTATCTATTTTGCTTGGAGGTTGTAAGAATAAATGAAACATAGATGGAAGCAGTTTGAGCATAAATACATAAATCTGAAAAATTATGACTCCTCAGGAATTATTTAGGCATACTCGTTTTTGTGTTTTTACAAAGTCCTTCCCTCTCCAGAAATACATGTGTAACATACTCCATCACCATCAGATTTAAAGAAACATATAGACACAGACCCTCATGTAAACTAATATACTTTTAAAAAATGGTTACCTTGCTCTGTATAGAATTTGATCAACACGTTAATATACTTACATCTGGCTGTCTATGCATCCATCTATGCACTCATTAATATATTCAACAAATATTTGTCAAGTTCCTACTATGTGCCAGGTACTGTGCTTTCTTTGCTGGATGAAAATTATAAGAATCAAGACATGACTGATTCCTGGCTCATGAGCTTGTGATCTAGTAAGGGAGATGACAGACAGTTAAAATAAAGTTTAAGTGCTGTATGTAATAGGTGATTGTCAGAGTGTAATAGAATACCAAGCAGGAGTACAGAACCTGAGATGTGGAGGGTAGAGAAGGTGGAAAGACTTCCCATGGAAGTGACAGGTAAGACTTGAAGAATGAGTAATTGTAGCCTTGCAAAGATGAGTAGGGAAGAATATTCCAGAGGAATATCACTGCAGAGGGGTATCACTGCACTTAGTATTTTGGAATGTTTATCCCATTTAGAAATCAGCCAATTTATAGGTGCCTCTACCTAAATTTGGAGGAACTTCATGGCTTTTCAAACCTTGTGGATTATTGGCTCTCTTCCTGGATACACTGTATAAATGAAACCCTGCCTTAGTATGAACTGATTTTGCTCTTTGATTTCTTTTCTAACTCCTACAAGTCAAGTTCTCAATTTCAAATGTTTTATTAGGGCCTTCTTATGGTTCTGAGTGTTGTTTATTTTGGTTATCACAATTGCAGATAATTGCACATTTGCATTTAACATGAATTTAAATGCTTTTAATGAGTTTCTGCATTTTGGCTGGGTTAATTAGTTTATTAGTAGGGAATTGTGTCCAACGCAAGTCTGTTTTATCTATATAAGCCCCAGCAAGCGTGTATAATTTTCTGATATTAGCATAGATTTGGAAATCACTCATCTATGTGATTTAGATAGTGACCATTTATTTATAAACATTTTTTAAGACCATGTAAGTCACTTTCTAAACTTAGTTGAAATCATTTCCCTCCCAAATTTTCTAGGATTTCATTCTTCTCTGAGCTCCGGATACTAAATAGTTTTCAGCCCTGTATGTTTGAACTATTTCTTGTTGACTTTTAAGTATTTTTCTATACTATTTTCAAAGCATCAGGCTGCTGCCTTGTGTTTTCCTCAAACTAAAAACAGTTTACCCTCCCAGGCAATATCTGGACCTAATGCAAGCACATCAAAGTTCACGTGAAAGTAAAGAACATTGTATGTAATTAGCAATAGGGCGTAATGAACCATCTCACTGGCCTGAATACAGAGCTAATGTCTGCAGGTGCTATCACTTTTTGAGGAACACAAATGAATGATTTAAAATGTGATCCTGGTATGCACTTGACAGTATATATAGTGAAACTTTATAATATGTAATTACATATGCTTATCTCTTTATGGGACTTTATCTAAAATGAAAAGGGCACCTAAGCCCAACTCTCAATTTGGACTGCATAAGCTGACGGGTGACAAAACAGGGCTCAGAGTTGACATAATTTCTACCATATAGCTAACTTTAGCTTTTGATCAAAGTGAATATTTATAGTTGTAAAGGAAATGTACTTCTTCATTCTTTTATAAAAGTAATATATTGTGAAAAGCTTCAAATACAGAGAAGAACATGGTATACAGCTATGCCCACCATACAGATTTACCAAACATTAATATTTTCCATATTTGTTTCCAATCCTGTAAAAATACAAATATGGTTGAGCAGTTGAAATTTACTTTGTGCCCTTCCCTGATCACATTATCCTCCCTTCCTCCCCTGCAGAACTACCATCCTGAAGTTGATATAAGTCCTTCCCATTCATGTATTTGTACAAATGCATGCACCTAGAAATAGTATTTAGCAGAATTTTAATATTTACAAAATGTATATCATACTATCCATGTCATTAATCAACTTGCGTTTTCCACTCTATTTCTGAGACTTATCTATATTGATATACATACCTATTCATTTTAGTAGCTATAGAGTATTTCATTTTATTTCTCCATGTCCTTGTTGATAAATTTTGTAGGTTTCTTCTCACTTAACGTTATTACAAAAAGTACTCCAATATACATCATTGTATATGTCTTCTTCTGGGTGTGTATAAGGTTCCCACCTTGAAGTGACAGTACTGGATTGCAGAGCATATGCATCTTTCAACTTTATAAGACACACCCAAGTTGTTCTTCAAAGTTGTCATTCCACTGTCTTAGAGTTGGGGCTGCTGTAACAAGTACCATAGACTGGGTGTCTTATAAACAACAGAAACTTATTTCTCACAGTTCTGGAGATTGGAACTCTGAGATCAGGGTGCCAGCATGGTCAGGTTCTGGTGAGGGCTCTCTTCCAAGTTTCAGACTGCCAACTTATGTATCCATATATAGTAGAAAAGAAGGCTAGAGGGGTTCCTGGCTGGCACAGACAGTTGAGTGTCCAACTCCTGATTTTGGCTCAGTTCATGATCCTAGGATCATGGGATTGAGCCCTGCATTGGGCTCAGCACTGAGAGTGACACCTGCTGAAGATTCTGCCTCTCCCTCTGCCCCTCTCAGCCACTCATTCACTCTCTCTCTTTCTTTCTCTCTATCTAATAATATATATATATATATATATATATATATATACACACACATACATACATACACATGGGCTAGAGAGATCAGAGGGACCTCTTTTATAAGGACACTAATCTCATTCATGATGGCTCCACCCAATCACCTCCCAAAGGCCTCATCTCCAAATACTAACCCATTGAGGAGTAGGGATTTCAACATATAAATTTGAGGGAACACAAAGCATTCAGTCCATAACAACTACTTTATACTTTCTACAAGTGGTATATGAAGGTTCCTATTTCTCCATATCTTCCAGCACTCAGTATTGTCACTTAAAACATTTTTCCAATTTTGTGGGTATGAAATTATGTCTCACTGTGTTTTAATATGCATTTTCTTGTTTACTACTGAGGTTTAATATGTTTTCTTGTATGTATTGGTCATATAGGTTTCCTCTTCTATGAATTGCCTGTTCTTATCATCTTCTCATTATTCTATTTGGTTGTTAGTCTTTTTCTTACTGATTTGAAGGAGATTATCTATTCTGCATACTAATCCCTTATGCTTTGTAAATATCATCTCCAAGCCTGTGACTTGTCTTTTAACTTTGCTTATGATGCCTCTATTGAACAGATGTTTATTATTTTAATTGAATACAGTGTGTCAGGGTCCCTATTCTTTAAATATAAAACTGTGTGGAATAAAGTAATCATTCCCCTAGAAACTGGAGTCGTTAGTAAATTAAAATGAAGCAACTTTATTTATTTTATTTTATTTTATTTTATTTTATTTTATTTTTTTAATATATGAAATTTATTGTCAAATTGGTTTCCATACAACACCCAGTGCTCATCCCAAAAGGTGCCCTCCTCAATACCCATCACCCACCCTCCCCTCCCTCCCACCCCCCATCAACCCTCAGTTTGTTCTCAGTTTTTAACAGTCTCTTATGCTTTGGCTCTCTCCCACTCTAACCTCTTTTTTTTTTTTCCTTCCCCTCCCCCATGGGTTTCTGTTAAGTTTCTCAGGATCCACATAAGAGTGAAACCATATGGTATCTGTCTTTCTCTGTATGGCTTATTTCACTTAGCATCACACTCTCCAGTTCCATCCATGTTGCTACAAAAGGCCATATTTCATTTTTTCTCATTGCCACGTAGTACTCCATTGTGTATATAAACCACAATTTCTTTATCCATTCATCAGTTGATGGACATTTAGGCTCTTTCCATAATTTGGCTATTGTTGAGAGTGCTGCTATGAACATTGGGGTACAAGTGCCCCTATGCATCAGTACTCCTGTATCCCTTGGGTAAATTCCTAGCAGTGCTATTGCTGGGTCATAGGATAGGTCTATTTTTAATTTTCTGTGGAACCTCCACACTGCTTTCCAGAGCAGCTGCACCAATTTGCATTCCCACCAACAGTGCAAGAGGGTTCCCGTTTCTCCACATCCTCTCCAGCATCTATAGTCTCCTGATTTGTTCATTTTGGCCACTCTGACTGGCGTGAGGTGATATCTGAGTGTGGTTTTGATTTGTATTTCCCTGATAAGGAGCGACGCTGAACATCTTTTCATGTGCCTGTTGGCCATCCGGATGTCTTCTTTAGAGAAGTGTCTATTCATGTTTTCTGCCCATTTCTTCACTGGGTTATTTGTTTTTCGGGTGTGGAGTTTGGTGAGCTCTTTATAGGTTTTGGATACTAGCCCTTTGTCCGATATGTCATTTGCAAATATCTTTTCCCATTCCGTTGGTTGCCTTTTAGTTTTGTTGGTTGTTTCCTTGGCTGTGCAGAAGCTTTTTATCTTCATAAGGCCCCAGTAATTCACTTTTGCTTTTAATTCCCTTGCCTTTGGGGATGTGTTGAGTAAGAGATTGCTACAGCTGAGGTCAGAGAGGTCTTTTCCTGCTTTCTCCTCTAAGGTTTTGATGGTTTCCTGTCTCACATTCAGGTCCTTTATCCATTTTGAGTTTATTTTTGTGAATGGTGTGAGAAAGTGGCCTAGTTACAACCTTCTGCATGTAAAATGAAGCAACTTTAAGTAAGACACCAGATTGTATGAATATGACTTCATATAAAATAAAGTTGGGAGGTTATCTAGAAATGTACAGGAGTTGTAGTCACTAAAAATGTAACTTCAACAGACCATTAAAGAAATTACATAAAGTTATACAAGATGAAAAAGCTCTAGATATTTGCTGCACAAGAATGTGCATATTGTACAGTAAGTAACAATACTGTATTGTACATTGAAAAATTTGTTAACAGGGTGGATTTCATGTTAGTTACATTTTTTTTGGTCATAATAAAAAAAGAAAATCACTCAGTACATGTCCTTTCAGCCTTAAAAAAAAAAGTAATTTCATTGGAAATCTAAGTGTTGGCTCCATTATTTATCCATAACTGTATTCCTTAGACAAGTCATTTTACCTCTCTTCTAATTTTTTTCATATGTAAAGTGAGGAAATTATGTCTGCTCTACATCCTATTCCAGGTCTAAAAGTTCTATGGTATATGGAAATAAAGAATGGTTTGGATGTATTCTAATGATTTCAGACATTCATTAAGAATTTTCCCAATTTCAGACCATGCAGATTTTCAAGAATTCCACTAGTATTTCTTGGAAGCCTTTTAGTATACATCTGTACTCCCTTTTGAACCTTAGGGCCATATATAGTACTAAAAACAATTCCCATGAATACTCTTGGAAGACCTAAGCTAAGAGAAGTGAAAAAGAATGAAGAACAAGAAGTCGTAGATCAGAAAGGGAGGGAGGGAAGAGAGTGAGGTGTTTTGAGGCGAAACCTCTGTACTGTTCTGTAACACCAAAGGCATGGGTTGGTGTCCTGTGTTCGAAAAGTCAGAAAAATGCCTTTACTTTGATTAAGCAAAAACAAAAACAAAAAACAGAACTGATCAAACATGTGGATCTTGGTCAAATGTGTCCATCAGCAGTTTCTGACTTAGAAAGCACTTTTCTTGCCGTTTAAAGATGACCCTTATCATGACTTCTCATCTCTGTTGGCAAGTGACTGACTGCCTTTTGTATGCTGCTTCCACATGAAAACTATCCCTTGATTTGCAGTCAAAGTCATTACTAGGTGTTTTTTTTTGTTTTCTTTTGTTTTTGTTTTTGTTTTTTTTTGTTTTTTTGTTTTTAATCTGACTATGCTTTGGATACTCTGGGCTGAACTTCTGGCTCAGAAACAGTCATCTTACTTTTAAGGTCTGCTGCCTTACCCCAACACTATTTCCAGTGCATCTTTAAATCATATCTCTACTTTCCATTGTCCAATTTCTTTTTTCTGATTATCTTGTCATCTCACATTTTTTCCCACCCCTTTGTCTATATGTTGGTATCCTGGTTTCATTAGAGAATCTTAGGTGGGTAATATTCTTCTGTAAGACTTCTTGGTAATACTACAGAAACTGTGCAAGAAGTCAGATAGCATCCAAGTCTCATCACAAAATAAAAAGGCATGGCTGTTCTTCTTAGTACCCTTTTATGTTGTACTCACGCCCAGCAAGACCACTAAGTTTTCCTTGAATTTACTTTTGTACTGTGCATTCTATGCCTCTGCGCCAGCCATCTCTTTTGCCTGAAATACTCTCCTCTCTTGGTCCTCCCTCCTGTCTGCTTTACATATTCTTTAAGTACCAGCTCACATATGACTTACTGAAGAGGTCTTGGAAGAATTAGGCTATTTTTTAGCACTTTGTTTAGACTCATCACATTCTATTATGTCTACTTGTTTGTGTCTGTTCTGCAGGTTCCCCAAACACATACACACACACTACACACATTCTGTATACTTCTTGTGTGGGTGGAAACATAATTTTCATTTGTAATAAAAAATGCCCCTTTCCTCATGAGAGACATAATCTTCCTTGTAAAGTGTTCTACCCACAATTTTAATATATAAAGAATGAGAAGAAGGGGACAAATATGAGGAGTGACTTGGTTGTGGAAATCAAAACAAACTTCGTGTTAGTCCAGTCCAAGTAGTATAAAGCTTATACCATAAGGAGAAAATAAAAAACAGCATTCTAGGACATATGGTTGGCCTTATTTAAAGGACCATGAAAGAATGAATTTTCATTGCCACTCCGGTAGAACCCAGTTCTATAGCAGTGACGCCAATCTTGGCAAGTGTGGAACTAGAATCATTACTTTAGGTAGTGTACTGTCAACTTTCTTCATGACAGTGTTATAGATGCTATCTGAAGTGGGCATTCCAGCATCAACACTTGTTAAAATTGTGGTGACTGGTTCATTGTGTTTTCAACAGCTGCACATAAATCAACTCCTTCCCTGTAATGGAATAGCCAGTGCAGCTACCAACAAAGATGAAACAAATTGTAATTTTCTGACATCTTTAGGTAACTAAAGCAGTATGTCTCTGTTAATAAACTTTATAAACTCTCATAAATATTGTCACTTGCTCCTTGCATCACCTTTATCACCATTTCTTATTGGTCAATAGGGACATAACAGGAATTTACTTCTAGGCCAAAGGATTTTCAAGAAAATATTGACTAACCTTAGTGAATTAAAAACAATTAAAAACCTACTGATCTTTATATCACATACCAGGGCAATTAGGAGCCTACCATAAATGTTCACTCTGTGGTGTATTGAGAGATATAAAATTGGTAGTGTAGTCTCTAGTTCTGTGAAGTGGGTGACAGTATACAAAATGAAGACCTATACATTCCACAGCTCAATAAGGTGATAGAATCTCTAAGTGCTTGGAGAATACAAATCAAGGAGAGGTCTTTGTGATATAGGTTATTCCCAGAAGTCTTTTTGTGTCTTGTTAGGTGATTTACTGTCCTGCCCAAATCATATTTGCCCGTTTGGGGTCTACCCTTCCTGCTACAATGAGTTGCAGATATCTGAGAACTTTGCAGATCCGAAAATTTTGAAATTTCTTTCCAAGTTGCATATGCCCTTCTTTATACCTAATTGGTGGTGATTTTATGTATGTTATATTTGTTTGTTTGTTCCACCTTTCTGGCTGAATATTGGAACATGATTTCTATTAATTCAGTAGACCGGAACCATTTTCTAAACTGTGTACCTATACAACTCATCTACTCATATTCTATCTATTCTACCTTATACCTCAAGATTAGAAAGGGCTTTGTCAAGAATCCTTAGCCTTTTGTTGTCTGTTCTAGCTCTTAAAAAAAAAAATAGAGGACAAGAGACAACAAATGCTTCCTAGAACCTGAGTAGGTCAAAGCTTTTGTTAATAGGCCTAATCTAATCTGCTTCCTGATCTGGACAAAGAGATTTATCACTATTTGACATACAATATATTTTACTTATTTTGTCTATTTTCTGTATCTGCTACTAGAATGTGAGCTCCACGACGGCAGGGATTTTTTACCTGTTTGTTCAGTGTTGTATTTCCAGAGACTAGCATGTAATAACTGCTCAGTAAATATTTGTTAATTGAATAAAAGTGAAGTTACCCATGTCTTACTGAGGCCAGTATTAATTAGCTCAGGTACCAAGGGTAACTACAAGGAAGGAAGTGTGAGTAAAATGTAACTCATTTTACTAATACTTTGCTCAGTATAAGATCTGTTGACTATGTTTTACTTGGATTATCTCAAAAGCTGTGTAAAGTAAATAATATTCCCACTTACAGATAAAGAAATTAATGTTCTGGGAGTTAATTGTCTTGTCACAAGTCAGTAAGTAGCAGGTAGGAGGATTGTTATTCTAGAGTTTCACTCCAGAGCCTTTGTTCTTCTACCACACTATTCTGATCTTCTGGGAAGTCTGGGGAGCATTTTGCTATCATACAACCCACTGCCACTTAAGTTGTAATCTAAGGGAACCGTATGTTCCCAAGTAGGGCTACATGATGGTCACCTTTGTTAAGGGAAGGAATTTAGATGATAGGAAATTCCTTTGGATGACACCTATAGAGAGGATATGAATCCCAACTGCTCCCATGAGGAGTACTGTTTATAAAGAGACTGGAATCTAGTTCTGGATCTCCCTCCCATTAATGAGCCATCACTTCCCCTCTCAATAACCCTCAAGTTCTCAGCAAAATGGCGGTGGGAGGGTGGTTAGATCTGGTGACTGCAGGGTCCCTCCCAAGTCTAAGATTTCTTTTCTCTGACTATGAATGACTGGAAGACATTGCAATTAAGAGACATTGTTTATTTTCACAGTGGGAGCTCAAATGGCTTTCCAAAATTTACCTTTCCCATTAAGTCTTATTGAAAAGTTCTTCTCCCACAAAGTAATGATAATTGGCCCATCATTTTTTAAACACCCTATAAAATTTTCATCAACTCTTCCAAACTTCATAGTAACTGGAGACTGAATATCTTATGCTTTCAGCTCATGGGCTATATGCTACCAAAATACATGCCTTAATATTCACAATGGCTTTTTACTTCCTTATTGGAAAGTAAATGACCTTATCGACTACTCTGGAATGTACCTATAGGACTCTTTGCATATGAGTAAATGTAGTTAGGGGAGGTAGTATAATATGTTCATTCATTCAGTGAACAAAATTAGTTAGTTAATATTGAATACACATATGTGTCAGGCACTGTGTTAGGTGCTAGAATACTAAATTTGCACTGTAGTGTTTAGACCAGTTCAATGCCTTATAAGCTATATTGGGCAAATTAATATGTTTAAACCCCAGTTTTCTCATTTTTAGAAGAAAGTAATAATAATACCTGCCCTATGTACTCCAACACTGAGAGTTATAAAAATAAATATGAAATGGTATAAAATACCTTTTTAATCTATAAAGCACTATTTAGTGTTGGTAGTTTTTTATCCTGGACTCCATGTGTAGAATTTTAATTAATGAGGTTCTTTTAGTCCTTGGAACCCATTAGGATATTTCAGAATAAAAATCATGATTTTTGTTCTAGTTCATTGATTCACCCAAAATCTCTGCGTGAGTCATTGGTAATTCTAGAAGCAGAACTGGAGCTCTACTAATGATAAGAGTTAAATTGTAGTATCCCTTGCTGATTTGGAAAGACTTCTGTAAAAAAAAATCCTTATGATGCTTCTTAATATTTTAACAGTCTATAGACCACTCATTGCTCTTCTTTTCCACAGGAATTTATAGAAATATTTATGCAATTATATACTCCTTACTCATTTGTTTTAAAATAGCTTATATGGGTGTTAAATTTATTTGGATCTGTGAAGTGGAAGATGCTTTTTCAGTATGGTAGAGATAGCAATTCCCTACTCAGTCACACAAGGGCAGTATTAACAGTGGCAATGTTCTGTAACAGTAGAAATGTTTGAATGAAGCGAAGTGTGCTATAGGCTGCTGGCGTGATGACTTGTAAACTTTTCCTCTTCCCCTAACAAAGGTTAAATATCAGCCAGATTTTGTATACGGGAGCAACAGCTTTGCCAGTTCTATCTGCTGTAATCCATAGCATCCTTTATTTAGATGATGATGCACTCAAAGACCACACCCTGCCCAGTCTGGTAAAGGGAATCACCAGCAAACAGACACCACTGTGTCCATGTGAACTCTGTCAGTTAAGCATATTATTGCAGCTGATTTATGGCAAATTATGATTCGCTTGTTTCTTTACAGTAAAGCCTTGGAGACAAACATTTCCAATTTGGCTTTCCTCTCTTCCCCTTCAACTGCAAGCAGGATCAATAATTGTCATCACAAAATAGAGCTCTGTTTTGAGTTTTAACATTGACCCTGCTCCCTAAATGAAGCCAACAAAAACTCCATTCACTGTCTTCCTCAGTTCTATGTCTCTAAGGAAGTGAAAATAGGAGTGGTAGAAAGAGAATGAGTTGTTATCAGGGAAAGATGTCCAAAGGATCATTATAAAATATGTCATCAGGTATGTATTGAGTGTCTGTGAAGTACACAGTGTGTTATGATGTACTGCAATGTCTAAGTGTGTGTGTGCATGCCTGTGCTGGAGTTGGAGGCACAGTCTGCCAACAAGGTGTCATCTGCTTTGGAGAAAGAAACCACTTCCACAACAGGACTTGCAAACAATTCTAAACTAAGAGGAATGCAAGTAGAGTATGGAATGAGCAGCCAGAGTAGGAGAAAGGTGCTAATAGTGTTGGAATGGTCACAAGGAATATTTAGTTACTGATGCCATTTCAGACATCTTCCCTAGGAAGCTACCTTACTATAAGTTAAGGAATTCTGGACTATTATTCCTTACCCTTCCACCACATTCAGCTTCAATTTCTCCCAGAAGTGCTAAGTGTTTTCCCTTTATTGATGACATTATTTGTAGAAAGAACATTTCCAAAAATATGGAAAAGTAGTTTTAAAGTCCAAAAAGCTGCCTTGAAACCATCACTGTACTTGAACAGGCAGTTTTACTAGGAATTGTGAGATCTCTGGGAATTGAAATATTAATAGTTTACATAGCAGGGAAGATAGCAGGTTTAAGAACATGGAGTTGAGAAATGAATCTGGATCTGAGTTGAGTAGCTGTAACAGGAAGCCTGTCATAGACTGACATGAATTCTAAAGATGGTATCAACTACTTAGTGGCAGAGGGTAGGTAGTATTTTTGTGCAGAGATCCCACTACATTAAGGAATGAGAAGTAAGAGGAGTAAAAAAAAACTTTAAAGCAAATTCAAAGAGAAGCATGGTAGGTGAATGCAAAGGAACAGACTCCCCACAGCTCTAGTCTGGTACATGCATTGAGAGGGAAATCTGATGCTTAACTCCTAAAACGCAACTAGCCAATATACTGATGTTACTGGAATGTTGACTCGTAATGAATCAACACATCCTGCTTAAGGGAACAAGAAGTACTACTTAATTTGTCAACCATCTCTCCTAGCGTTCCAGGCTCCTATAAAGGTTAGCACACCTTTGGATGCCAGAGACTAGGGAAATAATAGAGGGAGTGTCAAGAGAGGCTACTAACAATAGTCCCCATACCAAAGTTTGGCCATCACTCCCCACTCCCATTCCTCCAAACAAGGGCTTAGAAATCAACTGCAATTCTGTGTTTAAGATGCTAAAGAAAAGTATAGAATGATGGGTCTAAGTTAGAAATAATTGAGGTTTAAGTCAAATCTTGATTATTTAAGAGCTCATTATCTGGTTTGTGGGTTTTCTGTACCCTTGGTATTCTTTATTCTCCATTCTGCTGTCTGCTTTTTTGGCAATTTTACTGCTCATTAGTTATTTTACAAGAAGGTGGGCAGGGAAGGAATAGGACAATGATGCTTTAATCGGCAAATTTTGCTATCTATTAGTGCTCTGGTGAAGATTCTGACGGGGAAGGAAGCAGAATCCATGGGCCAAAATGCATGGTTTGAGGTCTATATGAATTTCATTTTTCTTCACAGCCTCTATCACCTGTGAAACATTGAACAAATTGTATGCCTTTGAGGAGAAAATGCCCAACTTCCTGATAAAGAGAGGGAAAATCAGCCCCTTAAGAAAGTGCTGAAAGTTCTTTTTTTCAGACCCTTTTATCACTATATTAAGCCAGAAAATACACTATACTAGGCAAACATCCTCTGATCCCTTGTGAGGGGTAGATTAAACATTTTAACATGACATTTATAATAACAACTTGTGGATTTTTTTAGTGGTGGTGGTCAGAATTTTTCATTTTTCTGGATTACCTCTGGCAAGTTCGTTATTCATTAACACTATCATACATATTTGACCTCTCTCATAGTTACCCCAGCTCCTATTTGTAATCCTTGCTCGGATGACTGGGCTGTGTCCCATTTAATTCTTTTCCTTACTCCCAAACTAATTATTTGGGGCTGATAATTACACCTCATATGTCATTTTCTGGTTTATGTATAAAGTACAGATCTAACCATGTTATAATACATATTTTTGAAAAGTTAAGGGTTTTTTATCATGGGTAAATAGATCTGGATCACAAAGGGCTAGCCTTTGTGGTGGTCCAGGAAGCAATAAAAGTGACATTTATTTTAATAAAATATATGCATAGAATATAGCTTGTGGTTTACTTGCAGTGAGGAAGAAAGAAGTCAAAGGCTTAGAAAAATCAGTTAATAAAATCCTAGGTAATCTTCAAGAAGAAAAGAATTAGAAAGATGAAGAAATATAATTATGTTTAATAAAATATTTTAAAAACAAAATGTTGGGCAGATCTATTTTGTGGAATTAAATAACATCGTATAAAAAGAAGATCCTCAATTTTTGTATAAATTCCTCATTTTAAAAAATATTGCATATGTTCCAACAAGAAAACTTGTGTCAAATATACATGAAACTAATATTCTTATATTTTAGAGGGAGTATAAAAACAACAGAGATGCCTCAAAAGTAGTATCAGCTATACCTTCGGTATTTGTGAGTAAAGGATGCATCATGGCATAACTAGCTCCATCCTTGCAGAACTAAAAAGAGTTCTAATACAGAGAAAATACTGGTACCATTGTTTTTGTCCCTTTAAATCCTACCTTTGGGGGGCTTAATAAATGTTCGATTTGCAACGATTGCAATTAAGGCTCAATGTGCTTGAAAGAAATTTCTTGTTCAGAATTGCCTGCTTACCATGATGGCTTCCTCACTTCTTGTTTCTAGGAAATCATTTCTAAATAATTAACTAGGCAATGGTACAAATTGACATAACTGCTTAGCTTTTCATGACTCCTAGTAATTCTTTTTTTTAATATAATTTATTGTCAAATTGGCTTACATACAACACCTAGTGCTCATCGCAACAAGTGTGTTTTCACTCATATGTGGATCATGACTCCTAGTAATTCTTTAAAATACAACTCTCCTGATGACTAGGAGCCCTAATAGCCTGATCCTTAGAGTGGCAGTTGGGAGATCCAGCTCTGCCACTGGCTTGCTGTGGGACTTCAAACAAGTCACTTAACCTCTCTGAGCTTTAGAGTTTCGTATGTTAACTGTATAATCATACTCTGGTCACCTCACTAGTAAGCTGTGAGATGGATATGAAGGAGAGTTGAAAAGGTAATAGCTTCATTCTTTTGCATGTAGCTCTCTAGTTTTTTCCAACACCATCTGTTGAAGAGACTGTCTTTCCCATTGCATATTCTTTCCTGATATCAAAGATTAATTGCTGTATAATTGTGGGTTTATTTCTGGATTTTCTCTTCTGTTCTAATGATGTATGTGTCATTTTTCTGCCAGTATCATACTGTTTTGATTATGACAGATTTGTAATATAACTTGAAGTCTGGAATTCTGATGCCTTCAGCTTTGTTTTTCTTTTTCAAGATTGCTTTGGTGATTCAGGGTCATTTGTGGTTTCATACAAATTTTAGGATTGTTCTAATTGTGAAAAACACTCTTGGTATTTTGATAGGGATTGCATTAAATGTGTAGATTGTTTGGGAGTATAGACATTTTAACAATATTTGTTCTTCTAATCCATGAGCATGGAGCATCTTTCCATTTCTTTGTGTCATTTTCAATTTTTTTCATCAGTGTTACATAGTTTTCAGAGTATAAGTCTCTCACCTCTTTGGTTAGGTTTATTCCTAGGCATCTTATTATTTGGGGTATAGTTTTAATTGGGATTGTTCTCTTAATTACTTTTTCTTCTGCTTCATTATTGGTGTATAAAAATGAAATAGATTTCTGTATTGATATTGTATCCTGTGACTTTACTGAATTTGTGTATCAATTCTAGCAGCTTTTTGGTGGAATATTTTGGGTTTTTTATATATGGTATGATGTCATCTGCAAAAAGTGAAAGTTTGACTTCTTCCTTACCTATTTGGATGCCTTTCATTTCTTTTTGTTGTCTGCTTGCTGTGGCCAGGACTTCCAGTACTATATTGAATAGAAGTGGTGACAGCAAGCACCCTTGTCTTGTTCCTGACCTCAGGGGAAAAGCTCTCAGTTTTTCCCCATTAAGGATGATGTTAGCTATGGGTTTTTCATAGACAGCCTTTATTATATTGAGGTATGTTCCCTCTAAACCTAGTTTGTTGATGGTTTTTATCATGAACGGATGTTGTACTTTGTCAAATGCTTTCTCTCCCATTTAATGAAATGATCATATGGTTCTTATCCTTTCTCTTATTAATGTGGTGTGTCACATTGATTTGCAAATATTAAATCACCCTTAAAACCCAGGAATAAACCCTACTTAATCGTGGTGAATGATTTTTTTAATGTATTGTTGAATTCGGCTTTCTGGTATATTATTGAGAATTTTTGAATCTATGTTCATCAGGGATATTGGCCTGTAGTTCTCTTTTTTTTTAGTGGTGTCTTTGTCTGATTTTGGTATCAGGGTAATGCTGGCCTCATAGAATGAATTTGGAAGTTTCCCTTCCTTTTCTATGTTTTGGATTAGTGTAAGAAGAATAGGTATTAATTCTTAATTAAATGTTTGGTAGAATTCATCTGTCAAGCCATGTGGTCCTGAATTTTTGTTTATTGGGAGTTTTTTGATTACTAATTCAATTTCTTTACTGGTTATTGGTCTGTTCAAATTTTTTATTACTTCCTGTTTCAGTTTTGGTAGTTTGTATGTTTCTAGGAATTTATATATTTCTTCTAGGTTGTCCAAATCATTGGCATATAGTTTTTCATAATATTCTCTTATGATTATACTTCTGTGATGTTGGTTGTTATTTATCCTCTCTCATTTCTGACTTTATTTATTTGAGTCCTTTCTCTTTTTTTTTTTTCTTGATTAAGTCTGACTAGAGACCACTTTCTTACACCATACACAAAAATATACTCAAAATGGATTGAAGACCTAAATGTGAGACCTGAAATCATACAAATTCTAGAAAAGAACACAGGCAGTAATTTCTTTGACATCGGCCATAGCAACTTCTTTCTAGGTATGTGTCCTGAGGCAAAGGAAACAAAAGCAAAAATAAACTATTGTGACTGCATCAAGATAAAAAGCTTCTGCACAGTGAAGGAAACAATCAACAAAACTAAAGGCAACCTTCAGAATGGGAGAAGATACTTGCAAGTGACATATTCAGTAAAAGGTTAGTATCCAAAATATATAAAGAACTTAGAAAACTCAACACCCAAAAACAAATAATCTAATTAAAAATAGGCAGAAGACATGAACAGACATTTCTCCAAAGAAGACATATAGATGGCCAGACACATGAAAAGATGTTCATCATCACCATCAAGGAAGTACAAATCAAAACTACAATGAGATGTCACCTCATACCTGTCAAAATGGCTAAAATCAGCAACACAAGAAACAACAGGTGTTGGTGAGGATGTGGAGAAAAAGGAACCCTCTTGCACTGTTGGTGGGAATGCAAACTGGTGCAGCCACTGTGGTAAACAGTATGGAGGTTCCTCAAAAAGTTAAAAATAGGGGCTCCCTGGATGGCTCACTTCCAACTTCACCTCAGGTCATGATCTTGCAGTTCATGGGTTTGTGCCCTGCATCAGGCTCTGCACTGAGAGCTCAGAGCCTGGAGCCTGTTTCAGATTCTGTGTCTCCCTCTCTCTCTGCCCCTCCCCTGTTCGCGCTCTGTCTCTGTCTCAAAAATAAACAAACATTAAAAAATGTTTTTAAAAAGTTAAAAATAGAACTACCCTATGATCCAGCAATCTAACTGCTAGGTATTTCCCAAAGAATACAAGAACACTAACTCAAAGGCATACATGCATCCCAATGTTTATAGGCAGCATTATTTACAATAGCCAAATTATGAAAGCAGCCCCAGTGTCCATCAATCGATTAATGGATAAAGAAGAGGTATTGTATCTATATGTGTATACACATAAACGCACTCACACACATACGCACGCTGAAATATTATTCAGCCATAAAAAAGAATGAAATCTTGCTATTTGTAACAACATGGATGGAGCTAGAGAGTATAATTCTAAGTGATAGAAGTTAGAGACAGGCAAACACCATATGATTTCACTCATGTGGAATTTAAGAAACAAAACAAGGGAAAAGATTATATATATATATATATATATATATATATATATATAGAGAGAGAGAGAGAGAGAGAGAGAGAGAGAGAGAGAGAGAGAGAAAGAGAGAAACCCAGAAACAGACTCTTAATTATAGAGAACAAACTGATGGTTACTAGAGAGGAGGGGGGTGGAGGACAGGTCAAATAGAGGAAGGGGATTAAGAAGGGTACTTATCATGATGCGCATAGGGTGATGGATGGAAATGTTCAATCACTATATTGCCCACTTGAAACTAATAGAACACTGTGTTAACTGACTGGAATTAAAGTAAGAAATTTTAAAAAAGAAAAGAGAAGGTAATAGCAATTTCTGAATATAACTTATTATTGTTAAAATAAGAAAATCAAGTTTTTATTTAATGGTAACAGTAAGGAAATGTTCCTGCTTTTGAGGATTTTTCAAAGTTATCCACATCTTGTCAATAAGCTTCAACTTTTCAATGAATCAGACAAGACAGTACATTTGGTGATACAGTTCACCACTTTGCTGAACTGAAGGGCAGAAGCAACCATTTTTTAATGTAGCTTTCCAGAAGATATCTGGGAAGCAGCAACAGATATATTGCCATTTTTAGCCTAATCATTTTGTTGACCACAAGGCAGAACGGCAGCAAGCTCAGATGGGAGAGCTGAAGTCATTATCCAAAGGTCAGACTTGATAAGCAGACTGCTATTTCTTCCCCTAACTCCCATATGTCTGGAGGGGCATGTGGGCAACAGGAGAAGCCAGAAAGCTCACTGTCAAAAAAGTAAAAAAGTATTTAAGTGATTTTATGCAAATAGAACTGGCTATATTCTGTGCAGAATGACAGGATTCCTGTCTTCAAGGAGTTCTTAGTCTCAACAAATGAGGAAACAGCAGGAATTTCAGGTAGACTCCATATCTGTCTTGTGGCTTGGCTCAAAGTAGGCATTCCACAAATGTCATCTGGATGATTGGGTGAATGAATGGGTGGACAGACCAGTAATGAATGAACAATGAACTCTGAAAGGTAATACTTTGGAGTTACTATTTGGAAAAGCAGACGACAACTTGAAAACCTTTAGCAGTATAACTTAGAAGTCAAGCATCAAATTCCACTAGACATTAAAGTAATTGAAATTTATACCAAGGGTGGAAATTACATTTATTATTTTTATTTATATGTTACATGAAAATAAAACTTAAAATTAAGAAGTCTAGCTCTTCTACCCTCCATTGAATTGCTATATTATGAAGATATGTTATGTTGAATAGTTTATCATAATTATTTTTATTTTAGAGAGAGAGTGCAAGTGGGGGATAGGGGCAGAGAGAGAGAGAGAACCTTAAGCAAGCTCCACTCTTAGCGCAGAGCCCAAAGATGGGCTCGATCCCATGACCCTGGGATCATTACCTGAGCTGAAATCAAGAGTCAGACACTCAACCAACTGAGCCACCCAAGTGCCCCTATCATAATTATTTTTAATCAATTTGATTTATTTTCTACCTAATCATCTGGAGATAACATTTGCACTTTTTCTTTCATTGATGGTAAGCTAGCCATCAGTAAAAACTTTAATCCTAGGGGCACCTAGCATGTGATTCTTGATCTCAGGATTGTGAGTTTGAGCCACACGTTGGGTATGGAGATTCCTTAAAAATAAAAACATGAAACAAAACTTAGAAAAATTAAAAAAAAAACAAACCTTTAATCCCAGTACAAACCCTAAAGGGAAGATAACATACTACAAGGGAAAGATATGTAGCTGGAAGATGGGAGTTCCAGGCCCTCCTCACACTCATGTTATAACCTTGGGAAAGCACTGAATCTCCCCTGAGCTGCAGTTTTCTCATCTACCAAGCAAGGACATTAATATTTTTCTCCATCATAGGGATGTTGTGGAAGTACTTGGTAAGATGTGAAATTCTATGATAATGTCATTTATTGTTAGGGAAGGAGTTAGAAATAATATTCTGGTGTTCCAAGGTTTTGGTTTCTGGCATTTTAGTGTAGAAGGTGGAGTGCTGTCCCTGAATGTTGGCTATCACCCTGATATGGCTATATAAACAATTCCTGAACGTTACCATTAAATAAAATGTATTTAACGTGGCAGTTGAACAGATTGTAAGGTATAAGTTTAGATGCCATTTAGATGGTACTGTTCTTTTGAAGATTTCTCTTTATTTATCTCAGCTTTATTTATATTTGCCAGTCTACATGGCATATACCATGCATTTCTCTGATTTGCAGTGACCAGAATAAAATTGTTTCTTTGATAGGCCCTCACAGCATTTGACAAGTAACAAAGTTGCTAGAAGCTTTTACTTTAATTGTGACTCCCACTAAACTGTAAAATAACCATTTCAATTTGGAGGATCATTATCTTACTAAACATAAATCATTTCACTATCCTCTAAAATGTGACTATGTTTAAGAGCAATAGACAAGCCACAGCCACTCTCTGTGTGTTGGATGAGGTTGTAAGTGTGTCACCAAATGCTCAAAACCGGTTGTTACTGAAGAACAATCCTATCTCCAAGAGGGAAGACAATTATTAAGAATGAACTTAGAAAAAAAGACATTTTGTAGATGTATTAAAATAGAAAACATAAGCTGATTAGGCAAAGTTCCAAAGATTCATTAGTTTATTAAAGTAGATTGAAATGAATGTTTGAGAGATTTAAATAAATTAACCTTTAATGAGTACCCAGGGGCCAAGGAAAAAGAATGACAGGGGATTAGGAGTATTTTGTCTGATTGTTGCATAATGCACAGTGATTAGGTTTTTTTCTGAATGCTCATTGCTGTATTACAATACTAATAAATAAAAAAAGATTAAATTTAAAATATCTCTAGATTGTAATTGTTGCCTGCTCTTATGTGTACACAAATACCATGCTTGGATTTAATAGCAATCACTATAACTTTGCAGAAAGAGACAGGAATTTTTGTCATTACATCACTATATTTTGAAATGTCTCATATGTGAGCAAAGCTTTGGTCAATTAGGATAATTTATTCCTAACATGCTGGACATGATTTTATCATTTCAGCATTAGATTCTTACTGAGTTTTGTAATACACGTGCTCTAAATAATATTAATTGATAGCAAGTTACTTAGAAGATGTATTGGTATTCAAACATATTATTTTTTTTAACTTTTATGTATTTATTTTTTTTGGGGGGGGGAGGGACAGAAAGAAAGGGAGAGAGAGAATCCCAAGCAGGCTCCACACTGTCAGTGCAGAGCCTGACACAGGGCTCCATCTCAGGAACCGTGAAATCATAACCTGAGCTGAAATCAAGAGTCAGCCACTTAACCAACTGAGCCACCCAGGTGCCCTGAAACATCTTATTTAAAAAAAAAAAAAAAAAAACAAAACAAAAAACAAAAAACCTTTCTGTACTTCCTTACAACTTCTGGTTTATAATTAGAAAAATTCTTAAGATTTTTTTGGAGCAGTGTTGGAAATGCTTTGTGTTTTTTTTTTCAGGGTGCCTTAACTGTATTACTATTAAATCATTTATTGACTTCAAAGTAAGTTTTGAGTTGGTGGTACTAGGAAGGCATTCTTCTAAGCATTCTTCTGTCTCATTTGCTACCCATTACTGAGTTTTATATCAAATTTTTATTAATGTGTTCTAGCTACACTTTTCTTGTTGTTTTACCTTAAACTCAGAGCTTGCAGATCACACGGTTCTATTCTCATTTTTCAGATGAGGAAACATTGACCAAGAAATACTTGCCCATTTCCCAACTGAGTTGTTGGAAGAACAGACACCATATAGTCTGTGCCTTTGTGTCCAGTTCTTCCACTATACTTAACTGCCTCCATAGCACTTTTTACATTTTACCAGATCCTTCTTTTTTTAAGTTTTTTTTTTGTTTTTTTTTTAATTTTTATTTATTTTTGAGAGAGAGAGGGAGAGAGAGCAAGCACAAGTGGGGGAGGTGCAGAGAGAGAGAGAGAGACAGATAATCTGAAGCAGGCTCCAGGCTCTGAGCTGTCAGCACAGAGCCCGACACGGAGCTCGAACTCGCGAACCATAAGATCATTACCTGAACCGAAGTTGGATGTTTAACCTACTGAACCACCCATGCGCCCCTTTACCAGATCCTTCTTAAAGTTCAGTGGAATCACTGAAGAATCACTGAGGTTACAGATGTCGTAAGCAAACCACACTGTAGCCTGATTTTATTAAAAATAGTTGTAGTTTAGACACAGTGTTTCCCAACATTCTTCATGACATTGTACACGTAGTGGAGTAAATGAATGATCTACTTGAGGGCAGGGGTGACTGGCCTATAGTCCCAAAGGTTGTAAGGTTTGAAGCCTATCCCCAAGGCAGTTTGGAATCTTTCTTGGGAGACAGGAAAAGAGACACAATAATTCCGAAGTATTCTAGCTGGTATCTCCTGGAGCAAGGAAATGAACATAATCCCGTAAATATACTTTGCCCCAAATTCCTCCAAGACTTCAGCTTCTTTTTGTTTTTTCCAGCAACCCTTCTAATCTTTCTTTCCACCTTTTCCATGGAAGCATTATAAATTGGACAAATTTAGATCTAACCTATTTATAGCACACAACCAATACAGTTCCCTGAATATTATAGATAATGAGTAAATGAACTTACCCTCTAAGTGTTACCTGATTTTAACTTAAAAAAACACTTTGGTCAGTGTATTCATTTGCTCCATTTAGAGCAATGGCTCTCAGTCCTGGCTGCACATTATAATCACCTGGCATCTTTTAAAAACTAGATCCCAAGGCCCCACCCAAACCAATTAAATCAGATTTATAGGGGGTGGGGCTCATGCACTGGTATTTTTTAAAAGTTCCCCCAGGTAATTTTAATATGTAGCCAGAAATGAGATGCTCTCCTAACAAATCTGTGAGTTTGGGGACTTGATGGAAGCAGAAAGTAGTTAGTGAAAAACAAAAGAATATGGCACTTCTTTTGGCACTGTTCACTTTGTGGCAAACCAGATTTGGGTCACATGTGTATCAGAGAAAACAATTGTCTTTTAGGAGCACAAAGTGAGGACTCTTAAATATAATTGGTTTACTATACTCTGACTATATGGTCATACTTGGCATCTGCCCAGTAGGCTAGACTGCCTGGTCAGGTATTCATGGCCTTAGCTCATTGCTATTCCAGTTCTTCCTTCCACCATCATCCTAGGCAAGTGCCCAACTTCCAGGAAAATCTGAGCCTATAATTTTACCAAGGCTGTAAATTTACCAGTCCAAATATGTCTTCAAAGAATGCATTTCCCAAACCTGTGGGGAAGGGGCTCAAAAATATCAACAACAAAAAGAACATAATGGAAGATGGAAATTGATTCAGTTAGGGAGGAAATAAAAGTTGGAATGATCTTCTAAATCAAAGTAACTGTGGCTTTTGAAACCCATTCCAAGATCCCATGGATGTCAGTTGGATCTAGACGATGTTTAGGTGTGTTCCAGTCCTGGATTCTTCCTAGCAGCAGTTTTAGAAAGTTACAATGCTTTCACACTTTGACTTCACCTGGTACAACTGACTCCTCTATTGTTTAATCAGAATGGGTTGTCCACTTGCTGCCTCTGGGGTGCGTAGAACTTTAGGTGTTAAGAATCTGTACAGTGTTTAAGATCTATTATCTCATGATGTAACAGGACTTTTAACTTCCATGCAGTGCTATTTTGTTGCAGAGAAACTCTTAAGTTGAAACCGATCATGGAATTGAATTCGGCTGTAGCCCTCTCTTCAAGGCAATCCATCACTTCCCAATCTCCTAGGAGCCCTGATTTGCTCTGTCAGTTGTTTGTCTCAAAGCATCTTTCTGAAATGAATTTACTTTAAAGTTAAAGATGATTAGAGTGCTTCTTCTCCAGCAGACAATTACATTGCTATATTCTTTGGCAGAAAGAAAAACTACGAAGCATTAATTTTTCCAAGCTTTCTTTGAGTATTGTTAAAGGAGAAACATCAGCTTAATCCAACATACTATAATAACCAAAAGACAACTGCTATTAAAATGCAAGATTTTCTAATAAGACCATTTTGAGGAGTTATTTGGGAGGAGGAGAAAAGAAAGAAATATGAAGGGAGGAATGGAAGGAATTTATGAAGTGTTCCTGACCTGCAAACACACGTTGTCTGTGAATACTGTAGACAAAATAAACCAAGTCTGAGAGCTATTATTAAAATGTTTTTCTCTCTTCTTAGCCCAGTAGTATGTTATCCTGCCTCTTACACTATTCTGCTTTATATTTCTCTGGATGAATTGATATCTTTTGACAGGCTTTATTAAGAATACATAGTAAAGGTCAAGTATAAGCCATTTGCTGATGTTTCCTGGCAGCCTTTATGTCATGGTAAACAGAGATTGGAAGTGGTTTTATATTCAGCATAGCATAGGCTTGGATTGTGCTTTTTCTCATACTGAAGCCCACAAACCTTGCATGATTTTCAAGACTGTGACTTAAGAGCTTTAAAATGGAGTCATCTCAGACTCTTCTCATCCCCTCAACTCCCAGATCTAATTAGACACCAAATCCAGAGGATTCCACTTCATGAATATCTCTGAAATCCATTCATTTTTACCATGCATTGCCACTGTGTGAAGTAATAGTTACCATCATCTCTCCACCGTATCACCCTGGTGTTCTAACTGGTCTCTCTGTCTCTGGTGAGTTCTCACCAGTGCATCCTGAATTCTGCCATAACTGTAAGCTTAGGCACAGATCAGATGTTGACAGCCTTCCACCCAGAATACATACAACCCCACAAATATCCAGAATGAACCCCAAGGTCCTGCAATAAGTGCTCTGATAAAAAGGCTCTGTGTATTCCTGTGGAGCGAGCTTTTGGGGATTAAGAAACTTTTCACTAAAGATTTGATCAACGTTTTGAAGGATGAATAAGAGCTCTCCAGGTAGAGATAAAGGGAAAATTGTAATTTAAGCAGAGGGAATGGTATGTACAGAGCACCAAACAGGGAGCCCAGAAACAAATCCAGCATATACTATCAATCGATCATCAGCAAGGATGCAAAGAATGTGCAATGGGGAAAACATAGTCTCTTCAGTAAATGGTGTCAAGAAAACTGATATCCACATGCAAAAGAATGAATTTAGACCCATATTTTACACATACAAAAAAATCAACTCGAAATGGATTAAACATTTAAATATAAAATTTTAAACTAAAATTCGTAGAAGAGGGGTGCCTGAGTGGCTCAGTTGGTTAAGCGTCCAACCCTGGATATCAGTTCAGGTCATGATCTCACAGTTGTGAGATCAGTCTGTACACTGGGCATGGAGTGTACTTAAGATTCTTTCTCTCCCTCTCCCTGTGCCCCCCCCCAAATAAATAAAAAGAAAAAATAAAATTCCTAGAATAAAACATAGGGAAAAGCTTTATGATATTGGTCTTGGCTGTGATTTCATGAAATGACACCAAAATCACAGGCAATGAAAGCAAAAATAGACAGGTGGTACCACATCATACTAAAAAGAAAACACACAGCAAAGGAAACAATCAACAGAGTGAAAGGCAACCTACTGAACGAGAGAAAACATAAGGACTTAATTTCCAGAATACACGAAGAACTCCTACAACTCAATAGAAAAAAAAAAAAAAACCTTAATAACCCAATTAAAAAACAGGCTAAAGACTTGAATAGACATTTCTGCAGAGATGCACAAATGGCCAACATATGAAAAGATGCTTCGTGTCACTAATCATGAGAGAAATGCAAATCAAAACTACAATGGATATCACCTCACACCTGTGAAGATGGCTATTAATAAAAAATAATAAGTGTTGGTGAGGATGTGGACTAATTGAAACTCTTGTACATTGTTGCTACGAATGCAAAATGGTAGAGCTGCTATGGAAACATATGGATGTTCCTGAAAAAATTGGAACTAGAACTATATGATCCAGCAAGCTCACTTCTGGTTATTTATCCCAAGGAATTGAAATCAGAATGTTAAAAAAATATTAGCACCACTATTCATTGTAGCACTATCCACAATAGCAAAAGTGTGGAAATAACCTAAATGTCTGACAGATGAATGGATTAAAAAAAAAACAAGTAGTATGTATGTACAATGGGATATTATTCAGCCTTAAAAAAGGAAATCTTGTAGTATGTAAGAACATAGATGAACCTTAAAGACATTATGCTAAGTGAAATAAGCCAGTCACAGAAGGACAAATCTTGCATGATTCCACTTTATATGGGGTATCTAAAATAGTCAAACTCATAGAATCAGAGAGTAGAATGGTGGTGGTTACCAGTGGCTGAGGGGAGGAGAAATGGAAAATTGCTAGTCAATGGGCATAAAGTTTGAATTATGCAAGATTAATACACTCTAGAGATCTGCCATACAACATCATGCCTGTAGTGAACAATACAGTACTGTACACTTAAAAGTTTAACAATGTAGATTTTATGCTGTGTTATTACCACAATAAAATAATTCTTTTTTAAGAAAAAAGAAGCACAGACATGAAAAGGCCTAGCATATTTGAGGAATTTGAAAAGTTTGGTATGAATGAAGCAAAGGGTACTTGTGGGAAGTGAAATAGCAAGAAATGAAGTTGATGCAGTACTTTGGGCCAGATTTTCTGTGTACTTATCTGCCTTCCTTTCTAGTTGTGATCTTTTTGAGGAAAGAGACTGTCTTATCAAGTCCTGAAATGCTGGGGCCTAGCATATTGCCAGCCCCACAGAAATGTTTCAATGAATTAGATGAATAAGAAGAGAGACTATCTGTCAATATTATTTTATAGATTCAGCCATTCCAATACATACTGAACACCTCAGACTCCAGGCTGGAGCAAAATGAAGATCCTAGTTATTATTTTTTTTAATGTTTATTTATATATGTTTGAGAGAGAGAGAGAGGGAGCGAGCGAGCAGAGGAGGGATAGAGAGAGAGAGAATCACAAGCAGGCTCCACACTGTAACCGACTGAGCCACCGAAGAGCCCCAAGATCCTACTTATTCTTTTATACAACAACAGTAAGACTTGTTTCAAACACAAATTAGTTCTTTTTTTTTTTGAAGGCTTTTTTCCTTTATAGTCATGCCATCTTCTCAAAGACTAGATTCTAGCTTTCTTCCAAGTAGTAGGTTTGACGTCAGCCCAGGGACATCTCTAAAGGAGTTTATCTCTTGGTGACACCCTGTATTGATACTCCTCAGGTGGAATTTTTATAGTGGAGGTATGGATCTACAAAGGATGTATTAATATATTACAGAAACCTGTTTTCTCCTGTGTGTTTAATTTCATAGCTAATGCAGGGTTGTTTATCATACATTCTTGAAAAACTAGTCCAAATGGGGATCAAATATTGGGAATGCAGAAAGCATAACTCCAAAACATTAGTGATACAGTATAGCAAAATTAATGGGGTGGAGGGAAGGAAAAAGGATAAATCTTTCAAACATGTAAATGAGGATTTACTGTATTTATGTAGTTCTATCTTTAGGGACTTCTAAATCACAAACTCATCATTGGTTAATTATAAGGCAATTAAAATTGTAGTGCAGCGATTGGGTAAATAGTTAATGAAGACTGAATGAAATGAAGAAAGGAAATCTAGTGAAATTAGTGTGTACGATTTGGGGAAAACAAAGATACAAATGTTATTCGTGCAGGGCATCAGTCTGAAAGGATACCAATATCCTTCTAGCACTAATTGATAAAATTAACTCTGCAAAGACCAAAGGAGTTCCAGCTCTCACTCTCTCCTTCAAAGCATCCTACACTGGCACGCAGATTTATCTGACTGCTACTTCAATTTTCACTCACTTACAGCATGTGAAATTATTTTGTTGAACCTTGTTTACAATGTATTTACTGACATCTTAAGAATCTATTAGAACAAACTGGCGTACTCTGTGTGCAGTAACTGTTACTACGCAAAGGGCTGGCTCAGCCAAGGCTCCTGACCAGATCCAGTTGACTAGCTAGTTTTCAAAACCAGCAGAGTGGTTTCTGCAGGGAGAACTGTGCTTGCTTTTGATAATTACCTCAGCTTTATGAAATCAATCTGCCTGAAGGGAAGACCTCATTACAGATCTGACAAGATAGACTCCAGTTTCAATACCAGAACAACTCTCTGTCCTCAGGCTCTGAAATCTGCAATTATTTATTTTATTTAGACAGAGACACCCATAATACAGTGCCTCTGGGCACATTCTCAGGCAAGTATTAAACAGATAACCTAATGGTCAGTGTGTTAGGAACCTACCCTTTTCCTGTCACTCAAGTGGAAAATTGGTCAACAGGAATCGCAGCATGGCCTAGAGCCAGCTCAAAGTAGGCACTGATCAATCACCATCTTTCTAATCCCCCGCCCTTAAAGATGTGGAGAGAAGGGTAGTTGCTGTAACTGTTCTCAGGGATAAACTGCAGGAAAATAAGACTTTTTCTTCTCCGTTCCTCTGAAGACTGCCAGACTTTATCCTAAGGAAAATGATAAATCACCTATCTACCATCTGTCACTTTGAACTGTTCTATCAAATCAACATTTTTTTTGAACTTTGTTTTCATTGAGGAATGTGATTTTGCTGTGTTTCCCAAGCCTTAAATTGTATGGGAGAAAAGAATCCTGAAGCATTCTTCTTCTTGAAGTTGGAAATATATATTTTGCCTTCCTGCTCACAGAACTCAAGCACCTTAACAGATTTAGTTCAGACTTTTCTGAAATAATTCACCTTTACTAGGCCTGGGAGATGTCAGCCCCACAGGAAAAACACAGGTAACATTCTGAGCATAGGAAAATACGGGTTTGGAGAGAAATAGTCCTTTTCCATTCCAGCTCTAGTGTCACTGTTAGTAGTTTTCTAACAATAAAGCAGCCAGCTGAAACTGAGCAGTGATTAAAGCTTTGAGAGGAAGCATTTCAGTTGTAAGGGTAAAGTGTGGTTCTTTCATGTTGGAAAGTTCAAGGTGACAAATATGGTCTCCTCTCCTAAAAATAGCACAAGCAAAGAGCCATCACTGACTATTCCCAGCATTATTTATTAATGTTTTACCCTGATGGTTGTGTATTATCTGAAAGAAAAAGAGGGTTATAACATGAATGCAAAGCTAACATCCTCTAAGCCGTAAATAGGATGTAGCCTCAGGGCCTAAAGAGCCACACCACTTGAATTTTCTTATTCTGCTTTTGAGGCAAATTCATAGGAACCCTCGATTAGACTAGAAAGGAACTATACACTTATTTAGTGTGTAATATGTGGTAGATCCTAAATATACATTCTCTCATCGAACTTTACTCACTTCCCTATAAGAAGGGACATTATCATTCCCACTTTACAGTGCAGAAACAATCCCAGAGAAATCAAGTGGCTTATTTATACCTCTTGTAAATGGTACACTTAGTAAGTAGCAGATGTGGGTTTGAATCCAGGTCTTATTGTAGAGCAGCACTGTCCAATAAAATTTGGGGGGTGATGGAAAGAGTCTGTACTGTGCTTACTGATACAGTAGCCACTAGGTGCATATGGCTGTTGAGCACCTGAAATGTGGCTTAGTGATGCTGAAGAACTGAGCTTTTCCTTTCATTTCATTTCATCTAGTTTATTTAAACTTAGATTTTTAAAATTTTTTTTTCAACGTTTATTTATTTTTGGGACAGAGAGAGACAGAGCATGAACGGGGGAGGGGCAGAGAGAGAGGGAGACACAGAATCGGAAACAGGCTCCAGGCTCCGAGCCATCAGCCCAGAGCCTGACGCGGGGCTCGAACTCACGGACCGCGAGATCGTGACCTGGCTGAAGTCGGACGCTTAACCGACTGCGCCACCCAGGCACCCCTTAAACTTAGATTTTTAACAGCTATACGGCTACTGTGGCTGATGGCTACTGTGTTGGATAGTACATCTCTAGGGATTGCCTCTTCTTGACTGCAGTTTGTAAAGCAGGGATCTATAACCCAGTATCCATAGAACTATTAAGAAAAGATCCATATATGGAGTTTCTTTTATAGTATTTTCTCATATAAGATCTTAGTCCGGGGAAGGACAGTGCTGCCTTTTTCATTGGAGAATGAAGTTATGCATAATCAAGGTTGGGGGTAGAGTGTATGACCATCTACCAGCACTCCCCAAAGAGTCTCCAGGGATCCTGGATTAGAGGGGATACCAAGAATGCTGAAGGAACCCAAATCATACTTGCCTTCATGACAGCCCCAGCAGCAGGTTGGTTAGCATCTGGGGTGGGAAACACAACTATTGTACCTAAGTTGTAGCAGAGTTCAGATCGATACACTTGTCTGGAGTGTTTGTAACATTGTACAAGGCATCATGCCAGGCATCTTGGAGGAAGAGATTTTTAAAATGACTGGGATGGGACACCTGGGTGGCTCAGTCAGTGGAACATCTGACTTCAGCTCAGGTCATGATCTCACAGTTTGTGAGTTCAAGCCCCGCATCGGGCTCTGTGCTGACAGCTCAGAGTCTGGAGCCTGCTTCGGATTCTGCATCTCCTTCTCTTTCTCTGCCCCTCCCCCGTTTGCAGTCTGTATCTCTGTCTCTCAAAAATAAATAAACATAAAAAAAATTAAATAAAGTTACTGGGAGGTAAAGTGTGTAGTAAAGGAGTTTACAACTTAGTGTCAGTGAGTAAGGCATGAGATAAGGGAGGATAAGAGAAATAGAGAACTATAGCACAAGGCATGCTCTAAAAGGCATATGAAAAATGCAGATGAGAATCTGAGGGGAACCAGAACAGTGTTTTAGAATTTTAAAAAAGCCCAAGTTCCTTGCTGTATTGTTTATTAGCTGCATGACTAATAAAATTGGGAAATTTACCTAAATTCTGTAAGATTCCCTTTCTTTGTTGTAAAATGGGAATAATTAGAAAAGAAAATGAAAAGATAATGTTTGTAAAAACAGAACACATTCTTAACAGCCAATGAATGGTTGATCCCCTGGTAGCCCTGTTCCATTGCTGTGTATGTCATCAGTTGGGTGGAAGTGGATAAGGAAAGGCATCATGAAGGAAATAACATCGGAGATAAACCCTAAGAGAAGGATAGTATAGTATTTTGAAAGTTGGAATTCAAGAAGTTGGTGATGGAGCAATGTGAGCTAAAGGTGTGGAGACAAGGAAATTACTGGAGTGATTCATTGAACACCATGTAGTCCCATTTTCCTAGAGTGTCAGTCTTTTCTACTCAAAGTGTGATTCCCCACACCAGCAGCGTCAGCATCATCTGGGACTTGTTAGCAAAGCAGATCACAACCCAGACTTATTAAATCAGAATCTGCATTTTAACAAGATCCCCTGGGAACATGTGTGCACATGAAAGTTCAAAAAGTGTTGGGGTAGAGTACAAGCTGAAGCATAGTGAAAGACAGTGCTCAGAATGGGTGGGGCCTTATTTTGAAGGCCTTGAATGCCTGACCAGTAGTTTAGGGAATCACTAAAAAGTTGCTGAAGGATCACTATCAATAAAAATCTGCCTGTCACCTGTATCACACCTTGAAAGAGTGACATGAATGTAAATTTTTCCCTGGAAGCTTTTATGTTCACCACCATTCAAGCAAGCTCCTTAGTAGAAAAGGCTTTTGGCCTTTTTCTTTGTCATCACTTTCCCTGTTACCTTCGCTCCCCTATTAATCGTTTACAATTACTGTTGTTTCAGCTAAACCAGTTATACAGAATATTGAACTCATGAAATTAACAAAGTAGGTTTCATTTGTTTGACATGAGCTAAGACCTGGCACTAAGAAATGTTCATTTGTTTTGGCTGGTAGCCACTGTGGCCACAAAGTGATACTGCAGGCCAGGTCTGTTAGACATTGCAAATATTCCCCCAGAAGTAGCAAGTGGAGCAACTCCGTAGTGACAGCTGAAAATATGGAGTCAGAGGTTTTCAGGCCTATGCTGAGGAAGGACGGGAAGCTTCCAGGGATAGATAAATCCTACAAAAGCACCTACCAGCACACTAAGGTCCTAACCATTATCCTAATAACCCCTCGTTTCTCCAAAAGTTTTGAAGTAAAAACTAATTTGGAGACCCTCTACTTCCCCTGATTTCAGACTGAAGTCAGCTGGAAAATAGGATTCAGGTTACAGAAATTTGTTTCATACACAAATTAGCTATAATGTTACTTTTGCCAAAAACGGATACTCTATTTTTTCAATCTAAATGTCTGTCTGGACATTGCTGCCTTGAATTGAATTTACCAGATTTCTCAGTAGCTAACCATTTTCTTTCAAAGGGAATTAATCCAGAGTATAATTGTGTTTCCTGTTTGCTAAGATTGTGCCACCTTAAGTCTATGGCCCGCAGCTGCAAATAAGAAGTGGCAGGGACCCACATGGTCATATTTCCGTACCATAACCTGGAGCAATCATTAAAAGTGTTAGATTGCATCATGAAGGTTAGTCCTAATTTGACCTGATGGTGGAAAGCTCTGTAAAGTGAATTGTGACAGTAACTCTAACAGCAGCTGGGCACAAAGAGATCATTGATCTTCTTTCACAAGAGTCAGGAAAATTCTTCAGTGCTCCCCTCAAAGCCCAGGAATCATTTGCATCTGTATGGCAGACATCATTGCCTGTGAACTCACTGAGAAACATACTTCATTCTGAGATGTTTAATTTGCTGGCTCCATTGGGTGAGAAATGTCATTCTCCAAGGACCCCACCCCCACCCTTCCCCCAATATGCATACTTTCGAAAGTGTGTGTTATGAAGTCAGATAATCTGTATTTTGACGTGACATGAAGTAACAGCTGGTCAGCTCTCTAAACCAGTCAACCTGGTTTTAGATGAGGTTACGTTACCACATGGACTTAATTGTGATCATAAACTACAGCAATAGCAAAAATCTGTAACACTCATGTTTATTATGTTTTCCTTTATTTTTTATCAATTTTTGCTTCCCTTTAGACAAACTGTATATTTTGTGGGGTTAGGCAGTGAGGGGACAAGATGGGAGGAGACATGAATGAGCAAAGTTTAAAGTTTCATTACGTTTATCCTCAGGAATAAAAGGGCAAGGACAATGAGAACTATCTAAGACTTTAGAAAATGTCTAACATTGCTCTGTTAAACTGTTCATGGCTCGCTCGTCTATTTTTCTTGCAGTGACTATCAATAGGACGCTTACAAAGTTAGACGTGCCATGAACTCATTTTAGGGACAATAAGCAAGTTAATAGTTGAATAAAATGCATCCTACTTCGTAGGCAGATTGGGGGAGATGAAAAAGGAACCCTCAAAATAGAGGAGGCAGGAGTTTTTAAAAAGGCCAGCAAAGCAAGGTGAATCTCTGGGAGCACAGCAAGGAATGGTCCCCTGGCCAAGAAGTACCCCCTGGATTTAGGCTCTATAGATAAGATTCCTGTGTTGCATAAAAGAATGAACTAAATAACCGCAAAAGTTTCCCCCTAGTCTAACATTTTCCTAATATCTTTTTAATCTAATGATTTCATCATGTATAGTGGGAAATTAGTAGAACTAGCTTCCATAAGAGATTTAAAGATAAATTCTATAGTTTTGGTGAGAATTACAATATGGTAATTGCTTATATTTTACATTTAAGTCATAATTTCTGCAGGAAGAATCCTTGAAATTAAAGTGGTAGTGTTCTTTTTAGAATTTAAATAATTGTAATGGGGCTATTTTACTTACAATAGCATTCAGCATGGATCACATATACATGACACAGAAAAGATCTTCTAAGTACCTATTGATTTACTGATTTATTGGCTTTATTTTGTGTTGTCTTAGGGGATGAATAAAAAAAATACAATAAAAGTGGCTAGAAAGCACTGGTGTCATAGGATTTTGCTATCTATATAGCCCTTGTTCTCAACACTACAAATCTTTGGAGACTGTATGGGGTCCCAGAGAATATAAAATGTGGATGCATATTCAATCAGTCAACTTACTGAGTGGCATGTCTTTCTCACCTTGATATGAGATCCTTTTCTATAAGAAACAGGCCTGTGATGTTGTGCTTAAATTATCAGGATTGCCACATAATCTGGATCATATATGAGGTGGACACAGAGAAAGTACTTGAAATCTCAGTTTTATTTAGTGCCAAACAAAAATCTGTATGCTAGGAAGAGTAACAAAATACCTAAATCCCTAAAATTATCATCTGGGACTAAATAAACAGTAAAACAATTATAGTCAAATATCTATGACTGAATACTTTTAATTTAGCAGATTCTTTTCCTGGACTCCAACTTCTAGAAAAAGGAAAAGCCAATAATGAAAAGATTCAATGAGGAAAAAAGGTCTATCCTTGAATCAGAGCAAATTCAGACCAGTCTCTGCACATTGCACATCAACAACCTAGGAATTGAAATGGAATAGAAATAGAAATTCAAAATTATGGTAGTGGCAGTTAATATTTATTGAGTATCTGCTATATGCCAGATGTAATGCAGAATCTTCTACATACATAATTTCATTTTAATCCTTTTAACAATCCTATGAGTTAGGCACTGTTATTAGCTTCCTTTTATAGATTATGGCTCTGAAGTTCTGTAAGATCTTCAGTCATCTACTTAATAAGGCAGGGAAATGGACTAATATATTATTCTGTGAAATTATCAAATGCAAAACAAAATAAGGAAAAAAATTTCTGATTAACCATCATTAATCAGAACCTCCTAATCCCTGAGCATTCCTTTTGATCAAGCTTTCACCTTCTTGCAGTATAGTTCTCCAATGATGGAGATGCATTTGAATTCTAATTATTTTAAGTAATGTTGATATAATCAGCATCATAACTTCTAAGTTGTGGCATTAATTCTTGATTATCAGCTATCACGTCTTTACATAGGTTAATGGAATGAGTCACCTACCCCGCCCTGTGGAGTATTAATTCATTAATACTATATGCCATTCACTATATGCCAGGCATGGTGATAGGCACCAGGGATACAGTTGTGGGTTGGGAAGAATTTGGGGGGGAAGATCCTCGTTAGAAGAGTTTACAAGCTGAAAAATTTTGTTTTTTTTAATTGATTTAGAATAAGATAATCATAACTTTAAATATATATTTTTTGTCTTGTTAATCTTTGCAACAACCCTGTACAAATGTTATCACTCCATTTTTACACATTATGAAACTAAGAGTAAGGGAGATTACATGAATTGCCAGCTAGTAAAAGACACAGCTTTGGGTTTTAGCCCTGATCGAAACACATGCTGTATCCACTATGCCATTCCATCCCCCATAGAGCTTGTTTTGGTCAGTATAATATTGCAGAAGGAAATACCAAGAAAAGTTTTTCTAACAGTACACTACTCACATTTGACCCTGGGACCACTCAGGTGCAAGAAACCTCTTCATTTGTAAATTGTATAAAAATCTACTCTTCTTTGAAAATAGTCTTGGCCTTATCTGAATGTTTTTTAATACATTGTTATGTATTTAATACATTGCTATGTATTGATGTTTGTTTCCTTAGTTCTTTCTAATCATGATAGGGATTTAGTAGAACATGGATATGATGCAGTGAACAGTTGACTTAAGATACAGAAGTGAGTTTTCATTCCTTCACTTAGTTACTCAGGTGATGTAAAGGAAAAATGTTTGACAAATCCCAGAAGACCTTTAATGGAGGTGTGCCAAGTGGAGTCTGATTGCTGAAGAAATGGTATTTGTTATGTGGGCTGAAAACATTAGCCTAGGGATACTTTAACTAAAACCAATAATGTACAGACATTTTGTTAGGATCTTAGCAGTCATTTTACTGAAACTTGATTGACTTTTAGCTGACTGGACTCCAAGCTTTTATTGACCGTTTACAACATCGCCTCAAGAATTGTATAGCTGCTGCCCATTGAAACATTGAGGGTTAAAGAATGATCCTGGCAGGCCAACCTGATTCCTCTTTTGATAGGATTAGGGAACCAGTGGCTAAAAGGCTTAAGAGAGATCACCTAACTTTGGTCTTTAACAAAGCTTTTGATTCCACATTTCATGAAGTTTTAATTGAAACACTTGAAATTCCAGGTGCTGCTGCCAGATGAGTAAGAAACCCTCTGCTCCTCCCTGGCTGAAGCATGTAAGACCTAGAGAGTAGACAGTGCCTTCTGCTGTTTTAGATGATGCAGCAGCAACTAGTAAAGTAACCATGCTCTGGCATCATTTGCAATGGATAGAAGTAGCACTAGCCAAACCCGGGTCATTACTCCCCAGCACTCCAACTACTAACTAATCTCATTGCAAGTTCTGTATCTTTGTTTCCTTCTCTCATTTGCCATAGAATTGTGGTTTTCTTTTGTAGAAACCTCTGTTATTGTTGGCAGTGACTTTGATGCCAGAATGCTCTAATGATATCTGCATCACCTTGCAGTGAAAGAATGGAAAAATGTCAAGGGACAGTCTGAGGAATACATAACCAAGCTTTTTCAAAGGAACCGTGGGTTTAACCATAGCCACATTTAAAGAAGACCTTATCTCTTTTAAGGAAGGAGGTAGAAGATAATTTGATAGCTTGTGGCCAAAAATGCTAATTTCCCAGAAACGTCAGGGATCTTCTTATAAGACTGAGTGACAGTCTTACAAGACCCTATGTTTTAAATCTGTACTTGTCAACAAAATCTGGAAAAATTACAGAAGGCAACTGGTTTTAAGGAATTCACCTATTATTCCTAGTTTCTTAAGATTTAGAGTTTTCCTCTAGTGGCTCATATAATACAATCTAGAGACATCCCAGTCCTTAATGGAGTCTGGATTTTGGCTTTCTTTTTCTTCTTTAGGATTGAACCAGCTGCCCTTTGACCCTGCCAACAACAACGAACCCCTGCAGTTTGGTAGTGCCAGTGGCCCTCTGGTCACAGAAGGCCTCATTGAGAATGGAGGGGAGTCAAGCAAGAAAAGAAAGAGAACAAATGCTCCTTCAGGTAAGCTAGGCAATAATGCACTGTCTTAAGCCAGTGCTATTGAGTCAGCATTTTCCCAGAGCCTAGTATGTGATTGACACTTCGCTGGGATTTGTAGAACCACAGAAATGAGAAAGAGTCCCCTGCCCTCAGTGAACTCACAGTGGGGTAGAGTGGGGGGAAAACACATACAAGAATAACTAATAATGAGATAGAGTATCATTGGTGATGTGGCTAACTGTGGAAAACAGGAGGAAAAACCCTATGGGAGCACAAATGGGGAAGAGTATAATTCAGCCTTGGGCATTGTGGAACACTTCACAGCAGAAGTGACCTTTGTAGCTGACCCTTGAATGGGTAGGCTTGACACACACACACACAAAAAAAAGATGAGTAAAAAACATTGATTTAAGTAGAAGGATTTCATGAGTGAATGCTTTCACTGTATGTTTTTCTTTGTGTGTCCATGTGGTGGGCTACCCTCACTTTTACCCGTAATGCAGATAACTGCATATATTTGCATCTCCCCACCCCAGCCTTCTTTCCCCCAGTGCACAATATGTCCACATGTGTTTTATGCCCTCATAGTTCTCTTAGAACAGGTGACGAGCTGATTGCCCTAAACCGTTTATAATAGTCAACTGAGTTTTTATCCTCCCCTACAATCCTCCTTTACCTTCATGTTCCATTAGCCTATTCTCAGGTTAAATTTCTCCAAAACGAGTGGGGAAGCAACAGGAGAACCAATTCTTAACTGATCATTTGATACTTTAAAATTGTATCTCTTTGTTGCTTGGCTATTCATTTGAAAACAGTATCCACAGTATGTAGAAACTGATCTGAGATTGGGGATTAGCCTAATAGACACGTCACGGTGTTTTGTTTTGTTCTGTTTTTGTTTTTTGTTGTTTGTTTTTTTTTTTTTACTATTTTATATTCACCTTGTAACATGGAGCATGTTTACAAACATATAAGATCATATCTGATTCTAAGATTATAAGTCTTTTCGCTTATAAATCAAGGTATTTGTCAAATACAAATTTGGAAAACAAAAACAGTAAAACACAGGTCTCTGGAGCTCTCAAGAAGACTGATTTTTAGACAGCTGTATTTTCTGGAACATTGGAAAAGCATAGTTTATAGCTAAAGAACTGGTGTGAGTTCTAATCCCAGCTCTATTTCTGTTTGTGGCCTGGGGGGGTGGTTCCTTAACCTCTCTGAGTTTCACTTCAATTGTAAAGTAGAAATGGAACTAAAACCCACCTATTAGGATTTAAACACAATTGTATAAGGTAAAGTGCTTAGCATGATGTGTGCACACAGTAATCACTTAATAAATGTTGCTATTTTGTTATCATTATTATTATATGATAATATTATGAACTTTACCTGTTTGAGTATCAACACATGTCACATTTTTAGGTTAACCATTATGGATACAAATTGTGTGTGTGTGTGTGTGTGTGTGTGTGTGTGTGTGTGTGTGTGTGTAAATGTATCTGCCTTTTTAAGGCATGTATTCAACTCTGATCATTTAGAGGTGTAATTCCAGATATTAGTTATTGTACTGCACTCTAATACTCTATTATAGTTTTCAGGGTTTACTAAGGAATATAGGCCTTTTATCTCTACAATAAAATGTCCTACAGTCTGGTAGCTTTTTAGTTATTACAGCCATATTTTATACATGTCCTGTCTCCTTTCTGCAGTCTGCAGTCACTTCTGGTTTCTCTCAGTGTCCCTTCATGCAGCAGCCCTTTTTCTCCTTCTAATCAGTTACAAACACTAAAAAACAAAAAACCCAGGGGCACCTGGGTAGCTCAGTTGGTTGAGTATACAACTCCTGCTCAGGTTATGATCTCACAGTTTGTAAGTTCAAGCCCCACGTGGGGCTCGCTGCTGTCAGTGCAGAGCCCGCTTCAGATCCTCTGTCCTCCCTCTCTCTCTGGCCCTCCCCTGCTTGCAGTCTATCAAAAATACATTTAAAAAATAATAAAACATTTTAAAAAAGCCAGCCATCTCCAAGTTGGTATGTCAGATCCGTATGTTAAATCAGCTATAAGAGAACCTGCTATGGAAAGAGTTAAAGGATTTAGGGCATCAACTTTAGGAAATCTATTTTGGCTGCTCTGAGGCCTTTTTTGATCACTTATTAGTTTTTCCACTGTGTTCTTAATAAGTGATGTGCTAGTTTAGAGTAATACCTCCTGAACTGTAGTTAATTCATGAGAGTGGGGAAAGGGGTGTGAATTCATTGGAATTGTGAAGTAACTTTAAAGAATTGCAGTTTTATTTCTAATGAGCATATTCAGTGAGAGCAAAGTAACTGTTGCAGATATAGGATTTTAGCAATAGATTATACTAATCTACAATTAGCAGAATCAATTTGCATTCAAATAATGAATATGCTGAGGTTCTTAAAAAAAAAAAAAGACTATTTTCTTTAAATAGGTGAAATAGGCCCTGGCAGGCTAAATTAGCTCTCTTGCAATCTTTTTCACACTGTTTGCTTAGTGAACCCTTTCTTTGTAAGTAGTACCCTTTCTTTGTGACTCCAGCCCAGGTTAAATTGCCACAAATTCCAAAAATGTGAAGTCCAAATTAATGAGGTTTTACTATATGGGGAAGCACTTATAATTGCTCAGCTGGCAACCTTACAGCATTATAAATGGGTAGATTGCTTTGTAATTGTATTTTCATCCTTTGTCACTGTTCCCTGCATCTCAGCAAGGAGGAAGGCTAGGGTTGGAAGTCCTTAACAGAACTACCAGTCATTTCAGTCCTAAGCTGAGCTACACATCCAGATATTATATCACTGAACCATGTGACCCCTTTGAATCAAAGCCATCTTTCTCACTCTCCTGTCACTGCAAATGAGGAGGGGTCTTTGACTGCAGTTCTAGTTCCTCACTACACATTCTGGTTTTCTTCCTTTCCCATCCCTCTTATTTCATCCTTTTCTACAATTTGCCTCTCTCCTTTTATACTAAAATTGATTTCTAAAAGGTCACAAGTGACCTCCAAATTGTCAAAGTCCGTGGCCTTTTGGCTGGTCTCAACCATTTTGACCTGTTTGGTTCACTTGATGCTGTTAACAATCTTCCCTACCTTGAATTCTCTCTACTTCTGCTTTCCTTGGCAATGCACTTTACAGATTCCTCATCCTTTTCTGTCTACTTCAAGCATTCTTTCTCCTTTCTCTCCCTACCTCCACTTTCAGTGAGTATACTATTATCCACATTTATAGGTGAAGAAATAAAGGTTTGATAAACTAACCTAAGGATGAACACCTAGCAAGTGGTTTAGGCAGGCCTCTAACTCCAAAGCCTCTCTCTAACTCTTATGCCACAGTTATGCCTGTAGATATTAGGAATCCGGACCCATTACTAAAATATATGTTAAACATTGGTGGCACAGTAAGGAAATCTGTGTTTGTGTGAGAGTAAGGTGAGCAGATTTGATCATTTCTAGGATTCCTCTAAACTCTGAGATCCCATGGTCTCTTCAGGTTTTTTTTTCCCTGCTACTCTATAAAACAAGTCTTCTAGTTCAGCCAAGGTAATCTACTACAAGACCAGCATTGCACCCACCTACTTAGTACCTTGTTCATGCCATTTTTTTTTGTCTAGTGTGCTCTATCTCCTTTAACTTGTCAAAATCCTGTCCAACTAAAAGTACCTGCTACAAATCCAACCGTCTCCAGGAGGCTTTCTGGATCATCAGTTAGAATTGCTCATTTGTACCTGTGAAACCCCTTGGTGGTCACATTCATATGACTCATTTGACACTGGTTATAGATTACCTTGTTGTTATCTGTTCATGTAAATATGTCTTAGCCTTTTAACTCAGTCATTAACCCATTATTGGAAGGGCCCCTGACTCCTGCTAAAATGGCTTTTAGCAAAGATACAGTGTCTTGCACACAATAGATGCTCAAGAAATACTTATTGATTGATCATGTATCTGGATGAATAATTGCTTTACCCTGGCCTTAATATTTTCTATTATTCTCTTATCACTGCCAGAGTAGAGCTGTGTATAAAACTGGGCACTTTTGGGGTGCCTGGGTGGCTCAGTTGGTTAAGTATCTGACTCTTGATTTCAGCTCAGGTCATGCATATATCATGGATTGTGAGATCCAGCCCTGCATCAGGCTCTGCTCTGAGTGTGGAGCCTGCATAAAAGTCTCTCCCTTGCTCTCCCCACTGTGTGTGTGTGTGTGTGTGTGTGTGTGCACGCACACTGTGTCTCTCTCAATAAATAAATAAATTTAAAAAAATAAAATAAAACTGGACACTTGGTATCTCATGTTGATCAATTGACTTCCTCACTTGACCCTAAAGGTTAAACTCCAAACATTTGTAAGATTATATCCTTAGATAAGCCACACATCAGATCCAGGTGCTTGTGAAAAGAATACCTGGCCCTAATGGAATCATTGCCTCTTTACCAGGTGAAATTTCGTGAATGCCCAAGGAAAACTCAGAGGTGGAGTTTGGGTGTCCTGTCCCAACTCCTCAGTGAAGTAGATCAGTAATCTGGATTAGATAACACTGCAGTATTTGACCACAAACCCTTCCTTTGTAGATCTGGCTGCTTTGCAGCTTTTATCTTAAGGCGATCTCAGCATTCTTTAGAGTGTGTTTGCTCTCAAATTTTACCTTTTCCTTGTAGAAATGTTTCCTCAGTAATGGTGCAGTAGCACAAATTTTCTGAAATTGCATTGAGTCCACTTATTCAGATGATACTTCATGGCTCAAGAGTAGAAGATTGTTAAAACCTCATCAAATTATAATGACTGTCCAGAAGATGCCAACTGCCTTCTTGTTTGATATCCACCTGGACTTGTAGAAGCAGAGATACCAATCCTCTTCTCTTACTCTAAAGTGGAAGAATCCATGAGTCAATAAGGCCATCAGATGATGACTAAAATTGAATGCATTGTTTTAAGCAACCTCATGACACATTAGTATTCAAAAGAAAATGTCAGCTCTCTGGAAGAGTAGGCAACTAACCTGGGGATAATTATGATACCAGAGTGATGATGCAGATGTGGACATACTCCTGTTTCCATTGTCTTCTCTCATAGGCCTGTACTGAAAGATAGGTTTGCACTTAAATACATGATGCCCAGTACTGAGTAGTATTATTCTCAAAGTTCATGTGAGTGATGAATAGCTCAGTATGGAAAGAGGCATCCTCAACCATTTTCCATTTGCAATAACGTCTGAATCCCAACTCCCAAGAGTTAAAGATCTCCAGGAAGACCCTTCTGTTCAATAATAATTTGCATCAGCATGGCAACTCTTTCTTTCCTTAATATATTTTCATATTTGTTTCATTTTAGAGATGAAGTGCTAATAACCAGAGAGGAGAAATGATTTTGACTAAGGTGGACTAGCAGCTCCAGGAATGTTATGATAAGGACCTCCAGATAGTATCTAAACTTGATCATAGACCCCTAACTCATTTTCCAAGTATTCCTTTAGAATTTCTGGAAGTCAAAGTGAGACTTGACAATAAAGACAGTGAAGAGTTCTAGCACTGCCAAGGTGAGATTAATAGGATGAAGTGGGCCTGTGCAGCACCAAGTCAGACATAAGGAAGAATTATATTGGAATGAATGGTTACGGGGAAGTTGCTTAAGCCTGTTTGAGAGAGAAATATAAAAGTGAGATAAGCACTCATCTGTTTGGGAGTACTTTTGTTTCCTTTCTTACCTAGAAGAGGGGCGATGAACCAGAAAACTTTTCTATGACACTTAACAGCCTTTTGATTTACCTCAGACTCACAGGGCTGAGACTTTTATTTCACATGTACTTTGAAGTCCACAAATGAAAGCATTGATTGTTTTTAAAGAGAGAAAATGCCACCATTTTATATCTTCGCGTTTGGTATTTCTAGCATGTCAGCTGAATTACTATATTTCCAAAAGCAAGAAGAGCCTATTATTCCTTCAAATGGAATTAAAATAAGAAAAAAAGACTAACAACCCTACTCAGTTTCTTTAGTCCATTGGACATTTTTATCTGATTACAACTTCAAGAAATAAAACCATATGTTGATAACTAGACGATCCCAAAAGTAAGCTGACTTCTGTCTTTCTCACACTGATAGAAACTCATTGTGAAATGTTTATCTTCATGGATTGTCACAGGAACGGGAGATTGAAGGTGGTACAAAAGAGGCAGGATAGAAAAACGCAAATATATCTGTCTTAAGTTGACCCCACCATGAGAATGGCTTTGGAATGATTTTGTGACTTTATTGTATCTAAGCTTTTAGTACTTCTCTTGGCAGACACCAAGTGTGAGTCAGCCTCATGTGTTGGTAATAGAAAGGCTATTGGCGGATGTTGACTCATAGCATTTTAGAGTTGGAGGCAACCTTGCCTAACTCCATCATTTTCACAAAGGAAGAAGCAGAGACCGAGAGAAGAGGCATATCTAATGTCACAGAGTGGGGTGCCTGGGTGGCTCAGTCGGTTGAGCATCGAACTCTTGGTTTCAACTCAGGTCATGATCTCACAGTTTTGTAAATTCGAGCCCTGCATAGGGCTCTGTGCTGGCAGTGTGAGGCCTGCTTGGGATTCTCTCTCTCTCCCTCTCTCTCTGCCCCTCCACCACTTGCACTGTCTCTGTCTCTCTCAAAATAAATACATAAACTCAAAATAAAATAAAGTCATATGGTTAATTAGTGGCAGAACCAGAACTACCAGAGCCATATAATCATTTCAAACTGGTTAGGACTGTGGCATGCAGTTGATTCATCTGTACTGCAGAAAGCGTGTCTATAACTTTAGAGGAGCTGGCTACCCCCATGCTAATAGTATTACGGGATTTGTAGCAAGCTAACCCAGTGGTATATGGCATCCCATATTTATTCTACCTGCTACACAGGGGAGGGCCCTTTGATCTCAAGCTACAAAAGAAGTTTGAGACTGGGAAACACCTATGAGGAAATTGCCTCTGTAGAGCTGGACTCTAGCAGCTCAGAAAATCATAGAATAAGATCTTTGTGACCTTTGCTTACTTGGCAGGGGACAGTTTGTGTCCCCTATCCCAGCCCACCCTTATGGAAACTCTATCCAAATGGGAAAAAAATGTATAATATTTATCTATGATTTAAACATTGTTATATAGTTTTTTCTGAAGTATCTCTTTCAATATCTTGATTTCAAGGATCTCTTTCAATATCTTGATTTCAAGGTAAGGACTTGTCTGAAAAAAGTCAGTTTTACATCAGTATAGCTCAATTTCAGAGTAAGAGGATTCTTAAGATTTGAGGAGGTTGTTTTCCTCTCCTGTTAGAATGGTAACATTACCAAGGCAACTGTCCTTGATCCTGGGGTCTGTATGGGCCTCCTTGGCCTTAATAACAGAAAGGAACATTCTCAGGCATGTAGTGAAAAGAATACTAAAGATTGTAATTTTAGTACTGGGCATGCCACTTAGTAGTATTTTGGCCCTGGGTAAATCACAGAAGCCTTTTCTTTTAAACCTCACTTTCCACATCTGTTAAATGAAAGTATTTTGAAAACTGTCAGATTTTTACTTCTTTTGCTTTTATAGTTACTGCTTCTGCTTGTTAGGATTTGAGAGTGTGAGGGCTTTTCTCCTTCCAGTTCTGAATCAAACTGAAAACAAACACAGAAAGGCATGTGAGGAATAAAATGTTGTATCAGCTTTATTATAAGTAAAACTGGATGAAGAACATGGCTTAAGCCTAAGGCCTAATGAGGCTCCCTACCATCTTCAACTCCAAATGTATGTTTTGATATCCGCCTATGGGGCAGATTGAATCCGCAGAGCAGATTACTTCCTCAGCCACTGTCATTGAGAGTGATGGCCTATGTCACAATTCAGTGGAAGCTACAAATTAAGAACAAGGTGGGTCTGTGTGCATGCCACTGGAAAACAGCACCTGTGCCCTAACTAAGCTCTGCTCGGTTTATAAGAGATAGAAGATCATCTTAACACAAGGGCATTTTGTCCTGAGAGCCAAGATGGAAAAGTTGAGCCCTACGTGAGCACTTATTTTTATTCTAATCTTAGTAATCAAATAAATTAATTCTCCTGTGCCCAGGAACAAGTAGGCATGGGTGAAAGCCCCGGGAAGTTTCTTTAGTACTCCTGTCTGTTCTCTCTCACAAATTGAATGGTTGTTCCCTCCTTGCCACAGAATGGTGGCAAATAGGACAAGAGCCCCCACGATCCCAAAATTGCTGTTCATTTGAAGATTCACATGAGTTTTGATTTTTCTAAGTCCTATCATTAGAATTTTTTTAAGCCAAGGGAAACTAGCAATGAGAGTTCACTGTGTGGTACAAAGAAATAGGGTTGTTTTCCTACAGGTGTTACATTTAGAGTTTTACTTTTCCATATATTAAATCAAGACAAATTCTAGATGGAACTCAACCTTCTATTATTTGACTTAGCCTCAAAGTAGTACCTCACAGTGAAGAGATTTCATTTTCATGAATTTCAAACACAGAATACCTCTGCCACCATGTCAGCATGGCCATTCACATGGGGTTGCAAACTCTACAGGTCTTCCTTTCCCTTCTGTGACACCAAAGTATAATAATTAAAATACCTTATTACTACTACCACTTCTAGCTAATACTGTGGAACATCTACTTAATGCCAGACACTGTTCTAAATATTCCAAATGTGTCAGCTTATTTAATTCTCACAGAAACTCTAGGATTATCCTCATTTTACTGATAAGGAAACTTAAATGTAGAGAAGCTAAGCAATTTGTCCAAATAGTAAATACAGGAGGTAAGTTTCAAACCCAGGCAAAGTCGCTCCAGAATCAGTGTCCAGAATCAACTGAATCAGAATAGAAATGGGGGCGAGGGCCAGCATCAGTGTTATTCATTTAAATCAGAATTGATTTATCTGATGACTAAGAATAAATATAAGTGCTTATTCAGGACTTCTACATTCTGGCTCTCAGGTCAAAATGCCCCCCGAGTTAAGATTACCTTCTGTCTCTAATAAAGTGAACAGAGCTTCCTCAGGGTACAGAGCACACCCCAAATGATTCCACTTATGTAGCCAGGCTTAAGAACCAATGTAGCTACTCATCCTGCATCACAGTAACTAGGTGTTCCTGAACCACTGTGGTTCAGAATGTTGGACGCTTGTAGTATTCCATGACAAAGTATGTCTAGAGTCTTCTGCCAAGAACGGAAATGACAGGAAAGCAGTAGACTAAAAGGTGGCAAATAAAGTGATTGTGTAAATGTTGACTAGGTATTGCAACACAGAAAGAATAGACTGCCTAATTTGCAGTTTTCTTTTTCTGCTCTACTTCCTGACATGCATTTATTATCTATGGAAATAAAAATCCATGAAATTCCCTCCTGTAATGGGGTAGGAGACAGTTTTGATTTTTTCCCATCATCAATTTCCTTGATAATGTGAGCTATTCCATTTAAGCCATGTAGGTTACAGTATCTCACATTGAGCAACTGCTTGTGTTACAGAATTAATCTTAAAATATTTTGCTTTTTCTACATTTGAATTTTAAGCAAAAGCAACTTTCATATGCAAGCTGTTTTATGGAATGTGGTGAGTGAGGGGGCTGATGAGAGTGGCACAGAAAGCCATTATAGATATGTACAACTGCTGAGATGGGATATACTATTTTGGGAGGGTGGGCAGGTTTCAGCAGGTGGCATTCCCAAGCTACAATCACATTTTCCTGTATATCTGATTCAGTGACAACAGTACAGGAGTAGCAAATTTTATTTAATATTGAATATATGCCAATGGCTATAAACAAGTGCTTTACATATATAACCTCGAGAAAACTTCACAGCAAATCTGTAAAATAAATATCATTTTCTCCTTTGTTTATAGATAAGAAAACTGAAGCTCAGTAAAGTGAGGAAAACTTCCCAGGTTGCAGCTGTCAGTAGTAGAACAGGACTTAAAAAGAAGGGGACAAGGGGCACCTGGGTGGCTCATCAGTTAAGTGTCGGACTCTTGATTTGGGCTCAGGTCATGATCTCACAGTTTGCGGGATCGAGCCCCATGTCAGGCTCTGCACTGACAGTGTGGGACCTACTTGGGATTCTCTCTTTCCCCCTCTCTCTCTGCCCTTCCCCCTCTCATGCTCGCTCTCTCTCTTTCTCTCTCTCTCTCTCAAAATAAATAAACTTTAAAAAATAAAAAGAAGGGAACAGGGTAACATAATTGTTAATAGCACACACTTATATTCCTGGCTTTGACCTTTGGCAAGTTATGGCAGCTCTTTGAGCCTCAGTTTTCTCACCTATAAAATAGAAATAACAATACAAAGTATACAGGTTGTTTTGGGATTAAGTGAGAAATTGAATAAATAGTGCTTAGTACATGGTGGTCTTTTGTTCAGTCAATATTTATTTAGTCTTAATAAGTATGAAGCATTGTGGGAGGCATTAAGAGAACAGCTGTGAATAATACTGGCTCAGATCCTGGCCTGTGACCCTCACAGGCTAGTGAGGAAGATAGTCATTAAGCAAATAACTATACAACTAATTATTTGCAATTATGCTGAGTGCTATGAAAGAGTGGCTGCTTACAGCGAACACTCAGTAAATAAGAACAAATATTTACTGAGTGGCTTTTATATTCTGGGCCCTATTCCAGGTAGAGAACTGTGTGCAAGTACACAATTGGATGAAGAGTAGAGACATTTTCATGGAATTTTATTTCAGACCAGGGTTGATGTTAACAAAGACATCTTTGTTCCTTTAGTCAATCAAGGAAGTAAGAGAAGGGAGGTAAAATTTCAGAAGATGCTTGGTTGTGTTCACTGAGAAGGGAAGATACCAAGTTGAGAATATGTCATCTTTCCCCAAAATTAGTTCCTGGGGATCATGCAACTTGTTTAATGTCAAGGGCATTCCCAGGACGAGTGGCCTTTGTATCTGGCAAGATACAGCTTTTTTTTTTTTTTTTTTTTTTTTAAGTTTATGAATTTATTTTATTTTTTTTATGAAATTTATTGACAAATTGGTTTCCATACAACACCCAGTGCTCATCCCAAAAGGTGCCCTCCTCAATACCCATCACCCACCCTCCCCTCCCTCCCACCCCCCATCAACCCTCAGTTTGTTCTCAGTTTTTAACAGTCTCTTATGCTTTGGCTCTCTCCCACTCTAACCTCTTTTTTTTTTTTTTCCTTCCCCTCCCCCATGGGTTCCTGTTAAGTTTCTCAGGATCCACATAAGAGTGAAACCATATGGTATCTGTCTTTCTCTGTATGGCTTATTTCACTTAGCATCACACTCTCCAGTTCCATCCACGTTGCTACAAAGGGCCATATTTCATTTTTTCTCATTGCCACATAGTATTCCATTGTGTATATAAACCACAATTTCTTTATCCATTCATCAGTTGATGGACATTTAGGCTCTTTCCATAATTTGGCTATTGTTGAGAGTGCTGCTATGAACATTGGGGTACAAGTGCCCCTATGCATCAGTACTCCTGTAAGATACAGCTTTTAAGAGGCTTGCGTGACAAGCCACAGGGACCAGGCTCTCCACCTGAGATGAATGCTAAATGCTGATTTGCCTCGGAACTTGGCATAAAGTCTGAGCAGGAAACAAGTAAGTCATAACTACGTACTGTTTTCAAATGCTGATTTAAATATCATCTCATACAAATAGAGTGGTTCTACTGGCAAGCTATTTTCTAATCTGTTCTTTTTTACTCCTCTCCATAATTACCCTGATCTAGGAGGAACAGCCTGAAAAACATTGACTAATGCATACTAAATTATCTCAGCAGGGTAACCACAAGACTTCAGCTTCTCTTGATTTTATGCCAGATCTCTGTTAAGCAGTTATTACCAATGTTAAGTGTGTGCAGAGGGGCCTACAGATCTTCCAGGCTGGAGATTGCCGTCAATAAAGACTGTTGTCCTTTGCCAAGAGGTGCCACTCTTTCTGTGGAATGACATGCAAAGATACCTTTTACCTTTTGTCCTCCTGTCAAACAGCTGGTCAGTTGGAGAACTTTGCGTTGAAGCTCAGGCTGCCCAGAAGTGTTCTCCATGTTTATTGGAATGAGTCAGATAAAAGTATCTAAGGAACTTGATTCTCTGCCTTTAACTCTGGAACTCTAGCTAATGAAGTTAAATGTGACTTGGAACTTAACACATCAGTAGCTGAAACTCTTTTCTACATAACTCTGTGAAGAAGGTCCCAATCGTTAGTCTCATTTTACACATCAGATAGTGGAGAATCAGAGGCTCAATGGCTTGCCCAAGATTAAACAGCCAGTAAGCTATTCAGACCCAGGTTTTAGATGATGGGTCCTGTGCACTTTGCAGCATGTCCCACACTGCTTTCTAAGATTTCTGAAGAAGGCAGTGACATGATCTGAGCTGTACTTCCAAAAGATACTCCAACCAAAGTGTTTTTATTGTGGATTATAAAAGGGCAGAAGTAGAGCTGGACACACAGGTTGGAAGACTTTTGAAATAGCCCTGGAAAGTGAAGTATGTGCAGTTTAGAGTCAACTTAAAAAGATATGAAAATCACTGGGCCCAGTTCTCGATTTTATTAGCCAAATATGATCACCCCGCTTTTACAAGTGAGTCAACTTCAATTCAGCCCAAGTGACTTGCACAAGGTCTCAAACTAGTTTGGGCAGAAAAGAGCTGGAACTCCGAACTTCTTCCTAGTATAGTCCTCTCTCCACTGAAGGTATGGGGTCTCCCAAATCTTGTTTGTTTGTTTTTAAAAAATATTTTATCGAAGTACATAAAAATGCAAAATTATACATATCAAACAATGAACTTTCACAAACAGGACACTTGTATAACCAGCACCTAAAACAAGGCACAGATGATTTCTGGCACCACAAAGATTCTGATGCCCTTTTCCGGTCATTTACTTCCCCACCAAGGATAACATCTGCCCTGGTTTTCTCTATTTTCAGTAACTGCTTGTTGGGTCATGTCTGAGATTGGAAACTTTACTATTGGAATCTTCCTGTTTATGGATATTTAAATTACTCCTATCTTTTGGCTGTCATAAACAGTGCTGTAAGGAACATCCACAAACGTTTCTCTGTACATGTGAGCAGGTATTACTCTAGGATAAAGTTGAAAGAGTAGGATTGCAGAGTTGGAGTGTTAAGGGCTTTGTACATTGTTTTTAATTTATTTTTTTATTGAAGTAAAGTTGACATGCAATGCTACATTAGTTTCAGGTACAACATAGTGATTCCACAACTCTATACATTACGCTGTGCTCACCATACAACGCTATTACAGTGTCATTGAGTATATTCCCTATGTTGTACCTTTCATCCCTGTGACTCATTCCAGAGCTCGAAGCCCATGCCTTCCATTCCCCTTTACCCATTTTGCCCATCCCCCTACCGCTTCCCCTCTGGCAACTACTGGTTTGTTCTGTATTTATGGATCTGTTTCTGCTTTTTTGTTTGTCTGTTTGTTTTGTTTTGTTTTTTTAGATTCCACATGAAATCATATCATATTTGCCTTTCTCTGACTTATTTCACTTAGCATAATACCCCCTCTATGTCCATCCATGTTTTTACGAATGGAAACTTTTCATTCTTTTTTGTGGCTGAGTCAATATTTCACTCTGTCTGTGTGTGTGTGTGTGTGTGTGTGTGCACGTGCGCGCGCACCACATGTTCTTTATCCATTCATGTATCATTGAACAGTTAGGTTGCTTCCATATCTTGGCTATTGTAAATAATGTTACAATACATGAGGGTGCATATATCTTTTCAAATTAGTGTTTTCTTTCTCTTTGGGTAAATGCTCAATAGTGGAATTACTGGACCATATGGTATTTCTATTTTTAATTTTCTGAGGAATCTCCACACTGTTTTCCACAGTGGTTGCACCAATTTACATTCCCACCAACAATGCAGGAGGGTTCCCTTTTATCCACATCCTCACCAATATTTGTTATTTCTTGTCTTTTGATACTAGCCATTGTGACTGGTATGAAGTGATATCTCATTGAAGTTTAGATTTGCATTTCCCTGATGATGAGTGATGTTGAGCATCTTTTCATGTGTTTGTTGGTGTCTAATCAAGTCCTCTGCCCATTGTGTAATCATATTGTGTTTTGGGGAGGTATTTTTGGTATTAAGTTATATAAGTTATTTATATATTTTGGGTTTTATACATTTTGATGGCTGATTCTATCATGACCTCTACAAAGGCTTCACCAAGTCATCATCCCAACCGAGATGTTGAGAGAGCCATTTCCTCTCTTCTTGCCAGTACACGTTATCAATCCTATGACTTTTTGTCCCAATAGATGGGTGAAAACTTGTAACCCCTTTTGCTTTAATTTGCATTTCTCTAATGAGTAATGAGTTTAAGCATCATTTTCAAATTTACTAATCCAATGTGTTTCTTTTATAAATCATTTCTGATATCTTCTCATTTTTCTACTGTTGTTTTCCTTTTAATTTTGGACATGTAAGTGTTCTTTTATGTTGTGGAAATTAATCTTTTTTCTGTTTATTGTGTTGCAAATGTTTTCCCATGTATTTTAACATTGTTTATGTTCTGTTCTTTCAAATAAAACCTATTTTATAAAGTTATTTCCTTCTTGTAGATTCTGTTGTCTGTGCTGTAAATATGGAAAACCACATATTCTAGATTTTTCAGAGCAGCGTCAGTGTTATATGTTCCAGCCTGTTGTCCCCAAAAGTACAAGTACATATGTCAAAACATGGTTTTGCAATTATAAAGTCTGAAAATTTAATCATTCCGCCTATAGTGGTTGGCAGTACAGTTCTTGATCTGTATTCCAGACAGGGTCCAGGTGTTCTTTGAAGTAAAAAATAGGGTAGCAGGACACACCTGCCTTTTAGCTGTGGAATCTGGTATGTGCTGAAGGGAATGTGAATATGGTATAAACACTGATCATTCTCAACACCATATCCCCAGCTGTCTTCTACTATGACACTCAGACAGCTTGGGTACTTTGGAATGTTTGGTTGCCACTTGAAAGTATTTGGTTACACAGAAGGAGGTCTGGAAAAGTTCTGTCTGGTGTCTATAAAGGGAAATGGAGATGCTGCTTTTGGTACATGGACAATCTCTTAAATTCCCACCCATATTCTTTAGGACTATAAAAAATTGGTTGAATCTGAGAAGTAAAAAATGTTGCTAATCAAATTTTAAAGACTGTCAGATAGTATTTAGCCTACTTATGCAACCAGTTTAAAAGCATACTCAGCAGTAGACAATTGCAAACAAATAATAGGCTAATATGTTTACTCAGCAAACATTTTTTGGATGCCTACTGTGTGTCAGGTGATATTGAAAGGAAGAGTAAATGAACATGCTAATTTCTAGCAGAAAATGAGAGATGAATAAGACCTGGCTGTTATCCATAATATGCCTACACCTGGTAAATAGAAATTATTCCCTTCCATTGATGAAAAACACATCCCTATGAATACTAAAGGGACCATATTGGTTAGTTTTTAGTTAGAATTACTAAGTTTTCTTAAAATCAATAAAAATAAATTCACCCTGGTTTCCTGGTGCCTGGAAACAGTGCCTGTTTCCTGTATTTTTCTCTCAAGAACCCCATTATTATACTCTGTTTTCAGGAAAAGGTGGTAAGCAAAACAAGTAAGCAAAACAAGATGCCTTGTCTTTTTCGAAAATTTCCTTTGTCTAAGTGTCAGTGTCACCTTTAGGATATGAAATGGTGAAAACAATTTTGGTTTGGATTGATGGGTGTTTAGATGGTAGAAATAAGAGAAAATACTGAATTTAGGGCTTTAAGCCTGTTTAAGCTGTGTCATAAGGAATAACACATTCTTCACTGAGAAATGTTCTGGGGTGATAATTGGCTTCCTGTTGCATACTGAACATAGTTTGAGAAGAAAATGCTTCCCCTAGATTATGAAACAGGCAATGTTGGTATTGTATTTTTAAAATTAACTCCATAAACAATTGTTCTGATAATTAGACTGTGTAGAGCTTCATGCTGAGGGTACATTTTCATTTTTGTATGCAATTTAAGTTTCTTAAGAGTAGGTCAGCTTAGGGGCGCCTGGGTGGCTCAGTCGGTTGAGTGTCCAACTTCAGCTCAGGTCATGATCTTGCAGTTCGTGAGTTCGAAACCCTGCATTGGGCTCTGTGCTTGCAAGCCTGGAGCTTGCTTCAGATTCTGTATTTCCCTCTCTCTCTGCTCCTCCCCCGCTCATTCTCTCTCTCTCTCTCTCTCTCTCTCTCTCTCTCTCTCTCTCTCAAAAATAAATTTAAAAAACATTTTAAAAATTAAAAAAAGAGGAGGTCAGCTAAAAAAATGATCATGAATATTGGACTGATCATCTTCCCCACCACCACCACCACACCCTACCCTCTTACCTCCATCAAAGCTTAATTTGAGGTTTAGACCATTGGAGAAGTTCTAAAGCATCAGACTTTCAAGGATAGCTCTGCAATTTGGAATGACATCTCTCTGCACCCTGCCCTCCTCACAACATACATACACACATCATTTCTCATAATTGTTCTTTGAAAGGACCAGGGAGGCTTTGCTTCCAAGAGAGCTCCTGAGTTACTGTTACATATTAGCAGCAGCCCAGCCATTCTATCCCCTTCCTTGTAGAACAGGTGCTCAAGTCTTTCAGATTTCTTTGACTACTCTTGGCTAGTTTTCTTCCAAGACAAGAATTTGCAGCCCTGAGCACCACCAAAAGTGCCAGACAACCCCTGTAGAGGGTGGGGGGGGGGGGTCCACTGTTATACTGAAAGCTTAAGTGGGAATATGAAGAGAACCAGAACACACAGTGGTGTAGTGGGAAGAAGTGGGTCAGCGTGGAAGAAGGGGCACTTAGAGATCATCTAGTCCAGTGATTCTCAACCAATATGCCAATATTTGTATCTGTTTGGCACTACAGCAGTGATCCTTGTAACAGGGTAGTGGTGGCTGAAATCAGGTATTCCAATTGGAGCAGCTTCTAAGAAATATTTCCAGGGGAAAGAATATATGTGTAGTTTTTAAAAAATGTCCTCTCCCCCAGTTTTAATTTAATTAAGTTTCCAAACATCATGGAACAGTTCAGTGTCAGAACTGTGACTTAATCCCAGGTCTCTGGGTTCTTCCTTCCTTTTTCACTGTGCTCTGCTATGAAAAGAAAAGAAAGACAGCAGGTGATAAAGGAAGGAAAGGAAAATAACTACCTGTGATGGCCTGCCTGCCTCCAATATCACTTAGTCCCTAAAAAGTTTCAAATGGACTGGGCTCTTAATTTCAAATTCCAGCCACACTATCTTTCCAGCCTTGTCTCCTACCAGCCACCCTCCCTAGAGCCTTGTTACAGCAACACTGGACTTCTTGATGGAACATGCCCTGTGCTTTCAATCCATTCTCTCTGCATGGAATATCCTTTATCTTAGCCAAGCAAAGTCCAGTTTGCTCCCCACAATGAAAATTATTTATCACGATGCTGGTTACATTATGCCAAGATATCTGCAAATAGTAGCTTTGGCTGAAAAAATATGTACAAAACTTCCACAATTTACACCTTATTTGAAGGAAAACATTGCCAAGGCCCAGCTCCAACATGGCCACCTGTACCATTAAGCTTACCCTGATCTCCCAGTCTGAATTAAATTCTTTCTCCTGTGTTCAAATTAGCATTTTGTTCCTCTTATAGTTACTTACTGTTTCTTGTCTTGTATTATAGAAATTTATATACACACATAGACTCTACTAGCTTGTAAGTTCATAAAGGCAAGAATCATGCCTTATCATCTTTATACTCTTCCCTGAGTACACATAACAGTGCTATATACAAAGTAGGTATCCAGTAAATGTACTAAATGAATAAATTTTTATTTTAATGGTTTTTATTGAGCTAACATATTCCCTGCTCTATTGTCAACTCTTCAGTGGCAGAAGCTTATCTTGTTCATTCGTTCATTCATTCATACATACATACATTCATTCATTCTATAAATACTTGTCATGTGCCTCCTATGTGCCAGGCACTGTTTTAGGTGATAGACATATAGCAGTTAATAAAACAATGTCTGTCTCTGCCCTCATTGAACATACATTCTAATGAGTGAATCATATAATAAACAAATAAACAAATGGATATATAAGTTCAGGTACTTACTTACCTAAAAAAATAATAAAGCAGGTTAACAGTACAGGATGAACAAGGGCTGCAAATTAGATAGGGTGGTTAGGGAAAGACTGAGTAAGTGACATTTAAGCAAAGTCTCCCAACCCTACCTCAAACCACTTTGTAGTTAGTACAGAGTTAAATATATGGTTTACTGTCTGTGATATTTACTGACTTTCACCATATCCTTATGAGGTAGTAGCATAAGAGCAGTATTAATTACTGCTTAAAACTATGGGCTCTAGAGTCTTGGGGTTGGAGCTGCCATAAACTAGTCTTGATCTTGAACAAGTAACATCTCTAAGTCTAAATCTGTAAAATGGAGAAAACAGTATCTACCTCATGGAGTGATTTTATGGATTACATGAAATAATTGATGTTAGATTGCTTCTTATGAAAACTGCATGAAATAATGAATTTAATATTTTTACAAATGTAATAGAGAGCCCAGAAATAGACCTATATATGTATGGAGCTCTGATATGTGACTGAGGTAGCATGTCAGATCAGTAGGAAATTGTAGAGATCATTTAATAAGTGAAGCTAAAAAATGGTTATCCATATGGAAAAAGATGAAAATAAATCCTATCTCATAGTATACACAGGATCAATTAAGAGTATAAATTTCAAAAACAAAATTTTAAAACTCTTATCAGAAAATGTCAGTGAATATTTCCTAACTTTGAAATAAAAAAAGATACCTTAAGGCACTATAAAAGATTGATAGATTTAACTATTTATAATTTAAAATGTTAATCAAAATACACCTTAGAGAATGAGAAAATACAAGTTACAAACTGGGAGAAAATATTCACAAAACACAACTGGCGAAAAGCGATATCAAGATTACATGAAGAAGTTGTAAAAATTATTTTAAAAGCACAAGCAATCCCATAGAAAAATGGACAAAAGACATGAATAGACATTTCGCAGAATTGTAAACACTCATGGCCAATTAATTTATGAAAAGATTGAACACCATTATTAACCAGGAAAACGAAAATCAAATCATAATAAGACACCATTTTATAGTCAATATGTTGGCAAAAAAGTAAAAGGTGACAATACCAATCACCTTTTCTCCATTGAGGTTACTGAAGAGAACAAAGTGTTAATGCCCTATGGCATCCACTACATGTAAAGAATTAACTACTTTCCTGTGTACTAGAATGGTATCAGTTATGTACCATCCTTGAGAGAATTGAGGAGATAGTCACTCAAATAATCTTCTGTGTTCTTAGGTTCAGATGATGAACTCTGGCTTAGACAGTGAAGTAATTGGAGAAGATACAGTCACATGATTTCTTATATATTACTAAGAATTCAGTAGTTCCCCCTTATCCATAGTTTTGTTTTCCATGGTTTTAGTTACCCATGATCAACCATGGTCTAGAAGCAGATAATCCTCCTTCTGGCTTATCATCAGAAGGTCAATAGTAGTCTAACACTATATCAAAATGCCTGGGTCATTCACCTCACTTCATCTCACCCCATGGGCATTTTATCATCTCACATTATCACAAGAAGATGAAGGGTGAGTATAGTACTAGAAGGTACTTTGAGAGAGAGAGACCACATTTACATAACTTTTATTACAGTGTATTGTTATAATTGTTCTATTTTATTCTTGTTAATATTTTACTGTGCTTAATGTATAAACTAAACCTTATCATAGATAGGTATGTATAGGAAAAGATATAGTATATATGGGGTTCAGTACCATCCACTGATGGTTTCAGGCATCCACTGTGGGTCTTGGAACATACCTCTCAAGGATAAGGGGGGAATGCTATCTGTAAATTGCTGAGAGGACTTTGGAATATATTCGGGCATTATCTCCTAAAGCTGAACATTCATATACCCTATGACCCCAAAATTCTACTCTAGATAAATATTAAGAGAAAACCTCTTATTCATATATAACAGGAGACATGTACAAGTATGTTTATAACAGCATAGCTCATAATACAAAAACCTAAAACGACCTAAATTCCATCAACACAAATAATGGATTAATAAAGTATGCTGTATTCATGCAGTGGGAAATTATACAGCACTCAGAACAAATGAACTATAGCCCCACATAAAAATATGAATTAATCTTAGCAGTATAATATTAGATGAAATAGTCCTAAAATATTACATGGGGATTGTTATATTTTGATAAAATTTAAAATAAAATAAAAATATATCATTTTTATATTACATATATGTGTGATAAACCTAATTTTTAAAAAACAAAGGTGTAATAAACACAGGACTCAGGAGGATGGCTGAATGAGACTGTCTTTGGCTGGGAGGTGGGGGGCATATAGGATGGGGGTGAAGGAATCTTTATAGTTAGATGTAGATTATTGTCAAGGTCTTAGTTTTAATTTTTGGGCTGTGAGTTTGCAGGAGCTTATTACATTATAAAAAGTAACTAGCTAAATAAATAGGGGACCAGTGCTAGGACTATGTCAGGAATGAAATGTTCTGATTAATCCAATTGTATGTACCTGAAAGCCTAAAATAAATACATGAATAATAAAGTACTTAACCCAGTGCTTTTGATATAAAATAAAGCTGGGTATATAGCTGTTGTCATTGCTGGCATTTCTTCTTCCTCCTACTCCTCCTCATTTTGCCTCCTGTCAAGCAATCATTCTTTTCCTGTTGTGCCTGAGAATTAACAATTAGAAATATCAATTTGCATGAGGTTACCCCAAATGACTGAGAGAACTATGTTCAAAATATAACAGTTCCTGAGTTTTTAACCTTTTATAAATGCATGAGACCTATTTCACTGAATTGTGCTTTAAAAAAAAAAAAAAAGTAAAGTACTCTGTACCTGCACTTTTAGGATGTTACCAACACCAAAAATCTTTAACCTCTGCATATTATGACTTTTGTACTCAAAATCATAATAGTAATCTAACTAATACTGGCAGATGGTACTGAATTAGGGCACTCTGCTAGAAGATTATAGCGTGTGATGAATGGGTAGTTAGAGAAAAAAAAAATTGCAGTCCTAGCCTGGATCTGTAAGTCTGTTAGGTATGATTATTTATTTATTAGACCTTACATAGTAACTTCTCCTCATTCCCTGCCACAAATATTCCACTATTCCCACCATCAAAAGAGCTGAACTATAACTTTTTAGCAGAACAAGTTTTCTTTTGTTTTACCATTTTATTTTATTTAAAATTATTAAAAATTTGAGAAAAGTTAACTATGGAAAGCAATATGGAAGTTCCTCAAAAAATTACAAAGAGAAATACCATATGATCTAATAATGCCACTACTGGGTATTCGCCCAAAGGAAAAGAAAACTCTAATTTGAAAACATATAAAGATATATACACCCCTATATTTACTGCAGCATTATTCACAATAGCCAAGATATGGAAGTAACCTAAGTGTTTATCAGTACACAACTGGATAAGGAAGATGTGGTATGTACGTACACACACACACACACACACACACACACACAGGAATATTATGTAGCCATAAAAAGGATGAGATGTGGCCATTTGTGACATTATGGACACACCTAGAGGGTATTATGCTAAGTAAAACTGGTCAAATAAAGAAAGACAAATACTATATGATTTCACTCATATGTGGAATCTAAGAAACTAAACAAATGAATAGGAGAACAAATTTTTAGTGTCATAGTGGGGAAAAAATGACTTGGAGGTGGTTGTCTGATTTCAGTATCATTTTGTGTTAGGGAATTCAGTGCATAACTGAAAAAAGAAAAACCGAAGTACCAGGAGGAGTTGAGATTATATGAAAGAAAACATGCTAATGGCATGAAAGGTGGGGTATAACAGGGGGGAAAGTATAGGAATGGGAAACCAGAAGACCTGGAGTTTAGTTTAAGCTCTGCCTTCATATCATGGTTTGACCTTATCTTAGATAAAATAAGTAACTTATCTTTTCTAAGTCTCTATTTTCTGGGATAAAATGAAGAGATTAGACTATTTATCTGCCATTAAGCATGCCCATCTTAAAATATAAGATAAATAGGGAGACTTCTACTTCCAAAAAGATGGAGTAGACCTACCTTTTCCTATTCTTCCCACTAAGTACAACTAAAAACTCTGCATATTATATATTTTAAAAGTCATAAAAAGCCTGAAAGATACAGAGGAGAACACAAACTATCTAGGGAATTTGGAACCTGAGCAATGACATGGTGATGAATTCCCTGGGTTTTTCTTTTTGCTTCATATGCCTCATACTTGGGGCTAAAGAAATTGGCAACCCAGAAACCACCAGTGGGTGCAGACAAAAGATAAATAAACAAAGGCCCAATAAACGTTTGTTCTCTGTAGCCAAAGTATCCTCAAAGAGAAGCCTAATAAGATGGAAAACTTGTTTAGACAATAGCTAAGTGCTCTACTCTAGCCAAACAGGACAGAAAAACTGGCCCCATTCCCACCTATTCTCAGCCAAGAGAGAAACCTAGATTTTCATCTTCATAAGGCTCTAATAAGGCACTCCAACACCCCTATCAGGGACCCCTACCAGGGTAGTGTCAGAGAAGACAAGGAATTTTCATCCCCACTGGCCAGCAATGAACCACAACCCTGCCTCCACTCTCCCACTGTATCAGGGGAGATCATCAGGGATGCTTGGATTTGTATTCCTCTCTAAGAGTTGACAGTTGTAAGGCTGTCTCTCCCCATTGTTGTGGTGTCGGATGAACTATTAGAGATTCATAACTGTCATTATCACCCAGCAGTAACAAAGCCACCCCACACCAGGTGTCAGTGGAGACTATGTGGGTGGCTAGAACTCATACACCTGCCCATTAGTAATGAGGAGACCACCCCCTTCAGATATCAATGAAGGCTGTGGAGAACTTGGACTTATACCTCCACCCGGCAGTAATGAGGCAGCATTTCCTTCCCCCTGCTAGAATAATGTTAAATAATTCCAATTAAACAGAAGGTTTAAATAAGATCTAGAATAATATCCAAAATATACAGACTCTTCAACTGAAAATTACTCATCATACTATGAACCAGGATGATTTCAAACCAAGTATCAATAGATGCAAACACTAAGATGGCAGAGAAATTAGAATTGTCTGATGAAGATTTCAAAGCAGCCATGATAAAAATAATTCAATTAGCAATTATGAACGTGCTTGAAACAAGTGAAAAAATAAAAAGCATCAGCAAAAAAAGTCTCAGCAAAAATATAGAAGTTATAAAGAAGAACCAAATGGAAATTTTTAACTGAAAGATACAGAAATGTCCAAAATAAAAATCTCCACAGATTAGATTAACAACAGACTGGGAAGAACAGTAGAAAAAATTAGTGAACTGGAAGATAAAACAATAGTAATTACCCAATCTGAATAATAGAGAAGTAAGTGACAAAAAAAAATGAACAGAGATTCAAGGACCTGTGGCACTGTAATAAAAGATGTAACAGTCATTTCATCAGAGTTCAAGAAGGAAAGAAGAAAGAGGGTGGGGCTGAAAAAGTACCTGGAGAAATAATGTCTAAAAACTTACCAAATTTGGCAAGAGATAGAAACTTATAAATTGAAGAAGCTGACAAAACCCAAAGAAATCCACACCAAAACACATTAAAATTAAATTTATGAAAATGAAATAAAAAGAATCTTGAGAGAAGTCAGAAAAACAATACCTTATCCACCGGAGAAAAAGAATGAAAATGACAATATATTTAACATCGCAAACCATGGAGGCCAGAAGGAAGTAGCACAGTATTTTTTAGGTGCCAAAAGAAAAAAAGTATCAATGAAGAATGCTATACCCAGTGAAAATATTCTTCAGGAATGAAGGGGAAATCAAGACTTTCTCAGTTGAAGGTAAACTAGGAGAATTTGTGATTACTGCTGTAAAAGAGTAGCTAAAGGAAGTTTCCTAAGCAGAAAAGAAATGATAAAAGAAGTAACCTTGGAATATCAGAAGGAAAGAAAACACAGTAAGCAATAGTATGGACAACCATTAATCATAGGAAATCAAAGAGTGGTTATATTAATAAAAGATAAGGTGGACTTCAGAGAGAAGAAAATTTCTAGGGATAAATAGGGAGACGAGTGTGCCTGGGTGGCTCAGTCAGTTAAGCGTCTGACTCTTGATTTTGGCTCAGGTCATGCTCTCACAGTTCGTGAGTTTGAGCCCACATCAAGCTCTGCACTGACAGTGAGGAGCCTGATTGGGATTCTCTCTCCCCCCTCTCTGCCTCTCCCCTGATCATGTGTGCGCTTGCTCTCTCTCTCTCTCTCTCAAAATAAATAAACTTAAAAAAAGAGGGAGACTATATAATGATAAAAGTGTCAATTTACCAAGAAGTTACAGTAATCTTAAATGCATATGCACCAAACAAAAGTGCTGCAAAACATGTGCAACAAAAACTAATAGAACTGATAATAGAAAGAGACAAATCCATAATTACAGTTAAGTAGCTCAACACCCTTCTCTCAAGAGTTGATAGAACAACTAGACAAAAAATACATGTGGATATAGAATAATTCAGCAGTACTGTCAAACAATAGGACCTGACATTGATAGTACACTCCACCCAACAACAGCAAAATACATGTTCTTTTCAAGTGCTTACAGAACATACGCCAGGATAGACTGACTATTTCCTGGGTCATAAAACAAATTAAAAAGAGTTGCAGTGTATGTTCTACAACCACAGTGGAATCAAACTAGAATTCAGTAACAGAAAGGTAATAGAAAAATCTTAAAACACTTGGAAATTAAACATCACACTGCTAAATAACCCATGGGTCAAAGTAGAAGTCCCAAGTAAAAATTTTGTGATTTTATTTATTTTTGAGAGAGAGAGAGTGCATGGGAGGGGGAGGGACAGAGAGAGAGGGAAGGAAAGGATCCCAAACAGGCTCTGTGCTGTCAACACAGAGCCGAATGCGGGGCTGAAACTCAGAAACTGAGATCCTGACCTGAGCCAAAATCAAGAGCTGGCCAGTCAACCAACTAAGCCACCCAGGCGCCCGCCAAGTAAAATTTTTTAAAAAACACATTGAACTGAAGGAAATGAAAATACAACTTATCAATATGTGTGGAAAGCAACTAAAGCAGTGCTGAACAGGAAATTTATATCCCCAAATACATACATTAGAAAAGAAAATAAATATCAACTCAATAATCTAAGATCCCACCTTGAGAATGTAGAAAAATAAGAGTAAATAAACACAAATCAAGAGGAGGAAATAATAAAGAACAGAAATCAATGAAATTGAAAACAGAAAGACAATAGAAAAAATCATTGAAACAAATAACTGAATCTTTGAAAAAAGAACAACAAAATTGACAACGCTTTAGCAGGACAAAGGGAAAAAAGAGAAAAGAGGAAAAAAAACGAAAAAAGAGAGAAGATGCAAATTACTTATATGAAGAGTGAAACAGGGACTACCACTATAAACTGCAGATATCAAAAGGTTAATAAGGTAATAATACTTTGAACAATTTTACAGACCATGTAAATTTTTTCCAGCTTTATTGAGGTATAATTGACATATTAACATTGTGTAAATCTAAAGTGCAAAATGTGATGATTTGATACACACATGTGTTGTGAAATGTACACCACAGTAAGATTAGTTAAAACTTCACACACTTACCATTTTGTTGTTGTTGCTGTTATGGGGAGAATGTGAAAGCTCTACTCAGCAACTTTCAATTATATAATACAGTACTGATAACTATAGTCACTATGCTGTATTAGATTCCTACAACTTATTCATCTTATAACTGAAAGAATTTACCCCCTGACAAATATCTCCCTATTTCCTCCACACTTCAGCCTCTGACAACCAACATTCTACTATTTCAATAGTTTAGCTTTTATACATTCCACATGTAAGTGAAATAAGTGAGATCATACAGTATTTGTCTTTCTTTGTCTGACTTACTTCACTTAGCATAATACCCTCAAGGTCCATCCACGTTGCCTTAAATGCTAGGATTTCCTTCTTTTTTTGTAGAAGAATAATATTTCAGTGTGTGTGTGTGTGTGTGTGTGTGTGTGTACTACCAAAAGTGCACCAGACTTCCCTTGTCTACACATCCTTACCACCATTTATTATCTCTTCTCTTTTTGATTATAGCCATTCTGATAGGTATGAGGTGATATCTCATGTGGGTTTGATTTCATTTCCTTGATGATTAGTGAAGTTGAGAAATGTTTTGTATACTTGTTGATCGTCTGCATGTCTTCTTTGGGGAAATGTCTATTTGAGTCCCCTCTGCATTTTTAATTGAATTCTTTGGATTCTTTTGCTATTAAATTATGGGTTCCTGGGGCACCTGGGTGGCTGTCAGTTAAGCATTCAATTCTTAGTATCAGTTCAGGTCATTATCTCATGGTTTGTGAGATTGAGTCCCATGTTGGGCTCCATACTACAGCAAGGAGCCTTCTTGGGATTCTCTCTCTCCCTCTCTTTGCCCTTTCCCCACTTGTGTACATGTGTGCACTTGCCCTCTCTCTCTCCCTTCCCCCTCCCAAAATAAAAAAAAAACATTATTTTTTGATGTTTGTTTTTGAGAGAGAGAGACAGAGAGAGCATGGGAGGGGCAATGAGAGGAGGGAACAGAGAATCCGAAGCAGGCTTAGAGGTGTCAGCACAGACCCTGATACAGGGCTCAAAGTCACGAACTGTTGAGATCATGACCTGAACCAAAGTTGGATGCTTAACTGACTGAGCCACCCAGGCACCCCTTAACTTTAAAAAAAAACGTTATGAGTTCCTTATATGTTTTGGATATTAATCCCTTATCATATAGATGGCTTATAAATATTTTCTCCTGTTCCATAGGTTACCTTTTCATTTTGCTGATTGTTTCTTTTGCTGTGCAGAAGTGTTCTGGTTTGATGTAGTCTCGTTTATTTTTGCTTTTGTTGCTTATGCTTTTGGAGTCATATTCAAAAAATTGATGCCAAGACCAATGTGAAGGAGCTCTGTCCCTATGTTTGCATCTAGTAGTTTCACAGTTTAAGGTCATACATTTAAATCTTTAGTCCATTTGAGTTAATTTAATGAGTGGTGTAAAATAGGGATCCAATTGAATTCTTCTGTGTGTGGATATTCAGTTCTCTCAACACATTTATTGAAGAGACTGTCCTTTCCCCATTTTGTATCATTGGCTCCCTTGTCAAACATTAGTTAACTATATATGTGTGGGTTTATTTCTGGACTCTTGATTCCATTCCATTGGTTGCTGTGTCTCTTTGTGCCAGCACCATGCCACTTTTGTTACTATTGCTTTGTAATGTAGTTTGGAGTCGGGATATATGGTACCTCCAGCTTTGATCTTTATCAAGATTGCTTTGGCTATTTGGGTTCTTTTCAGGTTCCATATGAATTTTAAGGTTGTTTATTTCTGTGAAAAATACCATTGGAATTTCAATAGGAATTGCATTGAATCCATGGATGACTTTAGGTAGTATGGCCATTTAAAAAATATTAACTCTTCTGATCCATGATCATGAAGTATCTTTCCTTTGGTTTGTGTTTTCTTCAATTTCTTACATCAATGTCTATGATTTTTGGTGTATTGAATTTTCATTTCTTTGGTTCAGTTTATTCCTCAGTATTTTATTAATTTCAGTGCTATTATAAATTGGATTGTTTTCTTCATTTATTTTTCAAGATAGTTTATTGTTAATGTATAGAAATACAATTAATTTTTATATGTTAATGTTGTATCCTGAAATTTTACTAAATTTGTTTCTTACTTTTAACAGTGTTTTAGTGGAGTCTTTTAGGATATATATGTCATGTCATCAGCAAATGAAGACAGTTTTATTTCTTCCTTTCTGATTTAGATGCCTTTTATGCCTTTCCTTGCCTAATTGCCCTGGCTAGGACTTCCAGTACAATGTTGAATAGGAGTGGCAAGAGTGGCACCCTTGTTTTGCTTCTGATCTTAGAGGGAAAGAGTTCAATCTTTCACTGTTGAGTATGATGTTAGCTGTGGCCTTCTCATATGTAATCTTTATTGTGTTGAGGTATGTTCCTTCTATACCCAATTGTTATTAATTTTTATAATAAAAGGTTATTGGATTTTGTCAAATCTATTTTTTTATCTACTGAGATGATTATATGATTTTTGTCTTTCATTCTCTTAATGTGGTGTATCACATTTATTAATTAGCATATATTGAACTATCCTTGCACCCCATGGTGTATGATTCCTTAAATGTGCTGTTGAATTCAATTTGCTAGTATTTTGTTGAGAATTTTTACATCTGTATTCACTGGGGATATTGGCCATATTGGCCTGTAGTTTTCTTTTTTTGTAGTAACCTTACCTGACTTTGCTATCAGGATAATGCTGGTCTTGTACAATTAGTTTGGGAGTATTCCTTCCTTTCTATTTCCTGGAAGAATTTGAGAATAATTAACATTAATTCTTATTTAAATGTTTGGTAGAATACACCCATGAACCGATTTCGTCTTAAGCTTTTCTTTGTTGAGAGCTTTTTGTTACTGATTCAATTGACTTTTTATTGGTCTGCTCTGTTTTTTTATTTCTTCATGATTCAGTCTTAGTAGATTCTATGTTTCTAGCAATTCATCTGTTTCTTCTATGTTGTACAATTTATTGGCATATGATTGTTCACAATAGTCTCATGATCCTTTTTATTTCTGTGGTATCAGTTGTAATGTCTCCTGTTTCATATCTAATTTTATTTGAGCCCTCTCTTCTTTTTTCTTAGTCTACTTAAAGGTTTGCCAATTTGGTTTATCTTTTTAAAAAGTTAATTCAGTTTTATTGATCATCTCTATTGTTTTTATATTGTGTATTTCATTTACTTAAGCTCTGATCTTGTTATAACCTTCCTTATGCTAACATTAGACTGCATTTATTCTTATTTTTCTAGTTCTATGAAGTATAAAATTAGGGTTTTTATTTTAACTCTGTTTTTTAAATTTTTTAATGTTTACTTATTTTTGAGAGAGACATAGTGTGAGCAAGGGTAGGGCAGAGAGAAAGGGAGACACAAAATCCAAAGCAGGCTCCAGGCTCTGAGATGCCAGCACAGAGCCCAATACGGGGCTCAAACTCACAAGCTGTGAGATCATGACCTGAGCCAAAGTCAGACACTTAACTGACTGAGCCACCCAGGTGCCCCTATTTTAGCTCTTTTTTCTTAATGTAAATGTTTATCACTGTAAACTTCCCTCTTAGAACTGCTTTTGCTGTATCCCATAACTTTTGATATGTTATGTTTCCATTTTTGTTAGTTTCAAGATATTTTTTTTACTTCCCTTTTGACTTTATCTTTGACCCACTGGTTATTTAAGAGTGTGTTGTTTAGTTTTCATGTATTTGTGAATTTTCTAGTTTTCCTCCTGTCATTAATTTTTATTTTCATGGAATTTTTGTGGGTTTAGAGGATACTTGATATGATTTCAGTCTTTTTAAATGTACTGAGACTTGTTTTATGACATAACATATGTTCTTTCCTGGAGAATGCTCCATGTGTGCTTTAAAAGGTTGTATATTCGGGTGCCATTTAATGAAATGTTCTGTATATGTCTTTTAGGTCCATTTGCTGTAAAGCATAGCTCAGTTCATTATTTCCTTGTTAATTTTCTGTCTAGACGATCTATCAGAACTTACGAATGTGGTATGGAAGGCCCCTGCTATTATTGTATTGTTGTCTATTACTCTATTCAAATGTTAGTATTTGCTTAATGTACTTAGGTGCTGCAATGTTGAGAGCCTATATATATTTATCATTGTTATATCCTCTTGATGAATTAACCTCTTTATCATTATGTAATGACCTTCTTCATCTCTTCTTACAGTTTCTGACTTAAAGTCTCTTTTATCTGATAACTATTCCTGTTCTCTTTTGGATTCCATTTATGTGGAATATCTTTTTCCATTCCCTTGCTTTAAGCCTACACAATCCTTTGAAGCTCAAGTTAGTTTTTTTTTTTTTTTTAACTTTTTTTTTTTTTATTTATTTTTGAGACAGAGACAGAGCATGAACGGGGGAGGGGCAGAGTCAAGTTAGTTTCTTATAGGCAGCATATAGCTGGGTCTTATTTTTTAACCCATTTAGCCACTATATATCTTTTGATTGGAGAATTTAGTCCATTTACATTTAAAGTAATTATTGGTAGGTAGGGACTTACTCTTGCCATTTTGTTCATTGTTTCTTGATTCTTTTATAGTTTCTTTGCTCCTTCCTTTCTCTCTTGCTATCTTCCTTTGTGAAGATGACTTTCTATGATGGTATATTTGAGTCCCTTCTCTTTATCTTGTTTGTATCTATTACAGGATTTTTTTCTGTGGTTACTCTGAGGCTTACTTCAAACATCATATAGATGTAACAGTCTGTTTTAAGCTGATAACAACTTTTATCTCATACAAAAACCCTCTCCTTTTACTTATGTTCTTGACATAAAACTTTACGTGTTTTCATATTGTGTATCCATTAACAAATTATTGTAGTTTTATTTTAACTCTAAGTATTTATAGCTATTTTAACTAGTTTTTTTTTTAATTTTTATTTATTTTTGAGACAGAGAGAAAACATGAATGGGGGGAGGGTCAGAGAGAGGGGGAGACACAGAATCAGAAGCAGGCTCCAGGTTCTGAGCTGTCAGCACAGAGCCCGATGCGGGGCTTGAACTCACAGACCGCGAGATCACGACCTGAGCCAAAGTCAGATGCTTAACCGACTGAGCCACCCAGGCGCCCCTATTTTAACTAGTTTAACTATCATTATTTTAACTATAACTATTATTAATACTTTTGTCCTTTAATCTTTATACTAGAGCTAAGTGATTAACCCAACACCATATCACAATATTAGATTACTCTGAATCTGACTACATACTTACTTTTGCCAGTGTGTGGTACATTTTCATATATGTTTTCATGTTACTAGTTTGTGTACTTTTATTTTATCTTGAACAACTCTTTTCATCCTTTCTTGTAAAGCAGATCTAGTGGTGACAAACTTCCTCAGGTTTTTTTCATTTGGTAAAGTCTTTATCTCTCCTTCATTTCTGAAGGACAGTTTTGCTCAGTATTCTTTGTTCAAAGGGTTTTTTTCCCCAGTACTTTGAATATATAATCACATTCTTTCCTGGCCTGCAAAGTTTCTGCTAAGAAATCTGCTTATAGCCTTTCTCTTGTATGAGAGATTTTTTTTTTCTTGTTGCTTTTAAAATTCTCCCTGTCTTCATTTTAGATAGTTTTTTAATAATGTGTTTTAGAGAAGATTATTTTGGATGGAAATTTGGGGATGACTTATTAACTTCATGAAATTGGATATCCAAAATTTCCCACTGGTTTGAGAAGCTCTCAGTCATTACTTTAAGTAATCTTTGTACCCCTTTCTTCCTCTCTTCTTCTGGGACTCCAATTATGTGTAAAATTATTTCTTTCAATGGTGTTCCAAATGTTCGATAGATCTTCTTTATTCTTTTTCATTGTTTCTTTCTGTTTGCTTTTCTTACTGCATAATTTCAAATAACCTGTCTTAAATCTCACTGCTTCTTTCTTCTGCTTGTTCCAGTCTACTGTTGAAACTCTTGATGAAATTCTTTAGTTCAGTCATTGTATTCTTCAGGTCCAAAATTTCTCTGGTTCTTTTTTTTTTTCAACGTTTACTTATTTTTGGGACAGAGAGAGACAGAGCATGAACGGGGGAGGGGCAGAGAGAGAGGGAGACACAGAATCAGAAACAGGCTCCAGGCTCTGAGCCATCAGCCCAGAGCCCGACGCGGGGCTCGAACTCACAGACCGCGAGATCGTGACCTGGCTGAAGTCGGACGCTTAACCGACTGCGCCACCCAGGCGCCCCACTCTCTGGTTCTTTTTTATTGACCTCTCATTTTGTTCTTATATTGTTTTCCTGATTTAATTGAATCATTTATTTGTTTGTAGCTTTCTGAGAATCTTTAGAACAATTATTTTAAATTCTTTTTCAGGCAATTTATGAAACTCCATTTCTTTAGAGTCAGTTATTTGAAGGTTACTGTGCCCGTTTGGTGATGTTTCCCTGATTTTTTGATATCCCAGTGTCCTTGCATAGATGTCTGTGCATTTGTTTTTTTTTGTTTGTTTGTTTGTTTTTTTGTTTTTTTTTATATATGAAATTTATTGACAAATTGGTTTCCATACAACACCCAGTGCTCATCCCAAAAGGTGCCCTCCTCAATACCCATCACCCACCCTCCCCTCCCTCCCACCCCCCATCAACCCTCAGTTTGTTCTCAGTTTTTAACAGTCTCTTATGCTTTGGCTCTCTCCCACTCTAACCTCTTTTTTTTTTTTTCCTTCCCCTCCCCCATGGGTTCCTGTTAAGTTTCTCAGGATCCACATAAGAGTGAACCATATGGTATCTGTCTTTCTCTGTATGGCTTATTTCACTTAGCATTACACTCTCCAGTTCCATCCACGTTGCTACAAAAGGCCATATTTCATTTTTTCTCATTGCCACATAGTATTCCATTGTGTATATATACCACAATTTCTTTATCCATTCATCAGTTGATGGACATTTAGGCTCTTTCCATAATTTGGCTATTGTTGAGAGTGCTGCTATGAACATTGGGGTACAAGTGCCCCTATGCATCAGCACTCCTGTATCCCTTGGATAAATTCCTAGCAGTGCTATTGCTGGGTCATAGGGTAGGTCTATTTTTAATTTTCTGAGGAACCTCCACACTGCTTTCCAGAGCGGCTGCACCAATTTGCATTCCCACCAACAGTGCAAGAGGGTTCCCGTTTCTCCACATCCTCTCCAGCATCTATAGTCTCCTGATTTCTTCATTTTGGCCACTCTGACTGGCGTGAGGTGATACCTGAGTGTGGTTTTGATTTGTATTTCCCTGATAAGGAGCGACGCTGAACATCTTTTCATGTGCCTGTTGGCCATCTGGATGTCTTCTTTAGAGAAGTGTCTATTCATGTTTTCTGCCCATTTCTTCACTGGGTTATCTGTTTTTCGGGTGTGGAGTTTGGTGAGCTCTTTATAGATTTTAGATACTAGCCCTTTGTCCGATATGTCATTTGCAAATATCTTTTCCCATTCCGTTGGTTGCCTTTTAGTTTTGTTGGTTGTTTCCTTGGCTGTGCAGAAGCTTTTTATCTTCATAAGGTCCCAGTAATTCACTTTTACTTTTAATTCCCTTGCCTTTGGGGATGTGTCGAGTAAGAGATTGCTACGGCTGAGGTCAGAGAGGTCTTTTCCTGCTTTCTCGTCTAAGGTTTTGATGGTTTCCTGTCTCACATTTAGGTCCTTTATCCATTTTGAGTTTATTTTTGTAAATGGTGTGAGAAAGTGGTCTAGTTTCATCCTTCTGCATGTTGCTGTCCAGTTCTCCCAGCACCATTTGTTAAAGAGGCTGTCTTTTTTCCATTGGATGTTCTTTCCTGCTTTGTCAAAGTTGAGTTGGCCATACGTTTGTGGGTCTAGTTCTGGGGTTTCTATTCTATTCCATTGGTCTGTGTGTCTGTTTTTGTGCCAATACCATGCTGTCTTGATGATGACAGCTTTGTAGTAGAGGCTAAAGTCTGGGATTGTGATGCCTCCTTCTTTGGTCTTCTTCTTCAAAATTCCTTTGGCTATTCGGGGCCTTTTCTGGTTCCATATGAATTTTAGGATTGCTTGTTCTAGTTTCGAGAAGAATGCTGGTGCAATTTTTTTTTATATGAAATTTATTGACAAATTGGTTTCCATACAACACCCAGTGCTCATCCCAAAAGGTGCCCTCCTCAATACCCATCACCCACCCTCCCCTCCCTCCCACCCCCCATCAACCCTCAGTTTGTTCTCAGTTTTTAACAGTCTCTTATGCTTTGGCTCTCTCCCACTCTAACGTCCTTTTTTTTTTTTTCCTTCCCCTCCCCCATGGGTTCCTGATAAGTTTCTCAGGATCCACATAAGAGTGAAACCATATGGTATCTGTCTTTCTCTGTATGGCTTATTTCACTTAGCATCACACTCTCCAGTTCCATCCACGTTGCTACAAAAGGCCATATTTCATTTTTTCTCATTGCCACGTAGTATTCCATTGTGTATATAAACCACAATTTCTTTATCCATTCATCAGTTGATGGACATTTAGGCTCTTTCCATAATTTGGCTATTGTTGAGAGTGCTGCTATGAACATTGGGGTACAAGTGCCCCTATGCATCAGTACTCCTGTATCCCTTGGGTAAATTCCTAGCAGTGCTATTGCTGGGTCATAGGGTAGGTCTATTTTTAATTTTCTGAGGAACCTCCACACTGCTTTCCAGAGCGGCTGCACCAATTTGCATTCCCAGCAACAGTGCAAGAGGGTTCCCGTTTCTCCACATCCTCTCCAGCATCTATAGTCTCCTGATTTGTTCATTTTGGCCACTCTGACTGGCGTGAGGTGATACCTGAGTGTGGTTTTGATTTGTATTTCCCTGATAAGGAGCGACGCTGAACATCTTTTCATGTGCCTGTTGGCCATCTGGATGTCTTCTTTAGAGAAGTGTCTATTCATGTTTTCTGCCCATTTCTTCACTGGGTTATCTGTTTTTCGGGTGTGGAGTTTGGTGAGCTCTTTATAGATTTTAGATACTAGCCCTTTGTCCGATATGTCATTTGCAAATATCTTTTCCCATTCCGTTGGTTGCCTTTTAGTTTTGTTGGTTGTTTCCTTGGCTGTGCAGAAGCTTTTTATCTTCATAAGGTCCCAGTAATTCACTTTTGCTTTTAATTCCCTTGCCTTTGGGGATGTGTCGAGTAAGAGATTGCTACGGCTGAGGTCAGAGAGGTCTTTTCCTGCTTTCTCCTCTAAGGTTCTGATGGTTTCCTGTCTCACATTTAGGTCCTTTATCCATTTTGAGTTTATTTTTGTAAATGGTGTGAGAAAGTGGTCTAGTTTCAACCTTCTGCATGTTGCTGTCCAGTTCTCCCAGCACCATTTGTTAAAGAGGCTGTCTTTTTTCCATTGGATGTTCTTTCCTGCTTTGTCAAAGATGAGTTGGCCATACGTTTGTGGGTCTAGTTCTGGGGTTTCTATTCTATTCCATTGGTCTGTGTGTCTGTTTTTGTGCCAATACCATGCTGTCTTGATGATGACAGCTTTGTAGTAGAGGCTAAAGTCTGGGATTGTGATGCCTCCTGCTTTGGTCTTCTTCTTCAAAATTCCTTTGGCTATTCGGGGCCTTTTGTGGTTCCATATGAATTTTAGGATTGCTTGTTCTAATTTCGAGAAGAATGCTGGTGCAATTTTGATTGGGATTGCATTGAATGTGTAGATAGCTTTGGGTAGTATTGACATTTTGACAATATTTATTTTTCCAATCCATGAGCAGGGAATGTCTTTCCATTTCTTTAAGTCTTCTTCAATTACCTTCATAAGCTTTCTATAGTTTTCAGCATACAGATCCTTTACATCTTTGGTTAGATTTATTCCTAGGTATTTTATGCTTCTTGGTGCAATTGTGAATGGGATCATTTTCTTTATTTGTCTTTCTGTTGCTTCGTTGTTAGTGTATAAGAATGCAACTGATTTCTGTACATTGATTTTGTATCCTGCAACTTTGCTGAATTCATGTATCAGTTCTAGCAGACTTTTGGTGGAGTCTATCGGATTTTCCATGTATAATATCATGTCATCTGCAAAAAGCGAAAGCTTGACTTCATCTTTGCCAATTTTGATGCCTTTGATTTCCTTTTGTTGTCTGATTGCTGATGCTAGAACTTCCAGCACTATGTTAAACAACAGCGGTGAGAGTGGGCATCCCTGTCGTGTTCCTGATCTCAGGGAAAAAGCTCTCAGTTTTTCCCCGTTGAGGATGATGTTAGCTGTGGGCTTTTCATAAATGGCTTTTATGATCTTTAAGTATGTTCCTTCTATCCCGACTTTCTCAAGCGTTTTTATTAAGAAAGGGTGCTGGATTTTGCCAAAGGCCTTTTCTGCATCGATTGACAGGATCATATGGTTCTTCTCTTTTCTTTTATTAATGTGATGTATCACGTTGATTGATTTGCGAATGTTGAACCAGCCCTGCATCCCAGGAATGAATCCCACTTGATCATGGTGAATCATTCTTTTTATATGCTGTTGAATTTGATTTGCTAGTATCTTATTGAGAATTTTTGCATCCATATTCATCAGGGATATTGGCCTGTAGTTCTCTTTTTTTGCTGGGTCTCTGTCTGGTTTAGGAGTCAAAGTAATACTGGCTTCATAGAATGAGTCTGGAAGTTTTCCTTCCCTTTCTATTTCTTGGAATAGCTTGAGAAGGATGGGTATTATCTCTGCTTTAAACGTCTGGTAGAACTCCCCTGGGAAGCCATCTGGTCCTGGACTCTTATTTGTTGGGAGATTTTTGATAACCGATTCAATTTCTTCGCTGGTTATGGGTCTGTTCAAGCTTTCTATTTCCTCCTGATTGAGTTTTGGAAGAGTGTGGGTGTTCAGGAATGTGTCCATTTCTTCCAGGTTGTCCAATTTGTTGGCATATAATTTTTCATAGTATTCCCTGATAATTGTTTGTATCTCTGAGGGATTGGTTGTAATCATTCCATTTTCATTCATGATTTTATCTATTTGGGTCATCTCCCTTTTCTTTTTGAGAAGCCTGGCTAGAGGTTTGTCAATTTTGTTTATTTTTTCAAAAAACCAACTCTTGGTTTCGTTGATCTGCTCTACAGTTTTTTTAGATTCTATATTGTTTATTTCTGCTCTGATCTTTATTATTTCTCTTCTTCTGCTGGGTTTAGGCTGCCTTTGCTGTTCTGCTTCTATTTCCTTTAGGTGTGCTGTTAGATTTTGTATTTGGGATTTTTCTTGTTTCTTGAGATAGGCCTGGATTGCAATGTATTTTCCTCTCAGGACTGCCTTCGCTGCGTCCCAAAGCGTTTGGATTGTTGTATTTTCATTTTCGTTTGTTTCCATATATTTTTTGATTTCTTCTCTAATTGCCTGGTTGACCCACTCATTCGTTAGTAGGGTGTTCTTTAACCTCCATGCTTTTGGAGGTTTTCCAGACTTTTTCCTGTGGTTGATTTCAAGCTTCATAGCATTGTGGTCTGAAAGTATGCATGGTATAATTTCAATTCTTGTAAACTTATGAAGGGCTGTTTTGTGACCCAGTATATGATCTATCTTGGAGAATGTTCCATGTGCACTCGAGAAGAAAGTATATTCTGTTGCTTTGGGATGCAGAGTTCTAAATAGATCTGTCAAGTCCATCTGATCCAGTGTCTCATTCAGGGCCCTTGTTTCTTTATTGACCGTGTGTCTAGATGATCTATCCATTTCTGTAAGTGGGGTGTTAAAGTCCCCAGCAATTACCACATTCTTATCAATAAGGTTGCTTATGTTTAGGAGTAATTGTTTTATATATTTGGGGGCTCCGGTATTCGGCGCATAGACATTTATAATTGTTAGCTCTTCCTGATGGATAGACCCTGTAACTATTATATAATGTCCTTCTTCATCTCTTGTTACAGCCTTTAATTTAAAGTCTAGTTTGTCTGATATAAGTATGGCTACTCCAGCTTTCTTTTGGCTTCCAGTAGCATGATAAATAGTTCTCCATCCCCTCACTCTCAATCTAAAGGTGTCCTCAGGTCTAAAATGAGTCTCTTGTAGACAGCAAATAGATGGGTCTTGTTTGTTTATCCATTCTGATACCCTATGTCTTTTGGTTGGCGCATTTAATCCGTTTACATTCAGTGTTATTATAGAAAGATACGGGTTTAGAGTCATTGTGATGTCTGTATGTTTTATGCTTGTAGTGATGTCTCTGGTACTTTGTCTCACAGGGTCCCCCTTAGGATCTCTTGTAGGGCTGGTTTAGTGGTGACAAATTCCTTCAGTTTTTGTTTGTTTGGGAAGACCTTTATCTCTCCTTCTATTCTAAATGACAGACTTGCTGGATAAAGGATTCTCGGCTGCATATTTTTTCTGTCTAGCACACTGAAAATCTCGTGCCAATTCTTTCTGGCCTGCCAAGTTTCAAAAGAGAGATCAGTCACGAGTCTTATAGGTCTCCCTTTATATGTGAGGGCACGTTTACCCCTTGCTGCTTTCAGAATTTTCTCTTTATCCTTGTATTTTGCCAGTTTCACTATGATATGTCGTGCAGAAGATCGATTCAAGTTACGTCTGAAGGGAGTTCTCTGTGCCTCTTGGATTTCAATGCCTTTTTCCTTCTCCAGTTCAGGGAAGTTCTCAGCTATTATTTCTTCAAGTACCCCTTCAGCACCTTTCCCTCTCTCTTCCTCCTCTGGGATACCAATTATGCGTATATTATTTCTTTTTAGTGTATCACTTAGTTCTCTAATTTTCCCCTCATACTCCTGGATTTTTTTATCTCTCTTTTTCTCAGCTTCCTCTTTTTCCATAACTTTATCTTCTAGTTCACCTATTCTCTCCTCTGCCTCTTCCATCCGAGCCGTGGTGGTTTGCATTTTGTTTTGCATTTCCTTTAAAGCGTTTTTCAGCTCCTCGTGACTGTTCCTTAGTCCCTTGATCTCTGTAGCAAGAGATACTCTGCTGTCCTGTATACTGTTTTCCAGCCCAGCGATTAATTTTATGACTATTATTCTAAATTCACTTTCTGTTATATTATTTAAATCCTTTTTGATCAGCTCATTAGCTGTTGTTATTTCCTGGAGATTCTTCTGAGGGGAATTCTTCCGCTTGGTCATTTTGGATAGTCCCTGGAGTGGTGAGGACCTGCAGGGCACTTCCCCTGTGTTGTGGTGTATAACTGGAGTTGGTGGGCGGGGCTGCAGTCAGACCTGATGTCTGCCTCCAGCTCACCACTGGGGCCACAGTCAGACTAGTGTGTGCCTTCTCTTCCCCTCTCCTAGGGGCGGGATTCCCTGTGGGGTGGCATGGCCCGTCTGGGCTACTTGCACACTGCCAGGCTTGTGATGCTGGGGATCTGGCGTATTAGCTGGGGTGGGTAGGCAAGGTGCACGGGAGCAGGAGGGGCAGGCTTAGCTTGCTTCTCCTTAGGTGATCCACTTCAGGAGGGGCCCTGTGGCAGCCTGAGGGAGTCAGATCCGCTGCCGGAGGTTTGGCTCCGCAGAAGCACAGAGTTGGGTGTTTGCGCGGAGCGAGCAATTTCCCTGGCCGGAACCGGTTCCCTTTGGAATTTTGGCTGGGGGATGGGCGGGGGAGATGGCGCTGGCGAGCGCCTTTGTTCCCCGCCAAACTGAGCTCTGTCGTCCGGGGGCTCCGCAGCTCACCCTCCCTTTGTCCTCCAGCCTTCCCGCTTTCCGAGCAGAGCTGTTAACTTATGACCTCCCAGACACTAAGTCGCACTTGCTGTCGGAACACAGTCCGTCAGGCCCCTCCGCTTTTGCAAGCCGGACTCGGGGGCTCTGCTTGGCTCACGAGCCGCCCCTCCGCCCCGGCTCCCTCCTGCCAGTCCGTGGAGCGCGCACCGCCTCGCTGCCCTTCCTACCCTCTTCCGTGGGCCTCTCGTCTGCATTTGGGTCCGGTGACTCAGTTCTGCTAATCCTCTGGTGGTTTTCTGGGTTATTTAGGCAGGTGTAGGTGGAATCTAAGTGATCAGCAGGACGCGCGGTGAGCCCAGCGTCCTCCTATGCCGCCATCTTCCTGTCGAGCCAATCGATATCTCATAATTTTAATTTGCACTTCCTTAATGGCTGATATTGAGCACCTTTTCAAGTATTTATTTTATATCTGTATATATTCTTTGATGAAATATCTGTTCATGTCTTTTGCCCATTTTCCCACTGGATTATTTCTCTTTTTATAGTTAGCTTTGAGAGTTCTTTATATATCTTACATATTTATCCTTTGTTGGATATGTAGCTTGCAAAAGTTTTCTTAGTCTATAGCTTCTTTTCATCCTATCAATAAAGGGTTTCAGAAAATAAAAGTGTAGTTTTGATGAAATCTAATTTGTCAGTGTATCTGTTTGTTGATTGTCTCTGTATTCTCTAAGTAAGCTTTTTGCTTAGCCCTAGGTCCTGAAGTTTTTCTATTTTTCCCCAGAAGTTTTATAATATTACATTTTAAAATTAAGTCTGTCATCCATTTTGAATTAATTTTTGTATAAGAAATGAGGTTTAGATCTAGGTTATTTTTATTTATTTTATTTTATTTTTGCCTATGGATGCCTAATTGCTCCAGCACCATTGATTGAAAAGATTATCTTCCTTCCCCTGAGTTAATTTTACACCTTTGAAAAACCAGTAGAATGTATTTATGCGGGTCTATTTCTCTGTTTTCTATTCTGTTTTATTAATCTATGTAACTATTGCTCTACCAATACCACATAGTCTCGATTATTGTAGCTGTACAGCAAGACAATATTGCGTAGATTTTTTCCTCCAAATATATTCTTTTTTCCCAAGATTGACTTAGCTCTTCTAGGGCCTATACATTTCCATATAAATGTTTGGATAAGCTTGTCTATGCCTCCAAGAATACCTTGCTGGAATTATGATAGGAATTGACATGAACCTAAAGATCAATTTGGAGATTATCAACATCTTTACTATGTCATGCCTTCTGATAAGTAAACATAGTGTGTTTCTTCATTTATTTAGGTCTTATTTGATTTCTTCCATAAGTGTTTTATAATATTCAGCATATAGATTCTGTACATATTTAGGTTAATTTATACTTAAGTATTTAATTTTATTTGGATTATTTTTTTAATTTTTTTAATGTTTTATTTATTTTTGACAGAGAGAGAGAGACAGAGCATGAGCAGGGGAGGGTCAGAGAGAGAGGGAGACACAGAATCCGAAGCAGGCTCCAGGCTCTGAGCCGTCAGCACAGAGCCCGATGTGGGGCTGGAACACGAGATCATGACCTGAGCCGAAGTCGGATGCTCAACCGACTGAGCCACCCAGGCACCCCTATTTGGATTATTTTAAATACGGTTGTATTTTTAATTTCAGTGTCCATGTGCTCATTGATAATATATGAAAATATAGTCTATTGGGGTGCCTGGATGGCTCTTCAGCTCAGGTTATGATCTCATGGTTCATGGGCTCAAGTTCCATGTTGGGCTTCATGTGGGTGGTGTGGAGCCAGCTTGGGATTCTTGCTCTCTCCTCTCTCTCTGACCCTCCCAACTCGTGCTTTCTATCTTTCTCAAAATAAATAAATAAATTTAAAAGAATAGTTCATTTATTTTATTTTTTATTTAGTTTTTAATTTTAATTCCAGTATTGTTAATACAGAGTTGTATTAATTTCAGGTGTACAATATACTGATTCAATAAAAATAAAGTTTATTTTTATATGCTTATCTTGTATCTTACAACCTTCCTGGACTCATGTATTAATTCTAGGAGATACTTTTTCTTTGTAGATTCTTTGCAATTTTCTATGTTGATGAACATGTCCTAATAAGGACAGTTTTATCATCCTGATACGTATGCTTTTTATGTCCTTTTCCTGCCTTATTTCCCTGGCTAAAAATACTAACATTTTGTTGAATAAGAGTGGTGAGAATGGACATCCTTGTCCTTTTCCTAGTCTTAAAGGAAAGCAATTCAGTCTTTCATCAGAAAGTATGATGTTAGCTGCAGGTTCTTTAGTAGATGCTCTTTATCAAGTGAAGAAATTGCCCTCTATTCCTATTTTTTCAAAGAATTTTTATCATTAATGGTGTTTAATTTTTAAAATTCTTTTTCTGAATTGATTGATATGATTTTTTAAATTTTCATCTTTAGCTTGTTAGTATGGTGGATCACATTGCTTGATTTTCAAATATTGAACCACACTTGAAGCCCTAAAATAAACTTCATGTGATTATGATGCATAATTATTTTTATATATTGATGAATTTGGTTTGCAAATATTTTGTTAAGGACTTTACTTCTATATTAGTGAGGATATTGGTCTACACTTTTCTGTTTTGTACGGTCTTTGTCTCACACTGGTAGCAGGATAATATTAGCTTCATAAAATCGACTGGAAATTGTTCTCTCTTCTTTTATTTCCTGGAAGAGACTGTGTAGAATTAGTGATAATTCTTCTTCAGAAGTTTGAGAGAATTTTCTGGGAAAACCACTTGGCCACAGAGATCTGATTTTGAGAGATTTTAAATTATGAGTTTAACTCATATTTTATATGAGTTTCATAAAAAACCATTTTTATATATAACTCATATATAACTCATTTCATATAACTCTCCTTAAGAGTTATATGCCTAGTCAAATTACTTGTTTAATGTTGACTTTTGTTTTTGTTTTTCTTTTTTTTTCAATATATGAAGCTTATTGTCAAATTGGTTTCCATACAACACCCAGTGCTCATCCCCACAGGTGCCCTCCTCAATACCCATCACCCACCTCTCTCCCTCCCAACCCCCCATCAACCCTCAGTTTGTTCTCAGTTTTTAAGAGTCTCTTATGCTTTGGCTCTCTTCCACTCTAACCTCTTTGTTTGTGTTTTTCAAGGAAGTGGTCAATTGTCAAATTTAGGTGGGTATACCAAAATGTTGGTGTAGGAGACCCCAGCCTCAACCCTTCCAAAAGGATCAAAAGTTATATAGCTATTCACAATCAAAAACAGCTCTGGGAGAACTCTGGACTCCATTTAAGAAACTTCAGCAACACAGTGGAACAACAACAACAACAATAACAACAACAAAACCCTGAGAATAACCATGCAACAAGGGAATGTAGAAAAGTTTAATTTTGCCTGCATCATTCCATTCCCCAAGCCAGCATTGCTTAGTGCCAAGAGGGCACACCCCAGCTAGAAAGAGCTCCCCTTGCTGGGAAAGAAATAGTGGGGATGAGCAACCAGCTATCCTGGCCTTTCAAGGCACCACATGAAGGACCCTCTTTGGTTTCACTCCATCCAGAGACTGGCAAAGCAGAGATGTACAGAGATAGCTAGGAACAAGGGGAAAAAAGCAGGGGCTACCAACACCAGCCACAAAACAGGAATGGCTGTTGTTCCCAGTGACCTGCTCTACAGACAACTCAAACAGCTTTTGCCACTGAAGAAACGAATGGCCAGCACAGTTGAGGTGAATCTCCTGTAGATTTCATTAGTTTAATTTTGTTTGATTATGCCAGCTGCCTGAGTTTCTCCCTGTTCCCTCCCTCCCCTGCTGGAGGCTGAAACGTGCACCAATCACCAGCCTAGACTTCTGCCACAGGAAAGAAAGATGGCAGCTTAAATCCCCATGGCTGACCCCCCACTGCCATATGTGCATGCAGGGCTAGCCCCTCTAGCTGTGAACCTCATACCTCCAACCTAACACCTGACACCAGCCTCTACTAATGTGTACCTGTGGGGAGACTCAGAAGCCACAGTCGTACATGCTGACAGCCAGGGGCCAGTATGCATACAGTTGGCCCCAGCTGTTGCTCCTTTCCCTGGCCCCCTCATCACAATATTTGTGTTTGCATCTGGTACCTACCATGATATAGGCACCTATAGCTGGCCTCTGCAGCCAAGTGTGTGTATACTTCTGGCTCTGGCCACCACTGCTTCCTCCCATGATCCCTAGATGCTGGACCTACAGAAGCCACTGAGGACCCTGACAGCCCTTTCACCCTCTGCAGACTTCTACAGCACTTGTCAAGGAACACAAAATTGTCAATGCTGTGACCTTAGTGAACTGAGTTGATAAGTCACTATGCCCCTTGGACCCTGAACCACCACAGGCCCCCACACATGGTTCCCTGCACCACTAGACTTAGGGTCACAGTCCAGCTTGCCCCCATTTTTTCTCATATTCAAATGCACAGCTGGAAAGTGAGATGGCGGCGTAGGAGGACGCTGGGCTCACTGCGCGTCCTGCTGATCACTTAGATTCCACCTACACCTGCCTAAATAACCCAGAAAACCACCAGAGGATTAGCAGAACGGAGTCACCGGACCCAAGTGCAGACGAAAGGCCCACGGAAGAGGGTAGGAAGGGCGGCGAGGCGGTGCGCGCTCCACGGACTGGCGGGAGGGAGCCGGGGCGGAGGGGCGGCTCGTGAGCCAAGCAGAGCGCCCGAGTCCGGCTTGCAAAAGCGGAGGGGCCTGACGGACTGTGTTCCGACAGCAAGCGAGACTTAGCGTCTGGGAGGTCATAAGTTAACAGCTCTGCTCGGAAAGCGGGAAGGCTGGAGGACAAAGGGAGGGTGAGCTGCGGAGCCCCCGGACGACAGAGCTCAGTTTGGCGGGGAACAAAGGCGCTCGCCAGCGCCATCTCCCCCGCCCATCCCCCAGCCAAAATTCCAAAGGGAACCGGTTCCTGCCAGGGAAATTGCTCGCTCCACGCAAACACCCAACTCTGTGCTTCTGCGGAGCCAAACCTCCGGCAGCGGATCTGACTCCCTCAGGCTGCCACAGGGCCCCTCCTGAAGTGGATCACCTAAGGAGAAGCGAGCTAAGCCTGCCCCCCCCTGCCGCCGTGCACCTTGCCTTCCCACCCCAGCTAATACGCCAGATCCCCAGCATCACAAGCCTGGCAGTGTGCAAGTAGCCCAGACGGGCCACGCCACCCCACAGGGAATCCCGCCCCTAGGAGAGGGGAAGAGAAGGCACACACCAGTCTGACTGTGGCCCCAGCGGTGGGCTGGGGGCAGACATCAGGACGGACTGCGGCCCCGCCCACCAACTCCAGTTATACACCACAGCACAGGGGAAGTGCCCTGCAGGTCCTCACCACACCAGGGACTATCCAAAATGACCAAGCGGAAGAATTCCCCTCAGAAGAATCTCCAGGAAATAACAACAGCTAATGAGCTGATCAAAAAGGATTTAAATAATATAACAGAAAGTGAATTTAGAATAATAGTCATAAAATTAATCGCTGGGCTGGAAAACAGTATACAGGACAGCAGAGTATCTCTTGCTACAGAGATCAAGGGACTAAGGAACAGTCACGAGGAGCTGAAAAACGCTTTAAAGGAAATGCAAAACAAAATGCAAACCACCACGGCTCGGATGGAAGAGGCAGAGGAGAGAATAGGTGAACTAGAAGATAAAGTTATGGAAAAAGAGGAAGCTGAGAAAAAGAGAGATAAAAAAATCCAGGAGTATGAGGGGAAAATTAGAGAACTAAGTGATACACTAAAAAGAAATAATATACGCATAATTGGTATCCCAGAGGAGGAAGAGAGAGGGAAAGGTGCTGAAGGGGTACTTGAAGAAATTATAGCTGAGAACTTCCCTGAACTGGGGAAGGAAAAAGGCATTGAAATCCAAGAGGCACAGAGAACTCCCTTCAGACGTAACTTGAATCGATCTTCTGCACGACATATCATAGTGAAACTGGCAAAATACAAGGATAAAGAGAAAATTCTGAAAGCAGCAAGGGGTAAACGTGCCCTCACATATAAAGGGAGACCTATAAGACTCGTGACTGATCTCTCTTTTGAAACTTGGCAGGCCAGAAAGAATTGGCACGAGATTTTCAGTGTGCTAGACAGAAAAAATATGCAGCCGAGAATCCTTTATCCAGCAAGTCTGTCATTTAGAATAGAAGGAGAGATAAAGGTCTTCCCAAACAAACAAAAACTGAAGGAATTTGTCACCACTAAACCAGCCCTACAAGAGATCCTAAGGGGGACCCTGTGAGACAAAGTACCAGAGACATCACTACAAGCATAAAACATACAGACATCACAATGACTCTAAACCCGTATCTTTCTATAATAACACTGAATGTAAACGGATTAAATGCGCCAACCAAAAGACATAGGGTATCAGAATGGATAAACAAACAAGACCCATCTATTTGCTGTCTACAAGAGACTCATTTTAGACCTGAGGACACCTTTAGATTGAGAGTGAGGGGATGGAGAACTATTTATCATGCTACTGGAAGCCAAAAGAAAGCTGGAGTAGCCATACTTATATCAGACAAACTAGACTTTAAATTAAAGGCTGTAACAAGAGATGAAGAAGGACATTATATAATAGTTACAGGGTCTATCCATCAGGAAGAGCTAACAATTATAAATGTCTATGCGCCGAATACCGGAGCCCCCAAATATATAAAACAATTACTCCTAAACATAAGCAACCTTATTGATAAGAATGTGGTAATTGCTGGGGACTTTAACACCCCACTTACAGAAATGGATAGATCATCTAGACACACGGTCAATAAAGAAACAAGGGCCCTGAATGAGACACTGGATCAGATGGACTTGACAGATCTATTTAGAACTCTGCATCCCAAAGCAACAGAATATACTTTCTTCTCGAGTGCACATGGAACATTCTCCAAGATAGATCATATACTGGGTCACAAAACAGCCCTTCATAAGTTTACAAGAATTGAAATTATACCATGCATACTTTCAGACCACAATGCTATGAAGCTTGAAATCAACCACAGGAAAAAGTCTGGAAAACCTCCAAAAGCATGGAGGTTAAAGAACACCCTACTAACGAATGAGTGGGTCAACCAGGCAATTAGAGAAGAAATCAAAAAATATATGGAAACAAACGAAAATGAAAATACAACAATCCAAACGCTTTGGGACGCAGCGAAGGCAGTCCTGAGAGGAAAATACATTGCAATCCAGGCCTATCTCAAGAAACAAGAAAAATCCCAAATACAAAATCTAACAGCACACCTAAAGGAAATAGAAGCAGAACAGCAAAGGCAGCCTAAACCCAGCAGAAGAAGAGAAATAATAAAGATCAGAGCAGAAATAAACAATATAGAATCTAAAAAAACTGTAGAGCAGATCAACGAAACCAAGAGTTGGTTTTTTTGAAAAAATAAACAAAATTGACAAACCTCTAGCCAGGCTTCTCAAAAAGAAAAGGGAGATGACCCAAATAGATAAAATCATGAATGAAAATGGAATGATTACAACCAATCCCTCAGAGATACAAACAATTATCAGGGAATACTATGAAAAATTATATGCCAACAAATTGGACAACCTGGAAGAAATGGACACATTCCTGAACACCCACACTCTTCCAAAACTCAATCAGGAGGAAATAGAAAGCTTGAACAGACCCATAACCAGCGAAGAAATTGAATCGGTTATCAAAAATCTCCCAACAAATAAGAGTCCAGGACCAGATGGCTTCCCAGGGGAGTTCTACCAGACGTTTAAAGCAGAGATAATACCCATCCTTCTCAAGCTATTCCAAGAAATAGAAAGGGAAGGAAAACTTCCAGACTCATTCTATGAAGCCAGTATTACTTTGACTCCTAAACCAGACAGAGACCCAGCAAAAAAAGAGAACTACAGGCCAATATCCCTGATGAATATGGATGCAAAAATTCTCAATAAGATACTAGCAAATCAAATTCAACAGCATATAAAAAGAATGATTCACCATGATCAAGTGGGATTCATTCCTGGGATGCAGGGCTGGTTCAACATTCGCAAATCAATCAACGTGATACATCACATTAATAAAAGAAAAGAGAAGAACCATATGATCCTGTCAATCGATGCAGAAAAGGCCTTTGGCAAAATCCAGCACCCTTTCTTAATAAAAACGCTTGAGAAAGTCGGGATAGAAGGAACATACTTAAAGATCATAAAAGCCATTTATGAAAAGCCCACAGCTAACATCATCCTCAACGGGGAAAAACTGAGAGCTTTTTCCCTGAGATCAGGAACACGACAGGGATGCCCACTCTCACCGCTGTTGTTTAACATAGTGCTGGAAGTTCTAGCATCAGCAATCAGACAACAAAAGGAAATCAAAGGCATCAAAATTGGCAAAGATGAAGTCAAGCTTTCGCTTTTTGCAGATGACATGATATTATACATGGAAAATCCGATAGACTCCACCAAAAGTCTGCTAGAACTGATACATGAATTCAGCAAAGTTGCAGGATACAAAATCAATGTACAGAAATCAGTTGCATTCTTATACACTAACAACGAAGCAACAGAAAGACAAATAAAGAAAATGATCCCATTCACAATTGCACCAAGAAGCATAAAATACCTAGGAATAAATCTAACCAAAGATGTAAAGGATCTGTATGCTGAAAACTATAGAAAGCTTATGAAGGTAATTGAAGAAGACTTAAAGAAATGGAAAGACATTCCCTGCTCATGGATTGGAAAAATAAATATTGTCAAAATGTCAATACTACCCAAAGCTATCTACACATTCAATGCAATCCCAATCAAAATTGCACCAGCATTCTTCTCGAAATTAGAACAAGCAATCCTAAAATTCATATGGAACCACAAAAGGCCCCGAATAGCCAAAGGAATTTTGAAGAAGAAGACCAAAGCAGGAGGCATCACAATCCCAGACTTTAGCCTCTACTACAAAGCTGTCATCATCAAGACAGCATGGTATTGGCACAAAAACAGACACACAGACCAATGGAATAGAATAGAAACCCCAGAACTAGACCCACAAACGTATGGCCAACTCATCTTTGACAAAGCAGGAAAGAACATCCAATGGAAAAAAGACAGCCTCTTTAACAAATGGTGCTGGGAGAACTGGACAGCAACATGCAGAAGGTTGAAACTAGACCACTTTCTCACACCATTTACAAAAATAAACTCAAAATGGATAAAGGACCTAAATGTGAGACAGGAAACCATCAGAACCTTAGAGGAGAAAGCAGGAAAAGACCTCTCTGACCTCAGCCGTAGCAATCTCTTACTCGACACATCCCCAAAGGCAAGGGAATTAAAAGCAAAAGTGAATTACTGGGACCTTATGAAGGTAAAAAGCTTCTGCACAGCCAAGGAAACAACCAACAAAACTAAAAGGCAACCAACGGAATGGGAAAAGATATTTGCAAATGACATATCGGACAAAGGGCTAGTATCTAAAATCTATAAAGAGCTCACCAAACTCCACACCCGAAAAACAGATAACCCAGTGAAGAAATGGGCAGAAAACATGAATAGACACTTCTCTAAAGAAGACATCCAGATGGCCAACAGGCACATGAAAAGATGTTCAGCGTCGCTCCTTATCAGGGAAATACAAATCAAAACCACACTCAGGTATCACCTCACGCCAGTCAGAGTGGCCAAAATGAACAAATCAGGAGACTATAGATGCTGGCGAGGATGTGGAGAAACAGGAACCCTCTTGCACTGTTGGTGGGAATGCAAATTGGTGCAGCCGCTCTGGAAAGCAGTGTGGAGGTTCCTCAGAAAATTAAAAATAGACCTACCCTATGACCCAGCAATAGCACTGCTAGGAATTTATCCAAGGGATACAGGAGTACTGATGCATAGTGGCACTTGTACCCCAATGTTCATAGCAGCACTCTCAACAATAGCCAAATTATGGAAAGAGCCTAAATGTCCATCAACTGATGAATGGATAAAGAAATTGTGGTATATATACACAATGGAATACTACGTGGCAATGAGAAAAAATGAAATATGGCCTTTTGTAGCAACGTGGATGGAACTGGAGAGTGTAATGCTAAGTGAAATAAGCCATACAGAGAAAGACAGATACCATATGGTTTCACTCTTATGTGGATCCTGAGATACTTAACAGGAACCCATGGGGGAGGGGAAAGAAAAAAAAAAAAGGACGTTAGAGTGGGAGAGAGCCAAAGCATAAGAGACTGTTAAAAACTGAGAACAAACTGAGGGTTGATGGGGGGTGGGAGGGAGGGGAGGGTGGGTGATGGGTATTGAGGAGGGCACCTTTTGGGATGAGCACTGGGTGTTGTATCGAAACTAATTTGTCAATAAATTTCATATATATATAAAAAAAAAGAAATTGTGGTATATATACACAATGGAATACTATGTGGCAATGAGAAAAAATGAAATATGGCCTTTTGTAGCAACATGGATGGAACTGGAGAGTGTAATGCTAAGTGAAATAAGCCATACAGAGAAAGACAGATACCATATGGTTTCACTCTTATGTGGATCCTGAGAAACTTAACAGGAACCCATGGGGGAGGGGAAGGAAAAAAAAAAAAAAAGAGGTTAGAGTGGGAGAGAGCCAAAGCATAAGAGACTGTTAAAAACTGAGAACAAACTGAGGGTTGATGGGGGGTGGGAGGGAGGGGAGGGTGGGTGATGGGTATTGAGGAGGGCACCTTTTGGGATGAGCACTGGGTGTTGTATGGAAACCAATTTGTCAATAAATTTCATATATAAAAAAAATAAAAAAAAATAAAAAAAAATAAAATTATGAGATATCACTTACCACAATGGCTAAAATTAAACATGAAAATACCAAATTCTGTCCAGGATGAATCACTAATAACATTGCTGAAGGGAATGTAAAATGGTACAACCCCTGTGGAAAATTTTGGTTCTTTCTTAAAAAAAACTAAACATGCCAGGCGCCTGGGTGGCTCAGTCGGCTAAGCGTCTGACTTTGGCTCAGGTCATGATCTTGCAGTCTGTGGGTTCAAGCCCCCCGTGGGGCTCTGTGCTGACAGCTCAGAGCCTGGAGCCTGCTTTGTTCAGATTCTGTATCTCCCCCACTCTCTGCCCCTCCCCTACTCATGCTCTGTTTCTCAATAATAAATAAACATTAAAAATTTAAAAAAAAACTAAACATGCAACTACTATACAATACAGCAGTTGCACTCTTGATCATTGACCCCAGAGATATGAAGATTTATGTTCACATAAAAGCCTGTACATGAATGTTTATAGAAGCTTTATTCATAATAGCCCCAAACTACAAACAACCTAAGTGTCCTGCAGTGGGTAAATTGTTAAGCTAAGTTTGGTATATCTGTACCATGGAATACTAATCAGCAACAAAGAAAATCAAAGTATTGATACACGCAACAACATAGATGAATCTTTAGAGAATTATGCGGAGTGGTGGAAAAAGTGCCAATCCTAAAAGGAATATATACTTACTATACATACAAACTATATGATTCCATTTATATAACATTCTTGAAACTACAATATTATAGAGATAGAGAACAAATTGGTGGTTGCCAGGAGTTAAGAAGGAAGTGGGTGCGAGATGGAAATGGGTATGTTTATTAAAGGACGACATGAGGGGGGCGCCTGGGTGGCTCAGTCAGTTAAGCATCTGACTTCAGCTCAATTCATGATCTTACGGTTTGTGAGTTTGAGCCCTGCATTGGGCTCTGCGCTGACAGCTCAGTGCCTGGAGCCTGCTTTGGGTTCTGTGTCTCCCTTTCTTTCTCTGCCTCTCCCCAGCTTGTGCTCTCACTCTCTCTCAATAATAAATAAATAAACTTAAAAATTGTTAAAAAGGGGAGCAACATGAGGGATTCTTATGATGGAAATGTTCTGTATCTTGACCACATCAGTGTCAGTATCCTGGTTGTTATATATTGTCCTATAGTTTTGCAAGATGCTACCATTGTGGGGAAATGGGTAAAAGATATACAGTATCTCTCTGTATTATTTCTTTTTAAAAAAAATTTTTTAATGATTATTTATTTTTGAGAGAGAGAGACAGAGAGCAAGTGGGGGAGGAACAGAGAGAGAGGGAGACACGGAATCCGAAGCAGGCTTCAGGCTCTGAGCTGTCAGCACAGAGCCCAATGCGGGACTTGAACCCATGAACCACGAGATCATGACCTGAGCCGAAGTTGGATGCTCAAACGACTGAACCACCCAAGGCGCCCCATCTGTATTATTTCTTATACTTTCAGGCAAATCTACAATTATTTCTAATTAAAAGTTTAATTAAAAAGAAAAAGTTAAGACAAATGAATGACCACTCAAGTGTCAAGACATTTAAGTGCAACTGAATCCTCATTCTGAAAAGCAGTGGTAGCAAAATTGAAATAACAGAAATTGGTTAGAACTGTTTTCAAATTAGTGACCAATCCACCCTTTCCTCTCTGGCCATCTTAAGGCATGGACGAAAAAATTCAGCCATGGCAGGGTTTTTTGTTTGGTTTGGTTTTGGTTTTGGTTTTGGTTTTTTGCTGCTGCATGTTTAGCCTGATTGCAGAGAATGTGAAGGTATAGGAATTTAGCTGGATCTTTTCTGGAGATATGTTGTGTAAATTATACAGATCCACCCCCTAAGTCCAGTAATCCTTTGTACATGACTTTGTTCTTTCACCTGTATAGCTTGAACAAAATGCATTGTGCATGGCTGCAGGGGTGAAGGGCATGAATTTGTAAGGAAGCAAGCATGTGTATGAATGAGCACAGGTGTGCTAATACTGGCAAGATTATGGGAGCAGAGATAAGACAGACGTTAAGGATAGATGAATGTTGCCATATACCCAGAATTTGACCTCCTCATTCCAAGGAAAATATTAAAGATGAAGAAAATAGAAGAGTGGGTAATTAAAGAATTGAAAATTGTTGTAGAATGTATGGAAATTTTATGCTTTAGTCATAGGAAATATTCTGAAAAAATTATGTAGCATTATGCCTCCAAAGGTGAAAATTCATTTACCACAGTGCAGGGTACATTATGCCAAGACATTTGGAAATAACGGCCTTTGCCTGAATAAATGCTTTGTGCTGCCGCAGTTTTTATCTTTTTTCAGAAGCAACCATTGCCAATTGTTTACCCTAGTTAATAAGTTAGAATTTTTATGCCATGGGCTGTTGTCTCAGGCCCAAGGTCAGTGTACTGATTGATATTCTTCCTTTTTCCCACTAGATCCCCCCTCCCAGCTTATCCATCCAGAAAATGGGAATAGTATGCCAAGAGATTATATTTATTGAACACAATTTTAAGCATGAGATCCATTCAATCTGGAGAATGTACTAATAAGCTTGCCAGTAGTCAAGTTACAAACCCAAAATACCAGAAATGTAAAATACAGATATATACTAACACATTTCTTCAGAAGCTACACAGGAGAAGCGGCTTCAAAAAACAAATCACTGTTGAACAGTGTTCAAGAGTCCCTAACTTGGAAGATGATTTAACCACAAATTCCATTCAAAGTAAAGCACACTATTCACATACAGTATTCCAAAACAAAGGGCAACGTCAATGGACAGCACTCCTAGGGAGGGTAGAACATTCATAGGCAGCATCCTAAGAAAGATACAGCATCCATGAATACCATTTCCAGGAAAAGTACATCCAAATATAGCAATTTGAAGCCAAGTACAATATCCCTCCCTATCAAAAAGTATGACAGTCTAGCTAATAAGTGATCTAAGTTCTTGTCTCATTGTGGAAATATCCACTACCCCAGCTATCTGATATGGGCAACACTGGAGAAAGAATTAGAATTAAAATTGTTCTAGAATTTATGTTTTTTCTTGTGATCCTGTGAGAAGTAAATAAGTCAATGAGAAAGCAAAGGTTTGAAGACGTCAGGTTGGCTTTAGAAATGTTTGAAAATCAAAAGTTTATCCTTATGGCTTTTTTCTTTCTTTTGTAACTGACAGATGTGACAAAACTTAGATGTGAAAAACAATTGTATCTTGGAGCCTGATCTAAGATATGACCCCATGTATTTAGTTCTCAGAGACATATTGAATTCTAGAGCCATAGAACCATAAATGATCTTAGAGGTACATCTTCATTTTTTAGATAAGGAAAAAATGCCCAGAGAGCAGACTTGTATTTAGATAATTTAGATATGTATATAATAATAACAATGACAACATTTATTATAATAACAACAATAGAAGTAATAATAACTAATATTTTTGGAGCTCTTACTATGCCAGGCTCTGTTGTAAGAGCTTTACATGGATTATTTCATTTATTCTTCATAACAACTCTCTGAGGTCATTTGTGATCATAAGCCCTATTTTATAGACAAAGACTCTGAGATGAAAAGAGATTTAATGACATTATTCCATAATGACTCTAAATATTTCCTTATTTTTTTAAAATAATTTTTGAATGTGGGGCACCTGGGTGGCTCAGTGGGTTAAGCATCCAACTCTCAATCTTGGCTCAGGTCATGATCTCACTGTTCATGACTTCAAGCCCCATATCAGGCTCTGTGCTGATAGCCGCCTCCCCCCCCCCCCACCTCCCCGGGTAGTGCATGTGCACATGCTCGTGTGCTCTCTTTCAAAACAATTTTTTTTAAGTTTATTTATTTTAAGAGAGAGAGAGAGAGAGCATTGCAAGCAGGAGAGGGGCAGATGGAGAAGAAGGGAGAGAGTCTTAAGCAGGCTCCACACTCAGCATGGAGACAACACGGTGCTTGATCTCACAACTGTGAGATCATGACCTGAGCCAAAATCAAGAGTCAGATGTGTAACCCACTGAGCCACCCAGGTGCCCCTAAATATTTCCCTATGATTAGGGATTGGATCCTAAGATTACCAATCTAGACTGTCAGGCAAAAATCGATTGTTCTTATATATTACAGTCTGCAGAATTCTGGGTTTCTCTATATTTCAGTGAAGATGTAATTTTCAAGGACAGTCTATTCAGGGTCTATATTTTATGTGATCAGTTCCATACCCCCTGTTCTCATTAGAGTTTCTCAATGTTCTTGACTTCTGGAAACTTACTTAAGATATAAAATCAGTGAGGGGCGCCTGGGTGGCTAGGTTAAGCATCCGACTTCAGGTCAGGTCACAATCTCATGGTTCGTGGGTTCAAGCCCATGTCAATCTCTGTGTTGACAGCTCAGAGCCTGGAGCCTGCTTCAGATTCTGTGTCTCCCTCTGTCTCTGCTCCTACCCCATTCATGCTCTGTCTCTTTCAAAAATAAATAGGGGCGCCTGGGTGGTGCAGTCGGTTAAGCGTCCGACTTCAGCCAGGTCACGATCTTGCGGTCCGTGAGTTCGAGCCCCGCGTCAGGCTCTGGGCTGATGGCTCAGAGCCTGGAGCCTGTTTCCGATTCTGTGTCTCTCTCTCTCTCTGCCCCTCCCCCATTCATGCTCTGTCTCTCTCTGTCCCAAAAAATAAATAAATGTTGAAAAAAAAAATTTTTTTTTTAAATAAATAAACATTTTAAAAAAGATATAAACTCAGTGAAAGATTTATAAGACATGCTTTAAGGTGCATAGATTTTGTTATATTTTTAAATAATGGACACATAAGTAACAGTGCTTGAAAGATAGCACAAGTTAGTCTATACCTGTGTTTTAAAAGTACCAAACTGACATGTTGGACTTATATTTCTGAAAATCAGTATAATCTGTGCATTTTGGGCAAGTGAGGGGCTGTAAGTCCTTTCTCTGAGATATATGTGTTCAACTGGCAGAGGTTGGAAAGATTTACAGGTTAGCTTTTATAAAAGTCTAGTGCCATTAATATCAATCTCCATAGCACCTTCAAAGGAAAAAGAGAGATGGACCAATGGCCAGAGAGAGAGAGATAGTCATAGGAATAGGAATGGGCAGTGTTAGACAGAGGCAAGAATAGGCATACAGGGAAGGAAGACCAAGAAAAAGAGATAGAAACAGACAGTTGGGGGAAAAGGAAAGGCAGAGGGAAACACAGGTAGTTATAGAGATCAACAGACAAATTAGAAGGAAGCATATCAAGAGAGATGAACAGGCAGAGGCAGAGAGAGAAATAAACCATAAGACAGGGGGATAGAAAAAGAAGGGAGAAAAGGAAAGAGGAACGGAGACATCAGGGAGCAGCAGGAAGAGAAGTGGAGACAGAAACATGGAAAACATAGAATGAGGGAGAGTTTCAAAGAGAGAAAGGGGTATAAAGGGAGAGAGAGAGAGACCCTACGCAGGAAATTAAAGAGATAGAGAGAAACAGATGGAAAGACAGAACTGAGGGAGGGAGAGTGTCAAGAAAAGACAGAATGAACCTGACAGAAATAAGAAGAGAGTCACACTTATAGAGAAAGACAGCCCAAGAGACAGAAAAGTGTGGAGGAAGAGTATCAGAGAGAAAAGGAAATACGTGGAGACAGGAAGACAGAGAGAGACGCAGAGAGAGAATATATGGACGAAGTGAGAGATAGGAACAAGGGACAGAGAGAGAAGGGGGTAGTGTACACAAAGCCAGAGCCAGACCAACATAGAAAGAGACACCACAGGAGACAGAAAAACAAACAAAATTCAGACAGATAGGGAGTAAGAGAGGGAAACAAATAGCCAGTGAAACAGACAGAGATAGTCGGCCAGAGATATACTGGAGAAGCAGGGGAGAGAGATGATGAGACAGACTGAGAGATGAAGAGGCTGATGAGAGAGAAATAGAAAGAGAAATAGGCAAGGAGAGAAACAAGAAGAGAAAAAAGACACTGTTACACTGCAAAGAGACAGATCCAGAAAGAGAAAAACAGAAGAGTAGGAAAGAACACAACAGAGGGAGACTGAGAGGCACACTGAGACAGACACTTAGGGAGACAGAGACAGAAACAAAGGCAAACACAGACACAGATTCAGATGGAGAGACAGGGAGAGAGAGTGACCAATCAACCAACACAGAGATAAAGCAACACAGAGAGATCTGAAAGACACAGAACAAGACAAAAAGTGGATAGAAAGCTATAAAGAGAGCCAACTAAATGAACAGAGAGACAGATGAGCTAGGAGTGGGGGGAGAGAAAAATAGTGAGAAAAAGGGAGTCACTGACAGACATGGAGAGTGACAGGAAGACAGAGAAACTGACAAAGAGAAGGCGAGAGGAAACAGTGAAGAAGGGGAAGGAGAGGGAGAAGAACAGAGACATGATAGAGACAGATTGATGCAAAATGAGACAGAGTAGTAGAAACAATCAGACAGAAAGACTCAATCTGTCAGAAAGAGAGAAATAAAGAGAGAGAAAAATAGATGGATGTTAACTACACTTATTGCAGTGATCATTTCACAATGTATACAAATATCAAATCATTATATTATACACCTGAAACTAATTTAATGTTATATGTCAGTTATATATCTCAATTTTTTAAAAGCTCTTTTTTTTTAAAGTTTATTTTGAGAGAGAAGGGAAGAGAGAGAATCCCAAGAAGGCTCTGCACTGCCAGCATGGAGTCCGATGTGGGGCTCAAACCCACGAACCATGAGATCATGACCTGAGCCAAAACCAAGAGTTGGTCTCTTAACCAACTGAGCCACCCAGACGCCCCTATATATCTCATTTTTTTAAGCATGAAATGCAAAGGTGGGGGGTAACAGACTGGGAAGAAATATTTGCAAACCATATATCTGGTAAGGATCTAGCATAAAGAAAATATAAAGAACTTTTACAACTCAACAACAAAAAGACTCAATCAAAAAATGGGTTAAGGATCTGAAGAGACAATTCTCCAAAGAAGATAAACAAAGGGCTGCTAAGCACATGAAAAGATACTCAACATCATTAGTCATTAGGAAAACACAAATCAAAAACATAAGATACCACCATTAGGTGGTATCCATTAGGGTGGCTAGAATCTAAAAAATGGAAAATATCAACCAGCTTTGATGATGTGGGAAATGGGGACACTCCTAAATTTCTAGGGAGGTAATAAAACAGTTCAGCTGCTATGGAAAAGTTTGGTGGTTCCTCAAAAGGTTAAACATAGAATTGCCATATGACCTAGCAATTTCACTTCTAGATATATACCCAAGAGAATTGAAAAGTTACTCAAATAAATAACATGTACACACATGTCCATAACAGTAATATAAACAATAACTAGTAGGCAGAAACATCCCAAATGTCTGTCAATGGATAAATGGGTAAACAAATCGTGTTATATCTCTACAATAGTCTATTATTCAGCCATAAGAAGAAAGGAAATAGGACTGCCAGTGTCCAATTCTGCATGTGAAGAGCTTGTAAATCACCACTCCATCCTAACAAGTCAGATGTTTATAACAGTTTTATCTATATTTGTCAAAACTTTGAGGGGCGCCTGGGTGGCGCAGTCGGTTAAGCGTCCGACTTCAGCCAGGTCACGATCTCGCGGTCCGTGAGTTCGAGCCCCGCGTCAGGCTCTGGGCTGATGGCTCAGAGCCTGGAGCCTGTTTCCGATTCTGTGTCTCCCTCTCTCTCTGCCCCTCCCCCGTTCATGCTCTGTCTCTCTCTGTCCCAAAAATAAATAAACGTTGAAAAAAAAAAAATTAAAAAAAAAAAAAAAACTTTGAAGCAGCAACAATGTTCTCCAGTAGGTGAATGTTAAATAAACTGTGGTACATTCCGACAACGGAATATTACTCAACACTAAAAAGAAATGAGTTATCAAGTCGTGAAAAGACAGGAAGGAAATTTAAATGCGTGCTGCTAAGTGGAACAAGCCAATTTGACAATATGATAATGATAGATGCATGTCATTATGCATTTTGTACAAATCCTATAGAACGTACAACACCAAGAGTGAACCTTAATGAAAACTATGGTCTTTGGATGATTATGATATGTCAATATAGGTGCATCAGTTATAACAAATTATACCACTCTAGTCATGCAACTCAGGTGGGGGATGTTGATAATGCAGGAATCTATGCCTGTGTGGGGATAGGGAGTCTTTGGGAAATCTCTGTATCTTCCTGGCAGTTTTGCTTTGAACCTAAACTTTTTCTAAGAAAAATAGTCTGCATAAAAGAAGGGGAAAAAAGAAATGAAATACTGATATGTGTTACAACATGGATGAACCTGGAAAACATTCTGCTAAATGGAAGTAACCAGATTCACAGTTTCACAGGTTACATGATTCCCTTGATATGTCATATCCCAGAATAGGCAAACCTACACAGACAGAAATCAGATTGGTGGTTGACGGGCTAGGGAGGAGGGAATGGGGAGCAACTGCTTAAGACTAGCTTTCCTTTTAGGGTGATGAAAATACGTTGGAACTAAATAGAAGTGGTGGTGGTACAACATTCTGAAGGTATTAAATGCTACTAAATTGTTCACTTTAAAATGGTTAATTTTGGGGCACCTGGGTGGCTCAGTCAGTTAAGTGTCTGACTCCTGGCTCCTGATTTCAGCTCAGGTCATGATCTCACGGTTCTGGAGATGGAGCCCCGCATCAGGCTCTGCACTGACAGCTCTCTCTCCCTGTCTCTGCCCCTCCCCGGCATGTTCTATCTCAAACTAAATAAATAAACTCTTAAAAAATGGTTAATTTTATGTTACATGAATCTCATGTGAATAAAAAGAAAAAGAGACAGAGATAGAGAAGAAAAAGTAAGACCAAAAGAGTGAGTCAGAGAGGAAGACACAGAGAAAGAAAAACATACAAAGACAATGATAGAAAAAGTGAAAGAAAGACAGGAAGACAGTCTGAGACACAGACAGCCAGGCAGACAGACAGACTTAAAGGAAAAGGTAAACATAAACAGACAGATACATAGGCAGGCAGGCAGAGTCAGGGAGACACACAGATGGAGTGAGATATTGACAAAAACTGAGAAGGACAAAGAGGCAAAAGACAGGGAGATAGAGTCAGAACATGTAGACGCAGGGAGAGAAGAATGCAGAGAGAAGGGCTGGTGTGGTGAGATACACAGAGTATGACCAACACGGGCAGAGAGAAACAGACAGATACAGAGAAGGAGAGAGAGAAAAGAAAAGCAACAGAGACAGACTGAGAGAAAAAAGTAAAGAAACCAAGAGACAGACCACGAAACAGAGAGACAAATGACTATTAGGAAGGCGAGAGGGAGAGCAGCAGATAGAGACAGAGGGAGACTGACAGAGACAGAGGGAAGAAGAGAGAGAAAAAAATATACGAAGATAATCAGTTACACAAAGATACAGAAGTTCAGACTCCTATAAATATATGCAGACAATCAAAGAAACAAGCAGACACAGACAGGGTGATAGACAGATGGACAGATTGGACAGATAGCCAGAGCACAGACAAACAGGCCTGTAGAAAGAAACTGACAAAGAAGGAAACAAAAAGAGACATACACAGAAATAGAATAACAGAAACAGTTGACAGAGAAACAAAGAAGCAAATGAACACAAAGAAAAAGTCACAGAGTAGCAGAGAGACTGACAAAGAAACAGGAAGGCAGACATGCACCCAGATAGACCAAAAGACGGACAGACAGAGACAGATATGGGCAGTTGAACACAGACAGATATTCAGAGAGAGAGTAAGAAATAGAAAGAGATGGTCAGAGGTTATTGGTCAGAGACAGACACAGAGAGACCAGAAGGCAGGCAGACAAAGCCAGAAACACAGACAGATAGAGTAAGATGAACAGACAGAGAAAGGGAGGGATGGGGGGAGGGAGAAGAGAGATTGAGAGAGAAAGAATGCACAATGGAGACCGAGAAAGCAACAGGAGGACAAAGACAGATTAACAGAGAGACAGACAGAACCCGAGACAGACATACAGAGACAGGAAGCAAGCAGGTACGCACATAGTGTTCAAGACAGAGAAGGACAGACAGGACAAAAGAAAGAAAGGTGTGGACAAACTGAGACACTAATGGAGAAACAATCAGGGAAATAGAACAACAAAACAGAAACAGACATGCTGACATAGACACAGATGGAAAAAATGCAGGCAGAGCAACAAATTGCAAAATAAACAGAGAGGTGCCCTCTCATGCCTCACCCCAACTCTCCTTACTACCATCACCACCACAGATGCCCCCCTTGTTGTTTAGCGTTAGATTGGGGACAACAGGAAGGAATTTTAGCATGGTGCCTGGAACATGGTAGAGATTTGGAGAAAGGCAGTGTCTGACAAAGATTGTTCAAATCATGCCAGGAAGAGGTTGGAGTCAGGACTATTTTGCCTTTTGGAAATATCCCAGGGCCCGTGTACTATTAGGTAGGAAAGCCCTTGTCCCATCTCAATACCGTGAACATTTGTCCCTTGTCAATACCATAGAGTTTGGGTTGTTGTTATTTTTGTTTTTAAGAAAACACATGAAATTCCTCAGAAGTCCATTGTTTACAGATTTCCCATCATGCTTCCTTCCTCCCTGGAGGAAAATGCTTTGTTTCTTTGATAAAGCAAACTTATCACTTTTCTCTTTTACAGTTTTCTATTGAGTGTGTTGTTTTCATGGTTTAGAATTTATATAGCTCTCAGGCAAGTTTCTCTAAGATGTTTCTATTTAATATTCAGCTGCAGCTCTAAGGAGTTTAACATTATTTTAAAATAAAATTTTCATTTTTTAAAATGAAAAATCTAGGGAACCTTCTCTTCTTCCTGCAGGCATTTCACCTTAAAAGTCTTCAAGGAACTTCTGGCTTTTTCTTAATTATGACTGGCATCTGATATTTGCTGCCCCCAGCTATATAAATAATGTGCAAATAAATAAGATAGGCTTTATGGGTCACCTTTTTGTTGCTCCAGACTCTCAACTGATCTTAATCGGCCCAGCCCCTGCCCGGAAAGAGAAAGTTATGGAAAAGTGAGCTAGATGCTGAGGACCAGCTCAGCCTCCTACCTAGAACCACTGGGCATTTGTCATTTGGCTTGAGGGTACTAGAGAGAGAGAGAGAGAGAGAGAGAAAGAGAGAGAGAGAGAGACTGACTGTATACTTTATGCTTTCTTTGCTAAGGTGGGGTGCACAGATTAGAGATGGCCAGGTCTCCTGTAAAGTTTCCCAGTCTGCTATGTGGAGGCCACTCACCCTATAGAGAGATGAATGGGAAAGTCAGTCCTCCAAGGTATCACCTGATGTTCACAGGAGTAAAAGTCACACAGCATACAATTTCAGATCCAAGTTGGAATTCTGTCTACTGGAACTGTATCCACACTTACCTGGAAGAAGTATAGCTTTTTTCTCTTACTCTCCATGCAACTACTGCATTTTTAGAACTAGAAGCGTTCTAATACCATCTAGTCCATAAGTCCCACTTATAAGTGACAAAGCGAAGGAAAAGTGGCAATATGGTAAACAGTCAGTGTAGCATAGTAAGTAGGAGTATTACTCCTACTTGGTATTACACACTTAGTATGGAAGACAGGCAGTGATACAAAGAGGTTAGGCGTCAGACGAACCTGGGCTCTGTATAACCTGTGTTATGTTCGGCAAATATTTGACTTCTCTATGCTTCCTGTAAAATGAGGACATAATGGGACGCATGAGGTGTTTGTGAGGAAATAAATGAGATAATGTAATCAAGGAGTAATGTTTCCCATAGTTTCTGGCACAAAATAGGTGATTGATATGTTAGCTTTTATTAGCTCAAAAAGAAACGATTCAGTAGAATTAAGGCTTCTTGGTCCCTGGTCCAGTCCTCTTGGAAAACTGGGATGTGAGTAGTACCAGTGAATATGTAGCAGTGCACTCTACCTGTGCAGCACCAACCTTCAACCAACCCTTCGTTGTTGTGATTCTGAATTTTCACAACTTTGGGGCAAACAAGAACGTTTAATAAGCACTTTCCTGTAGCTACATCACTGCACGTTTACTTCTAATCTCTAGTTATTGTCTGCGGGCCTTCTTAAATGTGGCTACAGGCTGAGCTAGAATCTGAATTGTCCACGGGCCTCAACTTGTTGAATAAATACATCTGTCCAAAGACACTGAAGACTTCAAACCCAATCAGAGCCACTTCCCCAAATTGGGGACTTGGTAGATCTGAGTAATACTCCAAGTCTGGTACACATTGCTGCAAATCTCTATTACTGGAAGACACCTCAGATGGCAGAATAGTTTGTCTGCTGGCTGAGCCTAATTGTACTATGCAAAGAGCTTGCTCAGCAGAGAAGCTCTTTGAAAAGCACTGCTTCAGGGGCACTAGGCTCACAGCTCAGAGCTGCTTTGTGTCTTAAAACAGGTCATGTGTACACAGTATCAGGAGTCACCTGAGGGGTATAACTCCAAAGTAAATTCAGGAGGATAGTGATCGATATTCTGCTGAAACCAGGAGGCAGTTGGGCTCCTTTTATCTGCATGGACTATTACAAAGTTGAACAGAGGAATTAAATTCTGAAAATAAGCTGAAACTCTTGGTATTAACAGGGTCTTAAGCTAGGGATTGATTCCAATTTCTTTTACAGTTCAGCCTTTTTGATTCGAAAGGCCATTGCCCACATAAATAGGTTTAAGGAAATTCAAACTTTCTGCTAAGTGCTAATTGCTGTCTTAAATATGTTGGGGAAAAAAAAGAAACTCGGTAGATTTGTCTCCTGTCTGCTAGGAGAGTACGATCTAAGACTACATGGTATTTATAAGGGTTTCCTTAAGGTACTGGTGGTGTAAGTTGTGATTTCCAAAGTTTCCATAACTTGACTTCCCTGTCTCCCTGGCCAAGGAAAATGCCTCACATCACCCTTCTACTCAAACTTAAAAGCTTGGATTTGCTGGTGCTAGTTGCCACCATCAGACAACTTTAACTCCATTGGCACCCGTCTCCTTCTTCATCATAAAGTTAATATTTAAGAGTGGGAGGTAAGCATAGATAGCATTCCTTTTATAGTTTCACTGCCACCAGCCTACGCTGTACTCTAAGAGCCTCTCAACTGGCCTCCTGGCCTTCAGATATTTACTCATACCTAACTTGCACACAGCTGTCCTATTGTGATAGAGAGAGAAGGCCTTCACTGGAACCCTGGTTCTGTCTGGGCCAGTGCCCACCCTGCATGGACACAACCACTCAGCTTGGTTTGGAGCAAATTACAAATGTAATCGTCTTCCCTTGAATAGACCCAAGTCTTGCTTTCACGTTCCTCATCAGCTAGTTGGAAATGGGATTGCTTCGTGCTTAGGGACTACCTTAATCGTTCTTTCCCTTGTGGTAGTCGGTTTTGGCAATAGAAAATCCTTGTTGGAAATGGGAATCCCAGGCCCATATCAAGTTGGAGATAATGGCAGGGATATTTAAAAGCAGTGCTAATTAAGGCAAGAAGAAATCTGGCCTCTAGAAGACACAAAGTAGTAGTTTGCAGCTGTTATATTACTATCCTCAGTACCTAAAACAAGGAGGGTATCTTAACTAAAACATAAGAGAAAAGAAAAAGAAAGGTCCCAAGATAAATAAAGATGAGGCTATGAGTTTATGAGGGCTTTTGTGTTGGCAGTGAAGCAGTTACACGTTACTCCACTAGGGCAATGAAGCTATGTCGGGCTATGGATGTGGCTCAAGTTTGTGATTCTGTAATTGTTCCTGGACTGTCCCGTCTGGATGGGAAAACATGGTGAGTACAGTGTCTGCTGGCAAGCCTATTGACTCTCATTAACGGGAAGCTTAAGAGGCATGTGTGAGCTGGGAAATGCACTGGACTTTCACCAATTGCTTCAATTGTCACAGTAGCAATTTCTCTTCACACCACTGATGCCTTCTCGGAAGTGGGAACTTGAGGTCTGTTTGATTCAGGGGTTATAATTCATCATAGGCTGTGGATAACAAATGACAGGTTCTGAAAAAGGGCTTAAGGTTGGAGCTGGTCGACCAGATCTTTCCGGGCAGTCTTTAGTACTTCATTTTCATCTTTTGTCTCTACTTTTTAAATCTTTACTTAAGAACAAGTTGAGCTCCAGACGTTCTCATATTAAACCTTATTCATTTATGCTAGTGGGAGAGGGACAGTGAGCATGAAGCTCCATCCAAAGGATGACTGCCTTTGTAGCAATAGAACTTAGACTTATCAGGAAATTTACAGCATTGTTTTAGAACTTTCATGAATGGCATCCTTCAACTAGGAGCGCCCCCATGGAAGGAACTGAGTCCTTCTTTTTCCTCTGGATCTTCATACGGTAGACATTGCAGAGCCCTGCACGTAGTGAACAAGCAAGTGATATGTGGACTAGTTGGTTTCCCATCTTTCTTATCTCTCAGTAATTTAGAATCTACATTGAAGGAATTATTGGAGCACCTTCCCACTGGGCCTTCCTCCAATAATTCTTCAAGCACATTCTTTTTGTCTTAAAATCAAGCCATAGAACAGGCCAGGAATCTCCAATTTTTTGCCCATCTGTGCTAAAAAGACCAAGATTTATGTTAAAATGTCAAGTTTTTTCAAGACAGAGATCATGTGAATCTGGATGTTGGATGTTATAGTTGTTTAGCAATGATAGGCATTACCATTTGTGCTATACTTTGCATTTTCAAAGTACTTTAATAGAAAGAGAAGAGAATAATGGTACTTATTTAGCATAGTATACAGTATGAAATAAAAAATACCTGTGTTCAGGGGAACCTGGATGGCTCAGTCAGTTTAAGTGTCCAAATTTTAATTTTTTTTTCAACGTTTATTTATTTTTGGGACAGAGAGAGACAGAGCATGAACGGGGGAGGGGCAGAGAGAGAGGGAGACACAGAATCGGAAACAGGCTCCAGGCTCTGAGCCGTCAGCCCAGAGCCCGACGCGGGGCTCGAACTCACGACCGCGAGATCGTGACCTAGCTGAAGTCGGACGCTTAACCGACTGCGCCACCCAGGCGCCCCTAAGTGTCCAAATTTTAAGTGCTGACAGTGTGGAACCTACTTAGGATTCTCTGTCTCCCTCTTTCTCTGCCCTTCTTTCTCTCTCTCTCTCTCTCTCTCTCTCTCTCTCTCTCTCTCTCAAAAATAAATAAATAAACATAAAAAAATAGGAAACACCTGTGTTTAAATCCTGGCACTGCTATGTCCTGTGTGATTCTGGATTTGTTGCTTCTTTCTGAGACTCTTTTCTCAACTTTAAAATAGAAATAATGTCAGGAGCGCCTGGGTGGCTCAGTCAGTTGAGCATCCAACTTCTGATTTCAGCTCAGGCCATGATCCCAGGGTCATGGAACTGAGCCCCACGTGAGGCTCTGCACTGAGCATAGAGCCTGCTTAAGATTTTCTCTCCATTTCTCTCCCTCTGCCCCTCTCCCCCATTCTTGGGCTATATAAATAAATATAGAAACAATGTCTTCATACCAACCTTTCAGGTTGTTGCAAGAATTAAATAAAGTAATACAATTAAATCCTCTAGTACAGTGATGGACACAAAGCCCAAGTTATGCGTCTGGTAAATTATTATGTTTATGTTCCACAGAGACAGAACAGGAGAATCATCCTGTGATTCAGCCATTGAGATGAAATCATTTTTAAATTTATATTTTCTACATTTTTGTCATTGTCTGCTTTTGAAAACATGATGTATATTTCAACATCTGCCCATGATAAAGCATATGCTCTTTTCTCACTTTATTTTATTGGCTTAATTAATAGATTGAATGTTGTAGGATTCTAAATTATTTGAAGCTTACATGTATTCAGATAGTATCCCTATCTTTCTCCTTAGACCCTGGTGTGTGTATGATTTAAAAAATAAATGTATATGTATGTATATGTGTGTCTGTGTACATGCACATATAGACACATACCAATCTTATGAAGAGTTCAAAATGCTATATTTGGGCTGTCAGATTACAGTGTTTAATGTTATAAATTTGAAAACAGATAAAGTAGATTTACTAAGTCTTATATTAAACAAGGCTTCACATGGTCATGTAATTCAATTCCCACCCCCCACGCACCACCTCAATACAAAATTAAATACGATACATGTCTGCCAGGCATTCATCTAACTTGTGACAAATACTCTAAGTGACATTAAGATGACTGCTTTACAATGTAACCACTCCCTTCTCCATGGACTGTATGGATTCTTGTGGGGATCCCATGAGATATGTCAACAGTAGACCATAGTGCTGGGTACCTAAATGTTACCTATTATTTTTATCACTCCATGGTTGGACCACTCTAATTATTAGGAAATTCTTTCTTATACTGAACAATAAGCTGCCTCCTGGGTCCTAGGTTTGTATTATAAAACATATCAAACCAGGACTCCTGGGGTGGCTCAGTTGGTTAAGCATCGACTCTTGGTTTTAGGTCAGGTCATGATCTCACGGTTCATGAGTTCAAGCCCTACATCGGGCTCCACACTGGCACTGCAGAGCCTCCTTGGGATTTTCTCTCTCTCTCTCTCTCTCTCTCTCTCTCTCTCTCTCTTCCCTTGCCTCTCTCTCTGTTCCTTCCTCCCCTTCATGCTCTCTCTCTCAAAATAAACAAATATTTTTTTAAAAAAACATATGGTATCTGTCTTTCTCTGTATGGCTTATTTCACTTAGCATTACACTCTCCAGTTCCATCCACGTTGCTACAAAGGGCCATATTTCATTTTTTCTCATTGCCACATAGTACTCCATTGTGTATATATACCACAATTTCTTTATCCATTCATCAGTTGATGGACATTTAGGCTCTTTCCATAATTTGGCTATTGTTGAGAGTGCTGCTATGATACCATATGGTTTCACTCTTATGTGGATCCTGAGAAACTTAACAGGAACCCATGGGGGAGGGGAAGGAAAAAAAAAAAAAAGAGGTTAGAGTGGGAGAGAGCCAAAGCATAAGAGACTGTTAAAAACTGAGAACAAACTGAGGGTTGATGGGGGGTGGGAGGGAGGGGAGGGTGGGTGATGGGTATTGAGGAGGGCACCTTTTGGGATGAGCACTGGGTGTTGTATGGAAACCAATTTGTCAATAAATTTCATAAAAAAAAAATAAAAATAAAAAAACATAAAAAACACAAGTATACTCTTTTTTCCACATGATGGTTCTTCAACTATTTGAATATAGCTTCCATGCTCCCAAGTTTTCTCCTCACTAAGCTAAATATTCTGACTACCACAAAATGTCCCTCATAGGAGATGGTTTCCATACACTCACCCCAGTGAGTCACTTTCCTCTGGTGATGTTCAATATTACTGTTATTACCTTCCTATCATAAGAGAACACAGTGGCCGGGACAAACGATAGTGTGCCTATTATTCCTTAGGCTCCAGAGTCCACTTATTTCTTCCATGAATACAGCCTGAGTTATATCTGCTTTTCTAGAAGCTATTTCATATTGTTATCTCATGTTGAAGTTGCAAACTAACCCCCCCAAGTCTTTGTAATATGATATACATAGAGGTCATGTTTCCTCCATTCTGTTCTTCTATGGCTTTTTTTTCTACATTATATTCCATTTTCATAGTTTTGGGCTTGTCATTCCAGCCACTTTTCCTTGTACAAATAAAGATAGATATAATAACAAAGCCAGGAAATAGTGGCATTCACTATCTTCTAACTCAGAATATTCTCAGCAGATTATTAGTCTAAGTGCTGGTTTTCACCATCGCTCTGACCCTTCATGAAAGCTATGGTGAATCTGTATGGTCTGATTCTTTCTTGTTTCCCAGAGCTTCCAGCCTCTGCTCAATTCTGTCCTATATTCAAGAGAAATCATATTCTAGTCTAGTTTGTCAAGGCAATGTAGAGTAGCGGCTGGCAGTCTAGTATAGGAGAAAGAACATGAGCTTTAATAGCAGACAGTTTTGGGTTTAAATCCTGGCAGTGTCACTTACTAGCTGTGTAGCCTTGGACATACTACTTAAAACCTCTCTGAGACTTAGTTTTCTGTGGTTTTAAAATATCAATGAGATAGCTTATGTATAGTAGTGTCTACAAGATAATAAATGGTGGCAACAATTATTTTTGAAACTCAGTTCCATCATCAAGTAAGTTTAAGTATACTCTCCAGCTTTGTCTTATCTACAGCCTTTTATACTTTCATCCAAAAATCATAGATTAAAATATTGAACAGGACTGGGAAAGTAGAGAGCCCTATTACCCTCCAAATTGTTGTCAATTCATTCATCACCGCTCTTTGAGCACAGTCCTTCAAGCAACTAGGAATACAGCCAACTAAGCTGTCATCTGATCCATATTTCTCCATCTTTTTTATAAGGCAATTGTGAAAGATTTTCTGTGAAGCTGTCATTCTAGTATCCTTTTCAAAGAAAAAAGGTAAACAAAATTATCTTTACTTAACCAGACGTGTTCTTACACTGGCTTCTCTGGTCACCACTTACTTTCCTAAGTGCTTGTACATCATCTATTTAGTAAGCCATTCTTTAACACTGACAGCCAATAAACTCATTCATGTTTAGAATGTATGTTTCCCCTCCCTTTGAAAAAGAAAGGGGAGAAAAACATAAGAAAGATGGTACGTGTGGTCAGAGGGTGGCTTCCCAAGATTTCTTTACTTCAAAAACCATATTGCAGTTCACCCTGGACCAAAGAAAATTATATATAAAGACTATTTGAAAACATTTGACTATTTAAAAATACATTATTTGGCATAGGTTTCTAAGGCGTGGGTAGAGCTACCTGGAGTTAACAAGGTAATTTTCTTTTTCAGAAACAGAGCTAGTTTGACTCTCTTGAGTTCCTCACATTTAAATATTACATTGTTCTCTGTCTCTCCCTCTCTGTCCCCCTTTAATTAGTGTATCCATCTGTTTTCCTGGTACTAAGGGGAGGCTTATTGGTTCGTAATTACAGCATTGTCCCTAGGCTCCTATTTTGAAAATGTGTTCCACATTCATGACCTTCCAGGCTCAGGTAACAGTTGCTCTTTCCTGGGATTCTGTTGCTTATTGTTGTCGGTACCTGTTATTTCTTCCTGTTTCACTCAAGCCGGGAATTTACTTCCCTAGAGCTTCTCAGACTATTCCTCTGTAAATCTGACCCTTTGGTTACATGACCCCAACGTCTTACTAGAAGGTGATTATACTCAGGTCTCCAGGACAAAATGCTGATCCAAACTTCCCATCCATCAGAAAGTATATGTATGAGGGAAGGCAAATGTGCACAGCATACCATAGCTGTAAGAAATGCTCCTTAGAGAGAAAGTGAGAGGAACACAGAGTGTCAAACGGATGAGTGGATGGAGGTAAGGATGAGCAGTTTGCAAGCTTGGGACACTTTTGCCAGCAGTTGGCTAAGTGCCCTTGAGCTGATTCCTCTGGCTCCTTGTCCTTAGTCAGAAGGCATATGTATTCCCCACAGGGCAATCTCCTCAAACCAACCATGAAGGTCCTGCAAGATCTGATCTTAACTTTTCTATTCAACACTATCGCCCACTCAGTTCTCACTAGTATGGCTATCATGTTTTTGAATCAAACTTTGAGTAAAAAATTAAAACAAGTGATTGGACCAAAAGCACTTTTTGCTTTTTAATTTATTTATATGAAAACCTTAATAAAGGTATAGAAATAAATTCTCATTCAATGGTTCACCTATATCATATGTTTACCATGTGCCAGGACTTTGCTAGGTACTTGATGAGCATTATGTCATAGGCTCTGCATTTACAGAGGAAGAAACTAAACTCCAAGAGGTTAATTAATTAACCCAAGGTCATACAGCAAGTAAGTGTTAATCCTGGGACTCAAACCTGGGTCTATCTGACTCCAGAACCAATCTTTTAAAAATCATTATGTCTACCTTCCGTGTCATTTTATTCGAGTGAATAGAATGCAACAAAAAGCAGACAACCCTGTGCCTGAACACTTAGGATGAACTGTGGCTTTAGCAGACTCTCCTCCACTGCTCTCCACTAGGATCAGTATCCTCACAGATATCCAGTCTCATGTATGCCTGCCCCTTTTGGCTTAGCTCATGTAATTCCCTTCCCACACCCTTCATTCACCCTTCAACCCAGAATTTTCTTCCTCCTCTCTGCCGGTGAAATTCTACCTATCGATACTATAACTGTTTAATTCAATTCCATTTCTTCCATGAACATTTCCCTTGCTGACCTCCCCCGTGCTCCTACAGCACTTATTGTGGCAACTACAATATTTAGCACTTTATTATATACTACTTAATCTCTTTGAAGTCGGGAATCGTGTTTTGTATTTCTGTTTATCTCCATATCATCTTGTGCAGGGTCAGTTGTACAGGTGTTCAATAAATATTTGCTTTGACTCTAGTAGATATGTAACGATCAACTGAATTCATTGCGTCATATGTACTTTTTCATAGTCCTCCCTAGCCACTGATCCCATTATGAGAAATTAAACCTATGTCTGAAATCTTCAGATGAGTGTAAAATTACTTTGCAATATCTAGACACAGTACTAAAATCTTTGCTCTTTAACCTGCACTCCTGATAACACCTCACAATTCATATAACAAGACAGCTAAAAAGGTGTATTGGTGAATTAGCTGAACCAGCCAAGATGTGGATTCTACTTTCAGCTCTGCCACTTATTATGAGACCCAGGATAAGTCCTTAATTTCTCTGAGCCTTGATTTCCTTATCTCGTAAACGGGGGATAATAATTATTTTCCTCACTTCAGTGGGTCGTTAAGAAAATGTAAATGGGGGCACCTGGGTGCCTCAGTTGGTCGAGCGTCCCACTCGAGTTGATTTTGGCTCAGGCCAGGATCTCAAGGTTTCATGAATTTGAGCCTCCCCCCTCCACATGTTGGGACTCTGCATAGACAGCAGGGAACCTACTTGGGATTCCCCTCTCTCCCTCTCTCCCTTTCTCTCTGCCCCTCCCCCACTCATGGTCTCTCTCTCTCTCTCTCTCTCTCTCTCTCTCTCTCTCTCTCCAAATAAATAAACTTAAAAAAAAGAAAATGTAAATGAAAAATACACTTATTGACATGTGTTGTAAAATGTAAAGCACAATGCAAGAATAGGCTATTATTTACTATTCTATTTCCCATGCATTTTTAATTATCTAAGAAAGAGAGCCACGGTTATCAATTATTTAGAAGTAATTCCATTACTTCCTGTGGAAAGGACTCCAGCTTAGTCCTCAAAACAAGTGTTAGACTTGGCACAGGGTATCTATCAGTTGGCCAGTGTTCCTTCAGTGATAGAATCATATGTTCCTGATCTAAAAATTGACCCATGTGGGTGCAAAGAAGAAACCACTCTGTTTTTACTGGGTAATAGGGAAGCTCTCTCTAGCTACACAGTTGCAGTCTTTTATAATAGTACTTGCCTGCTGTGCTACCCATGGGGTGAGTTAATGAACCACTAGAGAGCTGCTCTGAATTAAAAAGGTCATACCTGACATGAGCCATTTCAGCACAAACATCCTGTTCTTTTCCCCTTCACAAGGAGGAGATTTTATTTAAGACCGTCCATGATTTACTGAAAACTTAAATTGAGTGGATGATAGAATGGCCCTTGCAAATAAATGTCAGGAGAAAAAAAAAAAAACCCACCAAGAATTACAGAATCATAAAAGGTGAGAGGTGAAAGATCTTTTAGAGATGATGGAGTCCAACCTCATCATCTCACAGTGAGAAAACTAACATTCAGAGAGAGAAAGTCACTTAGTGAAGATCACGTAGTAAACTTAGTGACAGAGCTGACACTAGAAGCCAAGTTTCCCTAAGTGCCCATACTTCCTGTCCACTGTACTGTTCTCTACATGAGTTCATTTAAGTTAAACGTTTGAAAATTTTTAAGTAATGATAGCAATTTTAGTGTCACTCTCTGAATTGGAACACTGCTTCTAAATCTACTATCTGGGAACAACTGGAACGTCCCATCCCCATTTATTCCGAATCAGGCACTTACACGTTTTAAAACAGTTTGCACACCTTAAAAATTTCTGCCGTTTCCATAGATGATTCAAGCAACTGTTTTACACCTACATACTACTAGGTATTTTTCTAAGTTTTTTTTTAAATCTTCAGGAAAATGAACAGGCACCAACTTCATGAGCAGCTGGGTAACATGGTGGGATATAATGTAACCGTAGAAACTGGAAAGAGTGAATTTACATTTCAAGGCAACTGACGGGGTACCTTGAACGAATCACTCAACCTGCCTCTGTCAAATGGCAGCTATGATACTAGCAGGATGTCTGTTTCCCTCTCTTCTCCCTTTTGCCCTTTGATCACACTTACCTCAAGCAGCATCTTGGCTCCACCCCCTACTCTCTTTTGAATTTTCTGAACACTTGAATTTTCTTGGTACTCTTGGAGACCTTTTCCTGCTTCCCATTCCTTTTTCCCACCTGAGCCAACTCCTCACTCTTCTGAAAAGCCTGTTGTGGGGGCGCCTGGGTGGCGCAGTCGGTTAAGCGTCCGACTTCAGCCAGGTCACGATCTCGCGGTCCGGGAGTTCGAGCCCCGCGTCGGGCTCTGGGCGGATGGCTCAGAGCCTGGAGCCTGTTTCCGATTCTGTGTCTCCCTCTCTCTCTGCCCCTCCCCCGTTCATGCTCTGTCTCTCTCTGTCCCAAAAATAAATAAACGTTGAAAAAAAAATTAAAAAAAAAAAAAAAAAAGCCTGTTGTGGTAGGCCGGTCCACAAGTGCCCTGAAAGTCCTGAGATTCCATTAGTAAATTTGTCAGATTTTTCCAGGTTAGGAATTCAGGGCATCTAGGTTTGCTGTAACCCAGAATCCTGATTATGGGTCTCTGGTTCCCTGGATCCTGTATGTAACACATTGAATTCTTAGGTGACTTCCTTTGAGTGGCTAGACTATTAAATATGAGTGAATAATACTTTAGATAGTAGGAATGGGATGATCTGGAAGCTATGTTTTTGGAAGCATTTCAGGGGTGGTGTGTGTGTGTGTGTGTGTGTGTGTGTGTGGTGTGTGTGTTGTGTGTTTGTGTGTGTGTGTGTGTGTGTGTGTGTGTGTAAGCAATAATTTAATCTTTCCTACTTTGAAGAGAAAAGAAGAGGTAGGAAATACTCTTTACAGATTGGGTATGTCAAGTAAATTGCTTTAATAATTGCAACACTGATTGTGACTGAAGGCAAAGGCATGAACTAAATCCTTCTTGCACTGCCCTTCTGGGAATCAGGGGTACTGTCTGTGACTAAAAGTCCTGGCCATCTTCAGCTAAAACTTCCCTTTTTTCCCCATGTGCATTGTGCCTCAGCTATGTAAGTCTTTTAAACTCCTAAATTAGGCTGTTGAACATTTTAAGATTCCTCAAAAGTTTTCCTGTGGACAGATATAATTATCCATCTCAGAACACTGGTTTATAAAGTATGTCAATACTTCTGGCCCATAGGAAACACTGAATCTTTTGGGCTTTCTGGGTTTAGCTAAAGTTACTCAGTTAGTGATTGTAAGTTCTTCAACCTTTTTGAGTTCCTTAGGGGGCTTCTGTAACCATGGCTGTATCTATGGCAGATCTAGGGTTCACTTTGGTGGGCAGAGAAGCCTAGATAAAGCATGGCCCAAGTGTGGAATAGGAAAATTCTCAAACCAAGAAGCAAAAAATAAGAAGGTCCTCTGATGTCTCCAAGCCATTTTGGCCTCAACTTTGGAGAGCATCAACCTCTCCTTTGCATTGACCCAAGAGAACAGAGGAAACCAGATTAATTCTTGAGGCACATGGAATTTCAGCCTCCTCTATTTAGAACTATGGAGCCGGGTTTGGTAAACTACAGCCTGTGGTTGAAATCCAGACCACTGCCTCTTTCTATAAATAAAGTTTTATTGGAACATAACCATGCCAGTTGTTTACATACTGTCTCTGGCTGCTTTAGCACTATATGAGCAGAGTGGAGTAGTTATGACACAGGCAATATGGTACACAAAGCCTAAAATATTTATAATCTGGTCCTGTATAGAAGAGTTTGCCAGCCTCTGGTCTAGATTAACATTGAGGGCTTGAATGGAAATATGAAGGTCACTTGGATTGAAATTTCAAGTAAAAGTAATTTATAAGTTACATAGCTACAATCCCATAGTATGAAATTTTTAGACAGTAAACAAAGATATAAAGAACAATGTGAAAATCATTTGCAAACACAACACCCAAATAAAACATTTTGGTATATACCTTTTCTGGCTTTTTTTGGCAGGTATATCTATTTTTTTTTAATAAAAACAATTTAATCATATTGTACATACTGTTTTTTTAGCCTGACTTTTTTCACTTATTAATGTATCTTGGCATCTTCCCATGTCCATAAACATAGATCTACATCATCATTCCTACTGGCTCCAAAGTATTCCATTATATAAATAGATATAATTTCATTTATTTAACCAGTCCTCTATTATTGGATAGTTGGGTTATTTCTAATTTATTTTCTTATTATAGCAATGTCATAAGAGACATTCATCATATGTACATCTTTTCACACTTGTATTTTTTTATGTTCTTTTACAATTTATTAGAAATCACCAGTTAATTTTATGATGTCAGAAAAAAATCCTACAGCCCTCTGTTCTGGGGTGAATGGATGCTTTCATAAATAGAGGAGGTTTCAGTTATATTAATGTAGACACAGAGTCAGAGGGACTAGGAGGTCACCTTTCCTCACGGGTAGGTTGAATTAGTGTATCCACCCGAGATCATTAAATAACAGCTTTGCCACTTAAAACATGTGCATCTCACTAGGTTTTTGTGAAAGCTTCTAGTCACATTAAATATTAATGACTGACGGCAAAGCATTGCTTCAGGAGAACATAATGGCCCAAAGGAAACTGGAAGGCTCTATTAAAAAAAAAAATAGACACACACACACAAAAAAAAAAACTCCACAGCACTTCTAGCAGGATCAAATTTCTGATGGAGATAATAGAACTGGCAGCCAGAAGAGAAGGTAGGAAAGACAGGAAGGTACTATGCCCTATGGAAATGGGCTGAACACAAAATGCACTGGGAAGCCCAAGAAGCTCCTGTCTGCCCCTGAAGCATTAGGGAAGATGGGAAATGGGCACAGAGGTGAAGCTATCCCTGCACTGTTCCCATGGGACAGCCACATCCCTATTGCTACAGCAGGCATGTACATGAATGGGGTTCTTGGTTCACCTTAGAATGCCTTAATTCAGACACATTTAACATTCACCTGACCCGTGGAATTCTGCTGATTGTAGGTAGACCCCCTGGGCTAGGCATCTTTCAGTGGATTTAATAAACAGAGCCAGTGTATGGGGAGGCCTAAAAGTCAGTGTTAATCAAAGCAGATTGTTAAATGTCATTACAGAAAAGAAGAGAAGAGCAAGAAAGTCTATTGTGTTTGTTTGAAAATACTCAGCCAGTGGTATAAATGCATTCTCCCTGTAGTGATCCATCATTCAGAGGGAAAAGCAAACTGCTCTTTAATATTTTGTGCAACCACTCACCTGTGAACCATTAGCCTTTAGAAATGAGATGTCAACACTCAATTGGTCTTTACTCAGTGCTTTCCTTCCAAGTTGCCTGAAGTACTGCATGGCATCCATGAGAGGTAAAGAGATGCCCAATTACCCAGACACATGGAGGCAGAGAAATTTCTGCTGTCTTCCTTGTCAAGCCTATAATCCTGTCTTTCCTCCTGGACCACTCTAAGCTTTCTCTTTCCTTCTCTATGCTGCCTTCAAGGGGAGAACTGTCCCGTGGCTTCTCTCTGTTGTCTCTTTTCTTCAGGAGCAAAGCAGAAAAATACTATTTGCTCAAATATCCCCTTTGCTTAAACAATCTCAGAGGAGGCTTTGGTACCAGCAACAGAGCTGCTTGCATGACTTTAAGGAACTTTACTAGTTCTGACTCTAACCCAAAGCTTCTTAACCTTCATTAATTGTATCATATACCCCCCAGTTTCCAAATGTGTAAGAGCAATAACTAATAACTGACATCCCAGTGAGAGGAGCAGGCACTATATCTGCAGGAAAAATCTGCCTTGCTTTCTTTCCTACACGGGGGGGGGGGGGAGCGGGGGATGTCTGCACTTCATTGGATTAGCCTGCCAAGCTGGAAACCCTGCTATAATCTGGGACACAGATCTGAACTCGATCGGAAACAGGAGAGTCTGTCTCTACTCTGCTTCTTCTGTTTTTACACACCTTTCCCCCCTTCCTTTTTTGAAAAGTTAAACCTTTTTTGAAATAATCAGAGAGATCCCATATACTTTTTACCCAGTAACATCCTGCAGAACTATAGTACAGTAGCACAACCAAGATACTGTCATTGGTGTAGTCAGGATGCAGAATGGTTCAGTCACCACAAAGATCCCTCCTGTTGCCCCCCTCCCTACTGCCTTATGTCAGCCACTAATATATTCTCCATTTCTGTAACTTTGGCATTTATATAAATAAAATCTTGCAGTATTTAACCTTTCTAGATTGTCTATGTTACTCAGCATAACTCCCTCAAGATTTATTCAGATAATTGTGTGTATCAATAGTCAATTGTGTAGTATTCCATTGTATGGATGTGCTATAGTTTAATATTCACCTGTTGAGAACATCTTGGTTTTTTCCAGGTTTTTACTATTATGAATAAAGCTACTATTTACATTCATGTACATGTTTTTATGTGAATGTACATCTTCATTTCTCTGGGATAAATGCACAGAGTGCAATGTCTGGGTCATTTGGTAGTTGCATGTTTAATTTTTAAAAGAAACAGCCAAACTTTTCCAAAGTGATTGTACCATTTCACATTTCCACATTCATAGTGTATAAATGGTCCAGATCTTTACATCTTTGCCAGTATTTGGTGTAGTCATTTTTTCCCCAGCTTTACTGAGGTAAAGTTGACAAATAAAATTGCAAGATATTTAAAGTGTACATGATGATTTGATATACACTATGGAAGGATTCACCCCATCAAGTTAACACATCCCTTACCTCATATATTTGTGTGTGTGTGTGTGTGTGTGTGTGTGTGTGTGACATTTAAGTCCTACTCTCTTAGCAAATTTCAATTATACAGTAGTGTTATCAACTATAGTTGCTATGTTATTCATTAGGTCCTCAGATCTTATTCATTTTATAACTGAACGTTTGTGCCCTTTTACCAACCTTTCCCCATTTCTCCTATCCTGTAGCCCCTGGCATCCACTTTTCTGCTCTACTTCTATGAGTTTGAATTTATTTTAGACTCCACCTATAAGTGATACCAGGTGGTATTTGTCTTTCTTTGTCTGGCTACTTTCACTTAGCATAGTATCTTCCATGTTCATCCATGTTGTTGCAAATGACAAGATTTCCTTCTTTTTAAAGATTGTATAATATTCCTTTATATATACCACATTTTCTTTATCCATTCATCTGTCAACAGACACAGGTTGTTTCCATACTTGGCTATTGTGAATAACGCTGCTGTCAATGTAAGAATACAGATATCTCTTCAAGATAATGATTTTATTTACTTTAGATATATACCCAGGGGTGGGATTGCTGAATCATATGGCAGTTCTATTGTTAATTTCTTGAAGACTTCCATACTGTTTCCCATAGTGTCTGTACCAGTTTACATTGCCACAAACGGTGTACAAGAGTCCCTTTTCTCCACACCCTTGCCAACAGTTATTACCTCATCATTTTTGTTATTATTATTATAGACATCCTAACAGGTGTAAACTGATATCTCATTGTGGCCTTGATTTGCATTTCCCTAATGATTACTGATATTGAGCAACTTTTCAATGTACCATTTGTTTGTACAAACACCATTTGTTTGCATTCCTTGGAAAAATGTCTATTTAGGCCTTTTTCCCATTTTTAATTGGGCTATTTGTTTTTTACTATTGAGTTGTATGAGTTCCTTGTATATTTAGATATTAACTTACCCTTATTGGATATGTGGTTTACAAATATATAATTTTTTAAAATTTTAGCCATTCTGACAGGTGTGTAATGATCTCTTATTGTGGATTTAATTTGCATTTCCCCAATAGCTAATGATGTTAAACATCTCTTCATATGCAAATTTGCCACTTATATATCCTCTTTGGTTAAATGTCTCTCCATGTCTTTTGCCCAATTTCTAATTGAATCATTTGTCTTTTTTTCTATTGACTTTTGAGAGTTCTTTATATATTCTAGATACTAGTCCTTTGTCAAATATGTGGCTTGAAAATATTTTCCCCCACTTTGTAGTCTGTCTTTTCATCTTCTTAATAAGGTCTTTCACAGATGAATAGTTTTTAATTTTGATGAGATCTCATTTATCAATTTTTCCTTTTATGGGTCATGCTTATGGTGTCAAGCCTAAGAACTCTTTTTAGCATTAGATCCCAAAGATTTTTTCCCTGATTTTTCCTCTAAGGTTTTACATTTAACATTTAAGTCCATGTTTCATTTTGAGTTAATTTTTGTATAAGGTATCTATGACTTAGGTCAAGTTTCTTTTTCTTTTTTTTTTTTCCCTACAGATGTCCAGCATTTGCTGAAAATCATCGAATTTGTTTTGTGCCTTTATCAAAAGCCAATTTTGAATATTTGTGGGGGTCACATCTTTATGTCCCCAGCACCACCACTTTCATTCACACCTCCAAAACTGGCAAAAGAGAGCAAAGAAACTGAGGATGTTATGACAGTGTGATTTTTAGTAAATAATACTACAGAAATAATAGTAGCTAACATATATGGAATTTTTACTCTTTGCTGGAAACCTTATTCATTCCTCATAACATTCTATAATGCACATACTATTATTTCCATTTTGTAAATGAGAAAACTGACTCAGAGGGGTTAAGTACCTTGTTTATGGTTAGTGGTAAATCTGGGAGTCAAATTCAGGTCTTGATCGTAGGACCCATCTTAAGCATTAGGCCACCCCTCCTCTCAATACCACTTCTTCATTTGTCAGATCATCCAACCACCCTGGCTAAAAACCAGTTCTCTAATCTATAATCATAATAATGACAGCAACAGAGGACTAATTCCTGTTTTGAGTGTGAAGGCAAGTCTTTACTGGTTTATAGCAACTCTCGGTTTATTACCATTGGTCTTCTGACTCTTCAGGAGGAAGTTCTAACTGGAGCAACAAACCCCTCATATCACCTATTCTACCTGTCCCCATCAGCTGCTACAGTATAAACCACCAAACTGCTGTGAGGCAGTGCTCCATTTCTCATTCCATTCTTAGCAATGTGATCCTTTTATGTGTATATGTGTGCATATATGTGGAGGATAGAGGGAAAGAGGGAAGGCTAGTAAAGGTTTAGGGGGACTTTGGCCTCCAAGTGTATGCTGGAAACTTCCCAGTGATTGAGCAGGCTGACTGATTAACCATGATGCTTTTAGTGTCTCTGAATTTGGTCTGGTCGGTGCTTCCTAAATTCTCCAAAGATGATCTTGTATCATGTACAGGGAGCATTTTAGTTGATTGTCAGACCTTGAGATTTACATTTCCTTATTCTCGCCTATTTAACTGCTTGCCTTCCATTTTGCATTCATTGAGTTTTGGGGAGGCAGTATTGCAGTTTTAGGTGGTGGGAGGGGCAGGGAAGCATAAAGGCATAAAGAGAACAAAATTAGAAAGGTAGTGGTTAATTACCAACACGTGTCTGGGAAAATGCTTTATTGAAATTCAGAAAGAACTCAGCTGCACAAATCCATGAGTAATACAAAAATTATGATGATGTTCTGTCACTGATAAAAACCATTTATCCTTGTGGCACTTGAAAAACATCCTGACATAACAACTCCAAACACCTAACTTCTATCCTGAGGTTTCAGAAGTTTTTTCCAGAATTCAGAACATTGCAAGCTGTCTGGAAATTTCTATAAATGCATTCATAGGAAAGCCAAGTCAAAAACAGAAAATATTTTATCTCTGGCCATGGAGGAAACAACCCTGAACTTTGAAAGAAGGATTCTGTAGGCAATCATAGAGATTTTGAGTTCAATATTCATCATTTTTTAAAGAGGGTGGTCATTTTGAGCCTGTCTTCACAGATACGCACTTCTCCTTTGGAACACCTGAACTATGGAATTTCAAGTACAGTTTGAATTCGGAATGATCATAAAGCCTTTAAGTCTCATGACCCAAACACTCTTCAGGCTCCACTTGCCTTTCCTATCTAGCAGGTTCTTTCCTCCTCATTAAAATAATTCCAACAGCTAAGAGGTCATGGTGTCCTAATTCATTTTCTTTCATGGAAAGCAGGAAAGAGAAGACGTCAACTGCCTCCTGAAAAATTAAGATGCTCTTTTCCCTTTAGACCTTGTTTCTGGGACAAGGCCATCCTTCTTACCTTCAGTCCCTTCCTTTGCCCTGGGAATCATCTTACTTTGAGATCTAGGAAGAAGAAGCTACCTGTATTGGTCTGGGGGAAATCAGGAAAGAGAAAACAACACAGTAATCTGAACAGAGAAAGTTTAATATAAGTATTAACTATAACAGGAGATGGCTAGTAAGAAGTAAAAAGAACTGTAAAAATCTAGGAATAGTAGAGATAAGGAGCAGCCACTATATGCACTGCTGAGTTAGAACAACCAAGGTGCAACGCCTTCCCCAGGGATGAGATCCAGATCTTGTAGTAAAGGATACAGTTGTGGCTCACTGGATTTAGCAGAGAAATTGTTGTGGTGCTGTGCCAACATAACTCGCTGGAATTCTGCCTCCTGGAACTTTATAGAAATATGCCCTATGGAACTTCTGGGAAATCTATTCTCTACAGTGCCAAGGAAAGCTGCTCACTCGGAGGGATCTTAGCATAGGCACTTCACTATAAAACCACCCGAGCAAGGGGTACTGGGAGATGCTGCTTGATGCTGCTGATTACCATGTACTACAGGAACTTCATGCTGGGAAAGCTGCAGGCACTGCAGAAACCTGGGGCTGGGGAAGCTGTGTGTGCTGCTAGAGTGAGGCACTGGGAAGGTGGGTGTTTACACTGCAGGAACCTGCAAGGCAAGCACACCAGCACACTGGTACCAGGAAGAAAAACCCCTTCCTTCTGAAATGTTTCTGTTGTACCCCCTACCGACAAAGCTTAACACTGTATCAACTGACAAATGCAAAATATTTAAAGGGCCCAGAACCCTTTTCAGAGAGCAAGTAACAAGGGTGAATTTGGAGTAAGAGGCAATATGTTGATAACTTGCACATCAACCCAGCTCAGATAATAGTAAGTCTCTAATAGCTCCTAGATCCAGCTCATGTTCTGAGTGGTCTCTCATCCTCTTATAATTAGGGAATAGAGGGATAGAAATCAGTTACCCTCTGTCTCCCTATGTCTTTAATCGCCCTTCCCCACATCCTGTGTAAAACCAGCCCCCAGGGAACATGGTAGCTCTAGCTCTAGCTCTACTATTAAACCTCTCCTGCTCTACTAAATTCAAGTTACCCTCAACACTTTGTTCTCCACCTACCTTCAGTGTACCAGTTGGAATGGGGACAAACATTTACCAAATGTCTGACATAGGTCACATGGCAGTAGAGGTGGTAGAGTTCAGTGGTTAAGAGCCTGGGCTTTGGAATCAGGCTTTGATTAGAATCTTCTGCCACTTACTGTCTCTGTGATCTTGGGCAAGGTCTTTAACTTCTGTGAACCAAATGTGAATAAAGATAGTCATACCTGCAACTCAAGAAGGTTGTGAGGACTAAGCATAAACAGTGTACCAAATATAATGCCCAACACTTGGGGTCAAAAGAGAGAAACGTGTGTTCAAATCTTGGCCCATCTTTTACGTTGTGAAGTCTTTAAGCAAGTTACTTAAACTTTCCAGACTCACTTTGCTCCTCCATAAAATGAGAATCAAAATACTTGCTTCATAAGGTTGTTATGAGGATGAAATGCATATAAACTGCCTAGTGCAGTAATATGCAGAGAGAAGGTGCTCAATAAGTGGTAGTTATAAATAGAGGTGTGTCCCCATCGGGCATTGTGCTATATACATCTGTTAATTTGTTTACTGCCTATTTCCTTTGTGTTCCCTACACTCACCCTAGCCTCTTGAATCCAGTGCTTCTGCCTGCAGAAGGAGCATGAACAATATTCTTGACCAGATGACTGCCTACTGCAGGGACCCGACAGACATTCCTCAGAGGCCCTTCTGAGATGGAGATGGAAGGGCTTAGTTATTTATTCTGGCTTATGACAAAAGATCTTCATCTCTTGGCAAAGAACTAATTTCCTTAGTAGTTACACAATTGCTTCTTTGAAGTTGGTCACACACCAGGGGAAGAAAGAGCCAACTCCCAGGCCTCTAAATCATCCTAAAATCGAAGTCTCATTCTGCTTCCAGTCATTAGAGAGAAAGTAGGAAGAAAAGGGAAATGAGACTAAATCTTTTTGAAAAGAGCACGTTTTTCTAATGTCAGTGCAATATGCCCCTGACACAGTACAGACCAAATGCCACATACAGACTCCTCCTTTACTGAAAAAAAAACTTTAGGTGCTTCACAAGCAGCCATTTATCCTCATGTATAAATATTTGGTTGATCTACTGCATAAGTGAAATCCCTGGGTAAGACATCTTAACCGTTGTGTTTGAAACTCACACAACTTAGTAGGAAGCAGGGGTAGGCATGAAAATTGGAGGAGTCTGACTGTCCAATCAGTCTCTCCCACTGGGCATGCTTGTCAGAGCTCTTCTATGCTATGGGCCCCCAGCCATTATTTGCAGTGTATATTCCACAGGCATTAATCATATCCAAGGAACCTCTGCTTCACAAGGAAATCTTATACACAAGGAATAAAGCTTTGCTTTACTGGAGATCTCTTTATATTGCAGTCGATGAGGACTAAAGGCACTGTTTAGGGGATATTTCCTTGGAACTCACAAATAAAGACTTGTAGCAAGTCCTTTGCCTCTGAGCTAGTATGCGACATGCCATTTGAAACTGTTTAGTAGTATGTGCCCCAAGTTTTCTTGTCTGTCCAGCTTGCAGTCTGAGGGGTGTCCCAAAAAGTAAGGCATACATGATGCTCCTGTGGTTTTTTTAAACATAAATTTGTGAGAATTCTTACTTTCTCATTTGATGCTGTTACTAAGCAAAACTCTCATGCTTGACTCTCTAGCACCAGAGTGTGCCGAACACCTCATGCCCAATATGATTGCTTAGATATTCCCTCCAGGCAGAAATTGTGATTCTGACTCACCCTTTTACCCAGCCTGTACCTAAGTATCTTGTAGCTGGCATTTGCTCTCAAAAGATAGTATAGCTGCAGGCCATCACCTCTAGAGAAACAGGAATTGCTCACCTTGCCAATTTCCCACATGTCCTATCTAACTGTCTGAGCAATTTCACTAGCGTTCCTACAAAGGAAACTTCACACTAACTGGCAAAGACAAGCCTACCCAAACGGAGACCTTGGAACACAGCTGCTCTTCTGGCAGAGAGGCAATTGCTGCTCATGGTGACACAGCTCTGCTGAGTAGGCACACACAGGTGAGAATGGGTGACACAAGGTACCCCAGCAGCTACTGGGTGTTGAGGGGGAGTATATCTACCACCCAGAGACCTGGATATGGGATTAGGATAAAAATGATTTTATAACTTTTTTTTTTTATTTGAGAGAGAGACAGAGAGAGAAAGAAAGAGAGTGAGTGGAGGAGAGGGGCAAAGAGAGAAAGAGAATCTTGAGCAGGCTCCATGCAGAGCCCAACATGGGGCTTGATCCCATGACCCTGGGATCATGACTTAAGCTGACATCAAGAGTCCAACATTCAACCAATGAGCCACTCAGGCACCCCTAGGATAAAAATGATTTTAAAAGAGCACAAAAACATGACACATTTGTTTACATTGATTCTAATGGTTTGAAGGGAGAGTTCTTTATTTTTCAGCCTCTGCCATTGTTTTAATTTTTTTTTTTTTTTTGCTTTCTCCACTCAAGCAGAAGACAGCAAGGACAGCTCCTCAGTGTCCCACCATATGTCTCTGCTTCTTGGCTACCCCTACCTGACTCACCTTCTATTGCAGGGGGTGGAAGAGCTATAGATGTTAGGATTTGGTTTTCTTTTTAGGCTCAAAAAAATTTTTAAAGGGAAAAAATATGTTTAACAGATAAAAAGTGACTAGCAGTTCATACCCTGGGAAGACAGAATAAGAGAAGATAGACTAATATTTCTGTAGGAAAGGTTTTTTTCATGTGGGCTTAATATAAGGAATAACTTTGATCATAAAGATTTCCATGAGGATTAAGACAATACTTAAGGAGATTGCAGCTGTGGGTTAGGAGTATCTGCTTCTTTATGCTGCGTGTTTGGGTAAAAATAGGTCCTCTACCTCCAGGCTGATATTCAGACAGTGTACGCTGAATGGCTATATCAGTTTAATAATAGTGAATAAAACTCCGGTACCAGTTGGTAAATAGTTACTGCCAAGAACCCCATAAGTCATCACTGGGTACCCTGGCCAATAAATAATCACTGCCCAGATCCCCCTAAATGACCACCTGTCACACAGGCCACCCTGATCCTCCTGGTATTCCCCCAGGCTTCCCCATTGTCTAGCAATAATGGATTGACCTCTGGCACAGCCAAGGGGCCTCCTGGACCCTGCTCAACTGCTAAGGTTCAGTGTCCAGTTCTGTTTGCTCATGCCTTGCTGCTGTTTGAATATTTTGAATATACTGTCTGGTTCCCCAATTTTATCCCCATGACTTGAGATCATTTTGGAAGACAGAGCTAACCAGCTTACCAGGGGTATCCCTAGTAGAGGTTATTGCTCTTAGGTAGGCTAAGCTTAGTTAGTGAAAGAAAAAAATTAATATGGAGAATATTAACAAGATTAATTTGGGGAGCATTTTTAGAAAAGTTACGGAAAGCATTTCTGTTTAAAAACATAACCAACAAGTCCTGTGAGCCACCATTATTGTCAGGCAATCCAATGCTCTCAGCAGATTAAAGTAGGTAAAAACTGATATAGCACTATACTGGCTATTTCTTCATTCACTATGCCATATCCTGGGGGTAAGTTAACAGTATATGAGGTGCCATTCCTGCCCCAAAAGTTCTTAAATCCTGCAGCGGAAATATTTCAGGCACCCAGTTAACTATTCATACAAGGTAAAATGCTAACAGGCATTTAGAGAATCACATGAGTGCTAAGTGTCTCTTAGGTACAGAGTCAGCATACTTTCTGTGGAACCCCCAGACTATAAAATGTTCAGTTCCTGTGAAACAAAATAAGGGGGTTCACTTAGACAAAATCAGATTATCTCTGTAATATTATATTAGTACTGACTCTGTGATGATGAGTAATATCTATTAAAAACTTATTGAAATCAGTAGAATGATGCAAAACAGAGCATTGAAGGATTCCTTCTGTTCCCATGATGGAAACATATTGGATAATTTTGATTCACTTATCATCTTCTATGAAATTATATTTGCTAATAGAATGCAAACATCATTGGCAAAGAAAGAAGAGCAGAGATGAATCATTATAATGAATGTTCAAATAAAGAGCATCAGATTCAGGAAGTTACATTATTATATTGCCTAAATAAAACCAACCACGATTTCCCACTGCAAACAATCTTAGGCCTTTATATATAACACACTTGTTAAAGTGCAGCAACTGGAACACTGATTCCTCCTGGGTAATGCTGGGGTTGGTACTACTGTTGCAGTGGCCCTCTGGAAACCTCACATTGTTTTCCTGTTTGAGGTTCTCTTAGCCCTCTTGGGTAAGATGCATTCTTTGTAATTTGTTGGTATCTATTTGGCTTTCTCCATTTCTTTATTTTTATTTTTATTTTTTATTTTTGAGAGACAGAGAGTACAAGTAGGGGAGGGGCAGAAAGAGAGGGAAACACAGAATCCAAAGCAGACCCCAGGCTCTGAGCTGCCAGCATAGAGCGTGATGTGGGGCTCAAACTCACGGACCAGAAGATCATGACCTGAGCTGAAATCAGATGCTTAACCAACTGAGCCACCCAGGAGCCCCTGGCTTTCTCCATTTCTGATTAGCAATCTCCTGCCCCAAACTTTCTACCATGAGCTGGAATGGGAAGGGGAATGTGGAAAGATGGCATGTCTTGTACCATCTGCAAACCCACTCACCTTCCAGCCTTACCCTGGGATCTCTGGCACTTGCCAAATGGTTTCCCTGTATGATAAACTCGAAAGGATTGAAGTTGCATCTGTGTGTGGTAGGGAATGGGCTCTCTTCAGAGAGAGCCTCATGTCAGACATGAGGTTTGTCTTACTCTTTTGCCTCATTCACGGAATCAGTCCTCACTGAGTGCCTACTGTGCACCAAGTGTAGCCTCTTTCACTTTATTCCTAGAAGTCAATCTGCCTTTCTTTTCCCACATGGTTTGGCCCATTCGTTGGTGTCCTGAAATGTATCAACCTCAGTTCTCCCCTCTGATGAATTTAAGTGGAATTTAATAATCCCTGCTAAATTGTCTTGTGACTCTGTCACATGAATAAAGTCTATGGACTCTAGGTCAGAGTGTAAGCATCAGATTAATTTTACTACAAAGGTCACGCAGCTATCCTGGCATTCTCTTTTGCTTGAAGGTTAGTCACTGAATGCTTGACCCAAACCTTCCTGTCTGAGCTGTATTCAAAACAGATTTCAAGATATAGCCAGATTGAAAAACAGACACTTGGAGTAAAAGACTGTGTACTCTGACCCCACTGGAAATAGCAAGCAGCTGTAGTGATTTTATGTGTATATACCATACATCATCATCTCTAGGAGGTGATGGGCACTAACCTCAGCACCTCTTGCTCCCAAAGCAAATGTCTGCTCATCTTTTCCACCTAGCTGCTCATGTCAGAGGAAAGAAATATTTCTTCCTAGATGACTTCTAAGCTTGCTTGCCCAGGAAGTGTTTCCCCTGGGGAAGCAGGACCTATCAGAGGAGTTTGGCTCAAAAAAGACATAATTGTATTCAGATAATGGCAGACACCTCCATCCTGGTTCCCTTTAACCTTCATCTGTCTTCCTAATTTACCATGGGCTCTCTCTTTCCAGCTCACCTCCTTTGGCCAGCCCTGTTGTGAGTTCATGCACTCCTGATGTATGTGTCTAATATACTTGTCATTTTGAGTTCTACAAGTAACATTCATGTAATAACTTGCCATTTATATTCCTGGAAAAATACAAAGATTGGCTCTGAGGCTATAAAGTTGCATCCAGTCTATTGTCAGAACTACAGTACCTTGAAGCTATAGGGGCTGGAGTCACAAACTTCTTATAGCATGATACTTCCCTTGGGCATAATTGTGGTCTACTTCAAATTTCCTACAAAGAGATAGTAGTGGTAGAGGATAGGTCCTATAGAGGGAGATATAGTCTGGTTGCAATTCTGAATTTAATTCTCCTCAATGAGAAATTCACAAGTAGATGTAGAGAAGCTCTTTAACCTGTTGCTTCTTACGATGTTCAGCTTTCACATGTGACAGTCACACTGCTGACCACTGTGTACAGCATAATGTGCGTATTCAGCGGTTGAGTTTTCTAGAACAATCTGCAGCTTCTGCCCAAGTCTCCTACAGCCGGTTGTATTTGTAAGACAAGGCAAGGTGAGGTATGTAGGCTGAGACTGTGGAGCACAGGAAAATGCAAAGTGAAGTGGCTCAGAAAGGCATCATTTTGAATGCTGTTGAATACCAGCTAAGTCACTAAAACAGATCCAAAATGCTTTTTGTCAGGAAAATTCAATCTCTATTTGCAGAAACCCTATGAGTGGGCTAACACTTTACCTGCACAAGCACACAAGTCAGACACCTTCATTTCTAAAATACTTTTCTAATACATTTCTAAAAACTTGGCCACTTCATATGCCTAACAGCTAAAATAAGAAGAGTGGCCCACAACACAGACTGTCTGCCTTCCATGTGCTCACCAGAATACTCCATCTCAAATTATCTGCCCTCTAGCTCTTAGCTGTACATACAGACAATGCCAACCAGATGTACTTGCCTGAGTAGCACTGTCCCCAAGGAAGTAAGCCCTATCAGTGGAGTTTGGTTCAAAATTGACATGATCAGGGTGCCTGGGTGGCTCAGTCGGTTAAGCATCCAACTTTGGCTCAGGTCATGATCTCACTGTTCATGGGATCGAGCCCTACATTGGGCTCTCTGCTGTCAGCTCGGAGCCGGCTTTGGATCCTCTGTCCCCCTCTCTCCACCCCTCCACCGCTTGCCCTCTCTCTCTCAAAAATAAACATTTTTTTCAAAATGACATGATCATATTCAAATAACGGCAGACACCTCCATCCTGGTTCCCTTGAACCTCATCTAATTTACCTCATGCTCTCTCCTGTTCATCTCCTTTGGCCACCCCTCTTGTGAGTACATTCACTGTCGATAGAAGTGTCTAATGCACTTGTCAGCTTAAGTTCTTCTAGTAACATTCATGTAGGAATGTACCAACATCCTACCTTTCAGGTTTTCTCATTCTTTTCCTCTAATGAGTAGGACAAGCAGGATTGTCACTTTATACTTAGGCTTTTTATGAGTTTTGCTTGGTCTTCATATTGTGTGTGAATCTGCTCACCTCCACCCTCAAGTAGATCATACACTCTCTGAGAGAGTAACAGTCTTTTACTTCTCTTGTATGTTTTTCAGCCACTAACAAAAACCATAAGAGGGGCTCAAGAAGTACCTTCGTTCATTCATTCGTACAACTAAGAAATACCATCCAAATGGATGATACTAGTTTCTGAATTCAAGTATACTCTTTTTTTACTCTGAGGTTGTATTGTAATCTACTAAAGTTAAAAAAGGTTTTCTGTGGTTCTGTGCTCTGTACTACAACCAGATATTCTAACTGTAGTGGCTTAAGGATTCTATGCTTTTCACTGCAGCTGAGAAAGCGACTACAAACTGATCCACTGCATTCAGTAGGTGCTGTTGTCATCAAAAAAGCACCCCAAAGCCCTTTGCTTGTATACCTTGGCTGCCCAACTTCTGTTATGGAATGGTGGTACTACCTCTGTTAATTTTCACTTAACCTCTCCATGCCTCCCTGTTTTCTTCAAAAAAAAGCCCATCAATATCCACCTGCCTTCCAGGGATGTTTTGAGGACATAATGCTGATAAGAAAACGTTCTCTATGAGAGAATATTGATGACAGTTGTTGTGTAGCCACAAAAGGAGAGGGCACTCAGCAGTAATTGGGGGCCATGTTTAGCCACCCAACCACCCATTATTGTTAGTACTCAGATTGATTCTAATGCATCATAATACTGCAACTTGTAATCCACATGTAGGGAGGGTAATTTATTGTCAGGTGGTGATTGTTAGTAATAACAAGCTGTTTGAACATATTCAGAACATAGTTGTACACATCTCTTGTTTTTCTTCCTTCCTTTGTTTGCAAGTCTAATTTTATACCCTTTTGCCTCTCTGATTTTCTCCTTTTACACTGTATATTGTATTATTTTTATTCTTTAAATAAGCTTAGTATCTCAATGAACAGCTGGAACACAGGAGACTGATTTGGAAAAGCAGTTTAAGAAACAAAGTCCAATTTAAGGATGGTGGTGGATTTTATCACTCAGCTTTATTAATGGACCTCATTCCCACTGTATCTTCTTTCCCTAATGCATTTGTATAAAAGCTCTTGCCTCTCTCATTAACCCCTTTGGCTGGTGTTAACTCATTCCTGGGCATTTGTTGCCATAGCTGCAGCCGTCCCTCAGCTGGATCCCTCCTGTTAGTCCCTGCAAGGGCCATGAGGAGCTGGCCTGCTTGTTCCAGGCGTCAGCTGTTAGGCGGAGGGCAAGAGCCTTGCAACCTCAGAGGTCAAACTGTCTGTCCCATGTACTTAAGCTCCGTCTATAGTTTTTTTTCTTAGCAGCAGATGGGCATGTGGCTGTCCAGCCTCAAGGCTGGGAAACGTGTGGGAACATTACCAACACCCTTCTTCCCTCACCCCCTCCTGGGCACCCAAGCAGATAGCCTAGCTCCATATTCAAAAAGATAATCGATATTCCCCCTGTGTTGCTTGAACGTCTTCCTTCAACACCTGCGGCAGCTGTGGGGAATCATGCGAAACTTTCGTCTGTTCGCTGAAATAATTGCCAGCAGTTTTATGGAACGTCTCTTGTGTGTATTTTTGCCCATTTACAGATTTGATTATATCGTTTGCAGAACCAAAACGTGGCTTTTCACTGCTTACTCTCATTCTCACAGATCTTCAAGGAAAAACCCTTTTAAAAACAAAATGGAAATGACATGCAAATAGTTATGTCAATATCAAACAGGCAAAAGTCAGGACCTTCAGAAGGTTCCTTAGGCACAAGCTGATCACGTGATGAGCACATCTTGCATACATTTCTGTTTGAGTTACCAGCCAGAACCGTCCTATGAGAAATGACTAAGAAGAGAAAATGTTAGATGCCTGTAATGTGTGACTACTTTCTGCCCTAAGCTCCAACACTGACGTAAGCCAGAGCAAACACAACTCCCACACACGCAGATTGGGCAGGTACAGTGGGATTTGAGGAAGATGTTTGAAGGTGGAAAGTTTCCATGTAGACCGGTAATAGAGAGTTAGAAAAGAAAATTTAATTTTGTTTTCACTGTGCCAAGCTTTGCCAGACAGCTGGCAAGGGTATATCTGTGGATTAGCTCCATATTTAGAAAATTCATATCCAGTCCTTTACCTTGACTTTGACAGAATTTATATTATGGCATCAACAACAGCAGCAGAATAGCTGCATCATTAACAACTAACATTTGCAGTATATTACAGCTTGAAAAACACTTTTAGAATTAATATCTCTTGTCTAACCATCTCACCAATTCTGTAAGATCAATTTTATATAGTTGTCTGCATTTTTGTGAAGAGGGAATCAAAGCTCAGAGTAAGTAACTTGCGTGAGGTCACACAGCCAGTAAATAGCATAGTCTTCTGACTCCAGAACCCTGAAATACCCATGCTAGGCAATACATACACTCCTGTCACCCTGCTCTTTAGCCCACTGCCACCTCCGTGTCCCCAAACCTCCAGGTAAACAAATCAAGGTCCATGCAGTGATCTGCTTGAAAAACAAAAGGATGGGGCACCTGGGTGGCTTAGTCACTTAAGTGTCCGACTTCAGCTCAGGTCATGATCTCGTGGTTCGTGAGTTCAAGCCCCGCATCGGGCTCTGTGCTGACAGCTCAGAGCCTGGAACCTGTTTCAGATTCTGTGTCTCCCTGCCCCCACCCCTCGCACTCTCTCTCTTAAAAATAAAAAATAAACATTAACAATTTTTTAAAAAATTTAAAAAAAAGAAAAAAGGAAAGTAGCCATATTGCAAAAGAATTACTCTGTTTCCATATGGGTTCACAATTAAATGATATCTTTAACACTCTTGTTTGTTGAGAGATCACAGACTACTAGACAAGCTGCACCGGGCGGGCAGAGAAACAAAGGAAAGGGGAGAAATGTGAAAGAGAACAGCACAAATTAAAGCTCCCAGCAACTGGAGAATCCTTTAGAAATTCAGATAAAAGAAGAGGTAGCATCATCATACTTGTGTATACTTCAGAATAGTGCTTGCCTCTGAGGGGAGATGGAAAGAATTGGGAGGGGCACATGAGGTCTTTAAAAGTTATATTGTTTTTCTAACAAATAACCCAGTGAAGAAATGGGCAGAAAACATGAATAGAAACTTCTCTAAAGAAGACATCCAGATGGCCAACAGGCACATGAAAAGATGTTCAGCATCGCTCCTTATCAGGGAAATACAAATCAAAACCACACTCAGGTATCACCTCACGCCAGTCAGAGTGGCCAAAATGAACAAATCAGGAGACTATAGATGCTGGAGAGGATGTGGAGAAACGGGAACCCTCCTGCACTGTTGGTGGGAATGCAAACTGGTGCAGCCGCTCTGGAAAGCAGTGTGGAGGTTCCTCAGAAAATTAAAAATTGACCTACCCTATGACCCAGCAATAGCACTGCTAGGAATTTATCCAAGGGATACAGGAGTACTGATGCATAGGGGCACTTGTACCCCAATGTTCATAGCAGCACTCTCAACAATAGCCAAATTATGGAAAGAGCCTAAATGTCCATCAACTGATGAATGGATAAAGAAATTGTGGTATATATACACAATGGAATACTACGTGGCAATGAGAAAAAATGAAATATGGCCTTTTGTAGCAACGTGGATGGAACTGGAGAGTGTAATGCTAAGTGAAATAAGCCATACAGAGAAAGACAGATACCATATGGTTTCACTCTTATGTGGATCCTGAGAAACTTAACAGGAACCCACGGGGGAGGGGAAGGAAAAAAAAAAAAGAGGTTAGAGTGGGAGAGAGCCAAAGCATAAGAGACTGTTAAAAACTGAGAACAAACTGAGGGTTGATGGGGGGTGGGAGGGAGGGGAGGGTGGGTGATGGGTATTGAGGAGGGCACCTTTTGGGATGAGCACTGGGTGTTGTATGGAAACCAATTTGTCAATAAATTTCATATATATAAAAAAAAATAGAATAGTTAATTAAATCCAAAAAAAAAGTTATATTGTTTTTCTTAAACCACATGTTGGGTACACAGTTTTCATTGCACCATTTTTTTAGACTCTACATTTGTCTCTTATATATTCCCCTTTGTACCTACCTAATCAATATTCAATTTAAAAAATTAGAAAAAGTGTGAGTCAGTGGACAAATGGGATTTGATATACAGAAATTAGCTTCATTTTTAAGGAAGGTAGCCACTCTTGAAAGCTAGTTGCACTTTAATTTAAAAAAAAAGTAACCATTTTTCTCTGACAGTGTCTCCCAGTGACATACCAGTTAGTTTTTCAAGAAGTATTATGTGTGGGGAGGGCATGCTTTCCCACAATTTTCCCAGGGTCTTTGGGCATTTCGGCTGCCTTGCCCCTCCTCTCTCCTTTCTGACAGTGAATTTCCAGCTTCTGGGAGGAGAAAGAACAGTGGCACAGATATTTGGAAATTTGAAGTTAAGTGCTTGAACCGTAGCCACAGATTTATGGATTGTTACCCAAAGACTTCTTATCTTTTGGCTTTCCTTGGTGTTGGACCTGACAGAAAATGCAGTGAACAGGTGAGCTTGTATATTTTTGTCACGGGTTGGTTTCTCTCTGACCAATCTAGGCATGCTGTAAGCACAGGCTGACAGGAATTACGGCTTTTCTTCCATGTGGAAATAAGTGAATAAGCAAATACTCCCAGCCTGATTTTCTTTCCAATTCATTATTTACAGGGAATTCACCCTCTGTAATCATTTTCAAATCAAATTTGCTCTACCAATCCCTGTAAGATTTGCTCTGGAGATCATCACCAACCTATATATCTTTTATTTTTTAGCAGCTTATGCCCCCTCCCTGTTAATGCCAATTAAAAAAAAACACAAATGGATTAAAGGTGATGTCACTAGTTGCCTAGAGATTCACTCAGGAAGAAAATTTAAGTTACAGCAGAAATGGATAAAAGGAAGGAAAGCCAATAACTCATGCATGTTTGCTATCTGGACTACTATTGGTGTATTAAAATAGTCAGGAGAACTATTGAATTAAATGAGGAAAAATATATCATATGTAAGATAGATTCCAGGAAAGGCACTATTATTAATATTGTCCCAGAATCACAAACTGACGACCAACGCACTTACATATGGATTGTCCCTGGAGCAGGCTGATACAGTGGGTGCCCTCTGCCCAGCTGTCAGAGATCACAGCTTATGGCCATAAATAGCTCCCTTTGTCTTATTGGAAGGATGGCCATGAAAAGCAAGCTCTCCTGCCTACCCCATTGCCTCCCATCCTCATGATGGAAATGAAAAAGTGATACTAAGTAATGCTGGCCCTCTTCCACCACAGATGGGGTGACCACAAGTGAGAGCATGGATGTAAATGCCATCCATGGTTTTGGGAAAAAAAGCAAATGGGTTTTGGAAGCAGGTCTGATGAGTTTGGGGTATATACAGTGGAGGAGGAGGGTAACGTTGGAAAATATTTTGAGGATTTTATTAACGGTACCACTTTTCAAAAATGTAGCAGATGAGAAGCATATAGATTAGTCCTACTGTTCTTTCTGGCAGTGCTCTTGGTAAAGAACTGGTTAGAAAGAAGCCATATTGTTCTTTTCTGTGTAAATACATACCCAGAAGTGGCTAATTCCTGTACTGGTATTTTCCTGTCCTTTTCACAACTGAAGGGATTATAATACTCCCCCTTTTTTTCCAACCACAAATGGCCCCTGTTGTCTATAAGATATCAGAGGTAATGCCCACTATTGTTACTATATTCACAATAATTACTAGTATTTCACTACCACTTACTGAGATAGCCACTGTAATGGACTTCTTTTCATATATTTTCTCCTTTAACCCTTACCACAGCCCTATGAGATAGGTACTATTACTGTCCTCATGTTTCAGATGTGGAAAATGAAAACCAGAGATATTAAGTCATCTTCCTAGCATCACAGAGCTAGTAAGTAGAAGGCCAGGATGAGATCCAGTCCAAAACCATGATCTTAATGGTTCTAACCCTATTTTTCCTTTATTCAGGGTCACACAGCCTTAAGGGTTAAGAGTTTACCATGCTTGGTCTGGCCAAAGGCCTGATGGGGGTTGGTGAAAGTGTGTTGCAATTTTGAAAAAAAATCAATTACTTTGAAACATGAAGTGTGGGGTGGGGGCAGTGTGAAGTTCTGTATGGTACAAGCTATTGTTTTCTGATTATTTGTTAAATTGAGGTAGAGTTTAAAAGCTTGAGTTAGGCTGCTTGTTGAGGTAAAGAAGCTAGAAAGGGGCCAGGGCTGCTGGCATAAGGCAGAGCCATTAGTCAATGCCTCCTGTGGCTGTATGTGTATATATAGCATTGGCCTTAATATTTGAAGATGACTCTGCTGAGGCAGCCAATTCTCAAACCAAAGTTCCCATTATCAGGAGGATTTAACACTTGACTTGTTTATAGGGGTCATGGCCAGTGTCCCACCCCTCTGACTTAGACCATGGCCTTGTAGTTAGTGACTTACAAAGCAAGTCAAAAATATAGTCTAATACTCATCCTCTCAGAGTCCAACCAACTGGAGAATACAAAATGACTCCAGTTTTTTAATATTGTACTTTTAGGAGAGAGGAATAAGTAAACTGATATGGAAAATATTCTCCACCCATGCCCATCCCCCCCCCCCAACAAGGACAATTTCTGTTCTAGGTTTTAGACTTAGCACAAATACAGCCTTATCTCCTACACCTTTTAAGATAGTAGAGGTAGAGAACCAAAGCATAAGAGACTCTTAAAAACTGAGAACAAACTGAGGGTTGATGGGGGGTGGGAGGGAGGGGAGGGTGGGTGATGGGTATTGAGGAACGCACCTGTTGGGATGAGCACTGGGTGTTGTATGGAAACCAATTTGACAATAAATTTCATATTAAAAAAAAGATATCCACAGTATCATCATAATTGGTTTATCCTTCAAAAGCGACTTCAAAGTCACTTCTCCAGCTTAACATCACTTCCTCTATGCTTCTGCTCCCTCTCTACCACCACCTCTCCTTCTAGTAGAGTAACTGCCTCCCCTTCATATCTCTGTTTAACCAGTATCAAACTATGCAATAGTTTGTCTGTCTCTCCCACTAGTCTGTGAGCCCCTCAAAGGGCAGGGAAACATGGATTTTTCACCCCTGGTACCACCAAATAGTGCGTGGATTTAACATGTTCTTGAATTAATATTCAGAATGGATCCTGAAGCCCTGCCATAATCTCACTTAAAGATTCAGGTACAGCTAGCACTTACTGACCACCTGGGTTTTCACCACAACCTGGTGAAAGGGGTGGTATCACTCTTATTTATACATGTGGAGACTGAAGCTCTGTGTTTCTCCAATTTGTAGTGGGCGTAAGAGATATCTAGGGTGCTTGTTCAACAGGCAGATTCCCCAGCACCACCCAGATGGAAGCCTCAGCTGTGGACCCTGGAACTTGGCTAGTTAGCAAGCATTCCAGGTGATTGTGATGCACATGATTGGACCACACTTTGACAAATACAGGTGTGAGTGATTGCAATACAGCAAGAAAATAGTGGAGCCAGAGTTGAAACTCAGCCCTCCTAATCTGTGTTGTACTTTCTATCCTATGGCAAGGAAGTATACTGAAACACGTTGAAAAGATTTTCAGCAACAAGGGCTAAAGTAAAATGGCTTGTGGATTAACCCCAGGACCATTTTTTTTCCTCCAAGAGACCTTGTCAGACTTCTAACAGCAGAGCAGAGGGCTGCCAAATCATCTCTTACGCAACTTACCTCAGGAAAGCACAGACCACAGAACTTTGGGAACTTACAGAATTTATGCTTCTCTTTGTTTTTTCTTTCTCTGTTTCCCCTCCACCACCAGCCACACCATTAACTTAAAGAGCATACTTAGCACCTGAACTGCAATTAGTTTATTGGTTAAATATTAAGATTTCTAATTGAAAAGCCGTAGCTACAACATTTGGGATCCTGACAGTAATATTAAAGTGTTTGTTTCAAAACTAGGAAAAGAAATGTGTGTTTTAATAGGCAATTAGCACAGATGTTCGAAGAGCTGGGATAAGGTAGCTTTTTCTGAGGCCCAATTATGCTTTCAGTGTTTTTTGTCTAAATATTAGGTAAGAAATGTGGAATGAATGCAATGATGCAATCTAAAAACCAGACGGCCATAGTCAACCATTCAACCAAGACCAGGGTAACATGAGTGCACTGGTATCTCAGAAGCCCAGAAGTCAGGAATGGGAAGGATGGACCATAGTCCAGAAAAGCCCAACAGAGCCTTTGTAGTGCAGCTAGCCCCTGCTTTCACTGACTGAGGAAGCCTCCAAGGTTCTAATGGTGGAGCCTGTTGGACTTCCAGGACCCCTGCATCCAACCTCAACCTATTCTCTTGGCTCACATTCAGCTCATAACCTGGAAGTGACAAGGACTATTCCTGAGATTCTTCAGTCTGTGCCAGCCCACTTTAAAATAACAAAGGAGGCCCTTGGCTCCAGCTCAGAGAAGTGGGAGAAGAGACCCCCACAGGGCAACCAAATGGTTTCTTTCTTAATGGGAAAAAAAAAACAAGGAAAAGATAAAGGAAGTGGGGTTAAGATCACGAATGAATATTTGCTCAGCATTTTTTATAGTATAGTGAGAGTATTATAGCTCAGTGGTTAAAAGTTTAGGCTCTGAAGCTATACTGCCTGAATTTGAATTTCAACTCCAGCATTAACTTCATCTGTGACCTTGAGCAACTTTCTAACTTCTTTGTCTTTCATTTTACTCATCTGTAAAATGGGTATGAAAATATTACCAATCTTATAGGGTTGTTGTGAGGATTATATTATATAATACATATACAGATTTAAAACAGTGGCACATAACAAACATTTAATCAATACTAGGAATCAACATCGTTATCATTAGGTGAATAATACAGGTTAATAAACAGGCTAAAAGGTGTGTTGAACTTGCCTAAAGTCATACAGCTAGTAAATGATAGAGCCAAGATTTTATTTTAGATCTATCTGGCTCCAGGTCTGTATTTCTTCCACTGTACCTTGTTGCCTTTATAAATACAGGATATATGCTGTGAGTTCCTTGGAGAAGTGCATGCCAAGAACTGTGTCTTTCTTCTTCCTTGCTACACCCTACCCCCACTGCAACTGCCATCTGGAGGGCTGGCTTAGCACTCTAGCTTCTTATAGATCTATTTAAAAACCTTTAATATCCTTGTAACTGCCCCAATATGGAGGTAGCTGTCTCCAGGACCCTCCAGATTATAGACTAAAACAATGAATCATCCAGGATAAGGGTTAGTTTCTGAAAGCACTCTCTACCCCAAGGTTCTCATCTGCATACCTTGAGGATCAAGCTATTGTCTCCTACCCTGCCCATGTGATTACTTACAATATAGACTAGCATAAAACCTTTCCCTTTTGTCTCTCCCCCACCTCCTCTCCTCTTCCCCAAGGAAGAATATGTTGTGACATCCTGATCCCCTTGAGTGGCTTTTTGATCCATTCTTGGTAACACTCATAAGGAAATAAAGCCCTTGCTTGTCTAATAGCATCATCTCTCTCAAGCTGCGTGGGAGCCTTCTCTTACAAAGGCTGCTGTCAGCTCCCTCACCCCACATAATCATGATGCAGACTGTGGCGTCACTGCTGGTGACGTCTGTGATCGGAGAGAGTGGGATGTGCCCCGAGCTTCAGCACCTTGTTCACAAACAATGATGGATTTTTAATTTTCAAAGAAAATGAAGAGGGATTCAAAATAACACCGGCAACGCACAATATATTGCTTCATGAGCAATAAATAACAAACAGAAGATAAAACCTTGAGACCTAGGCTTAATGCAGAACCGAAACATGATTTATCTTGCTGTTTCCTTTCCCTTAGCCAGAGAACAGGAAGCACAATGCTATTCTGTTCTAGGATACCCAACCGTGCCCTTGTGCCATAATCTTTTACAACACATACTTCTTCAGTGCCTACTGTATGTAAGGTCCTATATGATACGCTAGAAATGGTGTTTTCTTCTGTGTTCCATGCAAGCATTTTCTAAACTTCCTCTCTTTTGCCATGGTATTCCTAGCATTATTTACAGGACTTCCATGGCACTTGGACTCCCCACCATGAGAATCATTTCTTTGATGTGAAACATAAAAGTAACCATGCTAAAAATGTTAATAGATTCTTGGTGGGGAAGGTGGTCTGATTTTTTTTAGTACGGTGGAATAAGCGAGTAGTACATCAACTAAAGAAGTTGGGATTGGCTGCACATGTGGTAGATGGGAAGGGACTGTGAAGAATCTAGGGGTATAAGGCACTCTCCAGTAAGAACACATGAACATAGGGGCACATGGATGGCTCAGTTGGTTAAGCATCTGACTCTTGATTTCGGCTCAGGTCATGATCTCATGGTTTGTGAGCCCCACATCAGGCTCTGTACTGATGGTGCAGAGCCTGCTTGGGATTCTCTCTCACCCTCTCTCCCTGCCCTTTCCCTGCTCTCTCTCTCAAAATAAATAAATAAAAACTTAAAAAAAAAGAACACATGAACATTGCTGCAGTAGAACAAGGTTTCTCAGCCTTCTCACTGTTGATATTTTGGGTCGGATAATTGTCTGCTGTAGGGGGCTGTCCTGTACATTGTAGGGTGTTTGGCAGTATCCCTGGCCTCTATCCACTAGATTCCAGAAGCACCCCCTACCTCTAGTTGTGACAACCAAAGATGTCTCCACATATTACCAAATGTTCCCGGTGGGGGGGGGGGGCAAATTAGCCCCACTTAAGGATCCCTGCAATAGAGGACCTGGGGAATACCCATCTATGTAACGATGAGATCAGTAGCCTTCCCAGCTCAAATATTATATAACTTTATGATTTACCTAGTTTAAGATAGCATAGTGGTTAAGAGCATGAATTGTGGACCCAGACTTCCTGGGTTTAAATCAGGCCTCACTGCAAGCTGATTTTATGACCATTGACAGGTTACTTAACCTCTCTGCTCCTGTTACCTCATCAGTAAAATAGGGGTAATGAGAGGTCCTACTTCATAGGGTTGTTGTGAGTTATAGATTAATGTACGTAAAGTGCCTAGAACAGTGCCTGGCACATAATAAGTATTAAGTAAGTGTTAACTATATTTAGTCTTGTTATAATTACTATCATTAACACTATTATTCACCATTTATCTAAGTCCTGGAATGTTGCAGAGGTCTGATGTTTCGCCCATCTTTGGACCACTATCTTGCTTCTGCAGAAATGACTAGAGAGCTAAGTCCACAGTGCATTGCTACACAATGCAAAGAGATTTTATTTGGCTATAGGTCTATTAAATAGGCATTGCAGGTAAGCCCCACTTTGTACAATTGTTGAGTTCTTCCAGAGTTCACTTATTTAAAAGCACACTAATTGGCACCTACTTCTAGCTAATCACTGTAGAATATACAAAAGTAAATGAGATTTATATCCCCTGCCTTCAAGGAGCTAACAAAGATGGGTGCTACATGCACATTTATTTTAGTAAATATAATTACCCTTAAATTTTCAAAGAAATTCTTGTCATTTCCTTTTTACCCATGAAGAATTTCTATGTGATGAAAATTATCTTCCTATCTCCAGATTTATCTTTCTTAAAGTTTGTATTTCTATAAGTATTGTGTAATTAAGTATGGTGATATTCTTATACTACCAGCATGTTAGGATTATAATACCTCAGATTATCACCATTTATCTTCCCCTTACTCTCTGTTTAAAATGTTGAATATTTAGTACTCAGAAGAGACCGACTAAAAGAGATTTTATCTTAATACAACAACAGAGTGATATTCCATTCTGAATAGCTTGTCACACGCTATACACCTACTTTCTTCTGGGAAGAAGAATGTCTATACAGGACTCTCTTACATATATTCATATATTTCCTCATTCATTTATTTTAAATACTTTATTGAACATCTACTTTGTGTCAGACACAGTGTCTAGGCATGAGGAATAACAGGAGGAATAAGGGAATCCAGAGTCTAGGAGGAGAGACAGATATAGAAAGATTATAAAAATATAATGCAATAAGGGCTATTATAGTAATGTGTTCAATGAACTAGGGGAACACAAAAAATAAAGGGCTCTTTGGGAAGGAGTTTAGTGTGATGGATAAGACTGTGGACATTGGTACCAGAGTTGCCTGGGTTCATATTCCTATTCTACCACTTATTAGCTATGTGATATTGAGCTGATTACTTAAACTCTCTGTGCCTCTGTTTCATTATCCGTATATTATTATAATTCCTATATATGCTGTGTCTCTCAGTAGACTTTGAACCCTTCAAGGGCTAGGACTACTTCATTATCATCACCTTAACTATTGCCATGTTATTGTTACCACTTACCTAGTACTCATTCTGAGCCAGAAGCCATGCTAAATTCTTTACCCATATTATCTAATTTAATCTTCAACAAACCTATAAGGCAAATACTATCACTTTCCTAAATTCGTACCTTGCCATTTTTCTCATCAAATCCAGTTATTTATTCATAGAACTTATCACAATGTATAATTATTTTATGTTTATCTGTATTTTAATATCTCCCTTCTGCACTAGAGAGCTTCATAAGATCAAGGATCGGCATGAGGCCTGTTTGACTCACCATAATGTCTTCAATGTCTGTAATGGTGCCTGGCACACAGAAAATGTACAATGAATGTACAATAAATATAAAAGGAAGGCTAGAAGGTAGACCAGCAAGAAGAGAAGTAAAGAGAAACAGAATGAGCATATACTGTAGTCCAGAACCATCTGACTCCCAAACCCATGCTCTTGATCACTAGGCAGTGTTGCTTCCTACTCTTAACAGACTTTCAATAGATGTTTGTTGACAAAATCCTCTCTTCAACTTTGCACAATACTGTGTAACAAAATTATAGTAAGCATAAAAACCAATGGATATAAACCTGGACATAAGAAAGAGAATTATGGGAGAGTGAATTGTCAGAGAAGGACATCTTTTGTCTAAATACAAGAGTATAGATGATGAGATGACACTAACATACTGAACTTGTTTCAATGGAAATAAAGGAAACAAATGAAATAATTCTACTACAGGTGTGTGTGTGTGTGTGTGTGTGTGTGTGTGTGTGTGTGTTGTCTTCAAGATCAAATAACTGACAATAATTGACTAGTTAATCAAGTGAAGTATAATATAAAAATAAACAGATGGCAATGATTTGATAGTTATGGAGCAATACCAAGTTAAAATGGACAATTACTTCCAAGTCTTTTACTCTTTTGGCACTAATGAACTCTTGTTCCAAAGTACCATAAGTTCAATCAACTTACAAAGAAAGGATTCATTCACAACTACTCTACAGCCCTTGACCTCATGAGGAGTTCCCACACAAGGCAGAACAAAAAATGAGCATTGCAGGACACGTTCTTCAGACTTGGGTGAGGTATTTTGACAGCACTCGTACTTGACTTCTGAATATTCTTGGCCACTGCCAGTAAATGTAGGACTTATGGGCAAATTAGCAATCTCTTCCTTTAGTGACATGGGACCACTTTTATAAAATACTTAAAGAAATTGCTAGATGTCCATTTTTAGTCTAGAAAGTGAATCAGGCCCAGTTTTAGTCTAGAAAGTGAATCAGGCCTGGACTTAATTTTTCCACTATTAAGTGATGATTCCAAACAGATGTTCAACACAGCATATTTTATTAGTTAAGACCTTAAATCCAGATTGTTGCCAGACAGAGATGATCATCTGGGATTTCCCTTTGAAAGTAAAAATGTATAAGCTTCCTTATATGTATGACTTGCCTATATGGGAGAAAGATTATAGCCAATGATATCAAACTGAATTATCAGTTAGGTGCATTTATTTCTGGTTGTAAATCTAAATGAATTACTACATGTAAATTCAGTTGTCTTGGAGAGAGAATTAGTTTAGCAACTATGCCATAACTTTTAAGATAATTTATCTTTCTGAAAAGATATATAAATAATCAATGAGTGTCATTGCATGGATTGCTCATTGTGCCCAAAATCAATGTAGGTTGATTTTATTTATTCATTCATCCAAATATTTCTTGAATACCTACTTTATACCAGACACTGAACTAAAAAATGGAGAAACAAAGACACCCAAACTAAGTCCCTGACCTATAGGAGCATGCAGGCCAGCAGAAGAGAGACGTGTATTTAATAAGTGTAATTCAAGGCAGTCATTGATAATGTCCGGTTGATATTGCTTCCTGGAATGCTTTTCAGTCCTAATCCTCCTATCACTACCTGGGGGAAAAACCTATCCCTCCTTAAAGACTCATTTCAAATTATTCTTTCCCAGCAAAGGCTTCCCTAGTATTCCTCATCCTCTCCACACCTCCAACCCCAAACATCCTTCCCAAGTCATTCCAGCAGATTTAATTACTCCTTTTCTGTTCTCATAACACTTTACTCACAGTTTTACTACAGTACTTATTACAATAATTTATATTAGGTTATATGTCATTCCTCTCATTGTATTGTGAGTTCTTCCAGAGAAGTAAATGAGTTTTGTTCATCTCTGTAACTCCTAGTCACTAGCACAGGATCTGGCACATACTAAGACTCAATAAAGGTTTGGTTTAGGGAAAAGGAATGAGAGAATAAGCAAACATAAAAATAAAATTATAGATTAAATGTTATGATAACACATTAGGAAAGAGTGATTAATTCTAGTGACATGGCTTCACAGACAATGTAACATTTGAGATGACCCCTGAAAACTGAGTAGGATTTGACAGGTGGAGATGAGTGTTGGGGAAGTGGAGAGAAATGAAAAGGCAGAACTCCTTAAGAATTTAAAAACTGAATTTATCATAGCAAAATAATGCTGTAAATTCCACATGGTTCTTATCTAAACCATCTGGTTTATGTAAACAACCTTAGCAGGAACTCTACTTGCTAACATTTTAACAGGCACTTTGAATTAATATATATTTTGAAAATAGTAACACTGTGCTGTCCTTTAAAAAAACTGATAATTTAGGTAATTCTCTCTCCTCCCCAAAAATTAGTCCAGAGTTTGGCTAGGTTGGTACATTGTAAATTCTCGTTCTTTGATCTCAGAATTCCTTATTAAGAATAATTCCTGATTCTCTTATGTTTCCCAGGACTGCAGAGCCAGTGAGTAGCCAAACTGTTGCAAGAAATTATTTTTGGTATGGGGGCCCAGTCCGTCTAAACCTAGATGTTTCCTCTTGGAGTCATTCTCCAGCCACTAGAGAAAACCAGGGTGCAGATTCAGTAATCTCTAAAGGTCCCTTCCAGTTGTAACATTCCCTAAAACTTGTCTCCCCTGGACAAGATATTGGGAGTTCAGATGAACTGAATAATCAATATGTAAACTCTTGACTCAAAGGGTATCTGATGCCCTATGTTTGTTTTCTTAATAATATTTACAATATGGCTATTTCTAGCCATACTATGCCTTCATGGGAAACAACTGAAAACTGGATGTGAGGACTAGAGTTTCTGGTGATAGAGAAATCACCAGTTCTGAAATGTGACTTCTGACTATAGTAACAAATGCTAAGGCCATCAATCACTCTGTGTGTGTGTGTGTGGAGGGGGGCGGGTTGTGGAGAAGAGGCATAGGAAGCATAGAAAAATAATAAAAACTAATAATTCAGAAATAACGTTTTTGAACATTTGCATTTTCTTGTTCTGACGAATCAGTGACAAAATAGCACTTGTATAAATAACCAGGGCAAGGTTCATCCCTGATATTTCCAGGTTAGAAGGATGTGATAGATGTTAGCAAGCTACGATTAGAACAGAGTTGTCTTCTAGAGTGTAATTGGCTGGAGTGCATACTGAGAGGTAGGAGAAAAGCCATGGAAAGATTTTTCTATAGAAATCAGTAGTCAGAGGGAAATTTCCAAAAATATGTCTTTCTGTGCTCCCAGCTATGTAGTATATACATGCACTTGTATGCATAACTCACTTCAATGTCTTCTTATGTCATCATTGCTCCTGGAATGTCTTTTTCCTGTTTTCCTTCTTTACCTATCTAATAACTACCCATGACTCAAGACATGTTCTGTAAAAATCTGGCCAATTTGTTCAAATCCTATCTTCTCCATGAAGTCTTTCCCACCTACTCAAGCCACATTTTCATTACTTAAATTTCAGTAACATTTCCAGTCAATTCCATTCAATTATTTGGTTGTTTCTTAATGGTTTCATTGGAGATAGTAAAACATTGTGACTAAAAGTATATATCCTGCATGACCTTAGACAATATATGTGACCTTTAAAAGCCTTTCATCTATTAAATGGAAATATAAATAGTCCCTTTCACAAGGTTATTTTGAAAGTTAAATGAAAATAATGTGTGCCAAGTGCTTTACCTAGCATGTGGTAAGTGTTCAATAATTAGTGGTAGTAATGGATGGAGGTGGTGAGAGTAGCGATAATAGTAATAATCATTGCCACCATCATTGGTCTCTTCAATTATATTGTATAACCTTTGAAGGCAAGGACTACATATCCTATCTGATTATTCTCTCGTGTCCCCCTAATTTCCAAAATACTCAATTGGCTAATTTGATATTTGCTGATTGTATGTCCATCTCTATTCAATGTTAACTGAAATGAAATGTTAAAGAAATGAAATTACATCAAAAATAGAATTTTTCATTTTTTTTGCACCATGGAAGCTGTTGGATGGTTTTTCTTAGTTTGCATGCATGAGTAGTTTGGATGGAAGCTGACGAAGTAATCATATGCAACTAGACTATGAGAAGAATAGGAAACCTCTTAGTCATCCCAAGCTCCTGTGGTATATGTGCTTGAAAAAAAACCCAGAAAACTATAAAACCCTGACGAATGAAATAAAAGAAGAATTAAATAAATGAAGAGATATTTCATGTCCATGGATAGGAAGACTCAATATTTTCAAGATGTCAGTTCTTCCTAACTTGACTTAATGCAATCCCAATCAAAGTCCAAGCAAGTTATTTTGTGGTTATCAACAAACAGATTCTAAAGTTTATATGGAGAGGCAAAAGGCTCAGAATATCCAAAATATGTTGAACAGGAACAGAGTTGGAAGCCTGATGCTACCCAACTTCAAGATTTACTATAAAGCTACAGCAATCAAGCCAGTGTGATATTGGGGAAATAATAGACAAATAGATCAGTGGAGTAGAATAGAGAACCCAGAAATAGACCCCACAAATAGAGTTAACTGATCTTTGACAAAGGAGTAAATGCAATACAATTGAGGAAAGACAGTCTCTTCAACAAATGTGCTAGAACAGCTGGAAATCCTCATGCAAAAAAAATCTAAACACAGATCTTATACCCATCACAAAAATTAACTCAAAATGGATCATAGACCTAAATGTGAAATGCAAAACTATAAAACTGCTAGAAAATAACATGAGAGAAAACCTAAAGGACCTTGGATATGGTGATGACTTTTTTTTTAATGTTTATTTCTTTTTGAGAGAGAGCGAGAGAGAGAGAGCACACACACAGGAGGGACAGAGAAAGCGCATGTGTGTGCGTGCGCACATGAGAGACAGGCAGGAGGGATCCAAAGTGGGCACTGCACTGACAGCAGAAAGCCAAATGTGGGGCTTGAACCCACAAACTGTGAGATCTTGACCTGAGCCAAAGTCAGACGCTTAACCAGCTGAGCCACCTAGGCACCCCAGTGATGACTTTTTAGTATACCAAAGGCATGATCCATGAAAGAAATTATTGATAAGCTGGACTTAACTAAAATTAAGATCTTATGTTCTGCAAAAGACAATGTAAAGATAATGAGAATATAAGCCACAAACTGGGAGAAAATATTTGCAATATACACATCTGGTAAAGGACTATTATCTAAAATATACAAAGAACACTTAAAACACAACAAGAAAACAAACAGCCCAATTTAAAATCAGGTCAAAAACTTTAATAGACAACTCACTAAAGAACATATACAGATGGCAAATAAATATATGAAAAGATGTTCCGTATTATGTAACAGGAAAATGCAAATTAAAACAGCAAAGAAATACCACCATACACCTATTAGAATGGCCAGAATCCAGAACACTGACATCACTAAATACTAGTGATGATATAGAGCAACAGAACTCTCATTCACTGCCAGTGGGAATGCAAAATGGTTTGGCTACTTTAGAAGATAGGTTGACAGATTCTTACAAAAGTAAATATGCTCTTACTATACAATTCAGTGATTGTGCTGCTTGGCATTTCCCCAAAGGAGTTGAAAACTTATGTTCACACAAAAATGTGCACATGAATGTTTATAGCAGTTTTATTCATAATTGTCAAAACTTGGAAACAACTACAATGTTCTTCAGTAGGTGAATGGATAAACTGTGGTACATCCCTATGATGGAATATTATGCAGCATTCTATTATGATAGAAATGAACTATCAGGCCATGAAAAGACATGGAGGAAACTTAAATGCATACTACTGAGAAAAGCCAGTCTGAAAAGGCTGCATGTTGTATGATTCCAACTATGTGACATTATAGAAAAGGCAAAACTATGGAGATGGAATAAGATCAGTAATTGCCAGGGGTTGGGGTGTAGGGAGGGATGATATAAGCAGAGCACAGAGAATTTTCAGGGCAGTGAAAATATTCTGTGTGATACCACAAGGATGTATACATGTTATTATACATTTTTCCAAACCCATAGAATGTACAACACCAAGAGTGAACCCTAATTTAAACTATGACTTTTAGGTGATTATGATGCATCATTGTAACAAATGTACCACTCCGGTGGGGGATGTTGATAATGCGGGAGGCTATGCATGTGTGCGGGTAGAGGGTATAAATGAAATCTCTGTACCTTCTCTGTAATTTTGCTGTGAACATAAAACTGCTCTAAAAAATAAAGGCTTCATAAAAAAAAAGAGAAAAGGAAGGAACAGAGGGAGTAGAAAGAGAAAGAAAGAAACACACTAAAATACCATCTGGTAAACTTCTTTCAAATTCTATGACTTCCTTTCAGTTCACGCTGTATTGTTTTAACCCTTGTAAAGAGCTGGAATTAAGGCTCTATCTACTACTTGTCCATCAGTCTGTTTCTGTAAAGTGTTTGCCAGTTTATGTTAAGCAAACTACATACTGAAACCTTAATACAACAAAGTATTTTGCTTGTCATTTTTTTTTAGCTGATAGTAGTAGAACTCTGAATGTGGATTCCACTGCAATGACGCTACCTATGTCTGATCCAACTGCATGGGCCACAGCAATGAATAATCTTGGAATGGCACCACTGGGAATCGCTGGACAACCAATTTTGCCTGGTATGCTATTTTTAATCACGTCACAAGTGTTTCTTTTTATTGACCATGTGGTAATAAATATAACAGTATGACACAACTTATTTTGAAGTTGACATTTACCAGATTCTGCCTAGAGTGTGCATTTTTGTAATATGAGCTTTATAAGCAGGGTGGCCAGTAGTTACTAGTATACTCCTTATTGCACTATGGACTAGGGATATAGCTGATACAGGATATGGGCATTAATATTTAAATAGGTTGTCGAAATAAAAGGCAACAGAATATGGCAAGGAATTATAAAGTTTATCTAATTTTATAGATTTAGAGGAGACAAATAAACATGGAGTGGAAATGAGAATTGACTTAGACACTTCAAAAATCTTAGATTCCTAAAGTGGGGAAGAAGAGATGGTAGGGAACATTTCAAAGTGGTTCACATTGAATAACTGTTCATATTTTTTTAAACAAAGTAACCAGTAAGAGAATGGGCATGTTGTACTTACTCCATCTCCACTAAAGATAAAATCAGAAGAAAAATGCCACAGCCTCTGAAGGGTTTCGTTTAAACACAAAAAAAGCTTCTATACTGTCAGAACTATTAACCGTTAAAATGGATTTGTGAAGACATTAGGGAATTGCCATCTATGGAAGCCTGGAGTGCTTTTAAAATAGCCTAAATATTAATCTTCCCAGGTTCATCTAATTGTGATCCTACTTTTAAAAGAATGGCAGGACCAGGCCCATCGAGTACCTTGCTACTCAAAGTATAATCTGCATAACCTGGGAGCTATTAAGAATTGCCAAATCTTAGGCACTAGCCCAGAGCTACTGAATCAGAAGCTGCATTTTAACATGATCCCCAGGTTATTCACAAACACAGTAGAGAAACAGATCTAGAGTAATGCCACTTTGTCATGCCATTTGTCTGTATAGTTAGTGACCTCCACCCCTCCCCCCAAAATAATTTCACAATTCCAATTCAGATTTTGAATCCTTATAAGGTATAATGGGGACATGCAAGTATAGGCAACAATACTTTATAATCTTAATAATTAAGAAATGTGATTACATAGAAAACTAGGAAACAAGCTTAAAAGCAGCCAAATATAAAGGAAAAATATGTAAATGAGAAATGGGTGGAGAATGAAGGCACTTGAATTATGTATGTGGCAGAGGCAATGAACTGTCCCACCAAACTATAATTCATGCCTTGGACTGTAGTTGACTAGATTGCATCCTACTCCATTAGACCAACCATGATTGAAATGAGCAACCAGGGATCCTTTTAGGGTGAATGATTGGACCATAGATCTCCTTGGGTTTTGAATGACTAGTGGGGCCAATCTGGAATCAGCAGGTGTTATGACAGGAGCCACTATTGCATCATGGTTAAACATTCAGACTCTGGAGTCAATCTGCCTGACTTCCAAACCTGTTTCTTTCACTACTTTATTTTGAGTAGTTAAATATCTTCTATGAAACTCTGTTTCCTCATTCATAAAATCAGGCTAATAATACTTAACCCCTTAGGATTTTTGTGACAATTAAATTGTCCTTAGCACAATGCCTGGCACATAGTGCTCAAACGTGTTAGCTATTAAAATATTTTTAAAATCATTATTAATATACTTTTTATACATATTTCTAAAGGATGTAATGGGTCTTTTAAATTTAGTTCTTCCTCATTATTTCATTTTAATAGCATTTAAACTAAAATATTGTGTATTATTTTATAGCTCCATTTGGAGTGGTCCTGAGTCATAATCTCTTAGAGTCTAGAGAAGCTAAACAATCTGATTTGCCTTAAACATTACCAGTTCATGGAAATCTGATCTGTATGGGTATATGTCTCAGGGAAAAATCTTGAGGCCAGATCTGCACTGATGCAAAGGGGACTATATGTTAGTTATATTGGATTATTTGTAAATTACAATGTCTAAACATAAATCTATGTTCACATGGTAATCTTCAGCATTTAGTCACCCATCTGCAATGTGGAGCAAGAAAGGCTTAGCACTGAGAGTAAAAAAATCATCCAAGGCATCACTATAGGCCCAAACCTTATTGCTGGGGTCAATAACAGGCCTAAAAATCTGGGTAGGTTTTCTTCACAGGAGCTCAAAGGGCTATTTCTGGAGAGAGTATCTTGTTTACTATGTAACAACATAGGCCTCAAAGACAGACTGTTTGGGTTTGGATCATTGTTCTGCTACTTGCTAGCTATGTGACTTCACACAAGTTACTTGACCTATCTGTACCTCAGTTCCCTCATCTGTAAAATAAGGATAAGTCAGTATCTACCTCATAGGATTGCTGTGAAGATTAAATAATATGCTTAGCCCAATGTTTGGCATGTAATAAGCACTCAGTAAAAGTTAACTGCCATCATTATTAATACTATTAGTAGTGCTATATGCTCTTTAAGATAAAGGAAATACTAACAAGGAAATACTAACATCTTTCCTTCAAATGACTGCTGAGCTACCACTTAAATTGAAAGTATTTGAGTTCAATGCCACCACCATCAGCTCTAATGAGTGTTCCTCATATCCACCTCCAGCCAGACATTTGAAACCTTACGAGTGATTTTCATTTCTACTTCTAGCCCTCTTTGCCTGCATCTTATTTTCTTAAGCACTATGAAGAAATAGATTCTCAGGGTCCCCTTCAACTTCGTGTTTCAGTAATTTTTTAGCTATGCTTTAGGGAAAGTTACTTGACTTTGGAAACCAGATCTTAGAAATACTGATATTTAGTTTAGTAGTGCTCTTTTTGTCTTAAAAGTACCTTGAGCAATAGTATTGGGCTGAGATATACGAAGCTATCTGTAAACTTACTTGAGTTTCGTGTCAACTAGTTTTTCCCCTCTGTGTATTATTTTAGGAAGGCAGTTTAACCATTGAGATTAGAACACAGGTTCAGGATCCCGACTGCCTAGGTTCAAATAAATCCCTGCTCTACCATTAAGTAGCTATGTAAACATTGGCAAGTTACTTAACCTCTCTAGGCCTCAGTTTCTTCATCTGTAAAACACAGATAATAATAGCATCTATGACATGGGGTTGTTGTGAAGATTAATGAGTTAATACATTAAAGTCTTAGAATGATTCCTGCTTCACAGTAGTCTCTCAATGAACTTAACTCTTATTACTGTTCCGAGTTCACATCTGACATATGCTCACAAAAAGTTGAATTATGGCTCATTTGTATTCTTAGCAACAGTGAAGGGTAATGAATGCAGAAGCAAAATTTTCCCTGGGAGAAGTGCTGGACAATAGCAGGTGAAGGGAATAGTACCTGCTAGTGCTGATGACTGCTCCTTGTAAATCTCATGGTGTATCCACAGAAATGGAAGGTTGACACCACAATCCAATGCTGCCTACCTTTCTTCTTGCCTAGATTTTGGGAACAGAATGCCTGTTATTTTTATTATGTAACATTTTAACTGAATGGGCTAAAACATCCCCCAATCCTGTATCCTCCCTGCCTCAAGATTCCTTGAAATGTAAATGGCAGCCAATGAGCCACATGGAACTGTTCCCTGAGATCACTCACTGATGGCTCAGTAATTCAGCTACTTTTCTGCCCCTTATGAGGTTTCCTACTGAGCCAGCAAACTTTTTTTTTGTCCAGTCTCATCTGGTCTGTGACAATAGAAAAGGCTTTTGGCATTGATGAAAAACAAATGATACATAAGCTGCCTTGATTTCCCCTAGAGAACTCAAATCCATACTGTCATGGAAGCTGAGTCTCTTGACACATACTTGTCATCAGGGTAGTGTCATTATATTCATTGAGTGGGGAGCAGAGAGGCCATCTCTGGGGTTTGGTTTGGAGCTCCCTTTCATCTAACATGGTGTTTTGTACAGCTGCTATTCAATAAAGTTAATCCACAATGATGGCAAATTAGGAGGTCTCCTCTGTCTGGCATCTGTCTTTCCTGCTAGAGTATTTGCTTTTCCAAGCTGGTCAAATACGACTAATGTTAGTTTTCAAAGAGAGGGACTAAGAAGGGTCAGACCTTCTGTTTAAGGAGCATTGTTCTGCCCATGATACCAGATGAATCCAAAGATGGATCAATTAAGGAGTACTCATTGAATAGCTCCTTTATTTTACTTTATTTTCCCCTCAATTAAAATATTCTTAGCATCCAAATATAGACCCTGTGAAGTCCCAAAGGAGAAGAGTCTCATTATGGTGTCTCCACTTTATTGACTATACTACCTCCATAATAGGAGATGTTGGAAAATAGGGACTTTATTTTGTCATTTTTAAGAAGGCAGTTCTCACTGGACCCAGGGGGCCAATTCTGATGGGAGCAGAAAGAATGAGGATGTGTGACACATGATAGGCCACTGCTCTACAAGCTCCTCAAGGAGAGACAGACTTGTTTCTATTATTTTTAATATCTCCCACAAATAGAATATGGCTTCAGTGGCAGATAAGGTTGAAATCCTGGGAAAAGAGACCACTGTTCATCAGCATGGTGGACACTTTACTGAAAACCAATGATGTGTAAAACGCGATACCAAATAGAATTAATGCCTCCATAAAAGAAGCTTGAAGCCTACCCAGTGATGGTACTCTCAAAACTCCCCATGGAAACTATTACAAAGAGTGGCCAAATGAGATCATTTGTTCATTCATTCATACAAGAAACATTTACTGAGGCCTGCTGTACACAGAGAACTGTGAGAAACCCTGGGGATAAAGCAATGAACAAAAAAGACAAGATTCTTGCCCTCTTACTGGCTTCAGTACTTTGAGAACCTCCATAATTTCTCCCTAATACATCTCACATATGAGATGCCTCTTGAATGATAACATATCAGAGGCTTCCTATCCATTTTGTTCATTTGTGCTTTTATTCATCCATCCATTCATTAAAAACATATTGAGCTAGGGTTAGGGTCACGGGGTATCCAAAATGGGTATGGTTCAATCCTTGCTTTCAAGCTCAGAGTCCACTAGCAGAGGCAAAGTCAATATCACTACACTACAATGTAGCAAATGTCTCAGTAGAAACATATAGAAAAGTACTATTTTAGCTAGGGTGGGATGAGAGGGAGTGCTAGGTAGATGGTGGTGGTCTGGGAAGGTTCACAGAAGTGGTAATATTTGAGCTCAGTATGCAGAGATATATGAGAATGTATCAGGTGAAAAAAAGGGCTAAAAATGATCCAGGAAGAGGAAATGATGCATCAATTACTGGAATGTATACTAGAGTATACGGCATGGGGACAAAGGTTAAATATTGAGTAGAATTACATCATCCCATTCCACAAAGTTTGAGGCAGCATATGAGAAAGGTTATAATAAAAGAGAAAAATTACAAGCAAAATAAACCAGCTTCTAGGAAAATATAAATGAAGGTCAAAGGTGAAGACCAGGGGGCACCTGGGTGGTTCAGTCAGTTAAGCCTCTGACTCTTGACCTCAACTCAGGTCATGATCTCTAGTTGGGCTCTGTGCTGTCAGCACAGAGCCTACGTAGGATTCTCTCTCTCCTCTCTCTCTGCCCCTCTTCCACTCCCTCTCTCTCTCTCCCTCTCTCCCTCTCTCCCTGTTTCTCAAAATAAATATACATTTTTAAGTGAAGATCAGGTAGGGAGGTTAATTAGAATTCAGATGTGTAGGTCATAGGATCCTACCCAATTTCTAAAGTTGAGCTGTACCCGTGACCAGATAGCCAAAACAAAAAGGGAAACATGATCAGTTATGTAATTTGCATTTTCCATGAAGAAAAAATATACCAAACCTCAGAGAAGTCAAACTTTTCATGCCCCTTCACAATTTTGTGTGTGTATTTGACATTTTAGCTCTGAAAGAATTTTTTCATAGGGAGCTTCTTATAGGGATGTACACTAAGTGAGGTAGTTGAGTAATTTCTGAAGCCCAAGCACAGTTGTGTAGCCCAGGACTAGTCAATATTATTTTCCCTAATTTGCTGCAAAATATAAAAACTAAAAATATAGTGATTTTTATATAAAACTAAATTTGCTTAGTTGAAATGACTGTTCTTTATTCTGAGATTATAGACTTTCTACATTGTTTGGTTTAAAATATTCTGTCTTTTATGAACTGTGTGCATGGTATATTGGCTAGTTTCTGTTATTTTTTCCCATGTCTTGTTTTGGCAAATTAAGAGGAAGATAATATACGTACATATGTAATTATTTTTATTCCTCTCTAAACTCTAGAAATCTTGGAACCACAGATGTAGAGTGAAATGTCCTCCGTAATGCCCCTCCAAAGGTGTTCACAGCCTCCCATGATGAGAGTCAAGGTCATGATCCTTAATCTGTCAAATGTTCTAACAAAGGAAGAACACAGTATAAATAAATAGGAAGGAATAGGGGGAAGGTGGGCTAGAAAGGTAGATATCTGCAAAAATTTATACTAAAGAAATAAAGCTTCATTTGTATAAATTTGAAATCAAAGTTGAGATTTACTGGGGAGAGTCTTTGTGAACTCTAATTATGCCATATAATCCACCCAAGCTTAGTTTTCTACCTTATTTGCCATTGTACACAAACCAAGCCCTGCCTCAACTTTCCAGCTGGCCTGAAGTAAGGGTTTAGATGATATTTTGGAGAAGCAGGCAGATGTTAGTAGAATTTGAGAGTCATTATGCAAAAATTTGGAAACTAGTGCTCTATTTCCAAGAGGGCTACTGATAACTGCAGGATCATCTGTCAGTGTAGCCAGGCTATCCTTAGAAATATATGTTCTCTCTTAAGATTGACTGCTTGAAAAGTCTTTGTGAGGATTTGCATGGCGAAGAGGCAGTCAGAACTGTAGTGGGTTAAAATTTCATAATACCCAGGCAAAATTCTTATTTTCCAATGAATTTTATAGGAAGTCTAAACAAATAGCAATAATGTCCCAGAAATGTATACCTGAATTGGAATCAATTTTCTGTAAAATACCTTAATTATATTTAGATCTCATTTGGAACACTTATTTTAGACTAATCTATGGTTGCATTTCAGTGGTTTTATTGTGAGTGCCAACTACCTCCTGGTGCTCAAAGAGTCTCTGGAGCACCTAACAAAATGGAAATGCCTTTATGGGCCTGGAGGGGCTCTTGGATGGCAAGAAGTCACTAAGTGCAGGCAGAGCCTTTCTGACGATATGAAGGGTCTTCCAGCTAGCCAGAACCAGGTCCAGTGCTAAAAAGGCAAGACCAACAGTAAATGTGTCACCTCCTACCTTTGCCCACTTCCAGTTCATACACTGCCACAATTTTAACTTCATCTGTGACTCAAAGTTGAGACAATGGATTTTAAAGAGGCTTCTAAATTAACTATTAGTGTGGCAATATGTGTATCAAACACCTGAACAGGAAGTTCTAAGTGTAGAGATAAGCAACCAGATGGTAGCCTTTTGGAGAGAAACATTTGAAGGCCTGCTACAGGTTGAGTAGGTAGAGATAGAGCTTAATCTGACAGGGAGTATCTCTTTTTTCCAGTGGATCCATGGACTTTGTGGGAAGCAATATAGATGAATGATTGAGAATGTGGTTAGTAAAAGCCACCTACTGTATGGCCATACAGTGTTAATTCTGTGAGCTTCAATTTCCTCATCTGTAAAATAGGGAGTAGTATATTGTCCATTCCTTAGGATTGTGAAAATTAAATGAGATGATATGTATAAAACCTGAAAATCCATACACACTCAATTAATGGTTAATAGTATTATGGACACCATCCCTCTCCCCCGCTACAAAAGTGGAGTTTGCATTTTATCGGAAGAAAACCAGTGTGATCCATCCTGCCAGAAAATATCAAGAATTGAACCATAAAATTGGTGAGTGTGGCAACTTTGTCAGGCATCAAAAATGGGCAACCTCTAAGGTTTCTAGTGCTTTGTAGACATCTGTAGTCTTAGTCCATCTAGTAGAGTATCAGTCACCTGGCATTGTTTCAATGGGCCGTGCAATGCAATGACCACAAGTGCTCAAGATGGTGGCTCTGGGACCTTGCAGGATCCCACAGCACCATTTCAATAATCGGAGAAAAAATCATGGTCAGTCTAGTTTGGGTACTTAGTGTACTTTCTAGTCCCATTCTTTGGAAATAGCCAACTCTATTAACTAACTAATCACACCCCAGTCCCTAGGCATGCTGCATATTCTGTCTATTGCTGTATGACAAACTACTTTATAACTTAGTAGCTTAAAAAGCAATCATTTTATTCTATTTTAAGATTTTCTGGGTGAAGAATTTGGGCAGGACTCTTATGAGCAATTCTTCTATGCCATATGGTATCAACTGGGATGCCTCAGCTGTGGTAGTCTAGTCTGGAGATTCCAAGACAACTTTATTCATATGCATGGCATTTTGGCAGGGACAGCTTAAAACACTGGGCTCAGCTGGATCTCTCTCCTTCCATTTACTCTAAGGTCCTCTCCACATGTCTCTCTACCACAGTAGTCCGACACGTTACATGGTGTCTTGAAGATCCCATAGCATGCAATCCCAGAAACAAGAAGTGGGAATGGTGTCTCTCTCAAGGCCTGAGCCTGAAAACAGGCACAACTTCTCTTATGTGAAAGCAGTGTGGAATCCATCCACATTCAAATGGGGGTGGGGGACATAGAGTTTACCTCTTGGTGAGAGGGGTGTCAAAGAATTTGTATCCCCCTTTAATCTGTCACACTGGGAAAAAATAACTGTATGGAAGTGCTTAGTTGTTCATTTGCCATGTTTTTCATCATACCAGTTTCACTTTATACCTATAATTAAGTTAATTCATTAAAACAATTGTCACACTGCATTGAGAGGTTAATGTCACACTGCATTGAGTGTAGTGGTTAAGAGTATTAATAGTTAGACCAACCTGGATTTGAATCCTAGTTCTGCTTCTTACTGGCTGTATAATCTTGGGCAAGTAACTCAACACTCTGAGGCCTAATTTCTTTATAAAATGAAGGATAATAACAGTAGCTAGGTCACAGTCTTCTTGGAATGTGATTATATAAAATGCTTAACACAGTGCCTAGCACACTGTAAGCATCCAGTAAACAATTTGGCTGTTTATAATAATTGGTGATACATAAGTGTAACTGCATGGATGTTTCCAAACTAGACTATGAGGCTGAGGATTTTGTCTTACTCGTTCCTTAAATCCCAACTCCTGGCACAGGGCCTGGCATCAGACTAGTGAATGGATGGACATATGGATGACTGGATGGCAGCGCAGAAATGGTATGTGCCTGCAATGTAACCCCCTGGCTCAAATGTATAAAGAGAATGGAAGATAATTGTACTGCCAGGTAACTACTCTAGGTAGAATGAGCACAAGTTGCTAGGGGGCAGGAAAGCTTAAGGCCATACTGAAATATTACTTGAAATCACATAGTAGAGTTGCAACTCAGAGGAGCAAGCTGGTCCAACTGACACACAGAACTTGTGGCATTTCCAGTTAAGCTGGGACTTTGGGAAGTTCATGAATCAGAAGACGAATGCAAACCAACATTTATGACACTTCCAGGCATGGCAATACCAAGTCAGAAAGGCTGCAGGGAAAAGGTACTGGAAGGAGAGATATAAAAGCAAAACAGAACAGGGCATTTATCATAGGAAGGACTTTGGAGGAATACGTTGGCCTTTTCCATAGCCCTTGTATAAAATGATTTCAGATCTCCTTCAGAAGTTTGAATTCCTAACATAAATATTAATACTATGTAATTATAGGTGTACTCCTCAAGCCAGGCTTGAAGCCTCAAAGAGGGAGATAATTTCTCTGGCGTCCTATTCCCAATGTGTTTTAAATTGTTGGACTTCTTTGATATTTCAGGTTCTGCAATACTTGTATAAGTCCCATGACTTCAAATGGTTATTTTCTTGGTTGGCATCAGAAATTTACATCGACTTGGGTGCTTAATGGCTGAAGAGAAACAAAAGAAATAATCAATGTGTTAGGAGCCTTTGAAATGTCATGTGCAACCTGCCCTCTAGCAAGCCCTGCTAGGCAGTGTAGCCTATGGAGCTCTTGTCATATTGAACGCAAGAAAGAAAGGGAGTTTATCTACTCTTTGCTTTAGCCATATGTCATGAATACATCTGCTTTTAAATGAATTTCATAAAATATTAATGTAATCATACCAAACAGAGTGGTGAGTACCTCAGTCAGGAGTTATATTTATCTTGTGTATTTGTTTTTTGTTTGTCTCCATTTGTTAGTAGACAGTACACGGAGACGGGCATTTCTTTCTCAGCCGAAGTGGCAGGACTTGCTTAATGAACTGATGTTTCTGTAATCTGTGGTAAGGCAGAGTTGTGAGTGACAGAGCTGTATGAATAACAATGAGGAGGCAGGCAGAACAATAAAAGGAAGACAAACATTTCAGTTGGAGAGGAAAAATAGATGGAATTGTTTAGTTGGCACACAATCTAATCTGATCTTTTCCTACGGAAAATTAACAGTTTGTAAATGGGTGAGATAATGTTAACAATTTTTCCAAAATAATAAACACAAGAAATCAAATTTTCCAAAGACATAAATGGTATTTTTAACCACAGTGCTCCTATTCTTCAGTGTGGGAACATAGGGCATCAGGGGCCTAAGTCCTCCAAGATGGAAAGGAAGACCTGGACCCCCTGCCCCCACCTGATAGAGCCTGACATATAAAAACCTATCACGAATGCTTGTGGAATGTGGGAATGAATCCCCAAAACAGTGAATTTATTGTTGTGTGTATGCATGTTTTGAATGGAAGGAAGGAAACTTACCTATCAGGACTACCACTTATGCCATGGGTTTTCGTATCTGTTCTGTCCTTTCATCCTTTGAGCTAAATGTCATCATTTATCCCCACTTTTATCAAAAACAAAATGGTGGTACACAGATATTAAGAAACCTTCCACTACTATGTGGAGAAAAGTAGAGATATGAGGGCCACAAGGAGGAAGGCAGGGAGAGAGAGAGAAAGAGAGGGTGCATGAGAGAGAGTGCATGTGCTCACATGCATGTGTAAAAGTGCATGTTGGGTGAGATTGCACGTGAAGGCTAAAAGTAAATTTGTTTTCAGAAAAATAAATTTTCCTCTAATTTCTTGGAAATTTCTTGGAAGACACTTTTTTCTTCCCAAACATATCCAGGGTCTTGATATTTCAGCATGACAGGCGTGTGGGAAGATGGCGAATGCTCTAGCTCTTGTGGACTGGCTGTGCACATGCGCTACCACCTGCCTATCTGCCCAGTCACGAGACTCACCCCTACTGGACCTATTGTACCTGAAGTTCCACTTCTATAGGGACCACACATTCTTCCCACTGTTTAGATCCATCCCTTTCAACATCTTGGAGAACCACCCAGGGAATTCTGAGCTCCTTGAGGATGTGCTTATAAGGATTGCCCCCTCGTGTTTTTGTGGTGAGCAGAGTGAAGTTTTGGGGGTTCAGGTACACTACTGCTACTGCAACTGCCCCTACATTATCACAACTCCTTATGCAATACTTTCTTTGCTTGCAGCCCACTGTGCATTCTGTAGCAGAGGACAGGGCTGAGAGGTAGAGAATAAGGAAGTATAATGGATTTCCTTCTCTCAGAGAACTTGCATTTTGTTATAGAGACAAAATTTAAACAAAATCAGTACCACCCATAGACCCAAGCAAGTGGGAACTTTGCCCTAAGCCTGCATCTCAGGGGACCTCCTGCTTTGAAATGCCTGCCTTGATGTTTTCTAAGGCCCCCCACCCAGTGCTAAGGTAGGTAGTATAATCAGGGTAGGTGCCCTGAGTCCATAACAGGTCGTATATGGGTTCTAATCTCAAGGAGCACCTTTCTTGAAATTTTTAAAATTCCTCTTCATTGTCTGGGACTGACCAGTGCCTGCAGTGTTGTCTAAGCAGAGTCCCAATCTCAGCCTGAACCTGTGTGGACCCCAGTCATCATTTATCCTCTTTGGGGCATTCTCTAATCCTCTACTCTACATGTGGAGTCAACCATATTCTCCAAGAAGCTTCAGAACTCAGGCCTATGGAGTCCTCCCAGACTCTGTTCCAGGAAGGTAGCCTGGCAAGTAAATCAGTCCAGCTACCTGGTGTGGTATTTCTTTCATGGTATCACATGAGATTGTGCCAGCGAAATAGTGTTGATGTTGATTTGGGGTGAATTGAATTGTTTATATAGATGAGCCCCACAGAAAAGTATTTGTTTGGGGGCCCCTACACATCCTAGAAGCATCCCTGAATAAAACAAAAGATGATGCAAAATAAAATAAAATTCAGTAGAAACAAGTGTAGAACAATTTTTCAACACAGAGTTAAGAATGAACAGAATTATCTGGAAAAAGTTCTTCAGGGAGGGTGAGACTTAAGGCCAGCCTTAAGTATGGGGAGAATTGGGAGAGAGTCTAGTGATTCCAAAAAGGGAGAACAATATGAACAAAAGCAAGGAGAATAGTTATTCATTGAATATTTTTGTGCTATACATTATGCTAAGCACATTGCATTCATCATTTTGCTTATTCGTCACAATTCCCTATAAGGTAGGTGTTTGCAGATGATGAAATGGGGGTTCAAAAGATTCATCCTGCTAAGCAAACAATAGAAGTAGGTCCCAGGTCTTCCTGATCCCCAAAATTGTATGCTCTTAATACCATGCTATACTGCAAAAAGACAAGGGATAGTAGGGAGCCTTGTCTGTATGGAGCAGAGAATGTGTGTTGAGAACTAGTAAAGGCAAGATCAACAGACAAGGCACATAGTATGAAAGGCCTTGGATGTCAAAAATGATATATAGAGACAAATAGACTGGTCAAGCAAAAACAAAGATCCCTATCCCAAAAGGAAAATGCACAAGTAGAATATAATATTTAAGACCTAATGCTAATACCATGTTTTCTTAAATATTTTGCCTTCGTCTTAGAAAGTCCCTTGGCTTGAAATGTATAAGGTAACATTCTGCCTCCACTTGGCCTTGCCTGGTGTCACTTATTGTTCTCTCTTTCCTCTCCTTTTTTAGACTTTGATCCTGCTCTTGGAATGATGACTGGAATTCCACCAATCACTCCAATGATGCCTGGCTTGGGAATAGTACCTCCTCCAATTCCACCTGATATGCCAGTAGTAAAAGAGATCATACACTGTAAAAGCTGCACACTTTTCCCTCCAAATCCAAGTAATATTCTGCTTTTTCTCCACACAAGTCATAATGTTTTGGTGTCTAGGAACACTTTCTTCTTTTTCAAAAAAAAATACCCTAGGGCTTCATAGATGTATATACAGAAGCTTCACCTAGAAAACAGAAGACGGGAAAATTTTCTCTTATTAGGCAAGGTTGAATTTTATGCATAGAATAGTAGATTTCTGTGTGTTGGTTGCATTACAAATGATAAAACGTGTTTCTAATGCCATCTGGTAAGGAATTCAAGTGTGTTCGTACAGAGACACCTGACACAAATTGTTCAACACTGTCATTTGCAGACTCTCTTTTTCATAACTGGCCTACATGCTGATAATGGCAGTAATAGTGTGTGTCTGAGCCTGCCCGAGGCACATGAGAATACATATTTGGTGCTAAGAATCCTCCATTGCTACTAGCTATATTCACACATCACTCAAACTACTGCTATTCAACTGATGGGCTGCAATAGAAAGTGGGGTGAGGTTTAACTTGCTACGAGGGCAAAGAGGAATACTGAGACTGAGTCGAACCACTTGCATCCATCTAGTCAATGAAATTCATGTGGAAATGATCTATGGATCTATCTTTGCAGTAATGAATAGGTTGCTCCTTAGACTCTTAAAAATATCTGCAAACATATGTTGGCCATATTTCACTTAAAACATAGCAGCAATAATTGACTCAAACATTTTTCTAGGTCTATTTGTGGTTTTATTTACTTTAAGTGATCAGACGTTGTTTCTACACATGACCCAAGCCTCATTAGAGCTTTTTCCACAGTTCTAGTGGTGCTGGGTGACCTACTTAAGGGAGCTGCCACTACAGTGCTAAGATTAAAGCTGTTAAGGGACACATTCAAGGGTTCAGGCCATAGATCAAGTGAACTTGCCTTATCACAATAAACATGAACTTTTTTTTTTTTTAATTTTTTTTTTCAACGTTCATTTATTTTTGGGACAGAGAGAGACAGAGCATGAACGGGGGAGGGGCAGAGAGAGCGGGAGACACAGAATCGGAAACAGGCTCCAGGCTCTGAGCCATCAGCCCAGAGCCTGACGCGGGGCTCGAACTCACGGACTGCGAGATCGTGACCTGGCTGAAGTCGGACGCTTAACCGACTGCGCCACCCAGGCGCCCCTAAACATGAACTTTTGACATGTGACTTCAGACAACTATTTCATCTCCTACCTTACACAGGAATTAGTTAATCATGGAATCAGGCCCTGGCAGGGACCCAAATTCTAGTATAGTCTATCCATAGCTAACAGGACTTTAGAATCAGTAAGGGTTCATTGACCAAATCATCTCATCTCTTTTTGCTAGTGAGAAATGTTCTCAGTGCCTTCTTCAGGTCTTTGAACTTGATTGTCAGCAGGGTACTTCCTTCTAGGCCAATAAGAAATCTAGGAGGCTGCATCTCAGAGGACTGAATTGGGAGAAGAGCTAGTATGTCACAAGAGAATTAGGGAATGCAGAATAAGATGGCCTTGTAGGCCTTATCTGCCAGCTCAAGTGGCCATTCCTGGATTTGTGTTTAGTGCCTAGGTGAATGAATGGCACTGTTGTACCCTGTCTCTTCCTCTTAGTGCCACTGTCCCTACAAATGGGCAATGGACTTTTTTCCCTTTCATCCAGTGTGTTGCTTTTGGATTAGGGAAAGCTATGCATCACTAATTCTACATTTTTTCACTTCAAAAGCCATGAATTTAGGCATTTCCAGTGTTAAAACCTCCTGTTTATGTAAAGGTACAATCCTGCTGGTTTAATCATTCATTTATCACATAATCAGCTTGCCCTAGGCTTTCATTGTCTCAATCAAGTCTAACGTAACAGGATGGCTCATACCTTGTAATGTCTAGGTTGGGTACAAGAGATGACTTTACAGGATATTCAGTCTCTGAATTGCCAAAGAATAACAGATACATTGTGTATAACACATAGACCACATTATTGAGTGGTCTTTAAAGGAATGTAGACATACACGGCTTAAAGAGGCTCTAACTTTTGATTGTCTCTAGGAAAAGAAACAGATAAACATCCCTCAAATACATTTATCTTTCCCACGTACAGTCATGCCTTCTTGAGTCTGAGCTGGAAGAGCCAGAGCGAGAGGGAAGCATTTACCTTCATGGCTCAATACTTTTTTTCTTCATCTCTGTGTTAAGAATACTGACAGAGCAATTAGTACCAATAAAGTTGTGGCTTCAGGGAAGGAACCTGGCTTTGGAATTGAATTAAAAACTAACACTCCTGACACAGCTTAAAGTGAACTGGTGTTCTGTTTCCTGTTTAGAACTTGGATTTTGTCAAAAGGGGGCTCAGGTTAATTGTGTGGGGAAAACACAATGGCTAATGGAGAAGACTCCCTCTGTTCGGTGCTGAAAGCATGGCAAGTGCCGTTTTTGTTCACAGCCCCACACTGTGAAAGTGTGATGGGAAGAGCAGGGATTTGGTACGACTAAGTCACTTAACCTTCTCCAGAGCCTACCAACCTTGTCTGATAAGGCCTTGATTATAAACCCCGGTATTTATGCCTACCTCCGGTATATTCTGGTTCTATCTCTGGTATATTCTCTTGCACTCAGTGGCCTCTCAACAGTAAGGTCCTGTGATCTAGGGACTCTCACAGTCTCTTTATGCACCCATCCAATCTGCTTCTGTCTTGTTGCTTCATTAGACAGTATCTTTACCATCAATTCCTTCCCCCCTCTCCCACCTGACACTTCATCCAGGTGCTTGTCACATATACAGAACCCAGAAGCCCCAAGGTTCCCATTGCCTACAAGTGCCAAGTCCAACTCCTGACTTCAAAATTCACTGGTATGCTTCATGTGACTCTCTTCAATCCATTGTTTCTACTTGCCACGTACCCATCCTTTTAGTCAAGTGCAGCTGCTTCCCAGTATCACACTCCTCTTCAGCCCAACTGCAAGCCTACCTTCTCCTGGAACATTTCCACGTGGAAGATATGGAAATTAAAACAACAGTTAATCATTCATTGCTCTAATGCATTTCCACCTAAATATTGGGTGCTAGGCCCAATGGGTAATTTTTAGCCCTTAAATTACTTTATGTCTCTACTATTCTTAGTACTAGTAATCCCTTCATCCTTCTTGAAACATTAGGTGATTTGAAGGTGTAAGAATGACTAAGACCACTAGAGAGGTTATATAGATCAAGAAAGGATGACAAACAAGCTAAGTGCCCTGAGGAATTACAACATTTGAAATGTAAAAGAGAAAGAGGAGTTTGCATTTCTGTATACCCAGTAGCAGCAAAAGTCTTCTTTACTTGCTGTTTCCAGTTCTTTTCCAATTCTCTTTTAAATCTTCATTTATGCTCTTGCCCCACTCCTCTATCAAAACTTCCCTTGTTTAAGAACTCTAGTGACCAGGGGCACCTGGGTGGCTCAGTCAGTTAAGTGTCCGACTCTTAGTTTCGCCTCAGGTCATGATCTCACAGTTGGTGAAATCGAGCCTACGTCATGCTCTGCACTGACAGCGTAGAGCCTGCTTGGGATCCTCTCTCTGCCCCTCCCCCACTCACGCTATCTCTGTCTCTCTGAAAATAAATAAACTTTAAGAAAAAAGAATACTAGTGACCTAAATCTAGTAGTTAGTTCTCAGTTCTCTTCCTAATTGACCTAATAGCCATATGCAACACAGTTGATTACTCCTTAGTCATTGGTATACTTTCTTTACTTGGCTTTCAGGACACCACACTATTGGTTTTCCTCCCACTTCAGCTGATAGAGCTTCTACATGAAGAGGTTGCATTTGGAATCTACTGTCAAGTTAATAGTAAATGAGGAATAAATGGTGGAATATCATCTGCTATCTGTGTACAGGGACATGGGAAAGCACCCAGGAGCCAGAAAAAGAGTGATTTTTTCATTTTACTGTATCAGAACAGGCCAACCTCATTTTGTCTCCTAGGGCTGGGTTCTATAAAGAAAGTTAGAGAAAGTGGGTAAACTGAGAATTAATAAAAATTCACTAGTCTTCTGATTATTTCCAATCAGTTGGAATTACATTAAAATATATCTGACCCCTGCTGATTATCGAGGGGGCCTTCAGTCTTAGGCATCTAATAAAATCAACTCAAACACTTTGCAGTATGTAAATTCTGGCAAACCAGTTGAGTGATATGTGATGCTCCTTTGAAAAGCAAGATGCAAGTGGTTTATAGGTTCTCCATGCTGTCCCCTGCCTCATTTCTCAAAGATCAGCAGTGACTCTGATCTTAATGCTGATTGCCCCAACAGAGCTCCCCAGAGTAGGTGCTTAGTTGTAATTAGAATTGCTAGAAGTTCCTCCTTTTCCATTACCAGAGATTAAAGTTTTTTTTATACTCTCAGTTATCTTGAATCATTTTACATGAAGTTTTCTTCTTCTCTGTCCACAGTAGTGATTGGGTATTACAAAAGTTCAGCACATTACCTGATTAATAGGTGGACTTTGAATTTGCTCTCCTATGGAGTTATCATTGCTGTGCCCAGATCACTGTATTTCAGTGGGATTAGTAAATGAGGCCCAGACAATAAAGTGTTTTGAGCTGTTAATTAAAGAATAAGTACTGTCTACTAAGGAAGATAGTACAGCCCATTGCCTTGTTTGGTGGCATACACCTAAATCTCAGTGAATGCTATCAAAGAGACTTTCTACATTTACCCAAGGAAAACAAATAAATCCCCAGAATTCTGGACGCTACTTAGTGGCTTTTATGCTTTCTTACTTAGCAGTTACCACAGAATAATCACAGCATCTAAATAGAGTGATGATTTCATCACAGAATTTTTGAATCCTACAAATGTAGTGAGAAGAAAGAGACTTTGTATTTTCTGTGTTATATGTAACTGCATCAGTAACCAGATATTCCTTAGAGTCTCTCAGTGGACCAAAAGGTAGACCTAACTACGCAAACTTAAATAATATAAAAAGGTGAACATTTACTTCACAAAAAGATTCTTTACCATCAAATTCCTTAAATAGTAAACTTCAGAAGGATTCTGTAACAGGATTTTAGTCTAAAGCCCTTGATTTGAAAACATGGCTCTAACTGTAGGGGTGCTCTTGAAAATTTTTTACTTATATAGTCAGTGGCTAGATTGTGTTCCATGGTCAAAACCATATGTCTCTTCACAGCTATAGATTTCTCTATTGAGAAGAGTGATTCCTTCCCAAACCAAGCCTTATCTGAAGATTTGGCTAAAACAAGGAACTGGGAGTTTAGAAGTCCAGGTCTTAAGCTGCCATTCCACCCCAGTCTTGTAGTAGTGCTTTAGAAAGCCCCAGATTGGTAATCAGAAAATCTGGGTTCTATAACAGTATATAATAATAACACTACAATAATGACCAATTGGGAGCCTATCAAGTGCTAGGCATTGTAGCACTTGCAATATAGACAGTAGATTATCAACTATCCTACAAAAATCCTTGTAAGGTAGAGGACAATATCCCAATTTTAAAGATGAAAGAATGAGGTACCCAGAGGATATGTAATTTTCAAAAGGTCATACAGTTACTAAATTAAGGTTTAAATCCAGGTTTACCTGCTCCAAGTTCATATTCCTTCTCTTTCTATCCAATTTGGCGACCTTGAATGAGTCACTCAACCTCACTCAGCTAAGGTTTTTCTTTGTAATATGAGAAGTCTAGACCAAGCCAGTGGTTTTCAATCCTAGCTACTATTAGAGTTGCCTGAGGAGCTTTAAAAAAAAATAATGCACAGGCTATACCCCAGACTAATTAAATCATTCTTTGGAGTGAACACAGGAATTTTTTGTTTGGTTGACTCCCAAGTTGATTCTAATGTGCTGTTGGAGTTGAGAATCACTGGAACTGTGATGTTAGAATCCTTTCATTTCTTAAGAACTCAGAAGCGGAAGTCTTAAGAGATTCTGGACCTCATTTCCCTTTTTTTTGGCTAAAAACCACATTATTCCAGTGCCCATGACTAAGACATTTCAGATTCCTGCTCACTAGGAATCTCTTCCTTTTCCCTTTAAATTTCTCCTATGGAACAAAAGACCAATACAGCGAGTTTTTGAAATTACAGAATTTTTTTTTATTAACAGAAACTTTATAAGTTCCCTGAATGCCTTTATCCCTTTTATTGACTAAATAGAGGGGAAGAGAGCATCATGAGAACCTGATTATTCTGAGCCACACTGATAAGACAGACAGTGGTAGCAAAGTGAGAAAGCTAGAGATGCTTATACCCAAGGAAGCTCCCAAATCATCTGCTTGCCAACTTGGATGTGTCAGGTGAAGACCTTGGCCTAATCTACAAGTGAGACTCATTTATTTTTGCATGGGAGCAGTAATCACTAGTTGAGCTCTCCAAATCTTGAGCTGGGAGAATTGTTGTGAAGAGCTGAATGGAAAGAATGGATTACACAAAATAAATCCTTGCAGATAACAAAACCAACACTAAAGAAACCCTTGACCATCATGCTTTGTTTTGTTGGGCTATGAACTGTAGAATTTTGTTTGGAAAATGCTTGGATACATATAAATAGCAACAAGGATCTAGCAGATCCAACAGGCTTTATGTGTAAGATGAGTGAGTAGAAAGCATATTTTTTTTTTAGCAGAGGGAGAATCATCTCATTACATAGGTTTTTAATGACTCTCTATAGCCAAATTGATCTCACTTTAGTTAATGATTTCCCAGATGAGCTTACTTTCTCTGCTGTCTTTCATACTTCCCTCTAAATGCTGCACAATTGACTCTGGACCTCACCCCTCCAGCAAGGAATTTGAGGAAAGACTTGCTGATATCAAAAGCAAAAAACCTAAAAAGGATGGTTTATAATCTAGCTGACTTTGTCAGCCAAACCATTCTGACACTCATAAATATTTTTGTAAATGTTTACCCCATCATTGTCAAATTAATTCTGAAACAATTATTTCAGTAACCATGAACAGAGGGAATTTAGTAACTATCAACTGAATTAAACAACCTTTTTCTCAGGAACCTTGGTTCTGAGAATTCCTGAAAGTAAGAATTTAAAGTGAGTGGGATGTCCCCCCACTAACTGTCTTCTTAGCAAAAACAACTGAAAATTGGGCATAGCTGAGTTGTCACAACACAAGAACAGAATTAAAGAACTCTGGATGGGACAGGCAGATGGGTCTGAGTTTTTATCATTTGGATGTCATGGTCACCAAACCATTGAATAAAATTATTTTCGTGTGCTGTGGAGGAGAGATGAGTACCTTAGAGGCCACATGCTTCTGGCACTCTTAGGCAAAAGTCTGATGGGGACAGTAGGGCTATCTCTGGGATATGTTAGATTTCTAAAAAGGTCTGTCCCAAGCAAACATTTTAATTTCAAATGCTTTTGCAATTCTGCTTAGATCTTCCACCTCCTGCAACTCGAGAACGCCCACCAGGGTGCAAAACAGTATTTGTGGGTGGCCTGCCTGAAAATGGGACTGAGCAAATCATCGTGGAAGTGTTCGAACAGTGTGGAGAGATCATTGCTATTCGGAAGAGCAAAAAGAACTTTTGTCACATTCGCTTTGCTGAGGAGTACATGGTGGACAAAGCCCTCTATCTCTCTGGTAGGTGTTTAGTCATGAGCAGTGTGCCCACCGGGCACAACGCAGAGATTGGAGATCAGTGCATTTGTGGCAGATAACATTTGGGCTTAATGGTATCCCCTCTTGCCTTCAGAGATAGAAAATGAATGTTTTCACCCAACTTCTTCCTTTAAAGTTCTTTGATAGTTCTCAATTGTATCCGTTGTCCAAAACTCCTTACTTGTAACATCTGAAGGCCTTGATGATCTGTCTTACTTCTCAGTACCATCCATCTCCCAGTTCTTCCCTCACATACCATGTCCTAAGCACACTAAGCTAATTGTAGTTCTCACAATGTGCCATGGTGTCTTATGTCTTTTCCTCTGACTACAATTACCTTTTCCATCCCACCTCCCATGTATACATTCTCACACCCCAAAGTTCCAGCTCAAGCATAACCTCTTCTCGAAAGCTTTCTCTGACTTCTCTCCCCACCGTGCCCCAGGCTGTTCTGGGCAGACCCTCCTCAGCACTTCCCTAGCACCCAGTGTTTCCTGCTAGCATGACTCCTATAACACCATGCTAGAACTGTCTCTTTCTGTATCTGTCTTCCTGACCAGAGTATGAACTCCTTAAGGGAAGGGACCATGTTTTATTTAACTTCAAATCCCCACTATCTAGCACATAATCTGGCACAAAAGCAAATGCTCAGAAATAGCTATGGAAGTCAGTTAGTTATCAAATATTTATTGACAGCTAGGCAGAATGCTAGGTTGCTAAGGATACAGCAAAGACCAAGATAGACAAACTTCCTGCCATCAGGGATATTACATTCTGGAGATGGTATAATATATATGTAAAAAATAATTAATATCATGTACCAATAACTGCTATGAGGAAGATTAAAATAGCTAATGTGCCTAGCATTGTTAGGAAAGCAAGTCTTCCCTGTCATTTGAATTGAGATCTGAACAATATGAAGGGGATTGCCATGTGAACATCTGGGAGCTGAGCATTCCAAAATAAGAAAGAGCAAGTTAAAGGCCCTGAGATGAAATGGACTTGGCATGTTTAAGTGAAAGAGACAAGGTTAACATGACTGGAACATTGTAAATGAGAGAGAGGCAGTGAAGGGAAATGAAGTCTGAGAGGTAAGAAATACCAAACCATGTAGACCCTTATGATGTATAGTAATTAGTTTATTATTCTGGATGCAATGGGAAGTCATTGGAGGATTTTAAGTAGTAGAGTGACATAATCTGATATACATTTTAGAAATATCCCTTCTGTGTAAAGGACAGACTGAGGGCATGGGCAAAGGTAGTTACTAGAAGATAAGTCAGCCAACTGTAGCATTAGTCTAACCTAGAAGTGACAGAGTACAGATAGTAAGAACTACTTTGCCAAAAGTCTCTTATTCATGGTAAAAGTTCAAATTTGGGGAGACTGAGGCAAGGCATTACAATTGGAATGATTTCTGTTAAATACTATAAAGTGAAGCCCTTTGCTTTTGGGGTGGTTTCAAGATAAAGTTTCATGGTTGATCCTTTGCTTATTTTGAATTGGTATTGTTCTCTAAGAAGCAGTGGGCAAATAAGACTAAAGGCAGAAGACAGGGTAATCTGAAAGGGCATAGAACAATTAACAACTTCCTTGCCTAAGAGTAATTGTTTGGAGGAACTGGGTCCAAGTGCTAGACATTTTGGGGTGGCAGAATCTTCATTCATATAACAGGCGCTTGTTGGACATCTCCTTTGTGTAAGCTATTGTGCTGAATGTTGTGCAGAGAAGAAAATGAGTAAAACCTAGTTTTTTCCCTTAATGAAGTTAGGGTTAGTAGGCAGTCATACATTTATTTGTTAAAGAAACATTCAGCACTAGGCATTTCTCAAGACACCAATAAAACATACTCAGTGCTAATAACAAGACTGAAAATAATGAGGGCTGAAGTATGGACAAAGCGTTTGGGAAGTTCAGAGGAGAGAAGGGGATGGGGACAGGGAGAGAAAATGTCTAACTTTTGACCATGGGAGTATTGAAAAAGGTACCATTTGAACCAAGTCTTTGACAAAGAGAAAGCATTTGCATATGGACAGTGGGGCAGAGATACAGCAAAAGCAAAGGTACAAAAGTGGTAAGTTTTAGTGAACATTCAAGGAAACAAAGAGTAGTAGTTTGTGTACTGACTAGGCATGAAAGGAGAAGAGAAAACATGAGCTGTTAGCACACTTTGAAAGGTTTACTAGTTGGGTCTTTACACCTCGGGTAATAGGGAAATGATGAAGGAAATTTTGAACAAGATAATTGTTTCTGAAGGATTAATCTGACATCTCTGTATAAAAATGGATTACAGGAAAACAGAAAAAAAGTTGAAGGGAGATCAGTTAGATGCCTGTTGCAACAGGCAGAGAAAAGGTAATGTGTGTTTGAAGAAGTAGCCTAGTAACATGGGAAAGGAGAGGAGCATGCAGATGTAAAATATTCTTTTTTATTAATTTTTAAAAATTTTAATTACAGTTAGTTAACATACAGTATTATATTAGTTTTCGATGTACAATATAATGATTCAACAATTCCATACATCACCCAGTTATCATCACAAGTGCCCTCCTTAATCCCCATCACCTATTTCACCCATCCCCCCACCCATCTCACCTCTGGTAAACATTAGTTTGTTCTCTATAGTAAAGAGTCTCTTTCTTGGTTTGTATCTCTTTTTTTCCCCTTTGCCCATTATTTTGTTTCTTAAATTCCACTTATGAGTGAAATTATATGGTATTTGTCTTTTTCTAATTGACTTATTTTGCTTAGCATAATACTCTCTAGCCCCATCCATGTCATTGCAAATGGCAGTATTTCATTCTTTTTTATGACTGAATAATACTCCATTGTGTATATATACTACCTCTCCTTTATCCATTCATCTATCAGTGGACACTTGGGCTGCTTCCATAATTTGGCTATTGAGATGTAGAAGACTCTTGTTACATTTGCTAAGTGCTGTAAAATCTAAATGCTAAAGATTTGACAGCACTTAGGAATGATAATAGAGCATTCCACTATAGACTATTTTAATAAAAACTTAAAGGTCTTAAAAAAAACTCTGAACAGCTGTACATAAAAGATGGCTTGCTGCTCAGGAGGTATCCATCTAAACATCATTGAAATCTCTCGGCAACAACTGCCTCCTGGAAGCATTCTCAAGGCTGCCAGAGGAAAGGGGATTGCAATCAATGATGTGAAAATAGCTAAATTTTGCCCTTTAAATTTTAACTTGCTCCCTGAAAGCTCATAAGTGCTAGAAATCTCCTGAATTGCTTGGCTGTTCTCCCACATTATAAAAGGAAGAGGTTAAAACAAACAAAAATCCTTTAGAAAAGGGGCTACATTTCTACATTCTGTAGAAATAACCACTTTTTTTCTATTGGAGTTTGAGCATCTTTGGGAGCTGCCAGTGTGCACGGTGCACCAACCTCATAGCATCACGGTATATGTCATGTGTTCACACCAAGCTTTTGTATCATCCTCTCATTTGATCCTATCCATGATCCTGGAAAAATAGCCAAGGTAATCATTAATAACCAATTTTCTGATGGCTCAGATGATCAAATAAGATGACTGAGTGTGAAAGTGCATTGTCAGTTGTAAAGGGCCCTAGCAGAATGTGCTTATTTGGAATGCATTTATTCTTCTTTTGAAAAATAATGTGTAGCAGTTTGAATGTTAATGGGCATTATTCTTTATAACAGCTTTATTGAAGTATAATAATTGACATACAATGAATTTCACATATTTCAAAACTACAATTTGGTATTATTGACACAGACATACATCTGTGAAACCATCACAACAATCAAAATAACGGACATGTCCACTTCTCCCAAAAGCTTCCTTCATACCCCATTTGTGATCCCTTCCTCCTACCCCTCCCCTCTTCTCTCCCCAGGCAACTACCGGTCTATTGTCTGTCAGATTAGTGTGCATTTTCTAGAATTTCATATAAATGGAATCATATATTATGTATACTCTTCCTTGGTATAGATTCAAATTTCCATTTGGTATCATTTTCCTGTGCTTGAATTTTCTTTAACATTTGTTATGGTGCGAGTCTGCTCCTGATGTATGTATCAACAATAATTTATTCTACCTTTCTTTTTGAAAGATATGTTGTCTGGATGTAGAACTCTAGGTGGACAGTTTTTTTTTTCCTTATGTTACTTCATTTTTTTCTTGCTTGTATTGTTCTCAATAAGAAATATGATGTTATCTTTTTGTTTCTCTGCACATAATGTGTCATGTCTGTGGCAGCTTTTAAGATATTCTCTTTATTATTGATGTTGAGAAATTTGATTATTATGTGCCTGGTATAATATCCTTCATGTTTCTTGTGCATGAGTTTCATTGAAATTCTTAGACCTCTGAGTTTTCATTAAATTTGGAAAGTTTTCTACCCTTATTTCTTCAAATATTTTTTTCTATTCCCTCACCTCTCTCCAGTCAAGGTCCCAGTTGTGCTGTATTAGGCCCCTTGAAGTTGTTCCAAGCTTACTACTACTCTGTTCATTTTCTTACAGTCCTTTTTCTCTGTATTTCATGTCGAATAGCTTATATTGCTGTGTCTTCAAGTTCATTAATCTTTTCTTCTGCAGTGTCTAATTTGCCATTGCTTCTATTCAGTGAATTTTTTTCAACTCAGACACTGTACTTTAAATCTCTAGAAATTTGACTTTTTTGTCTTTTGTGTTTCTAATTAATATGGTTAAACTTTAACTTCTTCAGCATATGAAATCCAATTATAATAGTTATTTTTGTATCCTTGTATATTAATTATATTATGTGTATCACCTCTGGGTCTGTTTTGATTGGATGAGTTTTTAAATGTTTCTTATGATTTTCCTCATTTTTTGAATATTGGATAATTTTTTATTGGACACCAAACATTGTGAATTTTACCATACTGGGTGCCAGATATTTTTCATTCCTATAAATATTCTTGAACTTTGTTCTGGGATGCAATTAAGTAACTTGGAAAATCTTTTATCCTTTTAGGTCTTGTTTTTTTAAGTTTTGTTCAGCAACACCAAAGCAGGATTTAGTCTAGGGCTCATTTTTCTCCACTAACTAAGACAAACCCCTTCTGACTACTCTACTCAATAATCTATGAATTATTCATTTTTTTCTGCTCTGGCTGGTGGAGAGAGGAACTTTTCCCAGCCCTGTGTAGGCTCCAGGGATTGTTACCTCTAATACATGGGTAGTTTACACACACACACACACACATGCACGTGCGCGCGCACACACACACACACACACACACACACACACATATCAGTATGCAGCTAAAGAATAGTGGAGGACCCTCTGCAGATCTCTGAAGTTGTTTCTCTGTATAGCTTTCTTCTTTCTAGTACTCTGCCATACAAACTCTGTCTTCCGTAGTCTCCCTGGATTCCTAGTTCAATTTCCTCAACTCAAGGAGATCACCATACTTTGACTGAGTTCCCCTCCCTGTGCTGAGAATTCCAAGTAGGCCCCATGCTACAAACTCAGAGCCTGACGCAAGGCTCGAACCCATGAACCATGAGATCATGACCTGTAAGGCTCATTCATAATACCATTACCCATTGACCCTTCCTCTTACCTCTGAGGTAAGGTGGCAGATGGAGGAATAGAACTCCTGTGAGCAAGATTGACCCAACCCATAGAATAATAAACTGTTATCAGAAATGAAACTACAATCCAAGTCTTTTGATGGTTCACCTTGCTAGTTAGTAGTGGGAAGAGAATTATGTGGTCACTTTAAACTGCTGCATCTATATCTGAAACACTGAACTTGGAAAAGTACTTACCGTTGCTCACCCACTGAGCTGCTCTTGTACCCCTCTCCCTCCCTCTGTGCATTTAGGTTACCGCATTCGCCTGGGATCTAGCACTGACAAGAAGGACACAGGCCGGCTCCACGTTGATTTTGCACAGGCTCGAGATGACCTGTATGAGTGGGAATGCAAACAGCGCATGCTAGCAAGGGAGGAGCGCCACCGTAGAAGGATGGAAGAAGAAAGATTGCGCCCACCATCCCCACCCCCAGTGGTCCACTATTCAGATCACGAATGCAGCATTGTTGCTGAAAAACTAAAAGGTATAGAAAGCACTTGAGCTTTGTGATTAAAAGAACTCTTTCCTTTGGGGAAACTTAATAAATACATTTGTACCATTGGCAGTTATCCTTTGAATTTCCCGCTAACGGGTTCTAAGCATTTCTTATGTTGTAGTCTTCCAGATAGAGAGCTGTACCCAGTAACTGAAGAACTAGAAAATTTGTCCCTCACACCTGTGTCTCTGCTCCTCCACTGTCTCAAGGGATGGCGATTTTCTCTCCACACATAAAATGACTAGGATGAAACACGTTTTTCCTGCCTTTGTGCATCAGAGAATTTTAGCTGTGATTCATGACTTGGGACCTGTAAGCATCCCATTTCATTGTAGATAACAAGTTAGTTTTGAATTCTAAATCAGAACAATATAACTCGATGTAACCCTGGAAAACTCTGGTAAAATTCCCTTTTTACAGATGAGAAAATGGAGGCCCAGAGAGTGGTCACAGTGTACATTCTTAGATGACTCAAAGACTTAGCTACCACAACCAAAAGAGGACTTCTTTAATCACTTAAAATGGCCAACTTATTTCACATGGGGACCATGGAGACTTTGAGACATGCTAAATAGGACAATTCTCCCTTTAGTTTTTATTCCTGTTACCCTGCTTGACTCTCAGAGCCATTATTCTAATTTAACATTAATCATCCTGTCTGGTCTCCTGTGTTAGTAGTTCAAATCCAGTCTCCCTCATTCTCCAAGTTTGGCTGATTTTATTGGATGAATGCTGGTGTCCCATTGATCTTATTGATGATACCAACCCAGCTCTAATGGCATGAATTTTCCCTGCTTCTTGTGCTCTGGACTCAGCAAGATGTTGCTAATTCCACTTTCCAAATAGGTCTCACTCACCAAACTTGTTTGCAACATATAGCCTCAGGGATTCACACATTTATGAAATCCTTTGTTTGGATTGATTTTGTCTTCACATAAGAAAAAAGAAGATATATACAGCATACAGACACAGAAATAATGATACATTTTGAAAAGTTAGAAAGGCTGAAAGCATTTTTTTTTAAAAGTCATGTTTATATAACACCAAACAAGTCAGTCTGAATTTGTTTTAAAGAATGAGTTTGCTGATTGTGTAGAGTTCATGCAGAAAATGAGCATCAAACATAAGACTGTATGCAAGTAATGAAATAAAAACCTGCTCTCAAGGGGAGGCTCACCTCTCATTATATGTCTGCACTGAAAAATGGCAAGAGGCAAGAAATTCAGATTGCAGTGAGAGCTATTTCCACTGGATATGAGGGTTCCTGGCCAGAGAGGCATGTGGAGCCCCAGAACAGGCCTTCAATGGGATGCTAATGGATTCTCTCTCTCAGGAGCCTTTAACAACAGAATATACTAAGTGTCTATCTCAGGAAGCTGGACCAGAAGCTTTGGATAAGCTGTACTATTATTTTAACATCAGAGAATAACTCCTGACTAGCTGCAGAAATCTACTTGGAGGGTTCCTCAGGCAAGAGAATCAGGATGTGGAGAAATGTAGAAATAGAATGAATTACGTCAAAATAGATTGGCTGGAACTGAGTGAAAAGCCTGGGGCTGTGGATTGAATGCAGGAGTGATGCTATAAAAGGTCAAAAATGTAAGTGTTTATACCTAAAGAACTACCCATTTAACTCTTTCTTAAAGCTCCTACCAACACTGTAATTTCATGGATCCAGGACAAAGTAACTATCAAATTCAAGTTAAACTCAAGACACAAGTTTACTTTTCTTTATTAAAAAAACAGGATTGTAGAATTCTGAAGTTCTCTCATTGCTAATTTGCATATTACACACAGGGAACACACATACAGAGAGGTTAAGAAATTTGCAACATGTGAAAACTATATCAGTAAAGAACACTTTAAAAAAGAAACAATTCTCTTTCTTAAAATTCTTCAGAAGCTACAACCAATCTGACCACTTTTTGAGTCTTTTGTTCTTTCGGTTGGCCTACCTGTCTGCTGCCCATGTGCACACATATGCATGCACAGCTCCTTATTCAGCAGTTCATTTAACAACCACTTCCAAAATGCCATGGTGGCCTCCTTGCCAGCATGTTGGGTAGATAGAGACGTAGTTACTTTTAATGATTTGAAAAATCTCTTTTTTTTTTTCAGATGATTCCAAATTCTCAGAGGCTGTACAGACCTTGCTCACCTGGATTGAACGAGGAGAAGTGAACCGCCGCAGTGCCAACAACTTCTACTCTATGATCCAGTCAGCCAACAGCCATGTTCGCCGCCTAGTGAATGAGAAAGCTGCCCATGAGAAAGACATGGAAGAAGCGAAGGAGAAATTTAAGCAGGCCCTTTCTGGAATTCTCATTCAATGTGAGTGGAAGTCAGAGTTCTGTGGAAGGGTGAAAGGGCACTTCACTTAGGCACCATTTTCTCCACACGGAGCCAGGCCTACAATGCCATCCTGTGTCAAAGGACAAGGATCTCTTCTTCACTGCCTTGTGTTCTCCTTCTGTTGCCCAATGCCTGAGCTCCAGTTTAATGGGATTCATGTGGACACCTCCTATGTTCATTTTTTCTGGCGTATCTCCATCGGCTCCTTAGAAACACTGACAGCTAGGCCACAATCACATGCTTTTATTCTTGCTTGTTCTCAAAGTAAGTTATAAGCAGCTCCAGACCTCAGTGGAAAGTTGGGTATTTCATCGCTAAAGTTAGAATACAGCATCAGCATTTGTAAGCTTCTCTGCTTCAGATTCACATCGTTATCATATGTTTTTCAGGTACTACATTTCAGTGAAAGTGTAATTATGTTTCCCAGGGTGATTGAATAAAAGTCAAATTTGCTACTTCTACTTGTTGTTGTTGTTGTTTCTTCTTCTTCTTGTTCTTGTTCTTCTTCTTTGTCGTCTTCTCCTCCTCCTTCTCCTCCTCCTTCTCCTTCTTCTTCTTCTTCTTCTTCTTCTTCTTCTTCTTCTTCTTCTTCGTTGTCGTCTTCTTCTTCTTCGCTGGATGTTATTGACACTGGGTGGGATGGGAAGCCACCAAAATGGCCATTTTCAAAAAGAAGTACTACTCCAAACCTTTCCGTGGCCCATTAAATGAGACAGATCAGAAAAATTCCCAAGTGATATTTTTAGTTCAACATACTATAAAATTATGCACTCACATCTTTTGAGTGACGAACTCTATTCACCTTAAGAATAAGGGTATAGTTTTATGATTTGGCTTTTAATTTTTTTAATGTTTATTTATTTCTGAGAGAGAGACAGACAGAGTGTGGGTGGGGTGGGGTAGGGTAGAGAGAGAGGGAGACACAGAATCTGAAGCAGGCTCCAGGCTCTGAGCTGCCTGGCCAGAGCCTGACGCGGGGCTCAAACCCACAAACCGTGAGATCATGACCTGAGCTGTAGTCAGACACTTAACCAACTGAGCCACCCAGGCGTCCCATGATTTGGCTTTTAAACAATTAAGGCCCACTCTTTTCATATTTGATTTCCCATACTTGACTCATACATAATTAGGATTAAGGAAGAGTTCTTTCATTTTCCATTTTTGTTTTGAAAATATATATGGACATAGAATCTAGGCAGAGAAAGGCACATGTTTTTAGGATTTCAAAATAAATAGAAAAAAAAGAGCAGCAAGCAATCATGGGATTATAAATCCTTAAATCATTAGTACACAGGGCGTAAACTGGGCTGTAAAGAAAAAAATAACACCTCTGGATTTTCTTACTGTGAATACCCACCCAGGAAGAGGCTCTTTTCCTTCTTTTCCTTTCCCCCCCAAAAAAAGTCATATCTAAGGTTCCCTTCTGTTGAAATGTTTAGGAAAAAGCACCAGAATATTTGTATACATTTCTCTGTTTGACATTTTAAGAGCCTCTGAAAAATGCTCTTTAGGACTGCACTTACACAGTATTCTCCCATAAAACTTATATTTCTCCAGTCAACAAGCCTATCTAGGTAGACTTAAAATAGATTCCATTCATCTTAGGTTCTGATTTGATGCCTCTGGTTAAACATACCTCAGAATAATAAAAATATGGATTCTGCTGAAGTGAAGTATGCAGGCTCCTTTTGGGAGGCTAGTTTATGAAAGAAGCCAGTAGTCAAAAGGAGCTGTTACAGTTCTCCACTCTCTGCCATTCTGGGCTAGGCCATTAGTACTAAATCACATTCACTTCAACTCTTGCCTCTCCTGCCTGAATGAATACAGACTGCCTGTATTAAAACTTTAGTCACTGGAGTGCCTGGGTGGCTCAGTCAGTTAAGCGTCCTACTTCAGCTCAGGTCATGATCCCATGCTTCACAGGTTTGAGCCCCGCATTGAGCTCTGAGCTGACAGCTCAGAGCCTGGAGCCTGCTTCAGATTCTGTGACTCCCTCTCTCTCTTCCCCTCCCCTGCTTGCACTCTGTCTCTCTGTCTCCCAAAAATAAATAAACACTAAAAAAAATTAAAAGAAAAACTTTAGTCACCATTTCACCCAAACCTTCTGGAGTTCCCCTTTTTCATTCTGTATACTGATATCTCTGCCTTTGAGTCTTCCTTAAGATCACGATACCCCAACACACGTAACGTTTTCTGAGCACAACCATAGCCTAGTGGTGTGATACAAGAAGATACAACAAAGCTGATGCTTCTCTTATTTCTTTTCTCCTCTCTTTTGCCATCCCTGAATGATACTCGGGCCTGATTCAACTGCTGATCTGACGCTACAGTTGAGCAGATAGTAGCTGTGTACCATTCTGCCTCCAAACAAAAGGCATGGGACCATTTCACAAAAGCCCAGCGTAAAAACATCAGCGTTTGGTGCAAACAAGCTGAGGTTGGTAACTTTTTACTCTGGTAGCCCCTCAGGGGGACAGTTTATTTCTTTAACAAGTTATTGATTTGGAGTTTAGTCAGAATTAAATAGTGCCAAGCTCCCATGGTCACAACAAGGCTCTAATGAAACGCTGAGATATGCTCTATAGCCTGTCACTGTGACCAGACCACATGCTGCCAAAAGGGTAATAAATGTGCACGTGTTGTCTTGAATGCATTCCGCTGGATAGAAACCTTAGTAGTGAAAATGTAGCAGTGATCATTGTAAGTTTATTTGTCTAAGCTAGCTAGTCTCTGGTACACCAATAATTACTGACCTGTGCGTCTAGTGTTAGTAACATTAGGGCTGTCTTATATTTATTAGAGCATCTTGACAGTTGAGGCTTGAAGCTGCCTAGTGTTACATTGGAACATTGAAATTTCTGACCTTCTTTTATCAAATCCACTCAGCCATCTTTATAGGTGGCAGCTTTAAAGGTAACAGAGGGCTCTGATTTCAGATTAAGGTTGACATGCAGCTATCCTCTTGTGCTCAAATGACTTTTCACATAGAATATGTCTTATGTGATTAGGTTGCTATTCTGAGTCCAAGATTAAAAACCAAGATGGGAGGTTTGTTTTCATGGATCTGCCTTTGGCATGGTGTTACCTATACTTCAAGTTCTTCTGTTCCTATGGGCAGCTTCCTTACCCAGCCCTGACACTTTTGATCTGTGTATGCAGCAACCTTTTCAACTTTGTTTCTGAGTCCTCTTTGCTAGTGTGGTACCAGTCCCATTATATCTATCAGTGCACGTTCTCATATTCCTTAACGTTTATGTAGCATTTGTAAGGCATTTACATTTTATAAAGCGCTTTCACGACAGTTGCCTCACCTATGTGAGCCTCCCAGTAGATGTGGTGCAATGGAAAGTACACTGGACCTGATGTCAGAGAATCTGGGTCTTAGCTATGACACATTGCAGCTGTGTGACTTTGACCAGGTTAGTCAGCTTCTCAGTCTCTATTTCTTCACCTGTAAGTCAGAGATAATAAGGAAGCCAGTCTTGCAGGATTAAATGAGATAAAAGATGTGTAGAGTTTGAAAATGTAAATGCTATATAAATGGGAAATAGTATTTTTTCTGTTTATCATTAACAACTCTATAAGGGAGAATAAGTAGGTATGATTGCCATGTTTTATATGTGAGGAAACTGAGACACAGAAATGTTAAGTGATATACACAAAATTACACAGCTAGTATGTGATCAATTCAAGACTAGAAATTCTTCTTCTCACTTGGAACATTAGTATAAACTGCCTTGCACTCTTGAATGAGTCATTTCATCTTTGTGGACCTCAATTTCCTAACCTATAAAATGAAGATATAAATCTATTATTTCCATCTTTCATGAGAAAAATGACATAGTTTGTGTGGCAACAATTTGAAAACTATGAAGAGCATTTAGAGGAAAATATGCCAAACCCTGTTCATAAACTGATAGTTTCTGAGCCATCAGTTCTGGCTCAGGAAAGGGATCTGGGAGTCACTGGGGAGAAACCCCTGAAGACATCAGGGCAGTGGATAAGTAGAGTCATACAAAGCTAGTAACACTTTAATTGTTTTTAAAAAGAGAATTAGGAACAAAAAAGGGATCTGTTGTCTTACAGTAGCACAAAATGATTTTAGAATCCTAGGGCTACTCAAAGTTGTCGAGCCTCAAACAAACAAAATTCAGCAGATGGTCTTTGCCCTCAGAGAGCTAGAAGGGTAACGAAAGTGTTCAAGGGGGAGGAGTGGAGTTTAGTACCCAAAATTTAAAATATCCAAATTCTTTAGTTTGAATAGTTCAGAAGAATAAAGGTTGAGGGAAAATGCTCAATATGTCTTATAATTATAGAAAAGCTGTATTAATAAAAAAAAAAGCTGTATTAAGTCTCTACCTTTTCTTCAATGTATATACACATGTATCTATTCTCAGGGTTGGAAGAAGCTGTCTGAACTGCCCCACCCGTTGCAGACAGCCCTGCCAATACAATATTATCTTTTCATAGGAGGAATGGAGTCTCTGATTTGAGCACTGATTTGTTCAGACCACAACCCTCCTGTAAATGGGTTTGCAATAAGATATTTCCATTAATATTATTCATCAAGGCTCTTTGTAGTTATATCAAGCCTACCTATCTGGTGGGTATATACTTGAGTTTAATTACCTTCTCAGTAAAGATAGCCAGTAAGCTGGAAAGTTCTCTGGGCCTGTAGAGAATGAGAGCTATACACCCTATCACCTAATATTGTAGCACAGCTTCCTTGGTAGACTGACAAGGATAAAGTACATAGCTAGCATGACTTGCCAAGAGCTACATGTTTTACGATGTATTTTATAGACTTGTGGAAACCCAGAAAAATGCTTCCTGCCTATTGGATTGGACTAAATTAAGGTCCACCTGGAATACCTCAATCTTGATAAGTGAAACTACTGAGAGTGGAACATAGCTTATGACCTTCCTCAGGCATTGCATTTCCTAAACCTGAAAAGACCTCTTCTACTTTACATTGGTACCTCTTTAAATCATGGCTTTTTTTAACTTCTGCATATTTTAACTTGATAATAGGAAACTGTGAGAACTGAAAAGAGGTGTCCTGTAGAAAGTGACAACCATCCTCTTAAATTTGAGCTCTCTCTTAGCACCCCACTGAGAATCAGAGCATCTCAGTGACTTAAATAAACTAGACTGGCTTTTTCTTGGCCTGTGGATCAAAGCTACAACTCCTAAGTCATAGGTTTCATCAAGGTGGAAGCTTCTGACATTGAGCCTTTTTTACCAGTTGCCTTTGGAAATGACCTAGCCGGTAACCTCCTCATGTCACAAAGTACCTGCTCCTGTCTTAATTGTCATCCTACCACCAGCCAACAATGTCTTACTAGAGAGAGGTTATGGAGTAAGAAGAAAAAGTCCACACCTTCAGGGAGCTTAGGCACTCACCTTAATAGCATATGCTGGGCATACTAGTTTGCTAATGAGTCTTTTTCATTGGTTTACTTTCCTGATTTGGATGTGTGTAAGGCTCCTGCAGATACAATTGGAAAGGGTAATAAGAGAAGGTTAAAGTCCCTTTCTTAACCAAAAGTTAGTGTCTGCAGTGACTTCACTGACAGTTCTGTGTATTGTAGGAACTCTTTTTCTACAGAGCCATTTAAAACCTGCATGTTTCTCTCACTAAGAAGATTGCCTAGATTAGAAGCTAAACCTTGGATGATATCTAGAAACTAGAGCCATAGCAGTAGGCACTAGAATATACTCCCTTACATCCTCCCCAATATGAGATTTTATACCATCAGGCCAGAGAAAAAAGGACTTGATGATTGCTAACATTCTTATAAAATTAAATACTGTGATTGGTAAAATAATTTTCTCTGTAGATTTCCAAGCCTACCATTCCAACCTCTGAAGAACTGTTTGTAAACAGATGGTTAAGTCATCTGCATACCCTTGTTTTAGTACCCATGTGTACTAACACTAGCTATTAGCTTTCAGCCACAAGAACACCTACTAACACAATTTGAATCAACCTAATTTTTATTTCCATGTGTATCATACAATAGGCATTGATTAACAACCTGTGTTTGTGCTTTGCTTCATTGAATTGAATGATATCTCAGATTCAAATTTCTACATAAGTGTAGAGGCTATCTGTTCCTTTCCATTCCTTCACTTGACCCCTTCCTCACCAAGTATCCTGTTAATGTTGAAAGTCTGGGTAAGTACAATTTTGTTACACAATTAATAAGGAACTTGCTTTACTGAGACTCATGTTCTTATCATAAATCATAAGTAAGATGAATTTAAGTTCATATAACTTTTTGTGAAACTATATAGATACTTAATGTGCAATGACTGTGATTTGCTTACTTTATGATAAATTTAAAATGTCATCTGGTACAAAGGAGATTCTTTCCATGTATTTTCCTCTGTCTCTGGTTTCAGTTTGATTTTATGTAAAAGTGTCTTCTCCATTGTGGAGCAGCGTGTGACTTTCTAAGTTACTTTTAAAACAGACTCGAAGCCATTGTAATGCATTTTTAGAAACCATTAACAATTTGCTGTTTAAATGAAAAATATCACAGGTCGACTGTGGGCAGGAGAATGGTATATAGAAAGTTTATGAGTGCTGTCTTACCTTTTTCGATATAGTCTATCAGTGACATGGCCCAGTCAATTTCAGGTAGAGATTTACAAATGAAAACTTCTGGAAAATGTCTTTGCATGCCATTACCACTCTTTTGGTTTCAGCACTGGATTCAAATGTCAGGATGGGAAAGGGGGCAAATCTGGGAGGTATCTACTTCCCTTGCTGCCTCCACTTCAGTGGCTCAGAGCCCTCCTCCTACCTGCACCTATGAGCCAAGCTAGGTAGAGTGCCTTCCTTAGTCCTTCACTCCAAAGGCATTTGTTAGGGTTTGCTTCCCAAACTAGAGCTTTCTTGACCCAACAAGAAATAAAGAAAACAGGTATCTTTGATATCAAGTGCTTTAATGATAAGGCTTTCAAAGAATTAAAAACCTACTTGCTTTATTTAGGGGTACTGCCATTTACCAAATGCTCCCCAAAAGTTTACTTTACTATGGTATCCTATAACCTCTGATGTTCTCTTTGCCTTTATCTCATTCATGTGACTTTGTATTGGGATATTTACAGAAGAGTAATGATACAGGGCTTAGTTTCTTTGTAGTTAAGGGGGATTGCCTAGTGGTTAGAAGGCTCTAAGCTCTATCACTTTGCATGCCTTACTGAACAACTGAGAGCAAGCTTCCCCTTAGTTTTTCTTTCCCTCATTTCACTATCAGCTAAAGGAACTGGTAACTCTTGTTCCTGAAGTATTTTCAGGCATTGAGGTAAAAGTCACCCATAGGTCTTTTTATTTCTGGAGATTTGTTGAAGATGTGAAAGACCTCTAGATAAGCTGCATCACTTAGTTATTGAACTTTTTATACTTCTAAGAAAAGATTATGCTTTCTTGCCCAGCTGGAAGCAGAAAGATGTTTTGTGGGTGCTGAGCAGCTATTGGGCATGTCTTAGCTCTCAGTTAGATCTCCCTGCCCTGGGACATTTCCCTAGAAGGAACACAATTTACTCTTCTGAGAAACACAATAACTTTCCCAGAGTCAGATGACATGTTTGTGAATTGAGAGATGGTCTCTGCTTACACCCACTGACAGGCTACATTTTTGTTAGGCAATGAGGAGAACCACAACTTTTCCTGATGCAGCAAGTTGTACAATATTCGAATTTGCCAGTGTCAGACCTCATTATAATCACCTTTCCAGTAACAGTTCTTTGATGATAACTGAAACCCAGACTCCCAAGACAGAATGAATTCTTAGAAATGAACAATTCCTTTATTCTCTATGCAATGAGTTTTAATAAGATGTAGCAAATCTCTCTCTTGACACAGCCCTTTAAAGTTCATTTTTCTCAAGCAAGTCATTATTTTCTTCTATTTTAAGCAAGGCCCCTGTAGCACCTGAGAGATGCTATGTTGGTATTTCTATTTTCTATTACTTCTATTTTTCTACCAGTGATAATACTGAAGAGCTTACATTTTTAAAAGGTACTTTTATTTATCTTTGGTGAAAACCTATCTTGATATAGAAATTATTATTTTTCCTGGTACAAGAATAAAAAAGGAGGATATTAGTTGAGATAGTGATTAACAATAGCATTAATTATTAAGAAACCCATTTGAAATATTTATAATCCACTAAATGGAGGCAATTTTCACCAGACAGCTTTGGATATTTCCTGTATTATGGCCCAATTGGGGCTAAACTAGGTAAGGAATTTTCAGCACAATGCTGAGAAGCCTCTGACAGGCATTTAGTGGTCTCTAAATGATTTCAAGCTGTTTGAAAATGTACAGTTTTCATGCTTACTTTTTGTAAGTGACTTTTCCAATGTGATCTCCATCATTTCCAAAGTTCTTCATACCTTCCTGAAGATCTGTGTTTACATCTGGAAGCACTTCCCTTCAGCCTGAAGAACTTTCTTCTGCATTTCTTATAGTGCAAGTCTTTGGATGACAAATTCTTGGCATTTACATTTTTCTGAAAATAGATTTAATTCATCTCCATTCTTGAAAGAATTTTTCTCTGCATACAGAATTCTGAATAAACAGATATTTTTATTTCTTCATGCACTTTAAAGATCTTGTTCCCCTGATTTCTGGCCTATATTGTTTCTGAAAGAAAACAAAGTGTTCAAATTGTTTCCTTGTATATAATGTATTAGGTTTTTTTTTCTGTCTACTTTTAAGTTTCTCTATTCTTCCACTTTTACTGAGAATATAATTGATATACAGTACTGTATAAGTTTAAGGTGCACAACATTATGATTTGACCTATATAGATTGCGAAATGATTATCACCATGAGTTTAGCTAACTAAAGAGTTAAAAGAGTTTCTGTTTCTGTTTACTTTCCAGCAATTTGACTATGGTGTTCTTAGACAGATCTTTTTCACACATATCTGTCTTGGGGTTCATTGAGCTCTTTGAATATATAGATTAATGTCTTTCATCAAATTTGAGACATCTTCAAATATTTTTTTCTTCAAGTATTTTGAAACATTCAATCTCTTCTCTCTGTGATTCCAGTTAGTTTCTGTCTGTCCTTCAGATTGGATAAATTTGAATTGTTCTCTCTTTAAGTACTCTCTTTGTTTTGCCGTCTCTATTCTAGACTTAGGCTCATCCAGTTACTTTTATTTCGGATACTGTATTTTTCCGGTTTAGAATTTTAAAGTTTCTGTTTCTCTGCCAAGATTTCCTGTCTTTTCATTCATTATTATCATATTTCCTTTCCATCACTGAGATAGTTATAATAGCTGCTTTAACTCCTTATCTGCTAACTGCCCTATCTGGTTCAAGTTTGATCCCTGTTGATTGTCTTTTATCTTGAAAATGGGTCATCTCATCCCAGTTCTTTGTTTGTCAGGTAATCTGGGGCTTTGCCTGCATTTTGTGAATATTTTGTTTTTAAGGTTCTAGTTATGTTCTATTATGTTCATTCTGTTATGTTCTTCTGAAGGAGGTTGATTTGGGTTTCTTTTGTTTTAATGATCAATTTACTTAATTGAATTTAAGCTGGAAATTCTCTCTCTTATATGGCAGCTCAAATCTCAGGTCAGTTCTTTTAGACTTATCTGTGTTGTTTGGAATCTGCCCTGTGCTTCCATGGTTCAAGAGTCATGCAGAAATTTGAGCAGATATTATACACAGAATTTGGTTCTCCCTCTCTCTCTCTCTCTGGTTGTCTCCCTTCTGGGATCCCCTCCTCACTTTCCTATAGCTCTCTCCTTGTTTGCTTTAGGATATAAAGACCAGGTTTTCTATTTAAAATGTAGTCACCCTTTGAGGTGCTAACTATGGTCTGGTGTCAGACTAAATGGCCCTTAAAAAACTGAAGAGATGCACATCCTTCCAAGTGTCAGCAGCTGTTTAGGATATGCCTGCTTTTGTTTGCTCCAGTGCCATCAAGTACTTAGGGGTTTGGTTTGGTCTGATTTTTTGTTTTGTTCAGAGTACAGTTATTATCCATGGAAGGGTTGATCTGATAGAAGTTCACTCCTGACAGCTAATTTTTGCTGTAACTTCTAAACCTGAAAAAGTTATATTAAGAGTTACACTGAGTAAGTCTGTAAGTGGAAAGGGAAGAGGATGGAAAGGAGCAAAATCAAGGGATTTGACATGGGAAGGTGAAAATGGCAGAAACCTAAAAGGAAAGTTCAGAAATCCATGTAAGAGGTGAGAGGTCTTTTATTACCAACAGTACTTTCTAATATAGAATGGATATAAGAATCATCAATGGTCAGAGATCTGGATATAGTAAGAATGCCTTATGAAAGACAGAATGTACCGTCTGCTTTGTCTGTTGAGACAGTTTCAGCCCCAACATGCCCCTTTGCCTTTGCCTTAAGAGTACTCTGAAGTTTTGTCATATGTCAAAAAAACCCAGCTTTATCTTTTCCTTAACTGTGTTCATTCCTTCAGCATTTTCAAAGCTTTCCTACCTAAAAGGCATAACTTTTAACCTTAGGAAATTCGCAACATACATAATGACGAGTTAATGGGAATCAGAAGAGAAGAAGAAATGGAGATGTCTGATGATGAAATAGAAGAAACAACAGAAACAAAAGAAACTGAGGAATCAGGTAAAAATAATTCTTCTTTCTTTCATTTAACTAACATCTACTTGCAGAGATATTTTAAAACTTTTAACACCCAGTAAGGTATGGGCACAAAACCATCAGTCTGGAGCCAGCAAGAAACAATTGGTAAAGCCATATAAGTACATAGTGCCTGAATATCAACCCTGTGGCTACAGTATCTTCTTATTTACTCCAATATTCCATCACAGTACCTAATTGAAAATGGACTTTTTTTTTGCCTTGGGAGTGCTGACATTTCGGCAGCATTGTTCTATATTTGATTTGGATTTCTTAATAATATGTTCTACAGTAGGAATCATGAGAGCTTACATAAATATATAAGTAGCCATTTACAAAAGTAGTTAGATCCCTATGTCACTTATACCTTACACCAAAATTAGTAACAGATGAATTTAAGATTCAAAAGTAAAAAAAAAAAAAAAAAAAACAAAAACAGAAACAAAAAACTACAAAAGAAAGTCTGGAAAATGTAGGAGTTGGTTATATAATTGGGGATGAAGGTCTCCAAAGGTAGAAATCACAAAAGATACTTTTGATAAATTTATCTTCATATAAATTAAATATTTTTCATTAAGGAATCACAAAGTTAAAAGAGACTGTACCAAGTAACAGGAAATATCTATTTTATATGATAGTTTCTGCCTTTTATTGTAGTTACTGGTTACTGAGGGGTTTATTGGGAACCAAACAAGAGTATACAGACAGATGTCTTGGTAAAAGCTTTTGCTCTTACTTAGTATACTCAGGACCTCAGTGTGCAGCCATAGTGTGGGTCCCCAGTAGAACTCACAACACAAACCTACTGAACAATATGAGAATACACTACCCTTCGATTTCATAACAAACCTTATCAGGGGCGGGGGACAGGGATTACCAGATGTGAGATTAAAATCAAACCAGTGTTTTCAGGTAAGCCATTCCATACAATCTTAGGAGTCACTAAGGTACAGTGGACAAAGCATCAGACCTAAAGCTAGGGCAGCTGAGTTCTAGTCCAAACTGTTTTTCTTGACACAGGAAGGACTTCTGTCCCACTGAGCCTCAGGTTTTATAGTTGTAAGAAGTACATTATACAACCATCTAACAGGAATGTTGTGATGGCTAAATGAATTCATTCATTCACTTAATACCTATTGCATGCCAAGAACTGTGCTAGAGACATTGGAGATATTGTAGTAAACTGTCCCTACTGTGTGTGTGAGAGAGACACACAGAAACAGAGAACCTATTGATTATAATGCAAATTGGAACTTCTTGGTTCCAGTACTTGCATACTGAAGTCAGCAGCTCTATAGCCACTTGAGTGGTCCTAGAATCTTCACTCCATCAAGAGAAACTCTTAAGGAAAGAAAACCACCAAGTCAGACTTTTAAAAAGTCATTTGTGGCTGTTACATCTGAATTTCCTCTACTTCTGCCACATGTTAGATCCCTAAACATATAACTCTGCATATAGAATAAATCCTTTGTAATCATTAGATAGCATTTTCAGAACAGTGACCTAATTACCATAAACACATACTATAAACTTATAGCTTAAAAAAACAAAAGAGTTTAATAATAATTGAGCTATTCAAATTATTTAAGTTCTTAGCCAAGATGTTTTATAGCTGACTAATCTTGGACTTATAGAATTGTTTCCATCTAAGTATCTGCAGTATTGTATAGTGTTAATCCAGTGTTACCCTGAAATGAATGTGATCATAAGTTTGAGTATTTACTTGATAAATTGCTGAGTTTGAGGAGTTATTGGGAGAGGGAGTGTCTATGGGTGATTCAGATTAAATGCACTTACTAGTGTTATATAATTGCATTTTGCTTCTGTATCTCTTTTGAGTTAAAAGCTGTATTGGCTACTGCACAGAATCTTATTCGTTTAGAGACTGAAAACTCCCTGACAGATCATCTTATAGCTATTTTCTTTCCTGTTCCACATGCCAGGATGCTGCTTTGTCAAATAAAGCTATCTACAATAGACTTAATGGAGCTTACCAAATAGCTTTTCTCCCAGAAGGTTTCAATTCATTTTAATTCAAGGACTTTTGTGCATTTTTCTTCCCCTCGATCGTATCTGATTTTGTTATCTTGCTTCTGTAGTAGTCAGCTGCAGAAATCCTGCTCAGTGTGAGCCAGTAAGTGGGTCCTCAGTTTTTATCTAAATCAGCTACATGTTTTAGTTATCACTTGGTTCCAATTAAAGGCTTAAGCACCAGATCTCAGAGTTCCTCTTTCTCTCTCCATGCTACCAAACTTGAATTCCAGGAGCCTATAGCATATCTGGTTAAATTTTACTTCCCAAAGAAAGTAAGAGTCAAAGCTGGCCTAGCAGTCTCAGTTACCTTTCCTTGGAGTGCCACAAATTTCTATTCTTCAAGAGACTCTGTATTACCTAGCTCATATTTATGATGCAGTACTAGAAATATTCTTGCCATGGAAGAAAGGACTGCTGTTCTCAAAGCAATGTGTTGAAGAGAGGTTATCACATCAAAGCAAATCATGATAGTGAGAAACTAAACTATTTCATTCTATTGATGGCCATGATGGAAGTACATGTGGCCAGTAAACCTAAGAACAGCTGTTCCTTTTCAACATATCTATTGTCTTCCTTCTCCACTTGGACTAGTGGTTCTCAGAGTTGGTATATATAAGAATCATTGGGTTACCTTTAAAAACTCTGATTTTTGCACTGCAGGGTTTGATTAACTAGGTCCATAATGGAGTTTAGGAATTTGCATTTTATCAGGCATCCTAAACAATTTAGATACTGGTGGTCCAGGGAGCACATTTGGAAAACATTGACTTAGATTCATTCTCTTGCATTGTTCTAGCTGAAGTTTTCACTATTCTGGGTATCCAATCTTCTTTCCCTCCCCCCACTTCTCATTATTCCCTTTTTAAGAGTTTGATCTATCGATTAATTAACAAGCGCTGCATCCTATAAGCTGATGGAAATAGAGGTACAATATATGTAAATTTACATAAAATATAAGAAATACCACTTGGTGCTAATCTGTAAGTACTGATTAGAATGCAACAAGGATAAGAGATATTAGTGTGGCCAGAGTAGTTGCAGTCAGTGAAAATTGATCAGGACCTTAAACGATGAACAGGTTTGGATGAGAGGAGGGAAAGTAAGAAAATATCTTGATGTGGAGGCAGGAGAGGATAAGGAACAGAACTCAAAGAGGGAAATAAGGATGATGGGTATAGGGGGATAAAATATTGAGTGGACAAGGTGGGTCCAGATTATGGGAACCATGAAGCCAAGGTTACATTTAGCATAACAGACAATATGGCACTATAAGCATATCTCAATCATGGTGCTAGTATGATAAAAGCAACATTATATATTTTATAATATAATATTTTATAATGATTATATATTTTAGGAAATAATTTTGGATAAAGAGAGATCTGTCAGAGAGTTTTATAGGAATTTAGATATGAAATAGTAAAACCCAGGACTAGAGTGAAGGTAACAAGAACTGAGATTAAATGGTAGAAGAAAAGGATATAACAGAAAGTATGAGATTAAAGATGCTAGGAGTCACTTCAGAAGAATAACTAAAGTCTTTGACACAAGATTTGATATAGATGAGGAAGAAAAAGCAAGAACCTGAGATGAGGTGAGGTTTTCTAGTCTGGGAGACAAGAGAGTCAGTGGTTGTATTAGTTTGCTAGGGCTACTGCAACAAAGTACCACACACTGGATTTTATTGCCTCACAGTTCTGGAGGCCAGAAATCTGAGATTAAGGTGTCATCCGGGTGGGTTCCTCTTGAGGGCTGGAGGGAGAATCTGTACCATGTCTCTCCTAGCTTCTTTTTTAAAGATTTTTTTAATGTTTATTTATTTTTGAAGGAGAGAGAGAGAGAGTGTGAGCAGGGGTGGGGCAAAGCGAGAGGGAGACACAGAATCCGAAGCAGGCTCCAGGCTCTGAGCTTTCAGCACAGAGCCCGATGCGGGGCTCGAACTCACAAGCTGTGAGATCATGACCTAAGCCGAAGTCGGACTCTCAACCAACTGAGCCACCCAGAAGCCCCAATGCCTCTCATAGCTTATGATGGTTTGTTGGCAATCTTTGACGTTCCTTGGCTTGTAGATGCATCACCACAATCTCTGCTTTCATGTTTACATGACATTCCCCCTCTTTACATGTCTCTGTGTCCAAATTTCTCCTTTCTATAAGTACACTGGTCATATAAGTCCATAAGCCCACCAGAAGGACCTCATTTTAACTTGATTACCTCTGCAAAGATCCTATTTCCAAATAAGGTCACATTCTGAGGGCTTCAACATAAAGTTATTTGTGGCTGGGGGTGGGGGAAGGTGTAAATTAAACCCATAATAGTAGCACTGACAGAAATGTACTAGTGCATGGGACTGATTTATAGAATATAAGATCAGTTTCAGATAGTAGGTAATTATGAAATAGATATGAGATTTATATTCAAATCAGGGTTGAAGAAAGTGGAAGGAATAGAAGATGGTAGTACAGAGGTGTTGGCTGAAGCCTGGAGAATAGTAAAAGGCTAAATACAGGACTTTGATGGCCACCCCACAGTAAGGGAGAAGGAAAGAAAGAGGAGACTGCAGAGGAGTTAGAAAAAGAGCAGTCTAAGAGGCTGGAAGAAAACTAGAAAAATATTGGATTATAGAGCCCACAAGAAGAATGTATAGAAGCAGAAATAATCAACATCATCAGATATTCTAAAGAAGGAAGGAATTGAGGACAGTGTTGAGCCAGAACTATTTTAGTAAAGTGATAGAGGTAGGGGCCAGAACATATGACACTGAGGAGAGAAAGTGGACAGAGTCCAAAGGTCAAATAGTTGGGTGCTGAGCAAAAGCAAATGCAGGTATTGTAAATGGTAACTGGAATTGGTAACAAAGTGAAAGTTAAATTGTTGTTTGTTGTTCAATAGAAGGGAAGGAGGCCATGGAGAGAGTGAGGTTGAAGATGCTTGAGAATGAAAGAGTACTTGTGGATAATTATGGAAGTGGAATCCTGGAGAAGAATGGGGAGTGAACCAAATTCAGGTGGCGTTTTCTTCAGAGAGGGAAGAATCGTCTTCCTCTGAGATAAGAGAGGTGAAGCTAAAAGTATATATGCATCCCATGCTTCTCCATATAGCAAGAGATTGGTCAACTCTTGATTAGGGAAGTGATTTGGAAATGAGACCATGAAGAGGCAGGAGCAGACCTGGAATAAATGCCCCGGGCAGGATGAAAGGAAGAAATCAGTGAGAGGTAAGAGACCCAGCAGCAAGGACCAACATGAGTCTGTATTGACCAGGACTGCTCAGCTACACACCTTCCTATAAGAGTCCTCTGCAGCCCAGGGTAAGGTGCAGAGAAGGTTGAGTCAAGTGGCCATGAACTAGGAACTGGCATGGTAAGACTGGCCAAAGGTTTTCAGGAGGGTGAAGGAATACAGGGTACCGAGGAGTTTGCAGTAGAATCTGTTTAGCCAGAAAATAGTTAACGGACTGGGTGAAGTAGGCCACTTCAGGAGATTAAAGGTCCTAGCAAGGAACGAGAGCAGTCTGAGGGTGATGAGGGGCAGTGGGACAACTGACAGATGAAGATACTTGCTTTGAGAGGGGAATTTAGAGAGCTCAGAGGAGAAACAATGAAGTCCCTCGTGCATCCATACTGGCAGGAGCCTCATTGGAGTAATGACCTGCAGAGGTAAGGAAAGCAAACCTTTGGGAGGTCAGGAAACTCACTTCAAATTTTGCCTGAACTGGCCTGCAACTACTCATATGTCCCTCTCTTTCTTTCAAAATTTCCTTTTTGGCTTTTTTTCTTTGTGAATCACTCCAGCTCAAACTTTTTATATGAACCTTGAGAGGAATGTTGCACAGTTTACCTTCTATAATTTGGTAACATATGTTAAACATCTTCCTTCAATAATTTGGTAACATTTTGTAAGCATCTCTTGTAATGCTGCTTTGTGAGGGTGGCCAACCCCCTGAATTTACTTTCATTAAAATTGTTGTTTTCTTTGCACCACTGAAGAAACTTAGCCGTTAATTTTTTAATGGCACAAAATCCTTTCAGATCTTTTGTTATAGAAAAACATATCTGGGATTTTGCTCTCAGTGGTTCCTCTAAAAAGAGTTCACAGCTGCCTTCGTACTTTCATATTGCCATAATGAACTCACAGCCTTCAGGTCTGAGGAGCAATCCCCATAAAGAGAAATGGTTTTCCCATATAGAAAATAGTCAAAGGAACAGCTGAGAACTAATGATGGCAAGATATGAATAAATTCACTGTACTATGCTCTTTAGTATCAAGACTGATGGATTCACCTACTCAAACATATTATTAAAAGGTAATATTGAACTTTTCAATGCTCTGGCAATGTACAAAGAACTCCAACTTCAGAAATGTGCCCAATTAATATTAGGTCTGTGAAAGTAAAGACTTAGTGTCCTCATTAAAATGACAAAAACCCTCATTTCAGAGAGTGGGAAATACATTTCTTAAGTAAGGTGCCCTGGTGGCATTAAAGGAGATCACATTCTCTTTTGCTTAGTGACACATCCGATCTGAGGAGATGATTATCTGTTCCCACTTGGCTGCAGGTATCTATCTCTGCTTATCAGCATGCCCTTTCCCCAGGGAGAGAAGCAGTCTTTCCTCTTCATTTGCTCAGAGGGAAAAGTTTCACTTTTAAACTGGAGACTATGCCTCTAACCATGCTCCTGGATCGCTGCCCTTTTCTGTTCCATGTTTCTCCACATGACTTGTAAGGCATAGCATAATCACTGGCCTGCAGTACAAGAAGAAACAAAAGGGGGAAGATGAAATATCACTAGTATCGAGCCGCATGGCTTGCCAGAGGACAAACATGCAAACCAAAGCAGAAATAAATGTCTATCTGTAGCAGTCACTTGATTTACAGAGTAACCTCTGTGTTTTTCAGCAGAACTCCAGCTCGAGATGCTATCCTTGGTACTGACCCAGCAAGCAAATCAAATATTTCTTGCCGTTTGGCACATAGCTAATGGCTCTTTTGCCATAGAGTTTCCTATATACAGTCATCTTCACTTTTAGCATCTTCTTTTGGTGTTGTGATTGTGAGGGGTGCTTCCTGCCCAATGACAAGTATCCCAGCTGCTGGAAGAGATGACAAGGATAGATAGTATTTAGAGTGCTGGGACTCCAACCCTCTGTGTAACAGCTTTCTCTTCAAAGACACAAAAGCTGTATGATTATGGTAAAAATTAAAATCAGTAATAAAACCAAATATACAACGAAGGTTTCATGCCACAAATTTTTGTAATTTCTTTTTAGAACTAAAATGCAAGGTTTGAAACTGCCATATCAGGATAATTACATGGCCATCCACAAAAAACAAATGTGGGCGCTGACATATAATAGGAAGTGTTGCCACTCTAATTTGGGCAGACAATCTGATCACATCAGCCTACATTGGAACCTGATTGTTTTAGGAAAACCCTAAGGTTGAAAGCATGGAATTAAACCCTGCAAACCGCCCCCCCCCCAACCAAAAGCAGCCTCCTTTTAGGAATAGGGGGTGTTTTCACACTCAGAATGTGGGTTTCTTCTCTATATTTCATCTTTGTAAATCACAGCTTGTTTCCATTTATAATGTACAGCATGAATCTGGTCTTTGAAATCCCTTTAGAAAACTCTTCTTCCACCACTTATAGCTAATCTTGAAGATTTGATATCTATGACTTTCTTTTACTTTCTTCGACCCAAAATCCCTCCCCATAAGTAGCTGAAAAAAATCACACCTTTGACAAGTTGCCTTTTAACATTCTTACATATTTAATGTACAGGTTTCTAATTTGATCCATTTTGATGTCTCTTTTCTGGGGTTTATCCTGTGTTAGGAATCAAAACTGGAATAAACTACAAATATTTCTATTAATTTGGACTGTAAACCATAGAGATTAGTGGAATCTCATTTTTTACCATTATCATAACCTGATACAGAGAAGGTATTCAGTGTTGGCGAATGAATGAAAATCCTTTGATTAAATATCTTGAAATAGCTTTTGTGATTTTTGACCTTGAAAAGTGTGCCATACTCATAAATAAAGCTAACCAAGGTTTCCTCATGTGTTTTAGGTTTTTTTAAATTAATACATTAATTTTTAATATTTAGAGCAGTCTTAGATTTACAACAATATTGAACAAGAAGTAAAGAGTTTCCAAACACCCTGTCTCCACCTCCACACACATACAGCTGCTCCCACTATTGACATCCCGCACCACAGGAGTACATTGGTTACAATCACTGAATACATGGTTATCATCCAAAGTTCCTAGTTGGCTTTAGGGTTCACTCTTGGTGTTATACATTCTATGGTTTGGAAAATGTTCAAAATGTATGTATCCACAATTATAGTATCATAAAGAATAGTTTCACTGCTCTAAAAATCCTCTATTTTCAGCCTATTCATCTTTTCCTACCCCCTCAACCCCTGGCAACCAGGTTAGGGTTGGGGTTTTTTTTAATCTTTTTACTGATTCCATCATTTTGCCTTTGCCAGAATGTCATAAGTTATATAGCCTTTTAAATAAGCTTCTTTCACTTAGTAATAAGCATTTACAGTTCCTCCAGGTCTTTTCATCGCTTGATCACTCATTTCTTTTTAGCACTAATATTCCATTTCTGGATGTACCACAGTTTGTTTATGCATTGATCTACTAAAGAACATTGCAGTTGTTTCCAAGTCTGGGCAATTAGAAAACTGCCAGAATAAATCTGCTATAAAATCCTTGTGCATATTTTTGGGAGGACATAGGTTTTTAGTTCACTTGAGTAAATACAAAGGACCACAGTTGCTAGATTGTATGCTAAGAATATGTTTAGTTTTATAAGAAATTGCCAAAGAATCTTCCAACGTGCCTGAATGAAACACCAGCAATGAAAGCAACCAGCAGTGAAAGAGAAGGGTTTTTTTTGTTTGTTTTATTTCTTTTTTTAGAATACATTATTTACTTAAATTCAAATTAGTTAACATACAGTGTAGTATTGGTTTCAGGAGTAGAACCCGATATTCATCACTTATATACAGCACCCAATGCTCGTTCCAACAAGTGACCTCCTTGAAAGAGAGTTTTTCTTTGCTCCACATCCTGGCCAGCACTTGGTGTTGTCATTGTTTTGCGTTTTCACAATTCTAATAGGTGTGTAGTGGTATCTCATTGTTATTTTAATTTGTAATTTCCTAATGACGTATGACATATGACATATGATGATGCTTACTTGCCACTAATATGTCTTTGGTGAGGTGTCTTTTCAGGTCTAATTTCTTGGCATTTACCCTGTATGATGTTCTCTGAACTTCCTGGTAATAATTTGAGGAATTTTTCAGCCATTAATGCTTCACATATTGCTCTATTCCTTTCTTTCCTTCATTTCTAATATTCTCATTATGTGTATCTTTTGTGATTGTCCCATAGTTCATGGGTTTTTTTTCCAGGATTTTTTCTCTTTGCTTCTAAGTTTGGGCAGTTTCTATTGTCATATCCTCAAGCTCAGAGAGTCTTTGGCTAGGCATGTCCCGTCTTTTAATAATTAATATTACTTTTTTTTCATTTCCGTTACAGTATTTTTTTATCTCTAGCATTTCTATTTGATTCTTTCTTAGAATTTCCATCTCTCCATTGACATTATCCATCTGTTCTTGTATGTTATCTACTTTTCCCATTAAAGCCCTTAGCATACTAATCATAGTTGTTTTATATTCCTGATCTGATAATTCCAACATGCATGCTATATCTGACTCTTGTTCTGATCCATGTTCAGTCTCTTCAAAGTGTGTTTTTGTACCTTTTAGTATGCCTTGTAATTTTTTGTTGAAATCTGACAGGATGTACTGGGTGAAAAAAAAAACTCTAGTAAATAGGACTTTAGCAGTGTGGCAGTAAGGTATGGGAAGCATTCTATAGTCCTGTGATTGGATCTCCGTCTTTTAGTGATCATATGCCTCTGGACTGTGAACTTCACAAGTGTTTATCAGTTCCCCCCTCACCAACCTTAGTTGTGGCAGGATGGCTGAAGGGGTGTATATTTGGGTATTTCCCTTCTCCAGGTCAATTAGGCTCTGGTAATAGCACATTAGGCTAGCAGGTTAGGCTATGGTAAAATAGTTTCTTCTGAAGGCAGGCCTTGTTAAGAAGAACAGAATGCTCTGGTATATTTCAAAATGGTTTCTCCTTCCCCACCCCCATTTGAAGCACAAGGGGATTTTTCTCCAATAGTCATTGCAAGAACTTGGTTGTGCTCCTAGAGGTAAAACTCACTAAAGTATAGAGACCTCACTATGACTAGGTGCCTCTGGACTTTTCAAATCACAGACTTGTCCACACTGAGCCTCCAGCAATTAGCCAATTACAGTTTATGTTTTCTTGCTTGCCCCTGGTTCCTGTGGAACTTTCTGCTCATAGGTTTTCAGCTTGGTAAGTTGTGATTCTTTGTATTCACCTGTCTGTCCAGTTGCAGCCCTGTGACTTCACTTCTCTGATGGATCTAAGGAGAGTTGTTGATCTTTCAGTTTATTCAGCTTTTACTTGTCATTAGGATGGAATGGTGACTTCTAAACTCCTTACACACCAGACCAGAGACCAGAAGTCTTGTGTCTTAATTTGTATATCTACCTTTCCTCGGGAGAACAGGCAAGGAAGGCTACATTTTTAAAAACAACTGCCACAAGAATTACTGTGTGGACAGACGTCAGTTCAAGACAATTAGTCCTATACTCTGTTATGACAGAGCTCTTATCATTTGCTGCCTCCCAAATAAAAGTAACCAGTGGTAGCTGGAAACATCATGATTGTATTTGGGGTGACGAGTAGGAAACATGACAATGACTTCAGTATGTTGGACTCCTGTGTTCATTTACAAAAATGGTGCTGTGGGCTTTTGTGTCCATCTCTTGCTGCCATGGGCAACTCAAATCTAAGTTGCTCAAGAGTCTTTTTATACACATCAACTAAAAAATACTAAGTTTTTATGGTACCGAGATGAACCCCAAAGGAATGTGGATATACGGATGTTCGACTTTATATTGATTGTTCAGCCTTAGTGTCACAGGCAGAAGCTCTGAAGGAAGAAAATGACAGCCTCCGTTGGCAGCTCGATGCCTATAGGAATGAAGTAGAACTGCTGAAGCAAGAGCAGGGCAAAGCCCACAGAGAAGATGACCCAAACAAGGAGCAGCAGCTGAAACTCCTGCAGCAAGCCCTGCAAGGAATGCAACAGGTAAAGGCCCTTGGTTTTCTGAGCTTTTCGGAAGGCCGGCGCCAGCTCCTCACCTGAATGAGGGTCCCTCACAAGCAAATAGGATAGCAAGTCTCTTCTTCTTCTTGACAGCCTGTTCTCTGCCATAGCTGAGGAAGGGATCATGGGTGGTGGTTAATGAAATATTCTGGCCAATACAGATGTAGCCGTGGGTCACCACTTTTCGAAGAATGAAGATTCAGTGAAAACACTTAACAATAAAACTACACTGAACATAATCTAATCTTTAAGCTTCAGAAGGTACTTGGGGATCTGGAAAGGGCCTCAGGGTCTTTATGAAGAACCTCACTTACTTAGATATGAAAAAGTGCTGGTGAATAAGTATTTACTTGATCCAGTGCTGGACAATACAGCCTTTTAGGAGAAATGGCAGGAATCCTACCCTTGCTTTGTCAGTATCAATGCTTTGGGCACATAACACCAATTTGCTTTTATTTTGTTTTGGTTTGTTTTCAGTCATTTATGTGAATGAGTTTACCTGCACATTATTACAAGTATAAAAAGTAAAGTAAATAGGTGCATCCAACTGTAATTGCATTCAAATACAACATTGTCTAATAGATCCTCAACATCTAGATGTTTTTATGTAGCCATCACTACAGTGAGCCTACAATTAAAAAGATATCAACATCTGTTCTCATCATAATAAAGGAGTAGTATTTCTGAGTAAAGGTACTATCTTCTTCCATCTTGCCAGACTACTGACCATTTTCCTTACAATTTAAATGGAGCAATAATTTTTTTAATTGTATGCCTTGGAATTATCTAGGGCAAAGCTTATTGCTGGTTGGAAATCACAAATTGTGAACAAGGAGTCTCTTCTGGCACTAAGAGTCCCATGTTCCTATTACTTCTGCTACAACTGTCTTCCTGAGTGACAAGCAATATCACATTAATATTTCACCTTTTCTATTAGCAAAATGTGTAAAGTAATGCTTACCTTCCTTTTATTGTCACTATGGAATTTAATTAGGACATGTAAAATATATCAGAGATCTTTCCACAAAAAAATGAATCTCCTCGGCTAAACTTCAAAAAATTTTGACAATGTACATTGTACTGTCTTTTAGTTCTTCCAGCAGTCTTTTGCAAGCCTCTGAAAAGTAAAACTTTGGAAACATTTTTGTTGTTGTTTTTCTCTCTTACCTTGATTTCGAAACCATTCCACATAAGGACAGTTCTGCTACTTAAATACAATTTAAAGATGGTGAACTCTTTTTTTTTTTTTTTCCATTTCATCACTTCAGAGGCCTCAGAGAAAATTAGGTCTCTACATCCTGACAAATTAATTTCACTCATTTTTATTACTTTTTATTGGAAAACAGCCTTGTAAACAAGATCAAAGTTCTCTCATCTTATTCCCAAAAGAAGTACAGTCTAACATAGTGGTTAAGATCATGGACTGTGAGGTGGTCCCAGCCTGGGTTTAAATCTTGACTCTGTCACTTACTATCTGAATGGCCTTACGCAAAGCACTGAACTTCTGTAAATCTCAGGATTATATCATAGGGTTATTTGAGGTTCATATGAAGTCACACTTATGAAACCCTTTCCACAATGTGACATATTTTAGATGCTAAATAAATAGTATTTTTGTCATCATTAGCAATGATGAATCCAGTTCCTTGCCTACTGATATGGAAACAAACATTTGTGAAATGTGGGCTCTTTACTACTTTCCTCACAGAAATTGAACTAAGCTTGGAAAATGGCTATTTGAAAGGATGCTTTCCAACATTAAGTTCTATGCAGCAATCAAGAAACTGTCCACATGGGATTAACTACATCGTATCCTTAGCCCTGGCTGGAATAGGGAAGTTAAGTGATTAGATCAGTTTCTCAGACATTTTCTAAAATATGAACAAATCCAAAGGAAGGTCCCAAGAGCTAGATAAAATAACTTTAAGTAAAAAGTACCTTGATTTTCCCTTTGGTAGCTCTGCATGGAGAAATGATTGTGTGAGCTGGGAGGAAGTGAGGCAGGCCAGCCTACTATCTAACTTCACCCAGGATTTTTAAATGAAGTGTGGCTCCTGAAGACTTGATTATTTTTGGTTTTTCTTGTAGCATCTACTCAAAGTCCAAGAGGAATACAAAAGAAAAGAAGCTGAACTTGAAAAAGTCAAAGATGACAAGCTACAGGTGGAAAAAATGTTGGAAAACCTTAAAGAAAAGGTATATCACTTCTATGTGAACCTGTTCCCTTACCCTTTCCCCCCCTTTTCAGTGACAGTGAAAATGCCCTGGAAGTTACTGCAGTAGGAATCAATGTGGAATGCTTGGCTGAATGGGAATTAAAAGCCCCCTCTCTGGGGGTAATTCTTGAATGAAGGGCTCTGCCTTTAGATGTGAGTCCTTGGCATATATAAGGATTCTGGAGAATATACTCTTCAATTAATAAAAAAATTAGTCCATCCCTACAGTTCTTCAGTCTTTCCATCTTGGAAAAGACCAGAGCGTACACCTCATTCTGGCTTCATCTTACCACGCAAATAACAACATAGAAAACCCATGTGACACAGAATACCTTTAATGAAGCATTTCATTAAAGGAAGGAACACAAGTACAACTAGAACATTGGCATTTCTTTGCAGACACTCCATCTAGTGTAATAATGAGCAGCTGCAGATGAAATAACCAAAACCAAAAGGGGAGAAAATGTGTGGAAAGTAAACACAAAGAATATTCTAAAGCTAGATAATAGCAACATGGAAGGGTAAAATGGGACTTTGCAGCAATAAGAACTTCTGATGAGGGCCTCTTAGGGAGTCTACTAACATCTGGATGAGTTAATGTGTCACAAGCATGAATCTGGTGCCCAGTCTATTTAAGGTATTAATGTCTACGGATGGTGTCTCCCAACCATACTTCTCTCTAATTGTCTGTATGCCTGAACATCCAACCAAAGCTAACCTCTGAAAAGGAAGGCCCATTGACCATAACTACCTGATTTTAACATCTCAGAAGGAAGAGATTAGGAGCTTAGACCAAGAACCAGAAATCAACAATGCTACTGTTCCATAAGAGCTCATGCTTTTTATCTCCTGTGCTCAGCTCAGGAAGATGCAGTGTGTGCAGGCCCTGGGTGTGTTTGCCCAGCATAGTGACTTCCCCCAGAGTGCCATTAAGAACTGGCAGCCTTGGTGTAGTTGAAACAAATGATTGAAAGTGTTTTCTTCTGGAGGCCATTTGCAATATGCTTTTAATTCTTCCACTTCATAAAACCAGCTCACTTTCCAGTTTTGTGGGTGCTATTAAAGAAACGAGCACAATCCCAGAGAAATTCATTTATCAAGCATTTAATTGAAAAGTGCCAACACTGCTCTGTGTAGCAGGAATTTCCTCATCCTTTTCGAGCTGCTAAAGTGTTTCGGAGCTGCTACATAGCTATTTTGCTTCTTGCATAAAATGGAGCGCGTAACCAGAAGACTATAGATAGGCATAAGGCTATGCCAATGATGTCATGCTTAGAATCATTCTTTAGGATTGACACGACATATTAAGGGCATTTCTAGTGTAAGGTCATTTTTAGCGCTTTAGTGTAAGCCACTTTCTGCTTTGTAAAGTATTTCATTTCAAGAAGCAAGAGATCAAATGACATAGAAGAAACTTAACATATTGTGCCTAAGTCTGTTTTCCATTCTGAACTTGAATATACCACAAAGTGGCAGCTAAAAAGGAGAAGAAAAGAGATCCAACTGATAATCAGGAAAATGTGACTCAGAATGTTTTTTTTTTCCTGTTACAGTAAACAAAGCTGCTTTCAGAGAAAGTCATGACAGTTCATTATAAACCGATCTTCTCTGGGAAGCTGATTTGTGACCAAATATTCCATCCTGACACAATTAGGTTAGGAAGCAAAGTACCATTACATCAGACTGCAAAAAATAATTTCATGTTGAAAGGAAGGCAATAAGTTCCGGTGAGGAGGGATCTCTTTGGGTTTTGTTTGGGTTTCTTGACAGCAAACCACAGCATGAGTTATTGTCAGTGGTTTGCGGTATAACAGCGTGACTTCTGTCTATCTTACTGCAGAAAGCTAGCTCTTTGAATCTGCCAGTAAAATTCAAGGTGATAAGCATCCTTCCAATATACCTTCTAATTTATTAAATGCAAGCTATAATAAAATTGAAGTCAGGTTTCAGTAAGGCTACATTTCTATTCAGGATGTGTAAAACTTCTCAGGATGCCTTTACATCTTAAATCAACCCCAATCTGTTAAACTCTCACACTTAAGAAATGGCTTACTGGATCATTTAATGTTTTAAGGGGGTTAGAACGAGATGTACAACCCATGGCTTAGAAGTGAGCCAGTATTTTAAATCAAACTTGGCATGATGGTTACTGCCTGGATTGGATTCTAAAGGCCAAAGATTGAGTAGGTCATCAAGAAAAGCTTCCCTTCTGACTACTGCCAGGAAGCCTGTAAATCCACTAAACAACATGTCTTGCAGCATAGACCATTCATTTCATTCAGGGGCAACATCCTAGAAGCTTTGAAGTCATCTTTAAAGAAAACAGAAGGAATCCTCTCCATGCTGAGGGTTTGTGGAAGAGACGAAGTGACAAAGCATTTGAGTCAGCCATGATCCGCCCCACCCAGGAACATTTCCCCAGCATTTTCTTTTCTAAGAGAAGTAAGACCCAAAGCAGTGATTTTTTTATTCCTTCTTCCCAAGGCTCTTCCTTCACATTTATAATACAGAAAAGATGTTCTCAGTGCCCAAAGAGAGAAAGAAAGATCCAGGAAAGGTCTGGCAGTATTTTTCAGTTTAATGGTTGGTCATGAGTTTCACCTGAGTATCTCTTATGAAGCATACCTGCTATGCTCAGAAGGAGAAAACTTTCAACAACAAAGAAAGCCACTTGAGTAATATTTTGATCGTGGTCATTTCTTGATGTAAAGTCAGGAATATCCTAACTGATAATGTCCTTATCAGAGAGAAGACAGAGCTGATAATAAATAGAAGCTCTACTTTTTAGTTCAAAAGCCAACAGCTGATTATCTGAGAGTAGATTAACTATATTGTAGATTCTCCACTCAGATATGGGACTTACCTTTAGCAGAGTGTGGACCTAAAATTAAAAAGAACAGTCATTTTAACAGTGGATGGCCTGGCATGAAATCTAAGCTCTACCACTTCCTAGAAATGTGATCTTGGGCAACTTACCTAATTTACCTCAGCCTCACTTTTCTCATTTGTAGAATGGAGATAATACATATCTAACAGTGCTTGACATCTAGTAGACAGTAAATGTTTAGGTCTGGTTCTCCCAGGTTACCTGTTTAGAGTCAAGAATGTTGAAGGCAGAAAAAAAAAAACCTGGTAAAGATGAATGACTAAATTTTTCTGTGTTTTGGAGCCATATTAAGAAGTTTTGGATAATCTTTGATGCTTTTGCATAAAAATGCTATTTTCTCTCCATTCAATAATCAAAATTGTACAGTATTGCTTTTGAGGTACTACATTAAGAAGCTCCCTGTTGCATAATTGAATCTAAGTCTATTACCCAGTAAGGTGAACTGACCCAGGAAGCATATTATTCCCGCAGGAAAGCTGTGCTTCTAGACTATGTGCATCAAACCAAGATAGTGACTACCCTCTCGAGAAGACCCTGAACAGCAGTCCTATCAAATCTGAACGTGAAGCACTGCTAGTGGGTAAGGAAGCTAACACACACATCCCGTGTATTGGCTATGGTGGAGGGTGGAAGGGTTTTACCTAAGATGAATATACATGCTAAGCATTTAGGAAGCACAACAGTGCAGACAACAGGAGAAGAATAAGTATCGACTTTATAAAAATGGTAACAGCAACTCCCAGTCCTTCTCAAGCTCCGGTGGTTGCTGGCACATCAAATGTGTGGGTATAAGCACAAGAGGGGGTCTGCTGGAGAAACACATAGATTTTTTAAATCTCTATGCAAGGATAGCTGGGCCCCCTCATTCCACTCAGGGTTATGGTTCAGACTCTTCTTTGGCAGAGGTTTCCAGATGAGCCTCCATAGGCAGCGTGGGCCTCTCTGAAGTTTTTTTCCCCCAGGTTACAGGCAGATGACTCTGGAGGCTGTCTATGGAGTGCTGGACACTGATGGGCTCTGATGAGATAAATGCTAGAATTGCTCTCATTATATAAAAATTCATTCACAGAGTCAGGATAAAACAAACAGTCAAGGAATCACACAGACCTGATTTCCTGTTTGACCCTACCATTTCCTTCCTGAGCTTCAGTTCCTCCATCTGCAAAATGGGCATAATATTACCTATCTCAACAGGCAGCTGCAAGTATTAAATGCAATAATTCATCTGAATCACTCAGCACAGTGCACAGCCCATAGGAAGCCCTCAGTAAATGAGAACCACTTGGTACTTAGAGCACTCTGCACAAATGCTTGTTGACTTGGTATTCCATTTGGAGAACAGCAGCAGATTGAGGTCCTAAAATATTCAGTCATTCCCAAAGGACGGGTACTGGGTGTCAACAGATCATCCCAGCTGCCTTCTAGGAAGCTGAGCCCCACAGCGGCCCCACCCCAACCTCAGGAGTTCTCTCCACTGATTGGCTTCTGCATATCTTAAAGATTTATCTGCCTTCTTTGGTAATGGATATTGTAGACAGATTTAACACTTTGATATGTTAATAAAGACGTGCAGGGGTATCTGCCATTGAGTCCTCAAGAAAAGTGACAACTTATTTCCATTTTACAACTCAGAGTTCTTTAACAAATTGGCTAGGCAACAGGGAGACCTGTCAAAGAGCTGAGGGTAGAAGGAAGCCTCTGTGAATGGATAGTTCTAGAAACGAAGATTCTCAAGATAAGTGTTTCTTGTTTTATTTTTTAAAGAATGTAGTCTTGGGCTGACAGAAAGGAAAATCTATTTTTTAAATTGGTTTTCAGTGTGAACTCACAAAAACTGCTTAGTGTTTTGAAACCTATGGAGTTATTTCTCAGCATCTGACAGACAGCCTGTCTTGGCCGTAGCACCTAGAATTCCTTTGGACATGGCTGTCTTCTTTAGAATTCAAGTTTCTCAGTTTGAGTCACGGTATAGTAATTCAATTTACCTCATCATTTAAGAATAATGTAGTGTTATAAGTAATAGCATCCATTTCAAACAGATCCCCCAACCCACCTCCTTGCCCTCTAATATTTGGAGGATTTTCACAAAGAACTGATTTAAACTTCAAGCTACACAACGTGGATGGAACTGGAGAGTGTAATGCTAAGTGAAATAAGCCATACAGAGAAAGACAGATACCATATGGTTTCACTCTTATGTGGATCCTGAGAAACTTAACAGGAACCCATGGGGGAGGGGAAGGAAAAAAAAAAAAAAGAGGTTAGAGTGGGAGAGAGCCAAAGCATAAGAGACTGCTAAAAACTGAGAACAAACTGAGGGTTGATGGGGGGTGGGAGGGAGGGGAAGGTGGGTGATGGGTATTGAGGAGGGCACCTTTTGGGATGAGCACTGGGTGTTGTATGGAAACCAATTTGTCAATAAATTTCATAAAAAAAAAAAATAAAAAAAAATAAAACCTGAAAAAATAAAAATAAAAAAAATAAACTTCAAGCTACAACTCAAACTTGTGATATTCTTTATCAGTCACTCAAAGGCATAGACAAGTTATAGCCTATAAACCAAATCAAATTTAGCTTTTATTTCCTGGCAGTTCTCAGCAAACTCAATTCTGGGTCTATTTAGAGGAATTTAAAAAAATTAAAGAAAGAAATAGTAGGTCTTCGAACAATTTATATTCTACCTGTTGCCAGAGAAAGAAGTATTAGAACAATTAACGTGATGTCCAGAACAATCAACTCAGTATGGAGAGCTGCCAATCACCCCATAGTTATGCTGAGTAGAAACTGTGCAGATTCCCAGAAGCTGTAAACTTCTGTAAAAAGAACATGTGTTACTTTAAGAGATTTAGTGCCCTGAGCACAAACAAAATGCTAGTGACCATTTGAGTGAGTGAAGTGTTTGGCTTTTCTTTACAGAGCTACACACAGAATAAAACCAAATATAATCAGCAAATTCTCTTGTGAAAGGCATGAAGTGAATCAGCCAAAGTACCTGATTTGTACTTTGGCCACAACAGCAAGATATTATTAATGCATAAGAGGCTCAAGTCCAGTTTAAAGACTGTGCAGAAGAAGGGCAAAAACCCAGCACAATCTAAATTCATTATAAAATTCCAAATTCATTGTGATGTGTAGAACTCAAATGGTCTTTAGCCATCATGAATGATGGAAGTGACTTCCCACATGCCAGTTTTTCTACATGTGGTATTGTGTAGTGAGAGGCAGCATATGAAGTGTGTTGTTGTATAGATTAAATGAGTAATATATATATAATGTAGAATATTGCCCAGTCCATAGTACATGGTATATGTGAGTTAGCTGTCATCTCAAAGAATATGATGCTCAAGTGTAACCTCCATGGTACTGTCGCTATAGGGATTATCTCCACATTTCTTCACGTCCACCCATTTGGAGCAAGCATTGAATACATCTGTTCCTACTTGCACCGTCTAGATAATAAGGTATGTGGGGTCCTGAAGTGGGCATTCAAGGGGATGTAGGGTATTTTCTTCATGCAGAAATTATTGCAGAAGTCATTAGTAATCGCTCTAAGGAAATTTTCCTCACCTATTCTCTCACTGAGATTCAGTGAGAATCACCCTCGTGCAAGTAGGGTGACTATCTGCTTCCATTTGTCTGAGACCGAGGGGTTTCCTAGGACTTGGGACTCCCAATGCCAGAAGCAGGAAGTACTGAGAAAACCTGAATGAACTGGCCACCCTACTTCCAAGATACATCTTAGAAGAATTTTCCTCTTCTCTTTAATTTACATATAAGCTGAAAATGAAGCAGTATCTCTCACCAGTCAGACTTTTACACTGGGCCATTAACCACTAGCTAATGTTAATGTTCAGAATCGAAAGTCTTTCTTTTAATGCTTATTTATTTTTGAGAGAGAGAAAGAGAATGAGGGAGGGGCAGAGAGAGAGGGAAAGACAGAGAATCCCAAGCAGGCTCTGAGCTATCAGCGCTGAGCCTGACACAGAGCTAGAACTCACGAACATGACGTGAGGATCATGACCTGAGCTGAAGTCAGGCACTTAACCGACTGAGCCACCCAGGTGCCCCCAGAACCGAAAGTCTTATTCAAGTCATCACCATCACCACTGCCATTATCTATGTTGAAACAATCAAGGCAGGGGCAAAAACAGAACAGATGGGACAGTAAGTCTTCAATGCAGACTCAAGTTCTGCTCATAGCTGATCTCATGGGCCACTTCCTTCCCTGGATGCCTATGGGGGACCTCACAAAGCATGGGGAGTGAGGGTGTTAGTTCCCTAGAAAGTCCATAACACCTCACAGAAGCAGGAGGGGACGCTTGACCCCTCCGAGTAAATAAACTATGATAATTTTTTTTTCAGAAGTCGCATTCAGTTAATCCTGCTTATGGATTGTATTCACAATTTCACAGGATCTAGTGCTCTGGAGATGTGCCTTTGGAATGCAGATTCCTGATAGTTGCATGTCCAAAATACAAAGCCATTTAAGCATATGTCCCCTTAACAGAGGCACTTGCCCACTTGGGAATCCAGCTATGCTGATGCATCCTGTTCATGGCATTTGTTTTAGTTCTAGCTAGAGCTCCCCCTCATTTATCTCTGGGAAGTGGTGCCATTCTGCAATTAAATAGCTCATTTGGCAGCAAAGGGAGGGATGGAATGTGAGTACCAAGACCCAGTGGTAGGTTGAAGTGGTATGAAATTGAACTATGTGTCAGTAAAAATGATCTGGTCCTTTTTTTAAAAAAATGTAAAAAAAGAATGCATGCACATTGCATTAAAAATGTAAGCAACATAGAAATATAGTGAAGGGAAAGTGAAAGTTACCAACAGTCCCACCCCTCGAGGATGACCACTGTTAACAGTTTAGCATATCTTATCTCAGACCATTTTCTGTACATATGCTGCACCTATATTGTATGTATGTATCTATAAACATTATATATTTATGGGTTTGGAATGGAGAGTCAGCTCTGTATGACATACTCTGCAATGCGCTTCTTTCACTTAACTGGCTACAGTCTACTCCTAGCACTGGGAAGAAAGCATGACCTCACTCCTACTTTAGGCCCATTTTCTCCTGAGCAGCTTCCTACCAGAGTAGTGACAGCACCTCCCAAAGAGAGCCTGCAGTGATGCCAACAGAACTGGCAGCTCCCTTGCGCCAACTTCAGGAATATTCAGTGTGGCAGCAGCTCAGGGTTTCTCTCAGGATCCCCTAGTACCCTCCAACTGAGCCCTAGTGCCCAAGGTTCACAGTTAGGAAGGTTGCTACTAATGTCAAGATGACCACCTGAAACAAGTCCTAAAGGGGTCCATACATTTTTGTTTTTATATTGGGGTATGCATGTGAAGTGGGGAGAGGGAGACAATGCACAGAAGTAGGAATACAGAGAATTCCTTATTTCTGTCATTCTTCCTTTGTAAAGCAATGCATGTGTGAATTCTGCTGTGCCTCCCTCCCCTCCCAAAAGGCTTTGCAGCTTCAGTAGGCCTGCACATAGCATCACCAACACTGATCAGCTGGCTGTCATTCAGCTGGCTACAAACCCAAGCCTCCCTGCACAACTGACACCAGCTCTTTTCATTAGAAAGCTCAGTGGTGATAAGTCTCAAAAATATCATACTAACTGAAAGAAACTAGTCACAAAAGACTATATACATATTGTATGATTACAGATATATAAAATTTCCAAAAAATTCAAAACTGCAGTGAAAAAATCTGAGTCAGGGATGGGGAGTGATGATGGACTGCAAAGGGGCATGAAGGAAATTTCTATAGGCAATGGAATGTTTTACAATTGAATCGTGGTGATAGTTGCCCAATTATATAAATTTACTAAAATTCATTAAACTATACACATAAAATTGGTGAATCTGTCATATGTAAATTATTACCTAAATAAAGCAGTTATGATATGCATAAAACAAAACCTCAGTGGACTCTGTCTGGAAGGTGGAACTGCTTTTGAATGGAGATCTTCTTTCTGCCCCACAGATCTGCACCAGTGACGTGGAGTGTCTCATGAGCCGACTCCAGCACACCTTCAAGCAGGAAATGACTGGAGTTGGAGCCAGTCTGGAGAAGAGATGGAAATTCTGTGGCTTTGAGGGCTTGAAATTGACCTGAATCCCTTTGCCTAACAACCTGGGATCCTGCAAATACATGTGTGTTGGACAAGCTTAAAAAGTGATTTGTATTAGCAATGGTTTTCAAGTGGAAGTTGCTTTCAGTTTGCCAGTTCATTCCTGGAATATCTTTTGAGTTAAAATAAGGATCCTAGAGCAGCACCTCAAGCTACAGGCCCTAAAAAGAAATGGACTCAAGCCTCAAGTGCTGTAACTTCCTCTCTTTCTGTCAATTGGTTGTCTTTTTTTATTAGTAGTATTGAAAAAGGCCTGTGGCTAAAGCGTATTTGGGGTGTTTTCAGTGTCTGTACTACTGCTGTAGAGTTTGGTATTTTTGTAAACACTGTTGACTGAAATGTTTTGATGATTTGTATGTGATTTGTGTTTCAAAACTCCTCCTCACATTATTGTTGCTACTGGTGAGGGGAATGAGAGGTACACTAGGCACGCCATGACTGACATTGCCTCTCTACTCCCCAGTAAGCCAGTAAATGAATAACACAGCATCTTCTAGAAGGTACCTGACCAGGCTCACCTTTTAAAAGACAAAGCATGGTGTGTGGCTTTTTGCAAAATTACTGTGAACCAAAAGTTGACAAATGTTCCAAAGTTATTTTCTCCAATATATCAGATTTAAAAAAAAAAACTAGATGTATTCGTAGAAAGCAAGTGTCCAGTATGACTGGAATGTGTATGTGCTATTCAGAATCACCTTGTATATAGTCTGCTTTTAAAGGAGGGCATGTTTAGTTTTCTATGAATTAAAACACACGCGTGCACATGTGTACGTGCACGTATACACACACACACACACACACACTAGCAGAAGGGATTTATTTTAATATGCTTTTGCCTCTAGTCTTCTTACAAAGTCTGTTGGTCCCTTTTCTTCTGCTGTCAGCGTGTTGAATTGCAAACCATGTACTACTGTAAATATTATGTTTACTTCATGCTGAATGTTTGCAAAGAGTTGATATGGGTCTTAGTAGAAAACTCTTGTTAATGAATGAGCCCAGGTGTGTGATGCTTCTGGCAAATGGCTCAGCTCCATCCACCTGGAGTGCCGATCGCTGGGGACACCCCAGCTCTATGATGCCTACCAGCAGATTGCAATGGCAGAGCACACATGGACTGGTCAGGAAGTCCTGCTTGATGGAAACAAGAGGGAAAGGATGAGGATTTGGGGCTAGTATTTTGAGGCAGAGATGATCTTTTCTTGTGTGCTGTTGGCGCTTATAACACAAGCATGCCCTCCCTTGTGTCTTGGTTCAAAGTAAAAGAATGTACTAAGCAAAGCCAATGAAGAGTACTTCTGGAAAATACTTTGTAAATGAGATGTCAGTAGTGTTCAAAGTTGTATTTTTAAAAGATAAATATTCCTTTTTATACAACAGTTTGGTGTTCTGTTTTGAATTACTTGCTCTCTAATCCTTTAGCAAATCATCTCGATTTCTTCTTAGGAGTACCAGTATGTTGAAAGAAGATGCTAAACTTTCTGCCTTGACAAGTAGAAATAGGGTCCCACAGCGGCTCATTCATGCTGAAAGCTGACTTCCCCCTGAGGCACCCAGCTGTGGCAGGAGCAGGAAGTTGGGGTTATTTTTATACTAGCTTCCTCTGCTGAATCATCTTTGTCACCAACGCTACAGAGGCTTTGATTTGTCAATCTCAGGGGTCCTGGAATGCCTTATTTTAATAATACCTATGAAATCAAGGGAAATTTGCCACGTATCAATTACTTCTTATTTAAATAAGTTAAATACACAGAAATTTTCAACAACTATCACACCGAGGCCCCTTGCTGTCCTGCACTTAGTCTACTTGTCCTACAAATGGTCTCTATTATCCCTGCCGGGGCACCTGGGTGGCTCAGTTGAGCATCTGACTTCGGCTCAGGTCACAATCTCACTGTCCATGGGTTCGAGCCCCACGTCTGGCTCTGTGCTGACAGCTGTGGGTCTGGAGCCTGCTTCAGATTCTGTGTCTCCCTCTCTCTCTGCCCCTCCCACACTCATGCTCTCTCTGTCAAAGATAAACATTTAAAAAAATTATTATTCCTGCCAATTTAGTACAGGTGTACTCCTCCCAGCTTGAATACACTAGTTGTGACAGTTAAGTTTGTCAAGTTGGCTAGGCTATAGTGTTCAGTTGCTTGGTCAAACACCAGGCTAGATATTGCTGTCAAGGTATGTTTGAGATATCATTAACATTTAATGAAGCAGATTGTACTCCAGAATGTGGCTGGACCTCATCTAATCCATTAAAGACCTTAGGAAAAAAACCTGAAGTCCTCTTAGGAGAAAGGAATTGTGCCTCCAGGTCGCCTTTGGATTCACGACTGTAGCATTAACACCTGCCAGAATTTCCAGACTGCTGGCCAGCCCTAGAAATTTCAAATTTGCCAGCCCCCACAATCACATGAACCAATTCCTTAAATCTCTCTCTCTCTCTCCCTCTCTCTCTCTGTATACACACACATACACACACACACACACGCCTGTGTGTGTACATCCCACTGGTTCTGTTTCTTTGGAGAGCCCTGGCTACTCTGCTAGTCCAGAGTTGTTATAATATGTAAAAATAAACTATGTTTGCATTATATTAATCATATTGCAGCACATACCATCTCACGATTCTTTCCATTCATCATTGAACTCTATTAATGAGGCTATTTTGCCTTACAAATGCTCAGTACTATTTATTCTGTTATTCTGCCTGAATTTTGAAATATTACTGTTTTGCTATTTTCAGGAGATATGATCGATATTTCCAGATGGCAATGAACAGAAAAAAAATTTTATTTTACAAATATCCTAGTCCTGTGACATCTCTAGTTCTGATTTTTTTTTAATATTACCAAGTTGCTCATTAAATGTCCTCAGTGAAAATGAAATCATTTTCAGAGCAAACTAAACACATATCTGTGTTCAAGTTATACAGAGTTGTGTTCTTAATTGGCCCAAAACTGTGTGTTTTTCATATAATGCAGAATAAACTATATTACTTGAAAAGACAGCATAGATGTACAAGACCTTTTGACTCACCTGGCAGAACTGGGTAAGCCCTTGGGATTCTTAGTTGTCTTGCACAGCCTCTCAAATAGGCCCAGATACAATTTTCACCACAATCACTATCATGTGCTGAGCACCTATTATGCTATCATGCTACCTAAAGTCACTTCCTGCCTATGTGTGTCAAGTTGCATGCACACAATGAGAGCTTCAAATTTGTTATAGGTAAAATTAAGGAGAAAGAGTGCCTGAGAGAGTGGTGGTAAAGAGTCAACACAATAGCATCTGCAAATTGCCTGGCCAGTGCCTGGCCCAAAGTGAGTTCACAATAGTTAACGATTAAGATTCAAAAGTAATTATAAGCTATGACCTTACCCTCACCTTAAGAAAAATGTTTTTGTGTTCACATGTAAAATTGTGGACCAATGTCACATTGCTGGACCTCAGGAAAGGAAACTCAGCTGTTCAAATGTATCCCATTTATTCAGGCCTAGGCTCTCTGCCAGCCACTGTGACAATACAAAAGTAGTATGCCTGGTGCTTGCCCTCAAGGAGCTAGAAGGGTAGGCTTTAACATTGAGTTTAAATCCTTCACCCTATAGCCAAGACCATAAAAGCTCAGCATGAAAATATTCAGTGTTGACCAACTATGAATGGTGTGAATATGATGGTAATGATGGCTTCCTCTTGAGACCTGAATTATTCTCTGTGCCCCATACATCTTCCCATCAAGCACCACCCCCCATCCAGCCCCTTACCAAAAGCCCCACACTTTTCATTCATGTGCTATTTAGAGCACCTGATATGTACAACTTCTGGTCTTAGAAAATCAAAGGGTTAGAAAACATGACCTCTTCCCTCATGAGATTACATTCTGGTGGGTGCTTGCTAAATGACACAGTCATGTATAAGGTGTTATAGGGGGATATTGTGCAATCTTTCACTAATGTTAAGAAGTTTGAAATATAGGGGGAACCTGTGTGGCTCAGTTGGTTAAGACTCTAAGGCTCAGGTCATGATCTCATGGCTCCTGGGTTTAAGCCCTGCATCAGGTTCTGTGCTGACAGCTCAGAGCCGGGAGCCTGCTTCAGAGTCTATGTCTCTGTCTCCCTCTCTCTCTCAAAAATAAACATTAAAATTTTTTTAAAGAATCTTGAAATATAGTAAGAAGAGAAAGGCTCATGTTAAATTACTTGCCCAAGGTACATAACTAGTATGGGATAAAGCCCAGGATTTGAACCCAAATCTGCCTGGCTTCAATTTATGCTTTTTCTATTATTCCATGGTGCCCAAGGTCATTTGCTAACAATGTCACTTAACCTCTCTGAGCCTTTGTTTTTCATCTATAAAGTGTAAATCTAAGTGTATTTCCCTGAAAGTGTCATTCATGAGGTTTTGCTCAATGTACAGAGGCCAGTGCTAATCCTGCCTGGCAATATAAGTGTTCCATAAATAAGTATAATTATTATTCAACTAATATTAACATTGACAATGCTTTGATGACACCAGAGCTATCCTTCTAGTATCAGAAATCCCATAGGGCCACAGAGTAACTTAAGAATGAGACCTGCTAGGGTACAAAACCAATGTGTAGAAATCTGTTGTATTTCTATACACTAATAATGAAGCAGCAAGAAGAGAAATTAAAGAAGCAATCCCATTTATAATTGCAACAAAAATATTAAGATGCCTTAGAATAAACCTAACCAAAGAGGTGAAAGACCTCTGAAAACTATCAAACACTGATGAAAGAAATTGAAAGCAACACCAAGAAATGGAAAGACATTTCATGGTCATGGATTGGAAGAAAAAAATTTTGTTAAAATGTCCATACTACCTTAAAACAACCTACACATTTAATGCAATCCCTATCAAAATACCAGCAGCACTTTTCACAGAACTAGAACAAAAAATCCTAAAATTTATATGGAATCACAAAAGGTCCCAAAATAGCCAAAACAATTTTGAAAAAGAAAAGCAAAGCTGGAGATATCACAACTCCAAACCCCAAGTCACATTACAAAGTTGTAGTAATCAAGACAGTATGATACTGGCACAAAAATAGACACATAGATCAATAGAACAGAATACAAAACCTGGAAATAAACCCACAGCTATATGATCAATTTATCTTTGACAAAGCTGGAAAAATATGCAATGGGAAAAAGTGTCTTCAACAAACGGTATTGGGAAAACTGGACAACAGGCAAAAGAATGAAACAGGACCACTTTCTTACACCATATATAAAAATAAACTCAAAATGGATTAAAGACCTAAATGTGAGACCTGAAACCACAAAAACTTAGAAGAAAGCCCAGGCAGTAAGTTCTCTGACATCAGCCACAACAATATCTTTCTAATTATGTGTCCTGAGGCAAGGGGAACAAAAGCAAAAATCAACTATTGGGATTACATCAAACTAAAAAGCTTCTGCACAGCTAAGAAAACAACAAAACTAAAGGGCAACCTACAGAATGGGAGAAGATATTTATAATGACATCAGATAAAGGGTTAGTATCCCAAATATATAAAGAACTTACAAAACTCAACACCCAAAAAATTAATCCAAATTAAAAATGGACATAAGAGGGGCACCTGGTGGCTCAGTTGGTTAAGCCTCCGACTTCGGCTCAGGTCATGATGTTACAGTTTGTGGGTTCAAGCCCCACGTTGGGCTCCGTGCCGACAGCTTGAAGCCTGGAGCCTGCTTCGGATCCTGTGTCTCCATCTCTCTCTGCCTCTCCCCTGCTGACATTCTGTGTGTGTGTGTGTGTGTGTGTGTCTGTGTGTGTGTGTCTCAAAAATAAACATTAAAAAACATTTAAAAATGGGCATAAGGCATGAGTTGACATTCTTCCAAAGAAGACATCCAGATGGTCAACAGATACATGAAAAGATGCTCACCATCACTCATCATCAGAGAAATGCAAATCCAGACTACAATGAGATATCACCTCACACCTGTCAGAATGGCTAAAATCAAAAACAGAAACAAGTGTTGGTGAGGAGGTGCAGAAAAAGGAACCCTCTTGCACTGTTGGTGGGAACGCAAACTGGTGCAGCCATTCTGGAAAACAGCATGGAAGTTCCTCAAAAAGTTAAAAATAGTGGTGTCTGGGTAGCTCCATTGGTTAACCATCTGACCCTTGATTTTGGCTGAGGTCATGCTCTCAACTGTTGATGAGATCAAGCCCCACATTGAGCTCTGCGCTGACAGCACAGAGCCTCCTTGGGATTCTCTTTCCCTCTGCCCCTCTGAGCGCTCTCTCTCTCAAAAATAAACATTTTCTTTTTAAAGTTAGAACTAGAACTACCCTGGGATGCCTGGTGGCTGTCAGTTAAGCAACTGACTCTTGATTTAGGCTCAGGTCATGATCTCACAGTTTGTGAGTTGGAACCATACACTGTTAGTGCAGAGCCTACTTGGGAGTCTCTTTGCGCCTCACCCACTCATGCTTGCTTGTTCTGTCTCACTCTCTCAAAATAAACTTTAAAAAGGAAATAGAACTACCATATGATCCAGTAATCCCACTACTGGCTATTTACCCCAAAAATATAAAAACAATAATTCAAAGGAATACATGCACCCCTATGTTTATAGCAGCATTATTTACAGTAGCCAAACCATGGAAGCAACCCAAGTGTCCATCGATAAAATGAATGGATAAAGAAGATGTGGTGTATATACGATGAATATTATTTTGCCACAAAATAATGAAGCTTTGCCATTTGCAATGATGTGGACGGTGCTACAGAGTGTTATGCTAAGCAAAATCAGTCAGAGAAAGACAAATACCATATGATTCACTCATATGTGGAATTTAAGAAACAAAAGCAAGAAAATAAAAAAAGAGAGGCAAGTCAAGAAACAGACTTTTGACTCTAGAGAACAAACTGATGGTTACCAGAGGGGAGGTGTATGGGGGAACGGGTGAAACAGGTGATGGGAAGTAAGGAGGGCACTGTAATGAGTACACAGAGATGTATGGCATTGTTGAATCACTATATTGTACACCCGAAACTAATATAACACTATATGTTAACTATACTGGAATTAAATAATAAAAAGAATGAGACCTGCTGGCTCAGAGAAATTTAGGAGATTTTACTAAACAACGCTCCATTAAAGGTAAGTAATGCCTGTCCCACACCTGACATAAGGAAGACACTTCCTTCTGTTTTACAGTATAGTCTCCAGTATCCTTCCTATTTCACCCTCTCTCCTCATAGAACAGACCACATCCCATTAACAAGAAGGCCAGAGCAGCTTTTTCTTAGACCTGCTGGGATACAAAATCAATGTGCAGAAATCCCAAGATTTCTCCCATATCCCAAGATCCATAACATGATCCTATTCTTTCTTTCAGTGTTCCCAGAAGCTTTGAAGATCCCAATTGCCTAAATTTTCTATCTGCATGGAAGGTTTCCAAGGCATACTGAAGCAATTACCTGGGGCAACGGAAGGAAGGAAAAGGAATTGATTACACACAAATGTGAGCATTCAGGCTCAAGTCCAGAGCCTTATGAAGATGATCTCAGATCTTGGGTGGAAAATGGGATCTGGCACATACTAAAGAGTGTTCTACTTCACTGCATTCAGTCCAAGGCTGTTTGAATATTAAACTACCCTAAAATTAATAGCCCTCTGGACTATCAGACTTCTGCAATCTTAACTCATTAATATTCCTCACCAAATACCTTATATCATGCTTTAAAGTTTTCAGAGCAACCCCGTACACGGACATTATGTCATCTGATCTTCGCAATACCCTGTGAGCTAGCAAGGGCAGACGGTTCTCTCACCATTATCACAGCTAAGGAAAACAAATGTCGGGAGGATGAGGAGCCATACTTTTGGTGACACTACTGAGTGGATGGTGAATCTGGGATTAAACTGCAGGATGCCCGAGTCCTCCCAATTTCTACCCCGCTTCATCTTCAGTCTCTGCTTAGTATAGCTGAGAGAATGGGAAGTAGGGATCCTTAACAGTTTTTAATGCCATGGGACCCCTTGGAAGTCTGGTGAAGTCTGTGAACCCCTTATCAGAATAACACTTTTAAATGCATGAAAAAAACACAAAGGAAACCAACTACATTGAAATAATAGTTATCAAAACACATTTGTGATATAGGAATCTATGTACTCCTTTAACACATTAAATAGCAATACGTAATGACAAGCCTACTAACTACTGTAATTTTGAAGTAGTGATGAAGACAAATGTTTCAAGAAATCTGCAATAACTTGTGATATAATAATATCTGTGATCCTGGTGAAAAAGACACAGGTGCTGTTAACACCACCACCACCACCACTGCCCCGCCCTGTACTATGTTGTCTACATTTGTAATGGAAGAAAATGATACATTTCAGTTAGAGGCTGGTGAATATCTAAGTGTAATATTTCCACCCAAGTTCACATGCTTTCTAAATTCTACACACAGTCTCTAGGTACAGAGCCCCTGATAGGTGATAGAGGAGGTAGATGAAATATGAAATGAGAGCCTCTAAACTGAGGCCAGGATTAATTTTATTAAATACATTAATATTTATACTTAGAACAGTGCCCATAACACAGCAAGATCTATATATGCTCATTCAAGAGAAATATATTTTAAACAACAAACTTTATAAATGATAGAGAAACTGATTCTTGGCATATTTTGAAAAAGGGAATTCTAAAGCAATGCATAAATGGCAGGAAGGTCCCTCAAGTGAAGAGGTAACAGATGAGCTTCAGTGCAGGCAAATACAAAGAACTGCATTTAGGAGAAAATGAGCCGAATGCTATTCATAAGATGTTAGTTTCCAAGCCATCATTTCTGGCACAAGAAAGGGATCTGGGAGTTGTTGGAGAGAAGTCCCTGAAGACATCTGTCCAATGTGTGGTTAGAATCATAAAAAGGCAACAAATTCTAAACATGGTAAAAAAATAGAAATAAAATATGATATTATCTTATTCCCTTTTTTAAAAAAAAGGTTTGTACCCACACCACTAAAACAGTGTGTTTAATGTGTCTGGGCCCCCAGACTTGAAACTCACCATTTCGATTTACATGTTGCTTAAGTGCTTACTCTGTCCAAGACACTGCCAGCCAGTAAGGGATGCAAGGATGAATATGACATATTGGAGGGAAGTTTAGTGAATCAAGAAAATGGCTGGGTTTTAGTACATTAATGGAACATGCTCTACTCTCTGGACCACAACTATATAATCTGGGAGAGAGAAACGTGGAATGTTGAATTCAGTGTTTTTCACATAATCTCTTGTTCTCTCTCTCTCCCTCTCTCTCTCTTTCTCTGTCACACACACACACACACACACACACACACAAACAGAGCAGCAGCACTTGATAAAGCCAGTATTATGATCATGGCTTGTTTATTCAGTAAGAGAAAATATCTGAGAATTTAAGTGAGTTTACCACATAAGTAAAACATGCCCCTTCTATTACCAACCTTTTTATTTTAATTGTTATAAGTGAGAACATTTCTAAGATGCTTTACATCACTACCTGTGCTATTAAACAGAGGGTTCTAGGCCTGTCCTGACCTTGCTGTGATGACTCCATATGGTCACTAAGAACATTAGTTATAAAACTGCTGAGAAAGTAATATTTCCAAAAATTTAACAGTACAAGGAACAGTGAAAGGGCTGATTCTGTGATAAACATCCTTCTTTACTAAATGGCTAGAACCAGCCTTTGGCAGCCCTGACTCCCTATGCTAACCCAGGATCACCATTCTAGAAACACTGGGGCTAAGAGATGCTCACAGAACCAGTAGCAGGGATGTTACTCTGAATGTCAACTATCTAAGGGGCCAAAGGTGTCTGACTCTGTGCTGTCCCAACAGCATGGTCCAGTATTCAACTGTTGCCCAAATATGCTAGTGAAATATTTCCATGAAAAGACAACTTGGTTTATTAGACAGCTAAGTCAGGAGAACTGGACTTCCTGATTCTGTCACTAACCCTGAGACCTTAGGCAAATCACTCAATCTCTAGGTCCCATGAGCGGGACAGCAGGAGAGGGGGATGCTGGCTGTGTTAACTAGATTTCTCTTTCTGGCTCACCTAACAGAACCAAGTAGGGTCATACTACAGGTTTCTGCCACTATGTGAAAGTTTATGCCACTTTTCTCTTACAAAAGACCTACATTAGTACCTGTTTTCACTAAGTGAAAGAAATCTGAAGAGGCTTTTTGCTTTTATGAAATGGCAATTTCTTTTTTTTCCTTCACATCGTTTCAGTTTATGAAAGGTTTCATAGGAACACTCTACTTTCAGATAGCAGGGGAAGCCCATACAGTCCATCAGCCTGTGGTGGCCAAGGTTGACGAACACTGTGTTGTGGCCAGTGTTCAGAGGGTGAACCTGCAGTGTTCTCAAGCTAACAAGACAGCGACAGTACAGAGCCTGTGGCCCACAGGAGTCCTGAGAGACAAGGGTGCAGGGATGCACAGGTAGAGAAGGATTTTGTTGCTCGATCTGCGCACATGAGCCCTCCAACAACTGTACTCACTTCTCCTGCCCCCCCCCCCCGCGTTGGTCCATGTCTCCCTACTTCTTCACTTATAAGGGCACAGAGACATAATAAAATCATTCCTACTGCTGGCACCAAGTCTTAAGGCCACTCTGAAATAAAACTCTCTAGGGCTGTCTTAGCATAACTCTGCTACATCCAGCATTAGAGTTTGGGCCTTTGGCAGCCGCTGCTTTAGCTGTTGCTGATCCTTGAGGCTGTACTCTTCAGGGAAGCAAAAGGCACTCATTAAGCCTGTCTGACTCCCAAGGCAGGCTACTCTCACCACACTTACTCATGGTGATAGTGGGCTGGAATAAAAACATCCTGGCCCATGTTCACAGTGAAGCACATACATCTTGCCCACATAAAGGCTATTGGTCCAGAAGTGCACACATTCAGGAGAAGGATCCAGTGGCTCCTCTACTTCTTCATTTCTCTCTGAAACATCAAGATAGGTTTACATGGCATCAACATGCACATTGTTTCCTGTTGGATGATACCCTGCATACACAGGCAACAGATACCAAGAAGTGTAAATGCCCTCCAAGTACCCTTTCCACCTCTATGTGCCCAGCTGGGTCCCTGCTGAGTGACTAGTACCCACCTCAGTGTCTAATAGCTGATCTCAAGGGCTCTTGCCTTTCTCAACCCTAAGAACCTTCCCTGGTCAGCAGCACTGCACTGAGAGGGTCACTGGGACATCTGCTTGCCCCAAAACCAGAAGCTGAGACTCAGTCAATTTCAGTTGAATGCAGGCAGCTGCCTAGTGGTTCTCACAGATCTTCTGGCACATGCTCCACCACAGGGCAATCATATTGTGCTTCTCACAACCCTGGGGCAGCAGCATTGCATGTAGTCAAGCAGGACCATCATTAGGGCACCACTCTGCCCAGGAGAAAAGGGAATGTCAAAGTCTCAACCAAGGACCACAAGGCAGATAGAATTTGCTGTGTCCCTAGGTTCTGAAACTTCCTTTAAAACTCCCATGAAACAGAGAAGGACAGATTCCATATGTTTTCACTCCTATGTGGATCCTGAGAAACTTAACAGAAGACCATGGGGGAGGGAAAGGGGAAAAAAAGTTAGGGAAGGAAGCAAACCATAAGAGACTCTTAAAAACTGAGAATAAACTGAGGGTTGATGTGGGGGGGGGAGGGGAAAGTGGGTGATGGGCATTGAGGAGGGCACCTGTTGGGATGAGCACTGGGTATGGTATGGAAACCAATTTGACAATAAATTTCATATTAAAAAAAAACTTCCATGAAAAAGAAAAAGATAAGCAAATATGAAAATGAATACAAAAGTTTATGCAATCCTGAGCATGAAGAAACAGACACATCCTCTCTACTAATGGGAGTGTGAACAGTAAAACCTTTGAGAAGGGAGAAGCCTTTTTTAAAAAAGTACAGTCATACGATAGTCTAACAATTCTACTTCTAAAAATCTGTCCCTAAAGAAACAAGCAGAGAAAAGTGCTAAGATGAATATAATGATGATATTTAATAGTATGTAATTAGAAACAATCCAGATGTCCAAAATAAGGGCTAAGAGAATACCATGTAGCCACTAAAACTGATGCTGATTTTGGAAATATTCATGATATTCTTATTGTTGAGTGAGAAAATAAGGCTATTTCATATCTAGACAGCATAATTTTTGCTTAAAATATGTAAATATATGTATATACATTTGTGGACACGTGTGCAAAGAACAGGCCAATACCAAATTGTTAGCAGCGGTTGTCTCCAGATGGTGGGTAGACACAGAGGCCTTTTTTCTATGTTGTTCTGTTTTCCAAATATCTTTTATTGAATATGCATCACTTTTATAGTCAGAAAAAAGTTATTTAAAGAATGTCTATATACAGAAAAAAAGCTTAGTTATTGGACTGTATGGTAACAGAGGCTTGAAGCCTTCAGGTCAAGCAGCCATTTAGCCCTTCTCTCCCTCTGGGGGTGTTTATTTTCAGATTCTCTCCTCCCTCTTTGTCCTGTTTGCTTCTTATCTGTGGTAGCTTAAGAACCCCATCATCAAGCCTGTAAAGAACTTAGACTTAAGTAAGAAACAATTGAGTAAAGAACCAAAAGTGAAATCAGAGAAAATCATTGCTTTCTGACCCAAATTTTTATTCCCAATTCTATAACCTTCATATCCACTCCATTTCATACCACTCCTAAAAGCAAAACTTCTTAATCTGCATTCTAGCACCAGACTTTATTTCTAACATTATTTCTTATTTCTACTACCCCTTCAAATACCTACTTCAGCCTGACTGAATTCCCTGTACATCCACCAGTCCAAATACTACCCATTCTTCAAGGCCCCATTCAAATGGTACCTTCTCCATTAAGCCCTTCTAGATAATCCCAACACCTCCCCATATCTGAATGACCTCTCCCTTCTTTTAGCCCTCCAGAAACTTTCTCTGTACCTCCAATGTAGGACTTAACCACTATCTACTTTGTATGTACATGATCATGATGTACCTGTCATCTTCTCTGAAGGGACCATATATGATTCATTCGTTCATTCATTCATTAATTCATTCACTCAGCAAGTATTTATGGAGCACCTATTATATGCTGGGAACCATTCTAGGCATCAATGATACAACAGTAAACAAAATTCCTTGTCTTTATTGAGCTTATACTCTATTGAGGGGGCTGTCTTAGATCAGGTTGCCATAACAAAATACCATAGATTGGGTGGCTTAAACACACGGAATTTATTTCTCACAGTTCTTGAGGTTGGGAAGTGCAACATAGAGGGGTGAACTGATTTAGTTCCCTGGTGAAGGCTTTCCTCCTGGCTTGCAGATGTCAGCCATCTCACTGTGTCCCCACATGGTTTGGGGTGGGGAGAGGGAGAGGAAGAGAGAGGGAGAGAGAGAGAGAGAGAGAGAGAAGCGAGTTTTCAGGTGTCTCTTCTCGTAAGGCACTAATCCCATCATGAGGACCCCACCCACATGACCAAAGGCCTCATCTCCAAATAGCATCATATTAGGGATTAAGGCTTCAACATATGAATTTGAGAGGGACAAAATTCAGTCCATGGCAGGAAGTAAGAAAATTAGATAGTATATGAGTTGGCACCAAGTGCTAGAGAAAAAAAAAAAAAGGAAGGGGAATAGGGAATGTTGGCAGGCAGTGGTAAATTTTAAATAGGGTGATATTTGAGCACCTGAGAAAACATCATTTGAACAAATATTCTTACCAGGTAATGGACTGAGCTTTGTATACATCTGGAATGGAAGTGTTTTAACAGAAAGAAATGCAAATGCAAAGGCCCTGTGGCAGGAGCTTACCTGGCATAGTCAATGAACAGCAAGGAGCACAGTATACATGGAGTACAGGGAGAAGAGGCAAGAGTAGAAGATGAGGTCAGAAAGGTAACAGAGGCCCAGATGCTGTAGGCCAATATAGGCCACCCTAAAGGCTTTGGAGTTTATTCTGAGTGAAAAATGGAACCATCATAGGACTTTGTGCAAAGGAAAAACAAAAGATAAGTAGCATTTTCAAAGGATCACTCTGGATGCTAAGTGGCAAGTAGATTGTAAGTGGCAAGGGAGGAAATAGGGAGACCAGCTGGAGGCTACTGCAGTAATCCAGATGAGAAATAAATATGGCTTTGGACCATGGTGGTAGTATTAGAAATGATGAGAAATTGAAGAGTCTAGATGTATTTCAAATATGCAAAACATTTAAATTTATGATACATGGGAAAGAATGGAATGAAGAATGAAGTTGCTTGGACTGAGCAACTGGAATTTATTAGGACAAGGGAGACTATGGAAGGAACAGATTTGGGAAGGGAGACCAGATTTGGATGTGTTAAGTTTGAGATGCCTATCTCCCTTTCAGGTAGAAATCTTAAGCAGGCAATTGGGTAAAGGAAACTGAATGTCAGAAAAGATCCAAGATGAGGATCTACAATTGGAATCAGGTATTAGACTGAAAAGTCTTGAAACTAAATGAGATAACTATGGGAATGACAAAGGTCCAAGGACTGAGTCCAGGAGAACTCTAAGATTAAAAGATCAGGAATATAAGAAAAATCAGCAAATGAGACTGAAAAGGAAGAGTCATTGGAAACCAAAGTAGCATAGCCAAATGAAGAAAGTGAACAAAGAAAGAATGTATTTTTCCAAGGCTACTGAACAAGTTACACATGTGGAGGGCAATGGCAGTCACATGTCTCCAGTAGGGGTGGGGGCAAAAGCCTGACTGAAGTGGGTTTAGAAGAGAATGAAGGGATAAGACTTTAAAACTGAATATATAGACCCCTTTCAAAGAGTTTTGCTGTAAAGAAGAGCAGAGAAACAGGGCTGAAATTTGAACAGGGGAAAATTGAATCAAGAAAGGATTTTTTAAGACAGAAAAATGACAATATTATTGCATGCTAGTGAGAATAATCAAGAAGATAGGGCAAACAGTCAAGAAGTAAATTTCAAAAGGGGAGGGAGTGAATTAGAAATAAGGAAGGCAAAAATAAAAGGAGAAAGGAAGGGCAAGACAAAAGAAAGAAGGGAAGAAGCAAAGAAGAGAGAGGCAGAGAGAATTAAATTTTCAGAGTTGGGCATACAAAAGGTGATCTTGTCCATTAGGACTCTTTCTCTGGCCTAGCACTCTTTCTCTGGCCTAGCAGTGACCATGGGGCACTTGGCCTGGCTCAGAAGGCAACTTAGAAAATCTGACTGCAAAGATTGACAGTATAATATCAAGAGCATAGAATCTGACTGTAAGCGTATAAGTCCTGAAATGTGGGACTTTGGACAAGCTCCTCAACCTCCTTGTGTCTCAATGTCTTTGTCTATAAAATGGGGATGATGACATTATCTTCCTCAGGTTGTTTTGAGGTGTAAATAAATTATTTAAAGTGCTTGGAACATGATGGACATGTAAGCTATCATTACAAGCAGGAATCATCAAGGGCCAGGAATATCCCCACCCTGGGCCTCAGAAACAACTGAGCTGGAACCACAGAATGATCCAGGCTGGTGCATGTCCCTTGTCTCTACTCCTATCTGCAATATGACTTCATTCTTTCCTCACTCCTGTCACCAATAACTCCAGAGCTCCACAGTTTATAACAAAGCCAGCTATTCAAAGGAGGGATAATTGAATTACCCTCTGATCTTAAATACAGGAATTATGGGGAAGGGACTCATTGCCCAGCTTTATTCAAGTGGCAAGACCAGGTGGCGACAGGGTTAGTGCCATATAAAACAATGGACACTCCAGGGGGAACTGTGTAAGTAGATTGGGATGTTGAGCGGTGCCAAAGAGAAATGAAGATGACTGGAAGTCTGGGGAGGGGAGGAGAGACTGAAAAAGATTGAAAAAGGAAGTGCTATGACTGTCTTTATAAGAGCATAGAAGATTTGAGATACACAGAAGAGGAAATGATGAGATTGGAGCCATGAGGCCACAAGTTACGGGATACCAGCATCCACCAGAAGCTGAAAAAAGACAAGGAAAGGATTCCCCTTCTGATCCTCTGGAAAGAGCATGGCCTTACTGAAGCCTTAGTTTAGGCCCCGTACCATTGATTTCAGATTTATGGTTCCAAAACCGAGATAATAAATTTTTTATCTTTTAAGCCAAAAAGAAAAAAAAGAAGTGTCAGTCAGCCAGAACAATAATTGCCATACCCTCCTCTCCCTATGTCCTTCTTTAGTGCCATCATCAAAGAAAGGGGAGCACAGGGAAAGTATGAGGATTCCTTATGGAGATTCTGGTGATATAAAGAGAGTTCTCTCTGGTCCAGACCCTTGATAAAAATTGAAATCTGGGAGGCAGGAGCAATGGATTCCTAGTACAGGGGATCACCAAGAAGCCTGCATGCCAGTGTACTTGGTTCCTCTTGTCACAGCCCTTGACAAATTGTAGCACAAGGACTAGACCCCCAGTCCTACCCTACCCTGGAACATTTCAGCAAGACTGCCCACCTGAGGGCTGATGGTTTTCTCTAAACCAGTTGAGTCTAAAGTTTGAGTATTCTGTCTTTTTTTCCTGATATCCCCATTTTAACCAACCTCTGCTGCTTGCATAGGCCCCCAAATTATAAAACCACAGTCTTGCCAAGATCCAGGATAACTGGAATGCCAAGATGGAGCACAGAGAAAAAGCAGCTGGAAGCCAGGGAGTCGAATAGACAGCCATTAAAGTTTGCTAGGCATAAGGTGGTCAGGGCTTGGACTGTGATAAAAATAGGACTGTAGAGGAAGAGCAAGATAAGAGAGATGTTCCACACAAAAAAAATAAATGGAGAAGTGGTCCCAGAAGTAAAATTTAGTTAAGCTTATCTAAGCAGATACTGAAAAACATACAGCCCCTCGGTTGGGTGGGCCCCTGATCTTATATTAGTATAAGTCAGAATGACTTTTCCTTTTTGTATTGTCTCTCTGGTGCCTGGCTTTCAGACACTTGTCACCCAGGCTTGGATAATTCCTTCCTTCCTTCCTTCCTCCCTCCCTTCCTTCCTTCCTTCCATCAAATTGAGCACCTATTTGCCTACCATGATTCTGGCAACTGGGAATACAGGCAGTGAACAAAAGTGACAAAGATCACTTTTCTACTTTTCTTATGGAATTAACATTCTAGTGGAGGGAACCAAACAATAAATTAACACATACATGTGTGTTTTAGATGAGTTACATGATGCTATGTGCTATCTAAAAACTGAATCAGGGAATACTTATTAAGAAGATGAGAAAATAAACCATTCTAATAGGGGAAGGGCATTCCTGTAGAGGAAACAGCAAATACAGAGGCTCTGAGACAAGGAAGTGCCTGGTATGTTTGAAAAACATAAAGGAGCAGAGTGAGTGAGGGGGGCATTATTAAGAGATTAGGTCAGAGAGTTAACTGGAGGAGAGGGAGAAGATCATGTTGGACCTTATAGACCCTAACAGTTCTTGGTGAGATGAGGAGCACTGGGGAGGGGAAGAGGGCAGTTTAAGCAGAGCAGCAACATGATCTGGCACCTCACTAAAAGAATTACTCTAAAAGCTGCATTGAGAACACACTGTGGTTGGGGAAGAAGGTGGGAAGAAACAGAAACACAGTGAGGAGGCTACTGTAATAATGCAAAAGAGAGATGATGGTAGCTTTGGGGTGATAGCAGTGGAGGCCAAGAGTGGCCAAATGCAGGAAATATATAGATATTGAAGATGGAACCAACAGGATTTTACTGATGTTTGGTGTCAGACAAAAAGAAGAGTCAGGGATGACTTCAAGGTGTTTACCTTGAGAAACTGGAAGGATGGAGAAACATTGCCTGAGATGGAGAAGACTCTCAGATGAGCAGACTTGAAGAGGAATTCAGTTCTGACATGTTAAGGTTGAAACATCTATTCTAAATCCAAGTGAAAATGCCAAGTAGGCAGGTAAATATAGAAGTCTAGAGTTCAGAGGAGAGGTCTGTGCTAGATACGTAAGTTTGGGCATTGTTAGAATATAGATGATATCTAAAGATATTCAGGATAAAGTCACAAAGGAAGTGGGCACTGCTAGAAAAGAAGTTCAAGGACTAATCCTTGGGGCACCCCCAATAGTAACAAATTGGCGAGGTGAGGGGGAAATTACAAAGGAGACTGAGAAGGAACTAAGAGAAATGTAGGAGGAAACCATTTTAAGGGTTGTCACAAAAGTCTTTGCCCTATCTGCAGGAAAAGTAGCAGAATCTAGAGTGTCACCTGAAAAAAAGAATGAGTGGATGAGTTAAAATTAAAACCTCTCACCATTCCTGATTTGTTTATATGTACATGCCAGTATATTAAGTGGCCATGTGAGCTCTGAAGGAGTACTTGAGGTCACCAGACAATTTTGCCAGATTAAAGACACGGGCCATCATTTGGGGGCATTACCATTCAACTCCCTCCCTCCTTCCTCCCCAAAGTTCTGGGCATAAAGTCCCTGGTTCTTACTTGATCCATATCTAGATTCCATTTTACTAAATCCTGTGCTCAAGCCTGGCCTTGGAAAAATGAGCTCACTCTGAAATACTTAGGGAGCTTCTTAAATGAGTTGGATTTTCACCTGTTAAACTTGATGGAACTCACAGAAATGTTAAAAAATCAGCTGTGACAACCCTGACAAGAGACAGGAATGCTATTAGCAGGCTCTATTAGCAGTGAATGAGTGTTGGTACACACAATGTCCCCAAGCAGTAAAACACAGGGGGCTTCACTGAGAAACAATTACAAGGACCAAAGATGGGTTTTGGGGCAAAGATAAAAGGAGGGGGCTTTATTTTCTTTCATTCATTACATTTCCACTTTTCTTACCATTAGGATACATTAGTCATATAAACACTTCTGGATAAAGAACACACAGAGAAAGAGCAAAAAGATCTTCAAAAGTTTCTTGCTTCTCTAAATATCTACAGATAAGAATATTCATTCTAGTAGCACTCCTGTGATGCTTCTGTCATTATGGCTGCAACCTGTAGGAAATTCTCATTTTGAAATCCCACCTCTGAGACTTATTATTAAGAGGAAAGAAAGATGTTTTAAAAACCTGCTAATGCCAGTGTTACAAATTCGGTTTTGTGTACCAAAAAAGTCCATGAAAATAGCATATTTGATGGGAATTACAACATATCAAAACTAGAAGGGCCCTCTAAGACCATCTAGTCCAAGCCTCTCTTTTTAAAAATGAGGAAACTGAGGCCCAGAGAGGGGAAATGGCCTGACCATAGTTGTAGAGTGAGAGAACATTCTCAACCCCCACACCCAACCCACTCTTTCTTTCCACTACACTTGAGCATGTACTAATGGAACACAAATTAAAGCAGAAGATTGCAAAAGGGTTAGAAAACTTGAAATTGCTCATAAAGGATTGTTATTTTCTCAACTGTTTTTTTTTTTTTTGCAGCACTAGAAATTCTGGTTGAAGTAATCCACAGAGCAAAACAAAGTGGATGACAGCCAAATACTAATCACCACTTTCATCTGAAAGCATTGTTGTTTACAGCCTGTTTTTATCTTCACAGGGTGAAACTCCACATATGTAAAAATTGAATTTAATTCCATTGAAAGTTTGTTATAGTGACTGCTGAAAATCACAGGTGATTCATGGTCCCTCAGGCATACCTGTTATGCCCACTAACAGCTAAAATTCCTCACTAGCATTGTTGGAATCCAAGGGTCAGTACCTCTGTGAGATGCACGAAGCAAATTAAACCATTTTAATGGCATCAAACTGGAATTTTTGTGAACAAGGACAGGGAAAGACAGAGCTAAAGAGATTGATTGTATGTGCATGTGGTATGGGGGACCAAGAATGTGGAGCTAAATACCACTCTCTCCTGAGCTCCACAGGGAGGCACTGGGAGACCCCTGGAGTGTGCTTTCTTTAATAGCTCAAGTGGGAGCTGAAAGTGTAGTTAGAGCCTCTTTCATTGACAATGGGGATAGAAAAGAGAAGTAATGTTTCCCCACATGCTTTTTCCTTCACATATTTTCTATGTGCACTTTAAGAATACTAATTTTTAAAAAATGATTTCCCAATTAACTTTCTGCCTTCACTTTGTTAAAGCCAGGAAGCAGTAGCCATTGCAATCAGGACAAGGTCCTTTGAAGAGGGTGGTCTTTGTCTTTGCCAGGACAACCAAGGGTTAAATTAAGGGGCCAGCTTCTAGCCTTCTCCTGATGTCTGTGAGAGAGGACATTCACTCTCCAGCCATCTATTTCTTACTTTCCAGTTCACTTCTGGCCAGGAATTAGACAATAGTGGCTTCTCAACCACCGCTAAACCTATAGAGAGAATCAAGAAGTTGGCTGCTGACCTAGTGCTCCCTCCACAGAAACCCTTCCCTTTCCAGGAGAACAAAGGCACTGACGTCAACAGATAAAATGAAAAAAACAATTCTAAAGTGAAAGGTATTTTTTTTTTAATTTTAAGTTGACATTTACTCTAATCACTGAAAAATATGCTAAGAATGCCGGGAAGCATTTATGTGCTTAGCATTGCAGGGGAAAGAAGGATATAAGAGATAGTCTTTGCACTCACACAGCCATTTTGCAGTTGGGGAGATAAAATGTACACATTCAAGGGGCGCCTGGGTGGCGCAGTCGGTTAAGCGTCCGACTTCAGCCAGGTCACGATCTCGCGGTCCGTGAGTTCGAGCCCCGCGTCGGGCTCTGGGCTGATGGCTCAGAGCCTGGAGCCTGTTTCCGATTCTGTGTCCCCCTCTCTCTCTGCCCCTCGCCCGTTCATGCTCTGTCTCTCTCTGTCCCAAAAATAAATAAACGTTGAAAAAAAAAATTAAAAAAAAAAAAAGTACACATTCAATAATAGCAAACAATATAAGAAAATACAGAGACTGAGTGAAGTGTGTGATAGGAAATCACACATAAAAAAAGATGATTAACCTAGAGACCACAATGAAATTTTTGAAGAGGAAGTGGCACGTGGGGAAAGACATGGAGAACTGCATGAACAAGAAATACAGTGGCAGAGATCAATACAGGTGTCTATGAAAAAGGGAGGACACCAGACTATTAGGAAGAAAGATAGAAGACATGGGGCCTTGAGAGACAGAAAGAATAGTCTGGACCTGACGGGACTAGACAAGAAAGAGGACACTGTGAAGGTCTGAGCTTAGGAACAATTAAAAGCAGCACTGAAAAAAAAAAAAAAGTAGGCAGGATGGGCCTAGGAGAGAAATAGAGAGAAAGGAGGTGACTATGGAGTACACAGCAGATGATGAAGGCTTAGATTACAGATTTGGAAAGAGAACTGAAATGATAAGGGTAGAATGTGACAAAGCTGAAAGAAGAAGGAAGAAAGGTTATAGACAATTTTAATTTCAAGTAATTTTATCACAGGCTGCTGCTGATGCTGTATATCATTGTTCTGGGATAAACAGGAATAATAATGAGTCTGTGTATGAGTGTGTGTGTGTGTGTGTGTGTGCGCATGTGTGTGTGGTATGTTTTACACACTTAGGTAGTTTTCCGATGTCTTTTCCTGCCATTCTGAGTGGAAATGTTAGAATGAAAACAGGGAGATGGTCATAGGAATTAATAATACAGATACTTTTTTTGACTTAAATTAATGACATTTATTATTTATTATTTCACACAATAGGAAGTCCAGAAGTAGAACAGACTCCAAGCATAGTCCAGTCAAGAGCTGAAACAATTAACTATCCATGTGATGTAAAATTAACCTCAACCCTTATTTCACAAAATACACAAAAATTGACGCAAAATGATATTCATAATCCAAATAGCTGACATAGGGCTTCTATCCAGAATATATAAAGAACTCTCGCAACTCAATAATAAGAAAGCAAACAATCTAATTTTTAACATTAAGAACAAATTTAAACAAACATTTCACAAATAACATATAGGAATGGCCAATAGGCATGTGAAAGGATGCTCAGCATCATTAGTCATCAGAAAAAATGCAAATTAAAGCACAATGAGATACCACTCACTATTCACCCACTTGAATGGCTAAAATTAAAAAGACTGCCAAGGAAAAAAAAAAAGAGGTTAGAGTGGGAGAGAGCCAAAGCATAAGAGACTGTTAAAAACTGAGAACAAACTGAGGGTTGATGGGGGTTGGGAGAGAGGGGAGGGTGGGTGATGGGTATTGAGGAGGGCACCTTTTGGGATGAGCACTGGGTGTTGTATGGAAACCAATTTGTCAATAAATTTCATATATATAAAAAAAATAAAGTTCAAGAAAACTTGAAAAAAAAAAAGACTGCCAATAACAAGTGTCAGTAAGCATGCAGATCAACTAGAAGTCTCATACACTGCTGGTGGGAATGTAAAATGGTAAAGCACTTTGGAAAACAATTTTGGTAGCATCTGGTAAATTTAAACAAAGATACACTTACCATGTGTCTCAGAAGTCCCACCCTCAGCTATTTACCCAAGATATATAAAAACCTATGTCCACAAAAACAACTCACATATAAATGTTCATAGTAGCACTATAATGGCCCAAATCAGAGAACAATTTAAATGTCCAACAGCAGATAAATAAACTATTTAAATAGTGTGTATCCATACAATGAAATTCCAGTCAGCAATATAGAGGGACATACTACTGATATAATTATTACATGTATGAATCTCAAAATCCTTAGGCTAAACATAAGAAGACAGACACAAAAGTGAGCCTAGTATATGATTTCACTTATATCAATTGCTATAAAGGCTAAAATTAATCCATAGTGGCATAGGGCAGATTCATGGTTGCCTGGGGCCAGAGGTGGTAAGACTGACTACAAGAGTGCATGCAGGAACTTCTGGAATTATGGGCATTTTCTACATTTTTAATTTCGGTGATGGCATCATCGCTGTATATATTTGTCAAAACTCATCAGACAATACAATTTAATTTTTTTATTTATTATTTATTTTAGAGACAGAGAATGTGTGAACAGGGCAGAGCAAGAGAGAGAGGGAGAGGATCCCAAGCAGACTCCATGTTCAGTGCAGAGCCTGATGTGGGGCTTGATCCCACGACCCTGGTATCATGACCTGAGCTGAAATCAATAGTCGGATGCTCAACCAAATGAACCACCCAGGCACCACAAACTATACAATTTAAAAGGGTACAATCTATTACATGTAAAAACTTTTAATTCTTTATTTTTATCATGCCCCCGAAAGTGGAGGTGGTATAGTGTGGTGATTAATGAGTGCATTCCCAATACTTCCTCTTTTCTTTTTTTTATTAAAATGTATAGGGGCACCTGGGTGGCTCAGTCAGTTAAGCATCTGACTCTTGATTTTGGCTTAGGTCCTGATCTCATGGTCATGAGATTGAGCCTCACATCAGGCTCTGCAGTGAGCATGGAGTCTGCTTAAAATTCTCTCTGTCTCCCTTTGCCCCTCCCCTGCTTGCTCACAAGTGCGCTCTCTCTCTCTCTCTCTCTCTCTCTCTCAAAACAATGTATAAATATGGGCTAAATGGGTGATGGGTATTAAGGAGGGCGCTTGTTGGGATGAGCACTGAATGTTATATGTAAGTGATAAATCACTAAATTCTACACCTGAAACCAAATTTACCATATATATTAACTAAAATTTAAATGAAAATTTGAAAATAAAAAAAGTATAAAATCTGAATGAATTCAAGCATACAAATTACAGAAAATAATATAGCGGACTCCATTGTGCCTACTACAAATGTGAAACAGGTGTAAATACTTGGTGTTTTGGAGCTCTAAAAATAGAAAAGAAAAAAGAAACCAAAGTGATAAAACATAATTATTACAGGTGAAGCCCCACTTCCAACCCTTCTCCCTTCCTTTTCTCCCCTCTCCAGAGAGAACCGTGTTCCTTAAGTTGATGTTTATTAATCAGCTGTTTGGTTTTATACACTAACTATAAAAATGTGTGTCCATAAATAATGCATAACATTGTTTTGTAGATTTTGAATATATGTAAGTGGCATCTCTGCATGTATCTTCTTGCAAATTGCTATTATCATCTAACATTATTTTTTAGATTATATGTATTGATATACCAGATATACATCTAGTTCATTCATTTTAATCACTGTGTGAATGAGGCACAGTTTATTTAGCCATTTCCCAACTGAGGAATGGTACATTGCTTCAACTTTGCTACTTTTATGTACAGTGCTACAATAAACATCCCCATATGTGTTTTTCTTTCCTACAAGAGTTTATTAGGATGTGTACAAATAGTCAAACAACAACAATAAAAAAACCAGACTCAGACTCATAAATACAGAGAACAAACTGGTGGTTGCCAGAGGGGAGGAGAATGGAAGCAAAAAGGGTTTATTAGGGTACATACATAGATGTGGACTTCCTGGTTTAAAGAATGTTTTGAATATTTATACTGTGTAACAAACCACCCTAAAACTTAGTGGTTTAAAGCAGTAACTATCATGTATTTTTGCTCATAAATCTGCAATTTGGGTGGGGATGGCTCATTTCTACTCCACATGGCATCACCTGGATGGAGCTACTGAAACTGGAGTAACCATTTCCAAAATACATCATTCTCAGTGTTGGCAAATTGGTGTTGGCCATCAGCTGGGAGCTCAGCTTAGCACTGTCAGCCAGGGACCTCAGTTCTCTACATGTTACTCTCCCTATGGCTGCTTATATTTCCTCTCAGCATGATAGATGGATTTCAAACAGTCCCAGGCAGATGATTCAGGTTTCTTCTGATCTTGTTACTAAAATCCTAGAACATCATGTCCATTGTATTCTATTAGTCAGGCCAGATTCAATGGAAGAAGTGACAAAGAATTTTAAATGACAGTCATTTTAAATCTACCACATATCCCCCCAATCATAAATTATTTACATTTCTCATGCATGCAAAATACACTTACCCCCTCAACAAGGCCTCCAAAAATTTCAACCAATTTTGACATCAGGTTCAAGTTTGAGGACCAGGATCTCATCAGCTAAATCAGGTCTAGGTGGGGATAAGGCTGCTCAAGTGAAGTCCCTTAGGTGAAGAGCCTCACCCACATTCCCAATGTATAATGCATAGGTATATAGTCACCACAGTAGACACTCCCATTCACAAAGGAGAGGAACAGGAGATATATGGCACTCCATAGCAATTCTGAAATCCAGCTGGGCATATATCACTAGTGTTTGTTTGTTTGTTTGTTTGTTTAGGCCAGTTCTGCTCTCTAGGAATGATTGTCCATAGCTCTTGGCACCACCCTCTGAATCACCCTTCCGTATGTATAACAAATGGCTCATAGACAGATAGGACTTCTGGAATGGTAGTATGAAAAGTTTGATGAAACTTTCTGCAGCAAAATGACCATTTAAGCATCGAGAAATATTTTTTAAAAAACGAAGTCTCTAAACTTTGTATTAAGGACATAACAGCAAATGAAGAAACATCTATCCAAGAAAATCTGCTAAATCTCAGTAAGCACAGTGAATGTCTGTAGCATATAAGCCACGACATGCTCTCATGCCCCCACTTACAGCTCTGTACAGTGAAATCTCTACTCTAGGCAGGTGTAACAGGAAGACAGGTGCTCCCTTTCCCCACAACACCTACTCTAGAGCTCCAGCTTCACCCTGGGAGGGGCAGGGTGCTGGTGTCTTTCTTCCTCCCCATCCTTGTGTTGCAGAGGCTCTATTCTGCACAAGAGAGCCTGAGAGAGCTGAAACTCCCTTCCCGCATTTAGCTTGCACTCATGGGGCAAGGGCTCTGCCTGAGGAAAGACAGGACAAGAATATGAGCATTCAGTTGGCACCACCCCAGCTCACGCATACAATAGAGATTCCACTATGGCAGCAGCAAGCTCCCATCATCCCCAGCACCCAGCAGTAAAACTTGAGTGTCACTCTGGAGGAAGCAGGCCACTTCCCATGCCCACAGCTCCATTGCAGTGGGGCAGAGGTTCTGCCCAGGGGAGGGGCGGGGCAAACCATAAGGACTGAGGGCCTGACAGCTCTAAGATAACGGACCTTATTTTAAAAAGAGCATGAGGGGCACCTGGGTGGCTCAGTTGTTTGAGCGTCCAACTTGGCTCAGGTCATGATCTCACAGCTCGTGAGTTCGAGCCCCGCGTCAGGCTCTGTGCTGACAGCTTGGAGCCTGGAGCCTGCTTCGGATTCTGTGTCTCCCTCTATCTCTGCCCCTCCCCAGCCCATGCCCACACTCTGTCTCCATCAAAAATAAATAAACTTAATTTTTTTTTAAAAAAAAAGAGCATGAATGGGGAGCCTGGGTGGCCCAGTTGATTAAGCATCTGACTTCAACTCGGGCCATGATCTCATGGTTCACGGGTTCGAGCCCTGCATGAAACTTTTTGCTGCGAAATGACCATTTAAGCATTGAGAAATCATTTTTATGATTTTATCATTTTATGATGCTGAGGGTGTGGAGCCTGCTTGGGGTTCTCTCTCTCTCTCTCTCTCCCCCCTCCTCTCTCTCTCTCTTACTCCCTCCATCCCCCTGCTCATGCTTTCTCTCTCTCTCAATATAAAACAGGAAAAAAAGAGCATGAAGAAGTTCATACCTAAGGGCATTGTTCAAAAGAATGGAAATTTTGGTGGCAAGCATTTAAGAGACTGGTAGCTCCATAACAACAATAAGCAAAATGGCAGACCAGTAGTAGAGAGAATATGAAAAGACACAGCCAAGAAGAGCCTATCTTGAGATCACACTCACCACACAGCCCGAGGTCTCTTTGATGAGACATTGTCATTATACTTTACTTCTTTAAGTATGGTTTACTTTGGTTCTCTGAAGATATTTATAACAGATGCTTTGAAGTCTCTGTGTTTTTTCCATTATTTCACATCCAAAGACACATATCAGTTTGTCCCATTATTAGTGATGCTACTCTGATCAGTCGTTTCAGGTACAGTAGAGTACATACCTCTGTACTGTAACAGTATCTTTTTCCTTTATAAACAATGCTAAAATTGTTCTAATATTAAGTGAGGGCCCATTTGAATAAGTGCTTATGTCGTTTTGTCATGTCCTCCTACTTTTTGAGCACTTCGTTTCTTCCTGACATTCAAATTACTTCAGGCTCATCTAACCTTTTTTCCCTTGCTACAGACCTGGACTCAGTCATTTTTCCAAGGAACTATAAGTGTAGCCCTTGAGGGCTCGAATTTTATGTAGAGGTCTCAATTCGATCTTCCCATTCCAAATAGGCTAATGGGCTTATCTCCTGTACTTATATAAACTCCCATAAACTCAGGTGCCTTGGATTGACAAGACTAACATTCTCCTATGCCAGGCAAGTCTTAGTATCAGCTCACATACTTTCTGCTCAGTTGCAGTTTCCTTTCTAAGCTCTGACTCCTGGAGATTTCTTTTCTTTATACTCAACTATGCATTTTTTAAAAATAAAGTATTTTGGGGTGCCTGGGTGGCTCAATCAGTTAAGCATCTGACTTCGGCCCAGGTCATGATCTCATGGTTTGTGGGTTCAAGCCCCGCCTCGGGCTCTGTGCTGACAGCTCAGAGCCTGGAGCCTGCTTCAGATTCTGTGTTTCCCTCTCTCTCTGCCCCCTCCCCACTCAGGTTCTGTCTCTCTCTGTCTCTCAAAAAGAAATAAACATTTAAAAAGTTGTTTTAACTATTTTATCTAGCAATAAGTGTTTTTTTAATGAATTAATTTATTTTTTTAATTTACATCCAAGTTAGTATATAGTGCAACAATGATTTCAGGAGTACATTCCTTAATGCCCCTTACCCATTTAGCCCATCCCCCTCCCACAACCTCTCCAGCAACCCTCTGTTCTCTATATTTAAGACTCTCTTATGTTTTGTCCCCTTCCCTGTTTTTATATTATTTTTGCTTCCCTTCCCTTATGTTCATCTGTTTTGTGTCTTAAATTCCTCATATGAGTGAAGTCATACGATATTTGTCTTTCTCTGACGAATTTCGCTTAGCATAATACACTCTAGGTCCATCCATGTCATTGCCAATGGCAAGATTTCATTCTTTTTGATTGCTGAGTAATATTCCATTGTATATACATACCATATCTTCTTTATCCATTCATCCATCAATGGACATTTGGGCTCTTTCCATACTTTGGTTATTGTTGATAGTGCTAGCAATAGGTGTTTTACAATTACAGAATTTTAAAGCTATCTAATCTGTCAGTCACTTTTTTTTAAGTTTATTTATTTTGAGACAGAGAGAGTGGGGGAGAGGCTGAGAGTGAGGAAGAGAGAGAGAATCCCAAGCAAGCTCTGCACTGTCGGCAAGGAGCCTGATGTGGGGCTCGAACTCACAAACTGTGAGATCATCCTGAACCAAAATCAGAGGCTTAACTGACTGAGGCATCTCAGTACCCCCAGTCACGTTTCTTTCTAATTACAGCCCTTGGAAGTATTTAGGACCTGAGAAGAAAATTTAACAGAATTCTATTGGGTTCCTTCTTTCCTGGACAATTTCATGGACATTTTTTTTCTCTAGGTTGAATGAAAGACTACAAGAGCCCCTTCTCAGTCCCAGGCCATTCTCTGTGTTCCTTTCTTTACAGCAGGCTACAAGCCCTTGGCTTCCTCTCATCTCCTTTCCATAGTTTCTACCTCTTCTGCTCTCACATAGTTGTGGTTAGAAGGGGCCACTGCCTCCCTAGCTTCTCCCTTCCAGATGATCACCTGCATTTAAGCTCTTCCCATTTTAAGGGCTTTATACCTGATCATGTAAAGAAATATACAGAGGCTAGCAAACCATGAGAATAGTGTACAACTCTTACTTATGGTCCCTGTTCTCTTGATCTTTTACATAAGAGCGACCCTGACATAAATTTTCTCAAACTCTGAAGACCAGTGTACAGTAGACCCTAGAGAATCAGCTTAGTTTCCCAACACTGGATTGGCTCCTCTTGGCCCACCCCTGCCTCTCTCTGTACTCAGTGAATGATGGGTCTGTTATAGGGGATATTGGCATTTTAAAATATTTCATTGATTATGCATCAACATCTGTATGGCAAATGCACCATTCAGCAGCAGCGAGTAAGGCACATTCTAATTCTGATTTGATAACAAAAAAAAGAAAGATATTCTTCAGAGATCCATTTATGTGCCAGAAAACCAAAACTATTGGAATATCTGTAGCACATTATATTATCTTAGGATTTTGCTTTATGTTAGAGAAGAGTGAGGTGGATGTGTTTAGAAGGGAGTTGCTCTTATGTGGACCTTGAGAAACTTAACAGAAGACCATGGAGGAGGGGAAGGGAAAAAAAGTTACAGAGGGAGAGAGCCAAACCATAAGAGACTCTTAAAAACTGAGAATAATCTGAGGGTTGATGGGGAGGTGGAAGGGAGGGGAAAGTGGGTGCTGGGCATTGAGGAGGGCACCTGTTGGGAGGAGCACTGGGGGTTGTATGGAAACCAATTTGACAATAAATTTCATATCAAAAAAAAAGAAGGGAGTTGCTAATTTCATCCCCATGTATCTAGGTAAGTATTAAAAATATGTATTTCTATAAGTCAAACTCCCAGAATTTGATTAAATCTCTCCTGGGTGGTTTCATACCAGCTCTCCACAGACAAAACCAAATCAAAGCATTAGGACAAGTATTCCCCCTGCATTTCATATAAATGAGCCATTTCATTTTGGCTCTGGAAACCAAGCCTCTTTAATGTATCCTCATGTGTACAAGCATAATTCTGGAAAAGAAAGGCAACTAATGATTAAAATAAAAATTTTCATCCCATGAATTTACTGTTTATGTGCCCCGATGCCAAGAATGAAGGGTTCAATGATCAAGATTCCATAATCATAAAAGTCCTATTCCATTAATGCAAGGATTCCTATCCTGGAGTCCATAAACTCCTATAGGGTCCATAGTAGACTTCAGGAAGACTTTGAGCTTCTCAAAATTGTGTACTAACTTGTGTGGGGGTGGGAAATTAGGGCTTATATATATTCTTTTGGGAGGGGGGCCCATGGCTTTCATCAGACTCCGCATGATATTTAGAACTCTCAGCAAAATGGCTAGTGTAATGGTATTTACCACTAGACTATACTAGTCCTTCCCTACCCCCCAAATTACTTCTTCCTACACTTACTTATCACAGTCCATATATTCTCTCCAGGTATCAGTATACTCAGGAAAAATAACAAAAGCATGTTTTAATACTTATTATATGCCAAACACTATGGTGTTTTTAATACAGTATCATATTTAATGCTAACCATAAAATCCAGTACCCTACTGCCTAGTGCATAATGAAGCAATATGGTTAGTGGTTAGAAGTACAGGTTCAGGAGCCAGACTAACATTTTACAAAAGATGAAGAAACTGATGCTCAGAGAGGTCAGATAACTTTCCCAAGGTCACACAGGTAGTAAGTGAAGTCATACGATATTTGAAACATGAGCCTAAGATTATCTGACTCCGGAGGCTGTGCTCTTATATACAAAAAAAGTCCTTTAAAATATTTTGATGCAATGTTAAAACAATCAGTCATCAACGTTTATACTATTTTAATGTGGCAGAGAGAAGGTATAAATACCTAGCTTCATTTTCCCTTTCCTGTGACATTTGCCCTTTCCTTCGTCCTTCTCCAGGTGACAGAGCCTCACGTGGAGTAATTTGTGCTAACATAAGCATAATGAGACAGAGCCTAGGCACTATGCATACATAAGCCAAACAATGCACAAAACTTCCAATCAACTAAGCCATTCATGCCAGATTTATGAAGAGAAAAGAAAAGGGCAGAAGACGTGACCAAAATACACTCACTAAGAAGCACTTTTTGTCCACCCCCACCCCTACTTTATTGCCTTGTTAAACAAGAATTATGGCATAAAGCACATGGCTTATAGCGCAAGCAGGTCACATGTGGTGCTGGTGACCTGCAGCTCTTATCTACCCCTAGCAGATTCCCTTACAGCCCTCTTTTGTCTCTACATACTTTCCTGAATATAAACGTGCTTGCTAAGTGCTCTGTACCTTGTTTCCATTCTTTCCCTGCACTTGCCTTGGGTAGGGAACACACAGCATATTGGGACTAGACATGAGGATCCAGAGTGAAACAATAGTCTTCGTTTTAATAAAAAAGAGGGAGGGCTACTGTGCCTCTGTTGCAGATGGCATTAGGGAAGGAAGAGAAGTAGTCAGAATATTAAATTGCCTTTCTTTGTATGCCTGGTCAGATTTTCTATTCGAAATTCAGCAAGCTTTGAAAACACGTAGCTGCGCACCCTCCAGGCTTGGCAGCTCTTCCTTTTCTGTTGGGATGAGTGCCCTACCTCAGGGAATAGTTCCTTTGGATGTCAGCTACACACCTTTCCCAGACAAAGCTTCTAACAGCTTGACTTATTCCAAAGAACCCCCATAGCAACTGAGAGGCTATTAGCGTGGTTAGATGTCAGGTAGGCCTAGCTGCATTTGCAGAAAGGTAGAGAAATGGAGATGAGAGGAATATAGTTGCTAGAAGCTTTACAAATGGGGGAAAAAAGCCGCTGAGAATTTGTTGTAGGAGAATCTTAGGCTTTTTTCACCAAGGTGGCAAGAGGGTCTGCATTGAGACTAGCTTTTAGAGAATTCTTCAACTCCAGATTTTAGTGTCCCAAGAAAAGTATACTTCTTAGGAAAGATTGGAACCTTTCCAGTATGATACATGGGAATAGCATTATGAGATTGCCAACTTGAGGATGTCAGCATTATCACCACACACATTCACTCATTTGCACAATCCTTAAGCAAATATTACGAAAAAAATCTCACGTTTATCGAGCCTTGGGAACTTTTCAAGCACTTCCACAGAGCTCACTTTATCCAAAGCAAAACTTATTATCTGCATTCTACAAGCTAATGAATCAAAAATATTTACTGTGAACCTACTATATACATAGGCTCCACACACCATACTAGTGTAGAGGGCATAATGAAACAGTGGCTTTAGTGGTTAAGAGAACAGGTTTAGGAGTTAGTACCTGACTTTGAGTGCCCTCTCTGCCAATTACTGACTGTGTGACTTTGAAGATATGACTCAACCTCTCTCTGATTCAATCTCATCATCTGTAGAATGGAGATTATAACAATCTCACAGAGTTTTTATAAGTATTAAATGAGGAGATAATATATGCAAAATGCTTGGTACTGCACCCAGTACATATCGGGCTCAGACAGATATGAGAGGTGAGAAGCAGGTAGAATCTACTGAATTTGTCTACACATTAGATGTCAGTAGTAAAGGAGAAAATAAGAATGAGACCTAGATTTCTAAGTTGGGCAATTTGAATGTCATCCATGGAGATAAGGAGCCCATTAGGGTGGTGGATTGAGATGAGGTGTTTAGTTTTGGACATGTTATGTTTGGGGAGAGATGTCTAATATATAACTTGATATTCATGTCTAAAGCTCAAGGGAAAGCTAGAGATGTGGATTCAGGCATCTCCAGCTACCAGATGGTAGTTGAAGCCAAGGGTTTGAATAAACTCACTCAAAGAGAGTTGGGGGGGGGGAATAAAAAAAAATAAGTGAAATCCTGAGGAAGAATTATGTTTAAGGGGTGGGCTGAAATAGAGCTTGCACAGTATACTGAGGAATAATCAGAGAGGTAGGAGGAGAACCAAGAAAGAATGCCACCATGGAAACAAAATGTAAAGATAATTTCAAGAAAAGAATGGTCTTATTCACAATGGCCAAGATACACAAACAACCTAAGTGCTCATCAAAAGGTAAATGGATAAAGAAGATGTAGTAGAGGGGTGCCTGGGTGGTTCAGTCGGTTGAACGTCTGACTTCAGCTCAGGTCATGATCTCACAGTTTGTGAGTTCGGGCCCCGCGTCCGGCTCTGTGCTGACAGCTTGGAGCCTGCAGCCTGCTTCGAATTCTGTGCCTCCCTCTCTCTCTGCCCCTCTCCTGCTCATACTCTGCCTCTCTCTGCCTCTCAAAAATAAATAAGTGTTAAAAAAAAAGGTGTAGTAGATGCAGCGATACAGATAGAGATAGGTAGAGAGAGAGAGAGAGAGAGAGAGAGATGATATAGATTATGTCATAGAATATTATTCAGCCATGAGAAAGAAAGACGTCTTGCCATTTGTGACAACATGGATGGACCTTGAGAGCATTATGCTAAGTGAAATAAGTCAGATGGAGAAAGGCAAATACTATATGACATCACTTATATGTGACATCTAAAAATGTTTAACTCATAGAAACAGGGAGTGGAATGGTGGTTACCAGGGGCTGGGGGGTGTGGAAAATACATATGTTTGTCAAATAGCACAAACTATCAGTTTATAAGGTGGATCCTGAGAAACTCAACAGAAGACCATGGGGAAGGGGATGAAAAAAAATGGTTAGAGAGGGAGGGAGCCAAAACATAAGAGACTCCTAAAAACTGAGAACAAACTGAGGGTTTATGGGGGGTGGGAGGGAGGGGAGGGTGGGTGATGGGTATTGAGGAGGGCACCTGTTTGGATGAGCACTGGGTGTTGTATGGAAACCAATTTGACAATAAATTTCATAATAAAAATTTTTTTTAAATAAAAATAATTTAAAAAGATGAATACATTTTGGGGATCTAATGTACAGCATAGTGATTATAGTTGATAATACTGTACTATACACTTGAAAGTTGCTAAGAGAGTAGATACTCAATGTTACCACCACAAAAAAAGAAATAGTAATTATGTGACATGACGTGGGTGCTAGCTTACCCTATGGCTGTAATCATTTTGCAATATATATGTGTATCAATCAACAAGTTGTACACCTTAAACTTATACAACATTATATGGCAATTATATCTCAATTTTAAAAAGAAATAGTCATCACTGACAACTGCCAAAATAAATATAGTCAGGTGGGAACACATAGACCCTTAATTTTGACAAAAAGGAACTTATTGGAGCTTTTGACCTTAACTCAGAGGACTAATGGGGAGTAGGGGTGGGTAAAGAAGAAGCCCTATGGTTACAGATTAAAGAGAAAGTGGAAAGTAAGAAATGAATATAGTGAATGTGGGCCATTCTCTGGACAAGCTTGCATGAAAAGTAAAGAATATATATGGGGGTAGTAAAGAGATAGAGGCATCCAGAATTAAGGAAGTTTTTTTCATTTTGGTTTTTGTTATTTATTTTTTCAGATTGTATATCTCTAAATTTGCTAAATAAATATCCCATGGAGAGGGTGTGATTTATTTTTTTAAGTTTATTATTTGTTTTGAAAGAGAGAAAGAGCTGGGGAAGAGTAGAGAGAGAATCCCAATAAGACTCCACGCTGTTAGTGCAGAGTCCAACATGGGGCTTAATCCCATGAACCATGAGATCATAACCTGAGCTGAAATCAAGAGTCAGATGCTTGGCTGACTGATCCACCCAGGCACCCTGGAGAGGGTGTGATTTAATGCACAGGAGTTAGAAACAATAGTACAGCAAATAAGTTTCCTGAAATTGCTGGTGGGAAGAATGGAGCAATGGCTCTGATGGTACCCAAAGCAAAGTGGGAGGGACTGGTATTAACAGACCAGTCTTTTCTGATAATAAGAAGGAAGCAAATTTGCACAGATGTAAATGCATGTAGATGTAAATAGATTGCTAGGTTTACAGCAAGGAATTGAGGGAGTTCCTGTCCAGTGGCTTTGTTATATATCCTATGAATCAAGATTATATTCTGAGATTAAGGAGGGAGGTGATGGGCTAAAGGGTTTGAGAAGAGTTGAGAAGGTTTGAAAATAGTCCCTGAGAAGAATGGGAGGTGACACTACAGAAAAAGAGCAGGATGGATGAGCGGAACTTAGTACTAAAGGCCCCATTAAGGTTAGAAACATATTTGCCAAGAAAGAAAGAAAGAAACAAACAAACAAACATAAAGTTGCATTGATCCCAATCTTAACAATTGTGTTATTTTTCTCTAGCAGTGTTTAGCAGCCTGGGCAGAAAAAGGGAGTTGTAATTTTACATTGATGAGGAGTTTGAATTTCACATGGTGAGCAAGCAGGTGGAATAATAAAAGCAAGAGTCAAGGGCTGACATAATGAGCCATAGTGTCTGTGTTACAGAGGGCGAAAGGGTGAATTTAGAAGAGAGATAATAATTAGGAAAAAATGAAGTTATTTCAACTATATCAAGGAATGGATATGGTCTGATTAGGAGAGTAAGAAGCTTGGGGGAATATATACTTGTGGACAGAGGGATGTCAGAGGATTAGGTATCAAAGATGAAATATGACAAGTTTCAAAATGTGGCCTTGGAGGTAAATGGCTAACGTAGAGTGGAGGGAAAATTAAAAAGGGATAGAGAAGGGAAAGACCAGGAGGTTGGATAGATATGATGGCACTTGAAGGGGCACCTGGGTGGCTCAGTTGGTTAAGTGTCTGACTCTTCATTTCGGCTCAGGTCATGATCTCTTTGTTCATGAGACTGAGTCCCGCCTATGGCACTGCACTGACAGTGCAGAGTCTACGTGGGATTATCTATTAATTAATTAATTAATTAATTAACTAATTAATTAATTAATTGATTAATTTTTTAAAAAAGAAAAGAAACAAAATGATGGTACTTGTGTATAGATGAAGATAGTTATTTGGGTAGCAAATGTTTCACCAAATAAAAGGAAGTATTCAGGGAGGTAGAAAATGACAGAAGTAGCAGTAATAGAGGATGGTGTACCTGGATGACACAAGCTTTAAAGAGGAAAAGTTTTCTACATAAGGGTAGAGAAAAAGTCAGTTGGAAGTGGCACTTGAGTCAAAGATAATACTGGCCTGTCCCCACTCCTACAGTTTGTGCCCATAGAAGAATAAGCAGCAAGTACTTAGAGTCACAGACTGCCCCCACACTAGGAGAGAGCCAGGACTCATTTGAGGGCTCCAGAAGGCACCTGTGGAAAATGTCAATACAGCGGGCAGTAGGACAGTGAATTCAGAGTGAGGTTTGGTGTGCAGGAAGCAAAGGTGGTTTGAGAATGATCAGAAATGAGATTTTGGATAGGATGACCAGAGAGGTCAGCATTGGGGGAGATACCAAAGAAAAGCAGAGACAAGAAATCTAAGGGGATTGACCAATATCAAAGTTCTAAAGGAACTATGAGGAACATTTCCATGCCAACACGGACCCATGAACTGGGTGCCATGAAAGCTATGTGTCATCAGCTGTGTGCGCTCTCAACAGCATTCTGGAACTAAACTTCTTTGGCCCAGGATTTCAAAAGACCATGGGCTCAAGAGTCATAGTCTTGGGACTCTAATCTCATCTTTACTGTTTCTTAGCTGTGTGACTTCAAAGAAGTTAAATTACCTCCCTAAACTACCTCAATAAAATAAAGATAATAATAGTACTGATCTCACAGAGTTGTCAAAAAAGGATTAGAAGAGACGCTATGTGTGAAATGCCTGGTATGTGATAGGCATTCGGTAAATTTTAGCTATATTTGCAAATGTTGGTGAAAAGTAATCCAGGCCTCTGCACTAAGCACCAGGCTTGTGTAGCCAACAGACTACTTTCCAATACCACTTGGATGTCTCATAGGCACCTTCAACTGCGTAACACTTTATTTATGGTCTTCCTCACTTTCCCTTTATTCAGTCTCTTTTGTCCTCTTATTCCATTCCCCATTTCAATGAATGACACTTCTACCCCTCCTATTCTCCAAATAAAAAAAAACTAGATATCATCCTTGATTCCTCCCTATGGAATAACTCTCTATATCAAACCCATCACCAAACCATGCCATTTTTCCCCACTAAATATCACTCAAATACATCCATCTCTCTCCATCTCCACTGCCACAACTTTACTCCAAAAGACTGAGAATAATTCTGCACTCTTCTCTTTTCCTAATACCCTATACCAATTATGAACAAGTTCCTTCAATTTTTTTTCAATTATTTCGTAAATCTTTAATAGTGATATATATCATACATGGAGAAAAGTATATAAGGCACATGTACAATTTAAAAAATAATTACAAAGGGAATACCCATTAACAACCAGCCAGATAAGGATCTTAGGATTAACACAACAATCTGCATAACTTGAGCCACAGAACTCAGCAGGTATGCAGTGAGAGGTAGACTGGGAGAGAGAAAAGCCACAGAAGATACGGAGCTGTTTCTGCGGAGAGAGGACAGAGAAAGGGGGGGAGAGTATGGCACATTAAGAGAGTACAGGAAAGTGCTCTCCCCAAAAGTAGCTGGAGAGAAAGAAAAAGAATGAAAACATTCACAAGGGACTAAACAAGAAATCTGTTCCCCAAAACCATTGATGGGGAGAAAGGAGAGGGTTTCAATACCATCAGGACTCTACAAACAGGGGAGCACATACTCAGAAATTCTGGAGCTCAATATCTGGCAGTGCTCTGGTGGGGAGGAAGGGTGAACCCTCAGGAGCAGGCAACGAGGTCTGAGGAGTCCTTGGACAGCATGAAGAGAAGTGGTTCCCCTGCCTAGAAGGCATTTGGTAGAGGCCATATGGCCTCCCCACAGGCAAAGGTCCCAGCAGACCCTGGAGAATGGCCATGTTTGCTAGTATTGGAACAAAGATGCCAGAGTGCAATGAAACCTGGCGCTGGCTCTGTGTTGTGATTTGCCATAGTCTCTGAACCTTTGCCATTGCACTGAATGTTCTCTAGGGCAAGCCAGCACCACCCATTACTCAGTGAGACCCTCCCCCCAGAGGGTCGCAGTGGGTCCAAGCTGCAGGGTTCTCAGAAGTGAGGGGTTTCAAAACACAGCCCCATCTGAGATAAAACTTGGGAGGGAGGTGACTTGGACATGGACAGTGTAGAAGTAAGGGGTGGATGGAAGCCTGAGACAAAGGAGGGGTGCTTGATTGTGGGTTGCTGAGAGCACAGAGTTCCTGTTCATTTTAGACCTGAGGCCATCTGCAGATTAAAAGTGAGGGATGGAGAACAATCTATCATCTAATGGTCGCCAAAAGAAAGCTGGAGTGGCCGTACTTATATCAGACAAACTACATTTTAAAATAAAGACTATAAAAAGAGATGAAGAAGGGCATTATATCATAATTAAGAGGTCTATCCACCAAAAGATCTAACAATTGTAAACATTTATGCCCCCAATGTGGACACAAGTATGTAAATCAATTAATCACAAACATAAAGAATCCCATTGATAATAATATCATAATAGTAGGGACTTCAACACCCCACTTACAGCAATAGACAGATATTCTAAGTAGAAAATCAATAAGGAAACAATGGCTTTGAATGACACACTGGACCAGATGGACTTAACAGATATATTCAGAACATTTCATCCTAAAGCAGCAGAATACACATTTTCCTGGGTGCACATGGAACATTTTCCAGAATAGATCACATACTGGGACACAAATCAGCCCTCAACAAGTACTAAAAGATTGAGATCATATCGTGTATATTTTCAGACCACAACACTATGAAACTCGAAATCAACCACAAGAAAAAATTTGCAAAGACCATGAATACTTGGAGAATATCCTACTACAGAATGAATGGGTTAACCAATAAATTACAGAGGAAATTAAAAAGTACATGGAAGCCAATGAAAATGGAAACATGACAGCCCAAAATCTTTGGGATGCAACAAAGGCAATCATAAGAGGGATATATACAGCAATCCAGGCCTTCCTAAAGAAGGAAGAAAGGTCTCTGATACACAACCTAACCTTACACCTTAAAGAGTGGGAAAAAGAACAGAAAGTAAAGCCAAAAACCAGCAGAAGACAGGAAATAATATAGATTACAGCAAAAATCAATGATATCAAAATAAAAAAAAACAGTAGAACCGATCAATGAAACCAGGAGCAGGTTCTTTGAAAGAAAAAACATAATTTATAAACCCTTAGCCTAACTGATCAAAAAGAAAAAGGAAAGGACCCAAATAAGCAAAATCATGAATGAAAGAGAAGAAATCACAACCAACGCTGCAGAAAAACAATAAGAGAATATTATGAGCAATTATATGCCAATAAATTGGGCAATCTGGAAGAAATGGACGAATTCCTAGAACATATAAACTACCAAAGCTGAAACAGGAAGAAATAGAAAATTTGAACAGACCCATAACCAGTAAAGAAATTGAATTAGTAATCAAAAATATCCCAAAAAACAAGAGTCCAGGGCCAAATGGCTTTCCAGGGGAATTCTACCAAACATTAAAAGGAGGTTTAACACCTATTCTTTTGAAGCTGTTCCAAAAAATAGAAATGGAAGGAAAACTACAAAACTCATTCTACGAGGCCAGCTTTACCTTGATTGATAAATCAAAAACCCCACTAAAAAGAATTACAGAACAATTTCCCTGATGAACATGGATGCAAAAATTGTCAATAAGATACTAGCCAACCAGATCCAACAATACATTAAAATAATTATTCACAATGATCAAGTGGAATTTATACCTGGGATGCAGGGCTGGTTCAATATCCACAAAGCAATCAATGTGATACGTCACATTAATAAAAGAAAGAATAACAACCACATGATCCTCTCAATAGATGCAGAAAAAGCATTTGACAAAATACAGCATCCTTTCTCAAGGAATTAGGGATAGAAGGATCATACCTCAAGATCATAAAAGCCATATATGAAAGACCCACCACTAATATCATCCTCAATGGGGAAAAACTAAGAGCTTTCCCCCTAAGGTCAGGAACATGACAAGGATGTCCACTCTCACCACTGTTTTTCAACAGTGTTGGAAGTCCTAGCCTCAGCAGACAACACAATGAAATAAAACACATCCAAATTGGCCAGGAGGAAGTCAAACTTTCACTCCTCACAGATGACATGATACTCTATGTGGAAAATCCAAAAGGTTCCACCAAAAAACTGCTAGATTCAGCAAAGTCCCAGGATATAAAATCAATGCACAGAAATCAGTTGCATCTCTATACACCAATAACGAAGCAGTAGAAGGAGAAATCAAGGAATCAATCCTATTTACAATTGCACCAAAATCCATAAAATATGTAGGAACAAACCTAACCAAAGAGGTGAAAAATCTATACACTGAAAACTAGAAAGCTTATGAAAGAAATTGAAGAAGACACACAAAAAAATGGAAAAATATTCCATGCTCATGGATTGGAAGAACAAATATTGTTAAAATGCCATTACTACACAAAGAAATCAACATATTCAATGTAATCCCTATCAAAATAACACCAGCATTCTTCACAGAGCTAGAACAAACAATCCTAAAATTTGTATGGAACCAGAAAAGACCCCGAATAGACAAAGCAATCTTGAAAAAGAAAACCAAAGCAGGAGACATCACAATCCCGGACTTCAAGCTGTATTACAAAGCTGTAATTATCAAGACAATATGGTACTGGCACAAGAACAGACACTCAGATCAATGGAACAAAACAGAGAACCCAGAAACGTATGGCCAACATACGTATGGCCAACATACCCACAAACGTATGGCCAACTAATCTTTGACAAAGCAGTAGAGAATATCCAGTGGAATAAAGATAGTCTCTTCAGCAAGTGGTGCTGGGAAAACTGGACAGCAACATGCAGAAGAATGAACCTGGACCACTTTCTTACACCATACACAAAAATAAACCCAAAATGGATGAAAGACCTCAATGTAAGACAGGAAGCCATCAAAATCCTTGAGGAGAAAGCAGGCAAAAACCTTTGACCTCGGCCGCAGCAACCTCTTATTCAACGTCCCTCCGGAAGCAAGGGAAACAAAAGAAAAAATGAACTATTGGGACCTCATCAAGATACAAAGATTCTTCATGGAGAAGGAAACAATCAGCAAAACTAAAAGACAATTGACAGAATGGGAGAAGATATTTGCAAATGACATATCAGATAAAGGGTTAGTATCCAAAATCTGTAAAGAACTTATCAAACTCAATACCCAAAAAAACAAATAATCCAGTGAAGAAATGGGCAAAAGACATGAACAGACACTTCTCCAAAGAAGACATCCAGATAGCTAACAGACACATGAAAATATGTTCAACACCACTCATCATCAGAGAAATACAAATCAAAAGCACAATGAGATACCACCTCACACCTGTCAAATTAGCTAAAGTTAATAACTCAGGCAACAACAGATGTTCGTAAGGATGAGGAGAAAGGTGAACCTTTTTGCACTGTTGGTGAGACTGCAAACTGCTGCAGCCACTGTGGAAAACAGTATGGAGGTTCCTCAAAAAATTAAAAATAGAACTACCCTACTACCCAGCAATTGCACCACTAGGTATTTATCCAAAAAATACAGGTGTGCTGTTTCAAAGGGGCATATGCAACCCAATCATTATAGCAGCACTATCAAAATAGTCAAAGTATGGAAAGAGCCCAAATGTCCATTGATGGATGAATGGATAAAGAAGATGTGATATGTATGTATACACACACACACACACACACACACACACACACGAATATTACTCAGCAATAAAAAAGAATGAAATCTTGCCATTTGCAACAATGTGGATGGAACTAGAGGGTATTATGCTAAGTGAAATTAGTCAGTCAGAGAAAGACAAATATCATATGACTTCACTCATATGTGGAATTTAAGATACAAAACAGATGAACATAGGGGAAGGAAAGCAAAAATAATAAAATCAGGGAGGGGAACAAAAATTAAGAGATTCTTAAATACAGAGAACAAACTGAGTGTTGCTGGAGGGGTTATGGTGGGAGGGCTATATGGGCAAGTGGAATTAAGGTGGACACATTTTGGGGTGAACACTGGGTGTTATACAAAGGGGTTGAATCACTGGATTCTACTCCTGAAATCATTATTGCACTATATGCTAACTTGGATTTAAATTAAAAAAAAAAACACCCAGATAAGCATTACTAGTATTTTAGAAGTACTCCCACCCTATTCTTCCCCTAATTATATTATTTCTCTCTCCCCAAAGGTAATCACTATCTAGATTTTGAATAATAAAGCCCTTGCATTTATTCATTGTTTTACTACCTGTGTAGGCACCCTTTAAAAATATAATTTAGTTTGGGGGCGCCTGGGTGGCTCAGTCAGTTGACCGACCAACTCTTGATTTTGGCCCAGGTCATAATCTCACAGTTCGTGAGATTGAGCCCTGCATCGGGCTCTGCATTTACAGTGCAGAGCCTGCTTGGAATTCTCTTTCTCCCTCTCTCTTCCTCTTTCTCTCTTCCTCTCCCCCCTCTCTCTGTCTCCCTCAAAAATAAACAAATAACTTAAAAATAAATAAATATATAATTTAGTTTCAACCATCTTTAAAGTTCACAGAAATGGAATCAAAGTACATATTCTTTGGTTACTTAACTTGTTTTATTCAACCAACATTAGAGAGATTCGTGTATGGTGGTGTGTGTAAATGTAGTGTGTTTACTTCCATTGCTATATTGTATTCCACTGTATAAAAATACCACAATTGATTTGGTCCTTCTACTCTTGATGGACATTTGCATGTCTTATAGTTTTGGGCTATTACAAAAGTGCACCTATAAACACAAGATACCTTAGGGTACACACCTAGCACTTCAACTACTGGGTCATAAGGTATGAAAATGTTATATAAGATAGTGACAGACTATTTCCAAAATGTTTGTACAAATTTACATTCTTATTGGCTGTGTATGAGATTCGCCCCTTTTGGTATTTAGTTTTTGATATTTATTTTTACCATTTTTAACATTTTTGCCAACTTTACTGAAGTATACTTTACATAGCACAACATTGACCCATTATAAGTGTACAATTGCATGGTTTCAGTAAATGTATAGAGTTGTGTGACTATCAGAATAATCCAGTTCTACAACATTTCCATCACTTCAAAAAGTTATCTGATTGCCCTTTATAGCAAATCCTCACTCTCATCCTTAGCCTTAGACAGTACTCTTCTGCTTTGTCTATATTCTTGCCTTTTCTGAACATGTTATATAAATGGAATCATACAATACATAGTTGTTTCTATGACCTTTTTCTCTCACTTAGCATAATATTTTTGAGGTTTATATATGGTATAGCATGTGTCAGCAACTTGTTTCCTTTAATTGCTTAATGATATTCCATTGTATGGATATATACTGGAGAAAATAATCAGGAGGATGTGACCACCAGCTGACCTTTGACTGGATCCTGACAATCGGAGGTTTCTCACCCCTCCCCTGCCCTTGAAATGTACACTCTGCCTACCATTCCCATGGTGGGAACCATTCCAAGGACATAGCCTTGAGAGAGTCAGGTGTCATTGAAACCATCTGGACAGTATACATGACTGAACCCCGTAAAGGCCTCTATATAAACTTCTAAGATTCTGGAAGCAGGTACAGAGATCTACTTGTCTTGTGGCCACCCAAGACAAGCCTTTTAAGTCAGTTCCCTTGCTTATTAAACCTGCGACCTACCAGTCTGGAGTGGTCTCCCTCCTTCAGTCTCTCCCTACCTTCCACGTACAAGGGCCAGTTTGTGAACCAACAGTATACCATTTTTTCTTCATTCCCTGGCTAATGGTCATTAGGATTATTTCACTATTGTGAATAGTTTTTACAGGCTGTCATGTGTCTGTGTGGACAAATGTTTGCATTTCTCTTGGATGAATACTTATGCATGGGACTGCTGAGTCACATGGTAAATTTGTATTTAAATTTTTAAGGAATTGTCAATGGCTGTCCTATTTTATATCCTCACCAGTTCCAGTTTCTTAGTATTGCCTATTTTATTATAGCCATTCTAATGGGTGTTGTAGTGGTATGTCACTGAGGTTTTACTTTGCATTCTCTGAATGATTAATAATGTTGAGCATATTTTCATGTGCTTATTAACCATCCATACAACCTCTTTGGAGAAATGTTTATTAGGAACTTTGTCAATTTTTAAATTTTTTTAAATTTGAGTTATTTGCCTTCTATTCTTGAATTGCAAGAGTTCTTTAAATTTTTTTAATATAAAACCTTTATCAAATATGTTATTTGCAAAATCCCCCAGTCTATGGCTTATACTTTTACTTATTTAATTGTATCGTTTTTAATTAAAGTGTTTTTTTGAAACTTTTTTTTATGTTTTAGAGAGAGAGAGAGCACAAGTGGGGGAGAAGGGCAGAGGAAGAGAGAGAGAGAATCTCAAGCAGGCTCCATGCTCAGTGTGGAGCCCAACATAGGGCTCAATCCCACAACCCTGGGATCATGACCTAAGCCAAAATAAAGAGTCAGAAGCTCGATCTACCCATAAACTTATTATTTTGAGATAAGTGTAGGTTCACATGAAGTTGTAAGAAATAATACAGAGATCCCACTTTCTTCACAGGGTAATATCTTGCAAAAGTATACAATATTATGACCAGGATATTGACATTGATATGGTCAAGATACAGAACAGTGCCATCCCCAATGGGTCCCTCATGTTGCCCTTTTATAACCATACCCTACTCCCTCCCCATCTCCCTCTCTTACCCTTAACTCCTGTCAAATACCAATCTGTTCTCCATTTTTAGGTATTTTTCCTTTTAAGAATGTTACATGAATTAAATCATATAATATGTAGCTGTCAGGATTGGATTTTTTCTTTTTTTCAGCTTTATGGAAGTATAATTAACAAATGAAGTTGTAACATTTAAAGGATACAATGTGATAGTTTGTTATAAGTATACATTGTGAGAGGATTCCCACCATCAAGTTAACTAACACATCTATCACATAACATATGAACTTTTTTTTTTTTTTTGGTGAGAACACAAGGTCTACTCTCAGAAAATTTCAATTATACAATACAATATTATCAACTATAGTCACCATGTTATACATTAGATTCTCAGACCTTGTTCATCTTATAACTGAAAATGTATACCCTATTACCAGCCTCTCCCTATTTCCTCCACCCCCTCAATTCCTGACAATCACCATTCTACTCTCTATTTCTATGAGTTTGAATTTTTTAAGATTCCACATGTAAGTGATACCATGCAGTATTTGTATTTCCTCTTTGCAGCTTATTTCATTTAGCATAATGCCCACTAGATTCATCCATGTCATTACAAATGGCAGGATTTCCTTCATTTTTAAGGCTGAATGATATTCCTTTGCGTATATATCCCATGTTTTCTTTATCCATTCATCCACTGATGGACACTCAGGTTGTTTTCACACCTGGGCTACTGTAAATAATATTACAATGAAAATGTAGCATTGGGGGTACAGATGGGAGTACAGATATCTCTTTGATATAGTGATTTTGTTTCCTTTGGCTATATACCCAGAAGTGGTATTGCTACATAATATAGTAGTTCTATTTTTAAATTTTTTGAGGAACTTCCATACTGTTTTCTATAGTGGCTGTAAAAGTTTATGTTTTGCCAACAGTGTACAAGTATTCCCTTTTCTCCACATCCTCATTAGCATTTATCTCTTGTCTTTTTGATAATAGACATCCTAATAGGTGTAATGTGATATCTCATTGTGGTTTTGATTTGTGTTTCCCTGATGAGTGATGTTGAGCACCTTTAATTTACCCATTGGCCATTTTGACGTCTTCTCAGGAAAAATGTCTATTCAGGTCCTTTGTTCATTTTTAAGTTGTATCATTTGGCTTTTTGCTATTGAGATTAATGAGTTCGGGTATGTTTTATATATTAACTCCTTACTGAATATGTAGTTTGCAAATATTTCTCCCATTTCATAAGTTGTCTTTTCATTATGTTTATGGTTTCCTTTGCTGTGCAGAAGCTTTTTAGTTTGAAGGAGCCACTTCTTTTTGCTTTTGTTGCCTTTGCTTTTGGTGTCAAACCCAAAAAATAATTGCCAAGGCCAATCTCAAGTTGTTTAACCTCTATATTTTCTTCTAGGAGTTTTATGGTTTCAGGTCTTATGTTCAAGACTTTAATTCATTTTGAGTTGATTTTTGTGTATGGTGTAAGATAGGAGTCTAGTTTCATTTTTTTTTTTTTTTGGTTTATTTATTTATTTATTTATTTATTTTTTTTATAAAATGAAATTTATTGACAAATTGGTTTCCATACAACACCCAGTGCTCATCCCAAAAGGTGCCCTCCTCAATACCCATCACCCACCCTCCCCTCCCTCCCACCCCCCATCAACCCTCAGTTTGTTCTCAGTTTTTAACAGTCTCTTATGCTTTGGCTCTCTCCCACTCTAACCTCTTTTTTTTTTTTTTCCTTCCCCTCCCCCATGGGTTCCTGTTAAGTTTCTCAGGATCCACATAAGAGTGAAACCATATGGTATCTGTCTTTCTCTGTATGGCTTATTTCACTTAGCATTACACTCTCCAGTTCCATCCACGTTGCTACAAAAGGCCATATTTCATTTTTTCTCATTGCCACGTAGTATTCCATTGTGTATATATACCACAATTTCTTTATCCATTCATCAGTTGATGGACATTTAGGCTCTTTCCATAATTTGGCTATTGTTGAGAGTGCTGCTATGAACATTGGGGTACAAGTGCTCCTATGCATCAGTACTCCTGTATCCCTTGGATAAATTCCTAGCAGTGCTATTGCTGGGTCATAGGGTAGGTCTATTTTTAATTTTCTGAGGAACCTCCACACTGCTTTCCAGAGTGGCTGCACCAATTTGCATTCCCACCAACAGTGCAAGAGGGTTCCCGTTTCTCCACATCCTCTCCAGCATCTATAGTCTCCTGATTTGTTCATTTTGGCCACTCTGACTGGCGTGAGGTGATACCTGAGTGTGGTTTTGATTTGTATTTCCCTGATAAGGAGCGACGCTGAACATCTTTTCATGTGCCTGTTGGCCATCTGGATGTCTTCTTTTACTTTTTTTTTTTTTTTTTTTTTTTTTTGGGACAGAGAGAGACAGAGCATGAACGGGGGAGGGGCAGAGAGAGAGGGAGACCCAGAATCGGAAACAGGCTCCAGGCTCTGAGCCATCAGCCCAGAGCCTGATGCGGGGCTCGAACTCACGGACCGCGAGATCGTGACCTGGCTGAAGTCGGACGCTTAACCGACTGCGCCACCCAGGCGCCCCTGGATGTCTTCTTTAGAGAAGTGTCTATTCATGTTTTCTGCCCATTTCTTCACTGGGTTATTTGTTTTTCGGGTGTGGAGTTTGGTGAGCTCTTTATAGATTTTAGATACTAGCCCTTTGTCCGATATGTCATTTGCAAATATCTTTTCCCATTCCGTTGGTTGCCTTTTAGTTTTGTTGGTTGTTTCCTTGGCTGTGCAGAAGCTTTTTATCTTCATAAGGTCCCAGTAATTCACTTTTGCTTTTAATTCCCTTGCCTTTGGGGATGTGTCGAGTAAGAGATTGCTACGGCTGAGGTCAGAGAGGTCTTTTCCTGCTTTCTCCTCTAAGGTTCTGATGGTTTCCTGTCTCACATTTAGGTCCTTTATCCATTTTGAGTTTATTTTTGTAAATGGTGTGAGAAAGTGGTCTAGTTTCAACCTTCTGCATGTTGCTGTCCAGTTCTCCCAGCACCATTTGTTAAAGAGGCTGTCTTTTTTCCATTGGATGTTCTTTCCTGCTTTGTCAAAGATGAGTTGGCCATACGTTTGTGGGTCTAGTTCTGGGGTTTCTATTCTATTCCATTGGTCTGTGTGTCTGTTTTTGTGCCAATACCATGCTGTCTTGATGATGACAGCTTTGTAGTAGAGGCTAAAGTCTGGGATTGTGATGCCTCCTGCTTTGGTCTTCTTCTTCAAAATTCCTTTGGCTATTCGGGGCCTTTTGTGGTTCCATATGAATTTTAGGATTGCTTGTTCTAGTTTCGAGAAGAATGCTGGTGCAATTTTGATTGGGATTGCATTGAATGTGTAGATAGCTTTGGGTAGTATTGATATTTTGACAATATTTATTTTTCCAATCCATGAGCAGGGAATGTCTTTCCATTTCTTTAAATCTTCTTCAATTACCTTCATAAGCTTTCTATAGTTTTCAGCATACAGATCCTTTACATCTTTGGTTAGATTTATTCCTAGGTATTTTATGCTTCTTGGTGCAATTGTGAATGGGATCAGTTTCTTTATTTGTCTTTCTGTTGCTTCATTGTTAGTGTATAAGAATGCAACTGATTTCTGTACATTGATTTTGTATCCTGCAACTTTGCTGAATTCATGTATCAGTTCTAGCAGACTTTTGGTGGAGTCTATCGGATTTTCCATGTATAATATCATGTCGTCTGCAAAAAGCGAAAGCTTGACTTCATCTTTGCCAATTTTGATGCCTTTGATTTCGTTTTGTTGTCTGATTGCTGATGCTAGAACTTCCAGCACTATGTTAAACAACAGCGGTGAGAGTGGGCATCCCTGTCGTGTTCCTGATCTCAGGGAAAAAGCTCTCAGTTTTTCCCCGTTGAGGATGATGTTAGCTGTGGGCTTTTCATAAATGGCTTTTATGATCTTTAAGTATGTTCCTTCTATCCCGACTTTCTCAAGGGTTTTTATTAAGAAAGGGTGCTGGATTTTGTCAAAGGCCTTTTCTGCATCGATTGACAGGATCATATGGTTCTTCTCTTTTTTTTTGTTAATGTGATGTATCACGTTGATTGATTTGCGAATGTTGAACCAGCCCTGCATCCCAGGAATGAATCCCACTTGATCATGGTGAATAATTCTTTTTATATGCTGTTGAATTCGATTTGCTAGTATCTTATTGAGAATTTTTGCATCCATATTCATCAGGGATATTGGCCTGTAGTTCTCTTTTTTTACTGGGTCTCTGTCTGGTTTAGGAATCAAAGTAATACTGGCTTCATAGAATGAGTCTGGAAGTTTTCCTTCCCTTTCTATTTCTTGGAATAGCTTGAGAAGGATAGGTATTATCTCTGCTTTAAACGTCTGGTAGAACTCCCCTGGGAAGCCATCTGGTCCTGGACTCTTATTTGTTGGGAGATTTTTGATAACCGATTCAATTTCTTCGCTGGTTATGGGTCTGTTCAAGCTTTCTATTTCCTCCTGATTGAGTTTTGGAAGAGTGTGGGTGTTCAGGAATGTGTCCATTTCTTCCAGGTTGTCCAATTTGTTGGCATATAATTTTTCATAGTATTCCCTGATAATTGTTTGTATCTCTGAGGGATTGGTTGTAATCATTCCATTTTCATTCATGATTTTATCTATTTGGGTCATCTCCCTTTTCTTTTTGAGAAGCCTGGCTAGAGGTTTGTCAATTTTGTTTATTTTTTCAAAAAACCAACTCTTGGTTTCATTGATCTGCTCTACAGTTTTTTTAGATTCTATATTGTTTATTTCTGCTCTGATCTTTATTATTTCTCTTCTTCTGCTGGGTTTAGGCTGCCTTTGCTGTTCTGCTTCTATTTCCTTTAGGTGTGCTGTTAGATTTTGTATTTGGGATTTTTCTTGTTTCTTGAGATAGGCCTGGATTGCAATGTATTTCCCTCTCAAGACTGCCTTCGCTGCGTCCCAAAGCGTTTGGATTGTTGTATTTTCATTTTCGTTTGTTTCCATATATTTTTTGATTTCTTCTCTAATTGCCTGGTTGACCCACTCATTCGTTAGTAGGATGTTCTTTAACCTCCATGCTTTTGGAGGCTTTCCAGACTTTTTCCTGTGGTTGATTTCAAGCTTCACAGCATTGTGGTCTGAAAGTATGCATGGTATAATTTCAATTCTTTTATACTTATGAAGGGCTGTTTTGTGACCCAGTATATGATCTATCTTGGAGAATGTTCCATGTGCACTCGAGAAGAAAGTATATTCTGTTGCTTTGGGATGCAGAGTTCTAAATATATCTGTCAAGTCCATCTGATCCAATGTCTCATTCAGGGCCCTTGTTTCTTTACTGACCGTGTGTCTAGATGATCTATCCTTTTCTGTAAGTGGGGTGTTAAAGTCCCCTGCAATTACCACATTCTTATCAATAAGGTTGCTTCTGTTTATGAGTAATTGTTTTATATATTTGGGGGCTCCGGTATTCGGCGCATAGACATTTATAATTGTTAGCTCTTCCTGATGGATAGACCCTGTAACTATTATATAATGTCCTTCTTCATCTCTTGTTACAGCCTTTAATTGAAAGTCTAGTTTGTCTGCTATAAGTATGGCTACTCCAGCTTTCTTTTGGCTTCCAGTAGCATGATAAATAGTTCTCCATCCCCTCACTCTCAATCTAAAGGTGTCCTCAGGTCTAAAATGAGTCTCTTGTAGACAGCAAATAGATGGGTCTTGTTTTTTTATCCATTCTGATACCCTATGTCTTTTGGTTGGTGCATTTAATCCATTTACATTCAGTGTTATTATAGAAAGATACGGGTTTAGAGTCATTGTGATGTCTGTATGTTTTATGCTTGTAGTGATGTCTCTGGTACTTTGTCTCACAGGGTCCCCCTTAGGATCTCTTGTAGGGCTGGTTTAGTGGTGACAAATTCCTTCAGTTTTTGTTTGTTTGGGAAGACCTTTATCTCTCCTTCTATTCTAAATGACAGACTTGCTGGATAAAGGATTCTCGGCTGCATATTTTTTCTGTCTAGCACACTGAAAATCTCGTGCCAATTCTTTCTGGCCTGCCAAGTTTCAAAAGAGAGATCAGTCACGAGTCTTATAGGTCTCCCTTTATATGTGAGGGCACGTTTACCCCTTGCTGCTTTCAGAATTTTCTCTTTATCCTTGTATTTTGCCAGTTTCACTATGATATGTCGTGCAGAAGATCGATTCAAGTTACGTCTGAAGGGAGTTCTCTGTGCCTCTTGGATTTCAATGCCTTTTTCCTTCCCCAGTTCAGGGAAGTTCTCAGCTATGATTTCTTCAAGTACCCCTTCAGCACCTTTCCCTCTCTCTTCCTCCTCTGGGATACCAATTATGCGTATATTATTTCTTTTTAGTGTATCACTTAGTTCTCTAATTTTCCCCTCATACTCCTGGATTTTTTTATCTCTCTTTTTCTCAGCTTCCTCTTTTTCCATAACTTTATCTTCTAGTTCACCTATTCTCTCCTCTGCCTCTTCCATCCGAGCCGTGGTGGTTTGCATTTTGTTTTGCATTTCCTTTAAAGAGTTTTTCAGCTCCTCGTGACTGTTCCTTAGTCCCTTGATCTCTGTAGCAAGAGATTCTCTGCTGTCCTGTATACTGTTTTCCAGCCCAGCGATTAATTTTATGACTATTATTCTAAATTCACTTTCTGTTATATTATTTAAATCCTTTTTGATCAGCTCATTAGCTGTTGTTATTTCCTGGAGATTCTTCTGAGGGGAATTCTTCCGCTTGGTCATTTTGGATAGTCCCTGGTGTGGTGAGGACCTGCAGGGCACTTCCCCTGTGCTGTGGTGTATAACTGGAGTTGGTGGGCGGGGCCGCAGTCAGTCCTGATGTCTGCCCCCAGCCCACCGCTGGGGCCACAGTCAGACTGGTGTGTGCCTTCTCTTTCCCTTTCCTAGGGGCGGGATTCCCTGTGGGGTGGGGTGGCCCGTCTGGGCTACTTGCACACTGCCAGGCTTGTGGTGCTGGGGATCTGGCGTATTAGCTGGGGTGGGTAGGCAAGGTGCACGGCGGCAGGGGGGGCAGGCTTAGCTCGCTTCTCCTTAGGTGATCCACTTCAGGAGGGGCCCTGTGGCAGCCGGAGGGAGTCAGATCCGCTGCCGGAGGTTTGGCTCCGCAGAAGCACAGAGTTGGGTGTTTGCTCGGAGCGAGCAATTTCCCTGGCCGGAACCGGTTCCCTTTGGGATTTTGGCTGGGGGATGGGCGGGGGAGATGGCGCTGGCGAGCGCCTTTGTTCCCCGCCAAACTGAGCTCTGTCGTCCGGGGGCTCCGCAGCTCACCCTCCCTTTGTCCTCCAGCCTTCCCGCTTTCCGAGCAGAGCTGTTAACTTATGACCTCCCAGACGCTAAGTCTCGCTTGCTGTCTGAACACAGTCCGTCAGGCCCCTCCGCTTTTGCAAGCCGGACTCGGGGGTTCTGCTTGGCTGGCGAGCCGCCCTTCCGCCCCGGCTCCCTCCTGCCAGTCCGTGGAGCGCGCACCGCCTCGCCGCCCTTCCTACCCTCTTCCGTGGGCCTCTCGTCTGCACTTGGGTCCAGTGACTCCGTTCTGCTAATCCTCTGGCGGTTTTCGGTGTTATTTAGGCAGGTGTAGGTGGAATCTAAGTGATCAGCAGGACGCGCGGTGAGCCCAGCGTCCTCCTACGCCGCCATCTTCCCAGAACTCTCTAGTTTCATTCTTTTGCGTGTGGATATCCATTTTTCCCAGCACCATTTTTTGGAGACTATTCTTTCCCCCATTGTATATTCTTGGCTATTTTGTAAAAAATTAATTGACTATATATGCACGGATTTATTTCTGGGCTCTCTGTTCTGTTCTATTGATATAAGTGTCAGTCTGTGTGCCAACACCACACTGTTTTGATTACTTTAGGTTTGTAATATAGTTTGAAATCAGGAAGTATGATGCCTTCACCATTGTTGTCCTTTAGCAAAATTGCTTTGGCTATTCAGTGTCTTTATGGTTCCATATGAATTTTAGGATGTTTTTTCTATTTCTGTGAAAAATGCTATTAGAATTTTGATTGGTATTGCATTTAATCTGTAGATCACTTTGGTAGTGTGGACATTTTAACAATATTAATTCTTCCAACCCATGAGCATGGCATATATTTTCATTTATTTGTGTCTTCAATTTCTCTCCTGTCTTATAGTCTGCAGTGTATAAGTCTTTCACCCCCTTAATTTAATTATTCCTAAACATTTTATTCTTTCTGATGCAATTATAAATGGGAGTGTTTTCCTAATTTCTTTTTCTCTTAGTTCATTGTTAGTGTGTAGAAACACAATTGAATATTGTATATTGATTGTGCATCCTACAACTTTACTAAACTTGCTTATTAGTTCTAATGGTTATTTGGTGGAGTCTTTAAGGTTTTCTATAAAATGTCATGTTATCTGTAAAAAGGGACAATTTTACTTCTTCCTTTCAAATTTGGATGCCTTTTATTTCTTCTTCATGCCTAATTTCTCTGGCTAGGATTCCAGTACCATATTGAATAAAAGTAGTGAGAGCAAGTATCCTTGTCTTGTTCCTGATCTTAGAGGAAAAGCTCTCAGTTTTTCACCACTGAATACGCTGCTAGCTGAGGGCTTATCTTATATGGCCTTTATGTTGATGTACATTCTATATTCAATTTGTTGAGACTTTTTAACATCAATGGATGTTGAAATTTGTCAAATGTTTTTCCTGCACCTATTGAGACGATTATAGGATTTTTAACCTTTATTTTCCTAATGTGTTCTATCACATTGATTGATTTGCATACGTTGAACCATCCTTGCTTCTGATGACTATCCCACTTGATCATGGTGTATAATCCTTTTAGTGTATTGTTTCATTTAGTTTGCTAATGTTTTGTTGAGAATTTTTGCATCTCCGTTTATCAGGAATATTGGCCTCTAGTTTTCGTGTCTTGTAGTGTCCTTGTCTGACTTTGGTATCAGGGTAATACTGGCCTCATAGAATGAATTTGGAAGTTTTCCTTACTTGATTTGTTTTGCAAAAGCTTTAGAAGAATCTTTCTTTAAATGTTTTGTACAATTTACCTGTGAAGCCATCTGGTCCTGGACTTTTGTTTGTTAAGAGTTTTTTGATTACCTATTCAATTTTGTTACCAGTAATTGGGCTGTTCAAATTTTCTATTTCTTTATGATGCAGTCTTGGAAGATTGACAAGCTGATTTGACCCTGGACCCTCACGCAGCAGTTTAGTCAAACCCCTTCCAAGGAGAAACTAGAAGATGGATGAATTTTGTGTGTTCCCTCCACAGAGGAGGGGGGCGCTCCTGCACCTGTTTACAAACTGTGTTTTTATTTTATTGGCTTTTAGAGCTAGATGATTTGGGGGCCCATCCCTCAGTTGGAAGCCATAAAAATTATGGCAGTAGATGTGCAGACAATCTCCTTCCAGGGAGATACTAGCAACTTGGTTTTACTGTTGTAGACAGCCAGAAGGAGGAAGTGGGGGAAGTGCCCACCAGCATTTTTGGACTCCAAGGAGGATTGCAGTCATCATCTAGCTGCATGCTAATTAGAAGCTCAGGCAGCAACTTGGTATGCTAGTCAAACCCTTTTTAGGGAAAGATGGAGAGATGGGCATTTTTGCCTGCTCCCTCTGCACAGAACCTTGGAGGATTACAACAGTGAGTTGTAATCTTTATTTGCCATGTTCTGGGGACTCATGAACAGAAGTCCCACTGACTTTCAGAACTGGGTGTTTTGGGAGCCCATCCCTCAAGTGGAAGTCTTAAAAGTTAGGGCACTAGATGTGTGATCCAAACCTTCTGTTCCTCAGGGAGGAGTGGTGAGATTGGAATTCCCTCCCAATTTGATGGCCCTGCTCTGGGAGTGCGGTTTATAACAAGAGTGTATCTCAGCCTCTCCTATGTTTCAATGTTGGTATTTTCTCAGTTGCCCAATGTTTAGTAGTCACTTAGTTAGCTTTTGGATTTCTCTCAGAGGGAATTGCTCCATATATAGCTATACGTTCAATGCATCCATGGAAGGAGGGAAATTCAGGAGCCTCCTATGTTGCCACCTTGGTCTGGAATCCTCCTGGACTGGGGTTTTTACTCAGCATAAGTCCTTCCAATTTCATCCAACTAGATGTATGTATTAATTGTCCATTTCTTTTCATTGCTAAGTAGTAATCCATGGTGTGGATGTACCACAATCTGGTTGATCATTCATCTGTTGAAGAACATTTGGGTTATTAAAGTTTGTGGCTAGTAAAAATAAAGCTGCTATAAGAACTTATACAAGTAAGCACCAAAAAAAAAAAAAAAAAAAAAACAATCCAATTAAAAATGGGCAGAAGACATGAATAGACACTTTTCCAAAGACATCCAGATGGCTAATAGACACATGAAAAGATGCTCAACATCACTCATCATCAGAGAAACACAAATCCAAATTACAATGAGGTATCACTTAACACCTGTCTGAATAGCTAAAATCAAAAACATAAAAAATAACAAGGGTTGATGAGGCTATGGAGAAAAAATAACCTTCGTGTACTATTGGTGGGAATGCAAACTGCTGCAGCCACTGGGAAAAACAGTATGGAGGTTCCCAAAAAAATTAAAAATAAAATTAACCTATGATCCAGTAATTCCACTAGTGGGTATTTACCCAAAGAAAATGAAAACACTAATTCAAAAATATATACACACTCCTATGTTTGTCACACCATTTTTTATAATAGCCAAGATGTAGAAGCAACCCAACTGTCCATCCATACATGAATGGATAAAGGAGATGTAATACACACATTGGAATATTACTCAACCATTAAAAGGATAAAATCTTGTCATTTGCAACAACATGGATAGATCTAGAGGGTATAATGCAAGTGAAATAAGCCAGAGAAAGACAAATACCATATGATTTCACTCGTATGTGGAATTTAAGAAACAAAACAAAGGAAAAAAAAGAGAAACTAAAAAACATATTCTTAAATATAGAGAACAAACTAGTGATTGATAGAGAGGAGGTCGGGGGGGAATGGGTAAAATAGGTGAAGTGGATTAAGAGTACATTTATTGTGATGAGCACTGAGTAATGTATAGAATTGTTCAATCATTATATTGTACATGTGAAACTAATATAGCATTGTACATTAATTATACTTGAATAGAAAATATAGGCCACCTAGGACCCTAGGTGACTCAGTCAGTTAAGTGTTCAGCTGTTGATTTTGGCTCAGGTCATGATCTCATGGTCTGTGAGACTGAGCCCCATGTTGGGCTCTGCACTGACAGCATGGAGCTTGCATGGGATTCTCTCTCTCCCTCTCTCTCTGACCCTCCCCCCCCCATCAAAATAAATAAATAAACATTTTTAAAAATGTAGGCCACCAATAAGTAAGTAAATTAATAGATAAATCGATAAATAAATAAATAAATAAATAAAGTTGTTAACATTTATGTATAGGTTTTTGTGTGACATAAATTTTTATTTCTCTGAAAGAAATGGCCAAAAATACAATTGCTTACTGACGTTTTTTAAAGTACAAATGTTCTTAATTTGTTGAAGTACATTTATCAACTTTTTAACGGAATATTTATTTATTTATTCTTGAGAGAAAGAGAGAGACAGAGACAGAGACAGAGAGAAAGAATCCCAAGCAGACTCTGCACTGTCTGCACAGAGCCCAATGCGGGGCTCAAACTCACAAACTGTGAGATCATGACCTGAACTAAAATCAAGAGTCAGACATTTAACCAACTGAACCACCCAGATGCCCCCATTTATCAACTTTTTTATGCATTTGCTTTTGATATTGTACCTAAGAAATCAAATTCATGAGTTCTCAAGACCATAGTTTCTCCTATGCTTTTTTCTAAAATTTCTACAATTTTAGCTCTTATATTTAGTTTGATTAACCATTTTGAGTGGGTTTTTGCATATGGACCATGATGGGGTCCAAGTTCATTCTTTTTGTAAGTGGATATTCAATTATCCCAACATCACTTGTTAAAAAGACAATTTTTTCCACTTACTTGTCTTTTCCACTTACTTGTCCACTTACTTCTACATCTTTGTAGAAAATCAGCTGACCATAGTGTAAAGGTTTCTTTTTGGACCCTCAATTCTGTTCTTTTGAGCTATAAATCTATTATTGTGCTATCACCATACTGTCTTGCTAACTGTAATTTTATAATAAACTTTGAAATTTAGTAATGTATTTCTCAAATTTTGTCTTTCTTTTTCAAAATTCTTTTGGCTTTTCTAGGTCTTTGCATATCCAAATAAATTTATGATATATTTATCAGTTTCTACAAAAAGGGCCTGCTAAGATTTTGATAGAGATTGCAGTGATTTATAGATCAATTTAGTGAAAATGGCCATCTTGACAACATTGCATATTCCAATCTATGAACATGAACCGTCTTTCCATTTATTTAGGTTTTCTTTAATTTCTACCGACGATATTTTTAGTTCTTATTGTATAGATCTTTCACTTCTTTTGATAAATGTATTCCTAAATGTTTTTTGATACTATTGTGAATGGGATTATTTTCTTAATTTCAATATCTGATGGTTTATTGTTAGTATGTAGCAATACAATTGACTTTTGTACATTGATCTTGTATCATACAACCTTGCTAAACTCATTTATTAATTCTAATATATGTTTTGTGGGTTCCTTGGGATTTTCTACATCATGCAATCTGTGAATAAGAGTGGTTTTAATTCTTCCATTCCAATCTTGATTCATTTTATTTATTCATTCATTTATTTATTTATATTTATTTTTGCCTTATTTCACTAGTTAGATATTCCAGTACAATGCTAAAAGAAATAGTGCAACCAGACATCTTTGCTTTGTTCCCAAAATTATGGGGAAAGATTCAGTTTTCACTGTTAAGTATGATGTTACCTGGATGGATTTTTTTTGTAGATACTCTTTTTTAGGTTGAAGAAGTTCTCTTTGATTTCTGGTTTGTTGCATCATAAATGGATGTTAGCTTTTGTCAAATTCTTTTTTTCTGTTTGTTTGCATCTCTTGAGATGATCATGTGTCTTTTTTCTTTATTCTATTAATAAAGTATATTACATTAATTGAGTCTCAGATATTAAACCACTCTAGCATTACTAGACTAAATCTCATTTGTGTCATGGTGTATAATCCTTTTTATATGTTACTGAATTTGGTTTGCTAATTATATTAGTTTTCTATTGCTGCATAAAAAATTACCACAAACTCAGCAGCTTAAAACAACACCCATTTATTTATTAGCTCACAATCCTGTAAGTCAGAACCCTGGCATGCCATGACTGGGTTCTCTGCTCAGGGTCTCACAGGCTAAAATCAAGGTATCCGTCAAATGGAGTCTCACCTAGAAGGTTTGGGGAAAAATATGCTTCCAAACTCATTCTTGTTGGTAGAATTGAGTTCTTTGTCATTGTAGGATGGAGACACTTGTTTTCTTTTTGACTAACATCTGGGGGCTGCTCTGAGCAACTAGATGTTGCTGATATCCTTGCTGTCTCCATTTTCAAGTAGCAATAGCATATCACATCCTTGTCATGTCTCAAATCTCTGACTTGCCTTTCTGAGACCAGCCAGAGAAATCTCACTGCTTTTAAGGGGCATATGTTAGTAAGTCAGACCCACGTGAATCATTTCCCTATCATTCAACTGATTTAGGACCTTAGTTACATCTGCAAAATCCCCTCACAGCAATACCTAGATCAGTTTTTGATTAAATACCTGAGAAAAGATGTGTGGACACATAGGGCCAGGAATCTTGTACCACATTAGAATTCTATCATCCTAATATTTTGTTAAGTGTATTTGCATCTTTGTTCATGAATGATATTGGCTTGTACTTTCACTGGGATAGCTTTGACTTTGATGTCAGAAAATACTGGCCTCGTAGAAGAAGTTGGGAAATGACCATTTTTCCTTTATTTCTGAAAGTGTTTGTCAATTGTTGTTATTATTTTGTCTTTAAATATTTGATAGTAAAGCCATCTAGACATGGACTTTTCCTCTTTGAAAAAATTTAAATATTATTTCATTTTCTTTGTTATTGGTCAATTCATAATTTCTATTTCTTCCTGAATCAGCTTCATTACTTTGTGTCTTTCTAGAAATCTGTCCATTTACTATAAGTTGTCCAATTTGTTGACACAAAATTGTTTATAATACCACATGTATGGGATTTAATAGTGTCCTCCCAAAATTCATGCCCATCCAGAACCTCAGAATATGATTGGGAAATAAGATCTTTACAGATGTAATTAGTTTAAAATGAAGTCATATTAGATTATGACCATTTGGATCCCAAATACAAAGACCAGTGTCCTTATCAGGCCATGTAAAGAGACAGAGTAGAAACACACATAGTGGAAAAAGCCTTGTGAAGACAGAGATTGTAGTTATGCCACAACCCATGGAATGACAAAGATTGCCAACAACCAGAGGCATCTGGGTGGCTCAGTTAGTTAAACATCCAGCTCTTGATTTCGGCTCAGGTCATGATCTCACAGTTTGTGAGATTGATCTCTGTGTCAGGCTCCATGCTAGCAACTGGGCCCTGCTTTGTATTCTCTCTCTCTTTCTTTCTCTCTCTGCCCCTCCCCTGTTTGCACTCTCTCTATCTCTCTCTTTCAAAATAAATAAACATTAAAAAAAATAATTGCTAACAACCACCAGAAGCTGGAAGAGGCATGAAAAATTCTCTCCTAGAGCTTTTAGACAAAGTGTGGTTCTGCCAACACCTTGATGTTAGATTTCTGGCCTCCAGAACTGTGAGACAATAAATTTGTGTTGTTTTAAGCCACCCAGTTTTTGGTAATTTGTTACAGTAGCACTAGGAAACTAATACATCTCCTTATAATTCTTTTAATTTCTGTAGGGTCAGTAGAGGTTTTTTTCTTTCATTCCTGACTTGGTAGTTTGTCTTTCCTTCTTTTTTGGCAGCCAATGTAGCTAACGATTTGTTAATTTTGTTGATCTTTTCAAAGATCAACTTTTGCCTTTACTAATTTTTTTCTTTTCTTTTTGTTTTCTATTTCATTGGTTTCCATTACATCATTGTTATTTTCTTCTGCTTACCTTGAGTTTAGTTTGATCCATTTTTGTTTTGTTTTGTTTTGATATTTAGGGTAGAAGTTTAGATTGTTGATTTGACTCCTTTTTTTCTGACATATTTTCTGATATAGGCTTTTAAAGTTATAATTTTCCCATGAAGCCTTGCTTTTAGTAACTTCGCATAAATTTTGGTATGTTGTGTTTCCATTCAATTCAAAATACATTCCACTTTTCTTTGTGATTTCTTCTTTTGCCCATAAGTTATTTGAAAGTGTGATATTAATTTACAAATATTTGTGAATTTCCAAGATTTCCTTCTTTTGTTGATTTCTAATTTAATTGTGTTGTAATCAGGTAACATATTTTGTATGATTTCAACCCTTTCCAATTTATTAAGACTTGTTTTATGGGCTTGTGTATTCTATTTTGAAGAATATTCCATGTGTGCTTGATAAGAATATATATTCTGGAATTGTTGAGTGGAGTTGGTTGATAGTGCCCAAGTCTTCTATCATACTAATTTTCTGTCTAGATGTTCTATAACTATTGAGCATATTGAAATCTCCAACTGCAATTGCCAAACTGTCTATTTCTCCTGAGTCTCTGTTTTTAGGTCCATATATATTTATAATTGCTATACCTTCTTTACGTATTCACTGTCTTATAATTCTGAACTGTTTGTCCATGCTGTCTAACATTTCTTAAAGTCTATTTTGTTTGATATTAATCTTTCATTTTCAACCAGTTTGTGTCCGAATCTGAACTGTGCCTCTTGTAAACAGCATATATTTGGATATTTTTTTAAAATCCACTCTGACTATCTCTATGTTTTGTTTAGGGTATTTAGACTATTTCCATTTAATTTAATTCTTGTTATAGTGTAATTGCATTTGCCATTCTCAGTTTGTTTTCTGTTTTTAAATTTTTATTTATTTAAATTCAAGTTAGTTAACATACAATGTAGTATTGGTTTCAGGAGTAAAACCTGGTGATTCATCACTTACATATAACACCCAGTGCTCATCCAAACAAGTGCCCTCCTTAATACCCATCATCCATTTAGCCCATACCCCTATCCACCTCCCCTCCAGCAACCCTCAGTTTGTTCTCTGTATTTAAGAGTCTCTTATAGTTTGCCTCCCTCTCTGTTTTTTATCTTATTTTTCCTTCCCTTCCTCTATGTTCATCTATTTTGTTTCTTTTTTTATTTTTTTAAACATTTATTTATTGTTGAGAGACAGAGCATGATCAGGGGAGGGACAGAAAGAGAGGGAGACACAGACTCTGAAGCAGGCTTCAGGCTCAGAGCTGTCAGCACAGAGCCTGACATGGGGCTCGAACCCATGTACTGTGAGATCATGACCTGAGCCAAAGTCGGATGCTCAACCAACTGAGCCACCCAGGCACCCATTTTGTTTCTTAAATTCCACACGAGTGATATCATATGAGATTTGCATTTCTCTGACTTATTTTGCTTAGCATAATATACTCCAGTTCCATCCACGTTGTTGCAAATGGCAAGATTTCATTCTTTTTGATTGCTGAGCAATATTCCATTGTGTGTGTGTGTGCGCGCGCATGTGTGTGTATATGTATACACATATATATCTTGTTCTTTCTCCATCCATCAGTCAATGGACATTTGTGCTCTTTCCATACTTTGCCTATGGTTGATAGTGCTGCTATAAACATTGGGGTACATGTGCCCCTTAGAATCAGCATTTTTGTATACTTTGGATAAATACCTAGTAGTGCAATTGCTGGGTGATATGGTAGTTCTATTTTTAATTTTTTGAGGAACCTCCATGCTATTTTCCACAGTGGCTGCACCAGTTTGCAGACTCACCAACAGTGCAAAAGGGTTCCCCTTTCTCCTCATCCTCGCCAAAATCTATTGTTGCCTGAGTTGTTAATTTTAGCCATTCTGACAGGTGTAGGGTGGTATCTCATTTTAGTTTTGATTTGTCTTTCTCTGATGATGAGTAATGTTGAGCATCTTTTCATGTGCCTATTAGCCATCTGGATGTCTTCTTTGGAAAAGTGTCTATTCATGCCTTTTGCCCATTTCTTCACTGGATTATTTGTGGGGTTTTCTGGGGGGGGGGTATTGAGTTTGATGTATTCTTTATAGATTTTGGAGATTAACCCTTTACCTGATATGTCATTTGCAAATATCCTCTCCTATTCCAAAAGTTGCCTTTTAGTTTTGTTGATTGTTTCCTTCACTGTGCAAAAGTTTTTTATCTTGATGAGGTCCCAATAGTTCATTTTTGCCTTTGTTTCCCTTGCCTCCAGAGACGTGTTCAGTAAAAAGCTGCTGCGGCCAAGGTCAAAGAGGTTTTTGCCTGCTTTCTCCTTGAGGATTTTGATGGCTTCCTATCTTACATTTAGGTCTCTCATCCATTTTGAATTTATTTTTGTGTATGGTGTAAGAAAGTGGTCCAGGTTCGTTCTTCTGCATGTGGCTGTCCAGTTTTCCCAGCACCATTTGCTGAAGAGACTGTCTTTTTTCCATTGGATATTCTTTCCAATTAGTTGAAGATTAGTTGGCCATACATTTGTGGGTCCATTTCTTATGACTCCTGTCTTTGCTGTTCTTCATTGACTGACTTCTTTTGCACTGACTTCTTTTGGGTCAAATAAGCATTTTTAATGTACCATTTTAATTACTCTGCCAAATTTTGTATTCTATTTTTTGTTGTTTTGTTAGTGGGTGCTTTAGGGATTACAATATTTATCACGATCTACTAATTTATCATGATCTGTTTCAAATAATCACTAAATTCAGACAAAGTAGAGAAACTTTGCTCCAATATAAATCAGTTCACTCCTTTCACCTTAGTGCTATTATTGCTGTATGTTATTACATCTCTGCATATTTTAAGTCCAGTAATATAATATTATAATTACTGCTTTATGTGATCTTATGTCTTAGATAATGGAATAAATGAGAAAAATATAGTTTTTTATTACCCCACATACTTACCATTTGTGGCAGATGTCATTTCTCCATTTGGATTTGAGTGTACCACCTGTCACTTCCTTTCAACCTGAAGGATCTTCTTAAGTCCTTAAATCTTTAAGGATTTCTTTTTTTTTACTTTTAGGACTTCTTGTAAGGGTGGTGTGCTAACAAAAATTTATGTTAAGGTACCCTGGGTGGCTCAGGTGGTTAAGTGTCCGACTTTGGCTCAGGTCATGATTTCACAGTTTGTGGGTTCAAGCCCTGCAACAGGCTCTGTGCTGATAGCTCAGAGCCTGGAGCATGCTTTGGATTCTGTGTCTCCCTCTCTCTCTGCCCCTCCCTCACTCGTGCTAGATCTCTCTCTGTCTCTCAAAAATAAATAAACATTAAAAAATTAAAACAAAAACAAAAAGTTATCTTAATGTTTATCTGGAAATGTCTTAATTTTGCCTTTGTTTTTGAATGATATTTTTATAATAAATAAAATTCTTCTCATTAAATAGATTTTCTTTTAGGGGCACTCAGTCAGTCGACCTTCCAACTCTTGTTTTTGGCTCAGTCATGATCTCAGTGTTCGTGGGATCGAGCCCCATGTCAGGCTCTGGGCTGACAGTATAGATCCTGCGTTGGATTCTCTCTCTCCCTGTCTCTGCCCCTCTCCCACCCATGCTTGCTCTCTCTCCTCTGTCTCTGTCTCTGACTCTCTTTTGAAATAAATAAACTTAAACAGATTTTCCTTTTTCTTTGAGTATTTTGGAGAAAGGCAAAAATTGTACTGATGCTTCCCTATACATAATGAGTTTTTATTATCTTGCTGCCTTCACAGTTTTCTCTTTGTCCTTAGCTTTTAACAGTTTGACTAGATAGCTGGGAGTTGTGGTTGCTCCACGTTGTCTCTAGTAATTCATGTTGCCTGCCATTTTCAACTTAACTATTGCATGTGATTTTTAATTTGCATTTCTCTGGTGAATAATGGAGATATGCACTTTTCCATATGTATATTGCCACTTCTTAAAAGGGGGAAAAAAGCAATTTGACTATAATGTGTCTTGGTGTGGATCTCTTTGTATTTTTCCTCCTTCGGATTTTATTTAGGTTCTTGGGTATGTGTATTAATATTTTTTTTCAACTCTGGGAAGGTTTGGGCCATTATTTCTTCAAATATTTTTTGTCCCTTCCCCTTTCTACTCTTTTTCTGCTCCTGTATCTCTCTACTCCCATTACATGTGTGTTCATAGGCTTAATGTTGTACCACAGGTCTCTGCTCATTTTTTTCCAATCCTTTCCTTTCTATTGTTTGTATTGGATAATTTATCCATCTTCAACTCCACTGATTCTTCTGTCATCTAAAATCTGTTCTTAAGCCCCTACAATACATTTTTCATTTTACTTATTATACATTTCAACTTCAGAATTACCATTTGTTTCTTTCATTTCTATCTCCTTATTGAGAATCTCTATTTGTTGCTTTATTGTTGTCATACTCACATTTAATTCTTTTAACATGGTTTCATTTAGTTCAGTACATATTTATAATACGTGCTTTATATTCTTTGCTAACTTCAACCTCTGGAGACACTCAGATATAATTTCCAATGATGTATATTTTTCAGGGTTGTGGGTCACACTTTCTTGTTTATTTGTAAGTTTCATAGTTTTTTTTTTCCTTGAAAACTGGATATTTTAGATAAATTTTGTAGCCACTCTATAGTCTGATATTTTTCTCCTGAATGTTTTTGTTGTTTTGCTCATTTGTTTTTCTCTTTGTTTAGTAACTTGCCTGGACTAAATCTGTTAAATCTGTCACCCTTGCATTGTGCAAGGGTATGGTCACTGATGTCTCTGCTCAGTTGTTTTAAATATTCTTGCTTTTTTAAATTTTTAAGCCTTGCTTCCTAGAGGTTGCTTCTTTATATGTACAGCTTAGTGGTCAGAGGTACTACTCGAACACCCAAGCCAGTATCATCTGTGGATCTGTGCCTTGGTAGGAGATTTCACTCAAAGTTCAGACTGTTTTCAGCTCTGCCTGTAGTTTTATTTTCTGCCAGGCCCTTTTGAATCTCCTATAAGCATGTGTAAAGCCTGAGTTGGCTAATACTGTGTGACTAGTGTGGGGTCCATTGAGGTCTTTGCTGCAAATGTGAGCAGCCTCAGCTAGGAATAGGCTGTTAGCTACAACTACAACCAAAACCTCAAGCTAGTAGAGTCAAGTTATTGGCCTTCTTCCATTGGCCAACCTCCTAGAAGTCAATTCTACTGACAGTAATGCTAAGCATGGGCATTGCTCTCTTTTCAAAATAGAGTGAGCACTGCCCCTCATCCTTGATAGAGAAGAACCTCCACACCAATGGAGCTGAGGTGGGATAGGTGTGTCCCTAGGCCAGAACGCCACAGACACCCCCATTTCTTACCCAAAGCTCAGCAGTTTTTCAAGTATAAATGCCTCTCAGAATGTTGCATGCCTTTGGTTAATTTCCAGAATGCAAAACTGATTGTTTTTATCATTTTGTCCAGCTTTAGAATTGCCTTTTGGGGAATGGATTTGCCTATCTTTTCACCTAGCCAGAGCCTGAAATCTTGCTCCTGACAGACTTTAAAGTTTTTTGCCAGTCAAATGGGTATTTAGTGGTTTTTCATTATGGTTTTAATTTACCTTCTCCTGATTATTAATCAAGTTGAGCACTTTTTCATGTTTATTGGCTATTTGAATTTCTTCTTTTATCAACTGCCTGTTTGAGTCTCCTGTCTATTTTTCTATTAGGTTGTCTGTCTTTTTATTTCTGAATTTTGAAAGTTCTTTATATATTCTGAATATGAGCTTTTGTAGTTGATTTATAAATGTACCAAAATCTTCTTAACCTTTGTAGCCAGTCTTTTAACTACTCTCTTACACTGTCTCTTGATTAAAAGTTCTTAATTTTAATGTAGTTCAATTTTTATTAATATTTTCCTTTGTGCTTACTACTTTTTTTCTTGTTTTCTAAACCTCTTTTACCCTGAGGTTATGAAATATCTTCCTTTGTTAACTTATAAACATTTTGCCTTTCCCATTTAGGTATTTTTTCTTCTCAGAGTTGATTTTTACATACAGTGTGTTGTAGGGATCAGTTTTCTTCCCAACTTTTTTAACATTATTAATTGAAAAATGCATACTTGTCATGCTATTTCAGTTTTACATGAAGCATCAATTTATGTATGTGTCTCTGTGTATATCTCTGGACTCTACTCCCTTCTGGGTTATTTATTTATCCCCATGAAAATAACACCTTAGTTGCTAAGTTTTATAAAAAGTTTTAATTTTACTAAAACTGTAGATTGACTTGGGGAAGAATTGTTATCTTTTATATATTGAAATTACATCTGATTTTTTTTCCTTGGATTTGTCAAGGTGGCAGAATTCCATCAATTTATTTTCTTGTGTTAAGCTAACTTGCATTCCTAAAGTGAACCCAACTTGTTCATTACATTTCATTATATTTTAAAACAGTGCTGGTTTCAATTTTCTACTATTTTTCTCATGATTTTTGCACCAATGTTCATGAATGAGATTGGCCTGTACAGATCTTCCTTGACTTACAGTGGGATTATATCCCAATAAACCCAATGTGAGTTGAAAACATTGTAAGTCAAAAATGCATTTAACGCACCTAATCTACAGAATATCATAGGTTATCCTAGCTTACCTTAAATATGCTCATAACACTTACATGAGCCTACAGTGGGAAAATCATGCAACACAAAGCCTATTTTATAATAAAGTGTTGAGTACATCCTGTAATTTATTGAATACTGTACTGGAAGTGAAAAACAGAATGTATGTGTGGGTATAGAATGGTTAAGTGTAGGAGTTATTTACCCTTGTGATCACTGTGGCTGACTGGCAGCTGTAGCTCAGTGCTGCTGCCCGGCATTACAAGAGAGTGCCACACCACATATCACTAGTCAGGGAAAAAGTCATAATTCAAAATTCAAAGTATGATTTCTACTGAATTTGTGTCACTTTTACACCATTGCAAAGTAGAAAAATAATAAGCTAAACCATCATAAGTCATGGAACATTTGTAATTATTTCATAGTTCTTCTTGGTTTTTGTTATCAAGATTAAGCTAGCTTCATAAAATGAATTGGAAAGTGTCCTCTTTTCCTATTCTCTGGATATGTTTGTGCAAGTTTGGCATTATTTCATTTTTGAACATTTGGTAAAACTCACTGATAAGGCCATCTGTACTTGGAGTTTTTCTTCACAGGAAGATTTTTAATGACAGATTCAATGTGTTTAATGCTTATTAAAAAATTCAGGTTTTCTGTTCCTTCTTGAGTCAGTTTTGGTAACATGTCTTTTTACCTCCACTCTAGCTCTTCTAAAACCATCTTCTACATGATCAGTTGATGAAATTATTACAAAAAGCAAAGGAGATCATATCATTCCTCTATTTAAAAGCTTTTAACAGTTTTTGGTTTTGTTAACAAAAATGAAAAGTACTTGCATTCTCCTACAATACCTTGCATAAATCATCCCTGCCTAACTCTCCAGCCTCATTTTGTTCCACTCTTACCCTTGATCACTCTGATTTAGCCACACTGGCCTTCACTCTGCTCCATAATACAGAAACAAGCTGGTTCCTACCTCAGAGCATTGTGTTTACTGTATCCTCTGTCTAGAATGCTCTTCTCTCTCAGTGTAACAATGCTGGCCCCTTCTCATTCTTCATCTTTCTCTGCTTAAATATCATCTCCTCAGAAAGGCCTTTACTGACCACTTCATCTAAATAGGTTCTTCTTTCATTTTCTTTCATGGCACTTAATTATAATTTGCAGTTCTAATTGTTTTTTTAATGTATTTAATGTATTTTTAATGTATTAAAGTAATCTATTTCTTGCTCCAGACTATAAAGTCTTGGAGGCCTGGGATATTGGTTGTCTTTATTTTCCATCATATTCTTAGTACCTAGCCCAGTGCCTAGAAACTAGTAGGCACTTAATAATTTTTATGAATAATTAATGACCTTAATCAAAGCTCAGATATGGCTAAAGGGTATAGCTTAGTTAGGGATGTATCAGGTTATAAGCAAATTCACTCCAAAGAGTTAGTAAAGACAGGAAGTTGAAGTGAATCTGATTCAAAAACAGTGAACAAACCAGAATTGAATAGGGGCCTTGAACGCAGGACTAAGGAAATTTTATTTCTATCCTAAAGACAAATGAGAGCCATTGAAATTGTGGCAGGAAGAGATTAAAGAAAGTGCCCAAGTTCTAATGGATAATTAATGGCTGAGCTAGAGCTAAAAGCAAGGTATTTGACTGCAATTTCTCTGTATTGGGTTTCTTCTCTAAGGAACAGCACTTGGGGTAGAAATATAAAAGCACAGTAGTTAAGCGATTGGGCTCTAGACTCAGACTGACTGTGTTCACATCTCAACTCCATCACCTCTAACTGTGTGACTTTGGATCTTAGGTTCTACAATATAAAATGGGAATAATAACAGTACTTAGTTCATCAGATTGTTTTGAGGATTAAATAAGATATTGTATGGTGGCAATGAGAAAGAATGAAATATGGCCCTTTGTAGCAATGTGGATGGAACTGTAGAGTGTTATGCTAAGTGAAATAAGCCATACAGAGGAAGACAGATACCATATGTTTTCACTCTTATGTGGATCCTGAGAAACTTAACAGAAACCCATGGGGGAGGGGAAGGAAAAAAAAGAAAAAAAAGAGGTTAGAGTGGGAGAGAGAGCCAAAGCATAAGAGACTCTTAAAAACTGAGAACAAACTGAGGGTTGATGGGGGGTGGGAGGGAGGGGAGGGTAGGTGATGGGCATTGAAGAGGGCATCTTTTGGGATGAGCACTGGATGTTGTATGGAAACTAATTTGACAATAAATTTCATATAATAAAAAATAAAAAAATAAAATAAAAGAGGCATCGGTAAAAAAAAGATATTGTATAAGGATATAGTAAGTACTCAATACATGGTAGTTGTTACTAACTACATGTACCCTCCTATTTCTGTTTACTTATAAGTATTAGAAATACTTATCAGTATTTTCTAATTTTTCTACAATAAGCATATTTTGTGTGAAAAGGCTAAATAGTGAAATTTAAATAGATGAAAAAATGATTTTAAAAACAGTATTCCTTCAGCCCAGAAGGATCATCACATCCCATTTTTTCAGTCCTCATCTGCATTATCTTTTGAGAGACTAATGTGAATCCTCAGCAATAAATCTCATTGTCTTCCCTGAATTCTTTCTGATACAATATTAGAAGAAGGAACACCAGGTTGGATTTGGAGGCCCTACTTTTAAAAGATTACAATTTATAAGAATCCAAGATGCAGAAGAGAGAAAAAGGAGAGTCTTTATTCATTTTATTCAGAAATAAAATTTCTGAATTTCAACTCATTCCATTGTTAAAAGGAGTAGGAAGGATGCACAGAGAGAGTTCTCCAGCTGAAGAATTAACTTCCAACCTCCTTGGAATTTCAGGAACTGCTCATGTGAATAAGCTCAATTTCACACTCTGTTCTTCTCATCTTCAATATCCAAGAAAGTAAATTCAACAGAAAACAGTTCTTTTAGGCAGTGCCACATCAATTTACTTAGTGTTTCTCAAGTGTTGATGCAGCGGGGAGAAGGCAACTTTGCTCAATCCAAAAGTACAGAAACATGAGCATTGCTGAGCTACACAATGCCCCAAGTGGCCTAACACATTACCGATTTCTTTTCGTTCCCTTTCAGTAGGATTGCTGGTTTCCAGAGTTGAGTGACCTAGCTACTTTCTATATGACAACATTTTAACCTGGGCTCCATTGATGAGCTTCAGGGGTTCTATGAACTCCCTAAAATTGTATGTTCAGTTTTGTGTGCATGTGATTTCATTAGATTTCCAAAGGACACTATGACCCAAAAGCAGACACGGTTCCAAAAACAAGTGTGGCTTTACATCTGTATTGCTATAGTTTGTAAGTGCAAAGAATTGAAACCTTGCCTTATTTGTAAAGCCCTAATAAAGAGGGCAAGCAACATGGATTAGAGAGCTGCATAAATGGTTTAAGTAGAGAGACTCTGAAAAGGCCATTTGCCTTGAATATATCCCCTCCATTGGTTTACCAAAGTATCCAAAATTCTTTCCATTAGCATATCCCTGTAGGGGCCTCCTTTGATTAGACTCAAAATCTTCTGGGAACTTTCATTCCATTGATTACAGGCTAGGTTATTCAAAAGAGCCATCCTGCCAAAAACAAGAAAAAATCCTGGATAATATACAAAAACACTCCCTTAAAAATATTTACATGACTATAGAATAGTGTGAGAAATGCAAGGTCATATTTTCAGGAGAAGTTTGATCTCAGAGAAGTAAGCTGAATATCAGAACACCAAAGCCACTTGAGCCCTAAGAGCACTTGCTGATACTGTGCTGTACACTCTGAGCATCAGTTCCACAGTCTCAAGAGGCAAAGTGTAGAGAAATGAAGGCTTAGGGTCCACTTAAGTTAAGGACTCTTAAAGGAGACTTAACCCACAAAAAGCTGTAAAGGGACCTAAGTTAGGGTATGGATGAATCACAACTAAAATAGCTCCCCTATATTAAATAGGATTTGGTTAAGAAAACAGAAGTAACTCTATATATACCAAGTATGAAGAGTTTTAACACAAGGAAAGAGAGATTTACACATCTGTTAGAAGGGCTAGAGGGACAAAGTTCAGGGAAGCTGCTGCCAGAGTTCTCACAATGCAGCACCAAAGCAGGCAATTCTTAAGAGCTCACCTGAAAACTGTGAATCTCAAGAATCCCTGAAGAGTTCCCAGCATATCTTTCTGACTCCTTTACAGTGAAAATCTCAGTTCCTAATAACACTAACATACTTATTTGCTTTATCCTATGATATATATAAAAGGCCCCACTTCCTCATACCATCACATTGGAGGTCAGGATTTTAACATATGAATTTGGAAGTGGAGGGGGACACAAACATTCAGTCCATAACAGAGGCATACAATGTCAGATCATCCCATGACTAATTACTTGACTTCTGTGTTCAGGTGGTAACCTCCAGATATCTATCACTAAGGTACAGTTTTCGTTCTGCAATTACTAAGTAAACTGTGGAGTGATTCTTCAGCACTATGTGAATATGCTTTTTTCCTAACAACCTTTTATCTGATAGTTTTAAAATACACTGGTGATCGCTGCCTGACCCATTCAGAAATTATTATATCAAGTGTTATAAAATAATGGTATCTCTAATTCTATCATTATTTGACATTCTACTATGAAGAAGAGATTTTTCTTTTCTCTGCTATTCTTTTATATAGATACAGATGTTAATAGGTGATGATAGGTAGCTAGATAGATGAGAGATATACAGATGATAGAGATTTTGCAATGGATTCATGGATTTTTTTTTAAAAAATCAATGTGTTATAAATAATTATAATCATTCTTATTTTGATACTCAGATTGTTCCAAATTTGACCAGAGGGTTCACCTTCAAGCTGTCTCCCATGGTCTTTTAATATGAGCCCTTTACTCTTTGAGTACTTTGTTGCTTTCTGGCACAACAGGATGTCCCAAACTCACTTTGTAGTTTCCCTGCCCCAGACCTGGAATCAGCTATTTCTGTAAAGAGCCTTTGTTTTCTTTTAGTAGTGAATAGTATTTATAAACCAAGATCTGAGTGCTGGCTAAGCTTGTTGATACTGAAGTATCATTACTTCTAGGTCATTTTAGTGGATGGATATAGGAAATATGTTTTTGAGCCATGAGTTTATATTCATACAAGTAAAATTACTGTGACAAACATCTACAAGTAAAATTACTATGACAAACATCTTTAAGAAATGCATATTTTTTGACGCATATGGCTGGCGCAGTCAGTAGAGCATGCGACTCCTCATCTTGGGGTTGTGAGTTCAAGCCCCACATTGACTGTAGAGATTACTTAAAAATAAAACTTTTTTTGGCGAGAGGAGGGGAAGATGGCGGCGTAGGAGGACGCTGGGCTCACCGCGCGTCCTGCTGATCACTTAGATTCCACCTACACCTGCCTAAATAACCCAGAAAACCACCAGAGGATTAGCAGAACGGAGTCACCGGACCCAAGTGCAGACGAGAGGCCCACGGAAGAGGGTAGGAAGGGCGGCGAGGCGGTGCGCGCTCCACGGACTGGCGGGAGGGAGCCGGGGCGGAGGGGCTGCTCGCCAGCCAAGCAGAGCCCCCGAGTCCGGCTTGCAAAAGCGGAGGGGCCTGACGGACTGTGTTCCGACAGCAAGCGAGACTTAGCGTCTGGGAGGTCATAAGTTAACAGCTCTGCTCGGAAAGCGGGAAGGCTGGAGGACAAAGGGAGGGTGAGCTGCGGAGCCCCCGGACGACAGAGCTCAGTTTGGCGGGGAACAAAGGCGCTCGCCAGCGCCATCTCCCCCGCCCATCCCCCAGCCAAAATCCCAAAGGGAACCGGTTCCGGCCAGGGAAATTGCTCGCTCCGCGCAAACACCCAACTCTGTGCTTCTGCGGAGCCAAACCTCCGGCAGCGGATCTGACTCCCTCAGGCTGCCACAGGGCCCCTCCTGAAGTGGATCACCTAAGGAGAAGCGAGCTAAGCCTGCCCCCCCCTGCCGCCGTGCACCTTGCCTTCCCACCCCAGCTAATACGCCAGATCCCCAGCATCACAAGCCTGGCAGTGTGCAAGTAGCCCAGACGGGCCACGCCACCCCACAGTGAATCCCGCCCCTAGGAGAGGGGAAGAGAAGGCACACACCAGTCTGACTGTGGCCCCAGCGGTGGGCTGGGGGCAGACATCAGGACTGACTGCGGCCCCGCCCACCAACTCCAGTTATACACCACAGCACAGGGGAAGTGCCCTGCAGGTCCTCACCACACCAGGGACTATCCAAAATGACCAAGCAGAAGAATTCCCCTCAGAAGAATCTCCAGGAAATAACAACAGCTAATGAGCTGATCAAAAAGGATTTAAATAATATAACAGAAAGTGAATTTAGAATAATAGTCATAAAATTAATCGCTGGGCTGGAAAACAGTATACAGGACAGCAGAGAATCTCTTGCTACAGAGATCAAGGGACTAAGGAACAGTCACGAGGAGCTGAAAAACGCTTTAAAGGAAATGCAAAACAAAATGCAAACCACCACGGCTCGGATGGAAGAGGCAGAGGAGAGAATAGGTGAACTAGAAGATAAAGTTATGGAAAAAGAGGAAGCTGAGAAAAAGAGAGATAAAAAAATCCAGGAGTATGAGGGGAAAATTAGAGAACTAAGTGATACACTAAAAAGAAATAATATACGCATAATTGGTATCCCAGAGGAGGAAGAGAGAGGGAAAGGTGCTGAAGGGGTACTTGAAGAAATAATAGCTGAGAACTTCCCTGAACTGGAGAAGGAAAAAGGCATTGAAATCCAAGAGGCACAGAGAACTCCCTTCAGACGTAACTTGAATCGATCTTCTGCACGACATATCATAGTGAAACTGGCAAAATACAAGGATAAAGAGAAAATTCTGAAAGCAGCAAGGGGTAAACGTGCCCTCACATATAAAGGGAGACCTATAAGACTCGTGACTGATCTCTCTTTTGAAACTTGGCAGGCCAGAAAGAATTGGCACGAGATTTTCAGTGTGCTAGACAGGAAAAATATGCAGCCAAGAATCCTTTATCCAGCAAGTCTGTCATTTAGAATAGAAGGAGAGATAAAGGTCTTCCCAAACAAACAAAAACTGAAGGAATTTGTCACCACTAAACCAGCCCTACAAGAGATCCTAAGGGGGACCCTGTGAGACAAAGTACCAGAGACATCACTACAAGCATAAAACATACAGACATCACAATGACTCTAAACCCGTATCTTTCTATAATAACACTGAATGTAAATGGATTAAATGCGCCAACCAAAAGACATAGGGTATCAGAATGGATAAAAAAACAAGACCCATCTATTTGCTGTCTACAAGAGACTCATTTTAGACCTGAGGACACCTTTAGATTGAGAGTGAGGGGATGGAGAACTATTTATCATGCTACTGGAAGCCAAAAGAAAGCTGGAGTAGCCATACTTATATCAGACAAACTAGACTTTAAATTAAAGGCTGTAACAAGAGATGAAGAAGGACATTATATAATAGTTACAGGGTCTATCCATCAGGAAGAGCTAACAATGATAAATGTCTATGCGCCGAATACGGGAGCCCCCAAATATATAAAACAATTACTCATAAACATAAGCAACCTTATTGATAAGAATGTGGTAATTGTTGGGGACTTTAACACCCCACTTACAGAAATGGATAGATCATCTAGACACACGGTCAATAAAGAAACAAGGGCCCTGAATGAGACATTGGATCAGATGGACTTGACAGATCTATTTAGAACTCTGCATCCCAAAGCAACAGAATATACTTTCTTCTCGAGTGCACATGGAACATTCTCCAAGATAGATCATATACTGGGTCACAAAACAGCCCTTCATAAGTTTACAAGAATTGAAATTATACCATGCATACTTTCAGACCACAATGCTATGAAGCTTGAAATCAACCACAGGAAAAAAGTCTGGAAAACCTCCAAAAGCATGGAGGTTAAAGAACATCCTACTAACGAATGAGTGGGTCAACCAGGCAATTAGAGAAGAAATCAAAAAATATATGGAAACAAACGAAAATGAAAATACAACAATCCAAACGCTTTGGGACGCAGCGAAGGCAGTCCTGAGAGGAAAATACATTGCAATCCAGGCCTATCTCAAGAAACAAGAAAAATCCCAAATACAAAATCTAACAGCACACCTAAAGGAAATAGAAGCAGAACAGCAAAGGCAGCCTAAACCCAGCAGAAGAAGAGAAATAATAAAGATCAGAGCAGAAATAAACAATATAGAATCTAAAAAAACTGTAGAGCAGATCAACGAAACCAAGAGTTGGTTTTTTGAAAAAATAAACAAAATTGACAAACCTCTAGCCAGGCTTCTCAAAAAGAAAAGGGAGATGACCCAAATAGATAAAATCATGAATGAAAATGGAATGATTACAACCAATCCCTCAGAGATACAAACAATTATCAGGGAATACTATGAAAAATTATATGCCAACAAATTGGACAACCTGGAAGAAATGGACAAATTCCTGAACACCCACACGCTTCCAAAACTCAATCAGGAGGAAAGAGAAAGCTTGAACAGACCCATAACCAGCGAAGAAATTGAATCGGTTATCAAAAATCTCCCAACAAATAAGAGTCCAGGACCAGATGGCTTCCCAGGGGAGTTCTACCAGACATTTAAAGCAGAGATAATACCTATCCTTCTCAAGCTATTCCAAGAAATAGAAAGGGAAGGAAAACTTCCAGACTCATTCTATGAAGCCAGTATTACTTTGATTCCTAAACCAGACAGAGACCCAGTAAAAAAAGAGAACTACAGGCCAATATCCCTGATGAATATGGATGCAAAAATTCTCAATAAGATACTAGCAAATCGAATTCAACAGCATATAAAAAGAATTATTCACCATGATCAAGTGGGATTCATTCCTGGGATGCAGGGCTGGTTCAACATTCGCAAATCAATCAACGTGATACATCACATTAACAAAAAAAAGAGAAGAACCATATGATCCTGTCAATCGATGCAGAAAAGGCCTTTGACAAAATCCAGCACCCTTTCTTAATAAAAACCCTTGAGAAAGTCGGGATAGAAGGAACATACTTAAAGATCATAAAAGCCATTTATGAAAAGCCCACAGCTAACATCATCCTCAACGGGGAAAAACTGAGAGCTTTTTCCCTGAGATCAGGAACACGACAGGGATGCCCACTCTCACCGCTGTTGTTTAACATAGTGCTGGAAGTTCTAGCATCAGCAATCAGGCAACAAAAGGAAATCAAAGGCATCAAAATTGGCAAAGATGAAGTCAAGCTTTCGCTTTTTGCAGATGACATGATATTATACATGGAAAATCCGATAGACTCCACCAAAAGTCTGCTAGAACTGATACATGAATTCAGCAAAGTTGCAGGATACAAAATCAATGTACAGAAATCAGTTGCATTCTTATACACTAACAATGAAGCAACAGAAAGACAAATAAAGAAAATGATCCCATTCACAATTGCACCAAGAAGCATAAAATACCTAGGAATAAATCTAACCAAAGATGTAAAGGATCTGTATGCTGAAAACTATAGAAAGCTTATGAAGGTAATTGAAGAAGATTTAAAGAAATGGAAAGACATTCCCTGCTCATGGATTGGAAAAATAAATATTGTCAAAATATCAATACTACCCAAAGCTATCTACACATTCAATGCAATCCCAATCAAAATTGCACCAGCATTCTTCTCGAAACTAGAACAAGCAATCCTAAAATTCATATGGAACCACAAAAGGCCCCGAATAGCCAAAGGAATTTTGAAGAAGAAGACCAAAGCAGGAGGCATCACAATCCCAGACTTTAGCCTCTACTACAAAGCTGTCATCATCAAGACAGCATGGTATTGGCACAAAAACAGACACACAGACCAATGGAATAGAATAGAAACCCCAGAACTAGACCCACAAACGTATGGCCAACTCATCTTTGACAAAGCAGGAAAGAACATCCAATGGAAAAAAGACAGCCTCTTTAACAAATGGTGCTGGGAGAACTGGACAGCAACATGCAGAAGGTTGAAACTAGACCACTTTCTCACACCATTTACAAAAATAAACTCAAAATGGATAAAGGACCTAAATGTGAGACAGGAAACCATCAGAACCTTAGAGGAGAAAGCAGGAAAAGACCTCTCTGACCTCAGCCGTAGCAATCTCTTACTCGACACATCCCCAAAGGCAAGGGAATTAAAAGCAAAAGTGAATTACTGGGACCTTATGAAGATAAAAAGCTTCTGCACAGCCAAGGAAACAACCAACAAAACTAAAAGGCAACCAACGGAATGGGAAAAGATATTTGCAAATGACATATCGGACAAAGGGCTAGTATCTAAAATCTATAAAGAGCTCACCAAACTCCACACCCGAAAAACAAATAACCCAGTGAAGAAATGGGCAGAAAACATGAATAGACACTTCTCTAAAGAAGACATCCAGATGGCCAACAGGCACATGAAAAGATATTCAGCGTCGCTCCTTATCAGGGAAATACAAATCAAAACCACACTCAGGTATCACCTCACGCCAGTCAGAGTGGCCAAAATGAACAAATCAGGAGACTATAGATGCTGGAGAGGATGTGGAGAAACGGGAACCCTCTTGCACTGTTGGTGGGAATGCAAATTGGTGCAGCCGCTCTGGAAAGCAGTGTGGAGGTTCCTCAGAAAATTAAAAATAGACCTACCCTATGACCCAGCAATAGCACTGCTAGGAATTTATCCAAGGGATACAGGAGTACTGATGCATAGGGGCACTTGTACCCCAATGTTCATAGCAGCACTCTCAACAATAGCTAAATTATGGAAAGAGCCTAAATGTCCATCAACTGATGAATGGATAAAGAAATTGTGGTATATATACACAATGGAATACTATGTGGCAATGAGAAAAAATGAAATATGGCCTTTTGTAGCAACGTGGATGGAACTGGAGAGTGTAATGCTAAGTGAAATAAGCCATACAGAGAAAGACAGATACCATATGGTTTCACTCTTATGTGGATCCTGAGAAACTTAACAGGAACCCATGGGGGAGGGGAAGGGAAAAAAAAAAGAGGTTAGAGTGGGAGAGAGCCAAAGCATAAGAGACTGTTAAAAACTGAGAACAAACTGAGGGTTGATGGGGGGTGGGAGGGAGGGGAGGGTGGGTGATGGGTATTGAGGAGGGCACCTTTTGGGATGAGCACTGGGTGTTGTATGGAAACGAATTTGTCAATCAATTTCATATATAAAAATAAAAATAAAAAAATAAAACTTTTTTTAAAGAAGAAAAGTGCATTTTTCTTCAATAATTTTCATATTCTTAATACCTATATTTTTCTTACTCTTATTAGGGTTATACTTAATTATTTCTGGTTAGCAGATGAATATACTCTCATTCTGTTAAATGTATATAGAAACATGTAAAAAGAGCAAAAGAAGAAATCACCCAAAATCTCAGAAGCAACCACTTCTGATATGCTAGAATATTTCTTTTGTCTCTTGTCTATATATTTTCCTTGGCACTCCTAAGAGCATATTGTGTATAAAATTTTATATCTTTATTTTTAATGTTGTCTTTTCAAAAATCACTGAATAAATTTTCATGAACACTTTTTCAAATGTCTATTGTATTAGTTTTCTATTGCTTAATAACAAATCACCACAAAATTATTGGTTTAAAGCACAAATTTATTTTCTCATACTGTCTATGGGCCAGGATTCCAGGCATGAGTTAGCTAGGTCATCTACTCAGGGTCTCACCAAGATGAAATCAAGGTGTCAGCCAGGATTGTGCTCTTCTAATGCTCAGGGTCCACTTGTCAGTTGATTCAGATTTGTGGCAAAATTCACTTCCTTGTGGTTGTTCTTGTTAGCTGTCTGTCAAGAGTTGCTCTTGGCTCTTAGAGGCCACACCCAGGTGCTAGCACATGGCCCTCTCACAAGCCAGCTTACTTCTTTAAAACATACAAGGGACGTTGAGCACCTTTTTATGTGCCTGTTGGCCACCTGGATGTCTTCTTTAGAGAAATGTCTATTCACGTTTTCTGCCCATTTCTTCACTGGATTATTTGCTTTTCAGGTGTGGAGTTTGGTGAGTTCTTTATAGATTTTGGATACTAGCCCCTTGTCTGATATGTCATTTGCAAATATCTTTCCCCATTCTGTTTGTTGCCTTTTAGTTTTGTTGATTGTTTCCTTTGCAGTGCAGAAGATTTTAATCTCCATGAGGTCCCAATAGTTCATTTTTGCTTTTAATTTCCTTGCCTTTGGAGATGTGTCAAGTAAGAAATTGCTGCGGCTGAGGTCAGAGAGGTTTTTTTCCTGCTTTCTCCTCTAGGGTTTTGATGGTTTCCGGTCTCACATTCAAGTCCTTTATCCATTTTGAGTTAATGGTGTAAGAAAGTGGTCTAGTTTCATTTTTCTGCATGTTGCTGTCCAGTTCTCCCAGCACCATTTGTTAAAGAGACTGTCTTTTTTCCATTGGATATTCTTTCCTGCTTTGTCAACGATTAGTTGGCCATACTTTTGTGGGTCCAATTCTGGAGTCTCAACGTCACTCTTATCAGGGAAATACAAATCAAAACCACACTCAGGTATCACCTCACGCCAGTCAGAGTAGCTAAAATGAACAAATCAGGAGACTATAGATGCTGGCGAGGATGTGGAGAAACGGGAACCCTCTTGCACTGTTGGTGGGAATGCAAACTGGTGCAGCCGCTCTGGAAAACAGTGTGGAGGTTCCTCAAAAAATTAAAAATAGACCTACCCTATGACCCAGCAATAGCACCGCTAGGAATTTACCCAAGGGATACAGGAGGGCTGATGCATAGGGGCACTTGTACCCCAATGTTTATAGCAGCACTCTCAACAATAGCCAAGTTATGGAAAGAGCCTAAATGTCCATCAACTGAGGAATGGATAAAGAAATTGTGGTTTATATACACAATGGAATACTACGTGGCAATGAGAAAGAATGAAATATCGCCTTTTGTAGCAACATGGATGGAACTGGAGAGTGTTAGGCTAAGTGAAATAAGTCATACAGAGAAAGACAGATAGTATATGTTTTCACTCCTATGTGGATCCTGAGAAACTTAACAGAAGACCATGGGGGAGGGGAAGGAAAAAAAAAGTTAGGGAGAAAGCCAAACCATAAGAGACTCTTAAAAACTGGGAATAAACTGAGGGTTGGTGGGGAGTGGGAGGGAGAGGAGGGTGGGTGATGGGCATTGAGGAGGGCACCTGTTGGGAGGAGCACTGGGTGTTGTATGGAAACCAATTTGACAATAAATTTTATATTTAAAAAAAAAACATACAAGGGAGTCTCTTCCCAGCCTACTACAATATAATCACCAGAGTGACTATTTTGTCACCTTCAACACATAACCTAGTCAAGGGAGCAATTACTCCATCATATCCATATGTCTTGCCCACACATTAAGGAAGGAGGTTATACAAGGTGAGTAAACCATGGGCTGGAAACTTGCAAGCCATCTTAGAATTCTGCCAACCACAGCTATAAAATATTTCATCCTATCTTTGTACCATGAGTTATTTAAGTCTCCCATTGTGTGCCAATTAGCTTGATTTCAAATTTCCAAAATTATACAGAAAATTGCACTGACCCATCACTGAAAACAGCATATTTTTATCAAAAGTTTATATATATATATATATATATACATATATATATATATATATATAATCTCCAATTATAATTCTAAAGACAAGATTTTTTTTCAAATTTTGATTTAACTTCTCTAGTGTGATACTGGTTTCAGAAGTAGAATTTAGTGATTCATCACTTATATATAACACCCAGTGCTCAACACAAGTGCCTTCCTTAATACTCATCACCCATTTAGCCCATTCCCCTGCCCACCTCCCCTCCATCAACCCTCAGTTTGTTCTCTATAGTTAAGGGTCTCTAACAGTTTTTTTCCCCCTCTCTTTTTTCCCCTTCCCCTGTGTTCATCTTCTGAAGACGAAAATTGACATTAACATTTCATCACAATGAGGCTTTTAATAGGGGGTTACCCCCTTTTCTATCATGTGACCCTTGAGTTTTTAGACAATGATTTATGAACAGAATGTACCAGGAACAGGCATCACAAAATTTTTATTCAACTCTTCAGTTAGGTTTCCAAATCAGCCACTGAATACTGCAATGCTTTTGTGATATGAGCAAATGGCAAATCCTTTGTCATTTTTCACTAAGATTTGGACACTTGACCCAATGTGTATGTAAATTTATTGCTGTAAATTACTATTCTGCCTGAAATATCTAGAACATTTTTCTTGTCCTTAAGTATAATAAAAGAAAAGAACTCTGAATAAACTCTGTAAAATACAGAAGGGGGAAACACACATCTTGTATAAGGTTTAAAGAGAAACACTAGTAACACTAGAGGGACTGAACTGAAATTTAATTTGGACATTTGGGTATGGTTGCTCCCAGCATTCATCCATGTGGTATTTGATTTTTATTTATTTTTATTTATTTTTTATTTATTTATTTTGAGAGCGAGAGGGAGAGAGAGAATTCCAAGCAGGCTGCATGACATCAGTGCAGAGCCCAATGTGGGACCTGATCCCACAAACTGCAAGATCATGCCCTGAGCCAAAATCAAGAGTCTGATGCTTAACTGTCTGAGCCACCCAGGCACCCCCCACATGCGTTATTTGAGAATTAGTTTCCTAGAATCTGAGATCTGAGATGACAGCATGGTATTTGAGGTGGCTTTCCAAGCCTCATCCTATCACACACATAAAACATGAGAAAGTTAAGTAAAGTATAAGAGTTTTGGGGAGGACCTGAGGACAAAGTCCTACCTATAAGAGTGGTTCTACTGATATTCAGTACACCTTGCCCTGAGTCACATGCAAAAGCCTCTTCTAGCTCTAGAGTTCAATGTTTCTCTGATACTCTGATTCAGGATTCATATCTACTTCCCAAATAATTTGAAATGAGTTTTTTAATTTTTTTAATGTTTTTATTTATTTTTTAGACAGAGAGAGACAGAGCATGAGCACGGAGGGGCAGAGAGAGAGGGAGACACAGAATCTGAAGCAAGCTCCAGGCTCCGAGCTGTCAGCCCAGAGCCTGATGCAGGGCTTGAACTCACAGACTGTGAGATCATGACCTGAGCCTAAGTCGGACGTTCAACCGACTGAGCCACCCAGGCACCCCTGAAATGAGTTTTAAGATTAAACATGGGGCACCTAGGTAGTTGAGTCAGTTAAGTGTCCAACTCTTGATTTTAGTCCAGGTCATGACCTCACAGTTCATGGGATCAAGCCTCAGGTGGGGTTCCGTGCTGACAACATGGAGCCTGCTTGAGATTCTCTCTCCCTCCCTCTCTCTCTCTTTCTCTCTCTCTGCCCCTCCTCAACTCATGCTCTCTCTTTTTCTCTCAAAATAAGTAAATAAACTTAAAAAGAGATTAAACATAATTCAAAAATAGGACAAAAACATGAAAGCAGAACAGAGCCCATTAAGGAAGTAGAGAGACTCGTACTTAATCAGAAACCCAAGGAGACAAATAGCAAGGTAATGTTTTTCAGAATAGTGACATACCTTGAGGTATTTGGAAGCCACCATTAATATTCTGCTAGACAAGTAGTGGTGGCACTATCTTTTTTTCTTTTGCAGAAAAGGATTTTGAACCAGTAGCCCCAGAACCACCCTTCCTATGATACAATCCTTGTTAGCACAATGGATGGCCCTCCATGATCTGCCCATACCTTTTTGCAAGCCTCATGTCTTCTGACATCCCCTTCTCACACTAGGCTCTGGACATACAGAAACACCTGCACTTACACAAGTGTGCCAAGATACTTCAAACTTCCATGCCTTTGCTCCTGTTATTCTTCTGACTGGAATAGCCATCACTTGCACCCCCAATCTATCTGTCTAGTGAAAACCTGATCATCTCTTATCTATGAAACCCTCTATGAATCTATCTGGTAGAACTGACCATTTCTTCATCTATGACTCTTCTATGCATCTCAACATTTACATATTTTAGAACACTTTATATATTTCCTGCTACAACACTATGAACTCCTGAAGGGGAAAGAACATGTCTTTTCATCTCTGTATTCCCAGTGCCTGGCACATAGTAAATGACCAAATTAATCAATTTTGAGTCTAGGTTGTAAAAGTAATTTCATAACTGTTTTTAACATCATTTAAATCATTATATAATCCCATAGTGACTACTTTGAAGGCAAGAACATTAATTTGGGGGATTATAAATTCTGGCAAGTTGTTAAAAATCAGTCGCATTAACTTTATCCTCACTTTTCATACAGTGTCTTCAAAGACACTACAAGGTATTAAATTAAGGGATGCTTTGCTTTTGCTTTTCGTGTCATATAAATCAAGATAGGCCAGGTTATATTGCAATAGTAGACAATTTCAAAATCTCTGTGGGTTAAAAGTATATGAGTCTTTTTTCTTTCCCACTGCAGGTCTGGGTGACTGTCTCAAGCAGCTGTCCTCCATTAGCTGGCTCAGCGTTGCATATCCATTATCAGAGTGCTTCCCCATTTTACAAGGCAGAGGAAGAGAGTACCAGAGGATTGAGAACCAACAATTAAGTGATCCACATAGAAGTGATGCTGTCACTTCCACTCATATTCCATTGACCAAAGTAGGTCATATGATCACATCTAACTTCAGAACAGGAGAAAAGTATAGTCCTACTTTATGCCCAGAAGAAAGAGCAACAGCAATATAAGTGAGCAGCACTAACATTTACCACAGTGGGGCACTGGTGGACTCAATCTAGGCAAGGAACAATGTTCCTCAGGCTATCATTTGAATATGAGCCCAGTTCATATGTGCTAATTCAATTTCACTTCTCCCAATATCCCTGCTGTTTCCTTCAGCATCCCTTTATTGAGCACTCCTAGGTGCCAGACTTTATGATACATGCTTTCCCAACTATTATCTTATTGGATTCTGACAACCACCCCAAGAAATAGGTCCTATCATTGCCTCCATTTGACAGTTGTGGAAATTGAGGCCAGGAGAGACTAAATGACTTCAACAAGGTCATAAGTTATGAAGTAGTCAAACCAAGAAGCAAGAACCAATTCTGCAATACTCTAAAACTTGCATTTTATGTCCATTACACCACACATACGTTCCTGTCCAAAGCTGAGCTCTCCAACTCTACTCTCCCTTTTTCCCCTTGCAGCAACTCCAGGAACTCCCTCCATTAGTGATTTACCACCCTCACTGATTTACATGAACCTCAGCCTCTCCTCTTCTATCCCCTTCCTGACAGTTGTTCAAAATCATTTAGTATCCCCCACTGAAATTGGTTTACTTCAACTAGATATATCCCTTTCTTCTCTCTGCCCTGTTTCTACCCAACCTCTGCATCCACCTGTGCCCTATTCTCTTCTTCTTTCATTCGCTGCAGTCTGACCTCCACCCCCATCAGCCTGCCGGCTGCAACTTCTCTGAAGCATCCCTAGTGACCAAATCCAACGGTGAGGCACTTCCATGTGGCTTTGTCCACCACAGTGACGCAGAAGCATTCTAAATTCTTGGCCCTGCCCTCTTAGAAACCCCTTCCCTGCCTCAACCTCCAGAACACAGCACTCCTCTGACCATTATCTCTGTTTCCACTGGCTCCTTTGCCTCCTTCTCTCCCTTCATGTGTTAATTCTCTCATGTTCTGTTCACACTTTCATTCTCTCTTTTTCTTCTCTTCCTTCCTGCTATGGACTGAGGTGTGTTCCCTGAAAACTGATATGTTGAAGCCCAACCCCCAGTGCGATGGTATTTGGAGATGGGGCCTTTGGGAGGTAATAAAAGTTAGATAAAGCTATGAGGGTAAAGCCCTCATGATGGGATTAATGCCCTTATAAGCTCGCTTGCGTTCTCTGTCTCTCTCTGTCTCTCTCTCTCTCTCTCTCTCTCTCTCTCTCTCTCTCTCACACACACACACACACACACACACACACACACACACACACACACGAGGACACATTGAGGCAGCCTTCTCCAAGCTAGGAAGAGAGCCTTCACCAGAGAATCAAATCTTCCAGCACCTTGATCTTGGACTTCTACCCTCCAGAACTTTAAGAAATAAATTCTTGTTTAAGCTCCCCAGTCTATGGTATTTTGTTATGGCAGCCCAAAATGACAAAGAGACCTTCACTTCGCTTTTGCTTGCCTCTCCTCTCTTCTCTCCTCTCTTCTCCTTCTCCTTCTCTTCCTCCTCCCCCCTCTCTTCCCTCCTCCTCTTCCCCCTCCTCCTCCTCCTTCTTCTCTTCCTCTCTCTCTCCCCCTCACTATCCTCCTTAGTAAACATATCTACTCCTAGGGCTTCAACTATCACCATTACATACACAGCTATGTGATATAATCACACTACAATGTCAGGCAAGTTACTCTGCCTCTCTGAGACTGTTTCTTCATTTATAAAATGAAAGTAAATATGATGCTGTCCTTTGCAACACTGTTGGAAGTACTACATAATCTGCTGAATGAGGAACAGTTTATACAGTTTGTAGCACGTAATAAGTGCTCAAAATATATGGAGTCTTGTTTTTTGGGTTTTTTGGGGGGATGGCTGAGTAGATACAGCCAATGTAGAGGAACCAATTGAAGGTACAGTAGGGAAGCAGTTTTGAAGAAATGGTACAAACCCCAGACTCTGGCACCAGTTAAACCTCAGTAAAATTCCAGTTCCATCACTTACTAACCTTGAAACCATGGACAAATTTCTTAGTTTTTTGAGCCTCAGTTTCCTCACCTATAAAGTCAAAATAATTAAGCATACATTCATCAGCCAGGCATTTAAGTACCTCTCCTTATAATCTGACCTCAGTGTACTTACCTAGTTTTTTGACCCACTATTTTCCTATATATACCATATTCTGTAGCCAAACCACATTACTCAGTGTTCCCTATGAAGAATTTAATCATTAAATTGAATTCTAGTAAGCTATCCTGGTGTAGTAGAGTCAAAAAGACCTATATTTCAGTCCCAGCTCTGCTACTTAGCAGCTCTGAAACCAAGAGCAAATTATTTACTCTGAGACTCAGTTTCCTTATGTGTAGAAAGAAGACAATAATGATAATAAAATTCATCTGAGTACCTCAACGTTAGTAGCAGAATCCACAAAGCCCTTTATGATCTGGCCCAGTTTAATTCTCCAACTTTATCATTCGCTGTTCGATGTTCACATCTAAGTTTCAACCAACTGAACTGGTTTTGTCTCCCCAAAAGTCATGCCTTTCCTTGCCTCTAGATATTCATACAAACTACTGCTTGTACCTGGAATGTTCCCATCTCTTCCTCCCTGCCTTTTTCTTCTTTGCCTAACTCTGACTTACATTATAGATCTCAACCTGAATGTGATTTTTTCCAGAACACCTTCTCTGCCCATCTCAGCCCATGATAGGTACTGCTTCTTTGTACTACCACATAACGTTCATGCCCCAAATTATATCTTCTGTTTAGTTCCCTGTGTCCCCAATTAGTTATGAGATCTATGAAGGCAAGAGCCCTAGCTGCCCCAATGTCACCCCCACAGTGAGGACCTCTCTGGCCACCAATCTGAAACCACTATGTACATATTACCCTATTTCAATTTCTTCGGAGTCTTAATTATCTGAAATTATCATATTTGCTTATTTATTTATTTATTTATTTATTCTTTTTCTTTCTTCCCAGAGTATAAGCTCCATGAGAAAAGGACCATATTTGTCTTATTCCCACAAATTTTTAACATTTACAAGAAATGTGAGACATGGTAGGATTTGTCTGCAAGGAGTAGAGAGAATATCATCCAAATTTAAGAAAAATTACATGCAGAGGTGTTTGATACAAATTAGATATAAGAGTATAAGGACATAGTGACCAGGAAAACTGTGGACAGCTTGGAACACTGGACCAATGCATTTTTTACTTAACCTGGTAAACAGAAGAAGCCATGGAGAATTTTTAAAAGTTAATTTATTTATTTTGAGAGAGAACGATTATACATGTGCACAAGCAGGGAGGAGCAAAGAGAGAGGGAGAGAGAATGAATCCCAAACAGGCTCCATGCTTTCAGTGCAGAGACCAACACAGGGCTGGATCTCAAGAACTGTGAGATCATGAACTGTGAGATCATGACTTGATCCGATATCAGGAGTTGGATGTTTAACTGACTGAGCCACCCAGGAGCTCCCCATGGAGAATTTTTGCACTGAAGAATGACATAAGGTGTAAGGTATGTACAGCTGTGCATATATATTGAAAACACAAGAACCAACAGGATGATTAGAAAGCACCCACCATTTTACCCTTTGGAAAGTGAAAGGGGGGCTGCCAAACCTACTGCACTAATCAGGATTCTCAAGAGAAACAGAACCAAAAGTGTATGTGTGTGTTTGTACAGAGAGAGAGAGAGAGAGAGAGAGAGAGAGAGAGATTATAAGGAATTGGCTTCTGTTGATGATGGAGGCTTGATAAGTGCAGAATCTGCAAGGCAAGTTGGCAGGCTGGAGATCCAGGGAACAGTGGATGTTGCACCTCTAGCCCAAAGGCAGTCTGGAGGCATCATTTCTTCTTGCTAAGAGAGATTAATCTTTGTTCTCTTAAGGCCTTCAACTAACTGTATGAAGCCCACCAACATTATGGAGGGTCATCAGCTTTATTCAAAGTCCACCACCAATTTAAATGTTAGTCTCATCCAAGAAAAACACGTTCATAGAGGCATCCAGAATAATGTTTGACAAAATATCTGGGCACTGTGGCACAGCCAAGTGGACACAGAAACTTAACCATCATACCTACACAGGGTTAATGTGTACTGAGAACTCATTACAGGGACTAACTAATCTAGTCTTGTTCAGAAAACCACGCAGCCTACTAGAAATCTAATATCTTCCTGGCATAGTCTAATTTATATTTAAAAAGTAGAAATGCCATATGTGACTTCCCTAAACAAGCCCTTTTGCTAATCTTTTCCTAGATATATTAATTAACCCTGAACTAAGAGAATCTCTACCAACCCTTGCCATTTCAGAAGCAATTTTACTTTCTACATGCCAGAGTCTTTTTGAGTTTTCAGTATGAATTGCTTTCATTGTGTGTGGTGGGACTAGGGAAAGTGGCAGGGTCAGGGAATAGGGAGGCATATATGCTTGGGGAAGAACATATATGAGGCTACAACTGTATTTGCAATATATAATTATTTTAAAACTTGGTGGTGAGTGTATTTATGTTTGCCATATTATTCTTTCTTAATGTTTATTTGTTTTATTTTGAGAGAGAGAAAGCATGAGCAGGATAGGGGCAGACAGAAAGGGAGAGAGAGAGAATCCCAAGCAGGCTCCACACTGTCAGCACAGAGCCCGATGTGGGGCTCGAACTCATGAACTGTGAAATCATTACCCAAGCCGAAATCAAGAGTCAGACACTTAACCAACTTACCCACCCAGGTGCCCCAACTATATTATTCTTTTTTTTTTTTACCTCTGAAGTGTTTAGAATTTTTCATATCTATATCATATATGATCTATATAATTATATTTTAATATATTTATTTTAATATTTGCTAATATTAATATATATGGCTCAGTATATTCAGGTCATATTTCTAAAATCACACAGAGTTCAAATCCAAGATTTTGGGTGATGACAAAGCCCTTACTGTTTCATTCTGCCTCACAGTACCCATTAATAATGCCCTCTGTAAAGTTGTCCAGTTTTTATCATCAATTGTTTTAATCATGGCTACATAACCCCTGTTTCTTCTCCTTGACTTCAATACAATCTTCACAGCCCACTGTTAGCCAGCTAAGTTTCAGCAGCACTACAAACACAGCCCTGGGAAAACACCATAAAGAGGATTAAAAGCAAAGATCCCTGTTTCTGAAAATTCCCAAGCATCTGTCATGATGTCTGGTTTAGGTATTTCCCAGCATAAATTAGTACTACATTTGTACTGACAATTCTTAGTAACTGCACTGGTGCCAAGATGTGGAAGAAGGTAGTTATTGGTATGAATTTGTTGGCTTTTACACTTGGCAATAAAACATTATCCTTGGATCCTGTCACCATCCTATGAGATTGCAGTGGCAGCTGTATTACCAAGGCAATAATATAAAAGGCCTTATGTTAGCAAGGCCCAGATGTATTGGCTTGAAAGAAACATGAGAAAACAAAGGTATATCTGGAGAATGCCATACAAGCAGGGGACCTACAACAATCCTCAAAACTAGAACTATGCCTAGAAAAATGGTGTTGGCCATCACATCTACCCTATGCAATCACCAACCAAAACATATTCCTCACAAATCCTCCAAATCTCAGAATAAGCACAAACAACAAAATAACAATAAAATGATTTTACAGATTCAATGTAAGGCTTGGGCAAACAGTCGTAACACTGACACCATGAACATTTGTTTAGCTCCCAAGTACAAATACAATGTAATCTAAAGCAGACAAGTCCAATGTGCTGGATACACAGTCTTTTGACAAATTTCTGTCTCTGGTTTAATATTTACCCTTTGGGGATTACAAAAGTATCCAAATTGGATGTGTTAGTTTCCTTGGGCTGCCATAACTAATACCACAAATTGGGTGGCTTAGAAGAACAGAAAGTTACTTTTTTTACAATTCTGGAGGCCAAAAGTTCAAAATTAATGTGTCAGCAGGCCAGGCTTCCTCTGATGGCCCTTGAAAAGAATCCTTCCTTGCCTTTTCTGTTTCTGGCATTTGCTGACAATTCTTAGCATTTCTTGGCTTGTAGACATATCATTCCAGTCACATTGATGTCTTCTCTTCGTGTATTTTTGCACCATCTTTCCTGTGTGTGCCTGTCTCCATGCCTAATTTCCCCTTCTTATACAGACACCATCAGAATGGATGAAGGTGCACTCTAAAGACCTTATTTTAACGTGATTACTTCTGCAAAGACCTTATTTCCAAATAAGGTTGCATTCTGAAGTATTGAGGGTTAGGATTTCAACAAATCACTTTGAGGGACATGATTCAACCCATAACAGTGGGGGAGCCAGAAACAATTTAAAAAATGGAGCACATTGGGATAAATAGAAAGAGAAGAATTGTCTGTAACTTATAGCTTAATAAATAAAATTTAAAAAAACAGTGTGGGGGCGCCTGGGTGGCGCAGTCGGTTAAGCGTCCGACTTCAGCCAGGTCACGATCTCGCGGTCCGTGAGTTCGAGCCCCGCGTCGGGCTCTGGGCTGATGGCTCAGAGCCTGGAGCCTGTTTCCGATTCTGTGTCTCCCTCTCTCTCTGCCCCTCCCCCGTTCATGCTCTGTCTCTCTCTGTCCCAAAAATAAATAAACGTTGAAAAAAAAAAAACAAAAAAACAAAAAAAAAACAAAAAAAAAACAGTGTGATGTAGAATAGGCACTTGATTAGTATCGGGGACTTGACCTCTAGCCTCACATATGTCATGAGTCCCCTGCCTAGTCTTGAACAAATAAGTTGACATCCCTGAGGGTTGATTCCCTTTAAGATAAGTGGTTTGGAGTTATAGTCTCTAAACATTCTCTGAACTCTGATATGCCATGATTTTGTTTGAGAAAAGCAAACTAAAAAATCAAATTCAATCCAATTCTTAGTGGTTGGGATATAGCACTTGATTTAGCATACTCTCCAGTCTTGAATGCCACCATTAGGGTTATGCTGGGTAAAGAGAGGAAATGAAAAGAAAGGAATGAAAATGAAAAGAGGAAAGGAAAGGAAAGGAAAGGAAAGGAAAGGAAAGGAAAGGAAAAAAGGAAAGGGAAGGGAAGGAAAGGAAAGTAAGGAAAACAAAAGGAAGGGAAAGGAAAGGGGAAAAGAAAGAGGTGGAAGATGGACAATGATTTTTTCAAAGGTAACCTTTATATCAACCATCACAAAGCCCTGGAGCAGCCCACACAAAGAGCCATACAGAACATAATGTAAGGGTTGCTGGAAGGAGACTTGTGCCACACAGTGAGGAAGACACAGAGCCTTCTAAGGAGTAATGGGAAATGTGGTCTTGTTGCACTAATTAGGTCAGGTACACTGGAAACATTTGACTATTTGGCCACATTGTTGCAAAATGGCTTAATTATGAGGAATCCTTAAACCCTTTGGGATCCAATGCTATTTCTCCTTCTTCCCCATTCTGTATTCTATTTTCTAAGCAACTGGAAAGGGAGCAGTTAATTGTTGAGCAAAATTCAGGCTCTGTTCTAAGCTATTTACACACATTATCTCATTTTTTAAAACCCTATGTAATAGGTATTAAAATAATCAGTATTTATTGACTGCTCACTTGATATTGAGCTTGGCACTTTATATGTATAATTTATTCCTTCAAACAATACTGCAAAGTAAAAAATACTGTGAAGCACAATGTTTCCCATCATATAAACAAGGAATCTTTGGCTCAGAGAAGTGAGATAATTTGCCCAAGTTCACACAGCTAGTAAATGGCAGAACTGGACTATCTGATTTTCAAGCCTAGGCTCCTTATATTTTACCATGCTAATTCCCCATTTACAGATGAGGAGATACTGAGGAAGAAGGATGAGGAAGGCAGGGAGGGAGGGAGAGAGAACATGATCCATAGACCATTAAAATTAGTCTTCTGTTAATAGAAGAGACAATGAGAAGGACAAAAAGAAGGAAAAGTGGTGCTACACACTGATGGAAGAAAATAAAACAGTCTTCTACAGAAGTGATTCACAGATCACTCTTATCAATTCCATTCTAAGTGACCATGAGGATTAGAGGGATCGTTGGAGAATGAGAAGAGCTGAATAAGGAAGACTAGCCATGAGAGACAGCTAATTAACAACAGATGCAGCAAATGAGATTGTGTGATGTGTGTGTGTGTGTGTGTGTGTGTGTGTGTGTGTGTGATGAGAAAATCAAGGCAAAATCAGCAGCAGATGCTGAAGTGATACTCTCCCTTCGGAGGAAGGGAAGTTGAGATAGGACATGCAGCTATAAGACAAAAGCAAAAACATCCCAAGGAGACTGTTATTGTTGATACTTATTATCCCATGGAAATGACCTTCGATCAGGATGCATAATCACCGTATTGCATCCAATTACAAGTTGAAGATGAGACATGATTGCTGGTGTCATCTAATCAGAAGTTGGGAGACAATTATGGTAATAAGCCAGGCGTGAGCCTATATCAGGAGGCGATATACCTGGCTTACAGACTCACCTCTTCTCTGCAAGAGAAGATTAGAGGTGAACTGGGGATCTACAGCCATGACAGCTAAAGGATACTAGGGAGTCTCAGACTATGCAAGGATTTGCACTGTGGAATGCTCAGGAGTACCACTGGGGTAGGGACAGGATGGATGTCACTGACCCACAGTTTTCAAAGTCTGGCTTTTGGATCCTTGCATCTCAATCACTTGTGGTGCTTCTGATTCCTGGGCCCCATTCCAACCCTCCTGAACTGGAACCTCTGAGAATAGAGGTCCAAGAGACTAAAGTTTACAGAATATCCAGGTGCCAATTCTTGTGATTCATTTAAAAACTGATGGAGCAAAGAGAAATAAAATACTGCATGCCTCAGCTAATACCAAATATAGGCCCCATGGGTCTCATCACTTGATACATTAAAAAATGTATCGTTACCAATAGTAATAGTGATGTTATAAATTATGGGTGACAAACACAGAAGTTCATTGTAGTCTTGAGTTTTGAGGATTTTAGGAAGGGCAGATTATTGCACCCTTCTTGTAACTTAGTTTAAAATCTTAACTTTGAAACCCTTAGGTGCAAAGAAAATTGACATGTGGGTATATATTTCTTACCCCCCTACCCTCACATTTATGCTTTCCTTTTCAAAACGCCTTTTATCAGGTCAAATAAAACGAATCAACCCTCAAAGTACACACACATCCAGTTCATTACATATTTGCTTTAAATGGGTATTATTGTCAACATTAAACAACTATAATTTAATGGGCACCTACTGTGTATTAGGCACTGGGCTAACCACTCCAAATGCATTACTTCACTGAACACACTCAACAGTCCTCGTAGGTAAGTCCCATTATTATCTCCATCTTACATATGAGGAACTGAAGTTCAGAGGAGTTAAGTAATTTAGCCAAGGTCACACAGCTGGTCACTGGGGAAGCCAGGATAGTAATAAACTCTTGAGTGCTTTGCCCTGCAGGAAAGAAGGCAAGCAGCAAAACAGATGATATGAAACAATAGAAAATTTGCAAGCCCTTCAGATTTGGCTTTGGAATGCAGTAGGTGATTTTTGGCAGAACAGTGTCCCTAATTAAGTTTGTTTAGGCCACTATTAAAATTAGTCTGAGTCTGCTTATGGTGAACTCTTGCCAGCTGGGGCCACTAAGGAAAAAGGTCTGACCTCATTTTAAAAGAACAAATGAATACTTCAAAGTTAACAGTATTTAAAAGAGTAAAAAGTGATAGATTAAGACGAAAGCAAGGAGTCTGAGCAGTGTGCTTGGTGTTCATATCTTAAATAGAAGCACTTGCTTTCACATTGAAATCTACTTCTTCTAGCCAATTTATAGCTTTCATCTTTGTGCTCCCCACAGATTTACTCTTTATAGTAATATCCATGTCATCTAATGACAAGATGCGATAACTAATGTGAGGTTGTGCCTGACCCCTAATATTCCCACACTGAAACTCTATTAGATTCCACATTGACAGCTCCTTGTGACTCCAATCTATGAGCTTCTCACTGAGCCAAAGTGTACAAGGTCCCTCAAGAGCAAAGCAATTTATTTAAATAACACAGTTAAGTAGATGGGAAAATGTGTTGCATTCAGAAAGCCAACATTCTCCTGCAGAAAGCAAAAAGCCCAGTGTGGCCACTCCTGATGTAGTGGTATAACTGGCAGATGTTCCTCTGCCCCCCACTTCAGTCCTTCTGTTGGGTCATTTCCCAGTTCATTTCAGTTGAACCAGCTAAATTACTTTCTGAAAGATGTATTTGCAAGAGGGTTGTAAGCTTTCTATGGGGAAAACCCAGACTTTGGCTTACTGTGCTCAATACCCAGGGACTTTAGCAACCCTCAGGAAGGACAGATACTGAGAAGCTGACATGTCTTATCCAGATGACTGCAACAGAGCAAAAAACTTGAGCTTCCCACTGTTTAAAGAGTTGCCTGGACTCCTTCCTATTCAGAAAGATTCAAGGGATCTTGCCTACTATCTCATGAGTAAGAACTTCTGGGACTCCCCCCTTAGAAAAGGTGAAAACACCTACTGTTTCTGAGGTCATGTTTATATCTTCCCCTGGAAGTGGTTGGGAACTCCTTGACAGTAAGACTGTAATATGTGTGAACGTGGAAATGCAAAGTCTACCCAAGCAGAACTTGAACTGCCATCGATTCCTTTCAACTGATAGAGATTTAATTGGTTGTGTAATGAGGCTGCTTAGGTGCTAAGAACAGCCTGCGCTCAGGGGAGAGCCATTTATACTGTCTTTGAAGCCCACCAGAAATTGTGTCAACTCACTACAAGAAGGGCTGAGCCAACTGCAGCTCTCAGGTTGTCTCTGACTAAAGCTGAAGAGAATCAATCAGGCCATAAATCTTTTGAAAGAAGCCTGGGTGATGGGCAGGCATTGAGAGGTGTGTTCTTAGCATTCTGCCAAGAGAGCAAGGCTCTATATGTAGGCCTGAACAAATTTTTTGTTGCTCTTTCCTTTTCTTGTGACTCATTTTCTTCCTTGAAAATATTTCCTCTCATTTCTCTTTAGTCCTATGTTTGAAAAAGAATACAATGCTCCTTTCCGAGGAAAATCCTTCCACTAATTCCTATCTCAGCCCTCCCACTTCATGATCTCCTTGTACGAATTAACCAGTCTGTTGCTCTCCATAGGCCCCCTTCCCTTCTGCCTACAAAGATGCTCAACTCCATAAGCCTTCTATTCAGGCAGGTGATCCTTCATTTTCTAAGGCTCACTCAGCTTTCTTCCACTACCACACTCATCCCTTTATGCCTTTGAAATGTGGCTTCTACTCCCACCATTCTACCACAAGTATTCTTTAGGGAGGTCTTGGATGCATCATGATAACCAAATATAGTGCCCTTTGCTTCATGCTCATTCTCTTGACCTCTCTCAAACTGTTGTTTTGTGAAAAAGCACTGGCCACCAATTATGTCATCAGAGCTGTCACAGGAAAGAAATCTATGTCATTATTCTGGTGCTCAAAAATCTTCAATGGGCCCCTAATTCCTGTTAAAGAAAGGGCAAACTCTGTACCCTGGCATTCCAGGCCATAATCCTCCCTCCCAGCCTCACTCCCAACTCCTCCCTGACATACTCCTTTTACTGTGGCCTAAACCACTTCCTGTTTCCAGTATACATTGTGACTATTTTAACTTATTGTGGTAAGAACACTTGATGTGATATCTACCCTCTTAAAATTTTTTAAGTGCACAATACAGTGTTAACTATAGGCATGGCATTATACAGTAGATCTCCAGAACTTATTCTTCTTGCTTCACTAAGACTTTATGCTGATTGATTAGTGACTCTACATTTCCCTCTCCCTGGCCACTTCCCAGGCCCTGCCACCACCATTCCACTCTTTGGTCCTATGAATTTGATTATTTAGCTACCTTGTATAAATGGAATCATGCAGTATTTGTCTTTCTGTGACTGGCTTATTTTGGTTAGCATCATGTTCTCAAGGTTCACCCATGTTATCACATATTGCAGAATTCCTTTCTTTTAAAACGCTGAACAGTATTCCATTTATGTATCAACCATATTTTCCTTATCCATTCATCCATCAATGGACATTTAGGTTGTTTCCACTTCTTGGCTATTGTGAATGGTGCTGCAATGAACATGGTGCAGATACCTCTTCGAGATCCTGACTTCAATTATTTTAGATAAATATACAGAAGTGGGATTGCTGGGCCATATAATAGTTCTATTATTTATTTCTTGAGCACCTTCCATACTGTCTCCATAGTGACTATACCATTTTGCATTCCCATCAACAGTGAGCAAATCTTCCAATTTCTCCACATCCTCGCCAACACTGGTTGCCTTTTGTTTTTTTGTTTTTGCTTTTTTGATAATATCCACCCTGACATTGTGACTATTCTTGCCTCCACAATATTGCTCACACAATTCCTTCCATTTATGATGCCCTTGTCATATTTTATCTAACTCCACTTTAATAAATATTTCTTGAGCACCTATTTTGTGCCAGGGCCAGATCAAATATCACTTCCTTTGTGAAGCACTGGATCCCCACAGATTTTTTTTTTAATTTTCCTTGTGGAAATTCAAACTCTACAAAGACTTTAAGGGTTGTTTTATCCCTCTATTAACTCATACGGACAGAGATCATGTCTTTGTATTTCTGCTGTATTCAGCACAACGCTTTCTTCATAACACACATTCAACAATTTTCTGTCAAATAAATTCAGACTGTGCAGTTAATAATTCCCACTCACAATTCCAATAAATTCTGAGACATTTATCTAACTAAGTCCTCACTGTCCCCAAGTTCAGCAAGACAAATATGCCCCCTTCCCACCCCTCTGCTGGGCAAGAATAGTGAGGCTCTAGAAACACCATATGCCAGCAGTACTAAACAGGGCATATGTGAACAATACCTAAAAGGGCATGCTATTTCGAAAAAAAAAAAAAAAAAGCAACACCAAAGCTGCGGAGATTATCAGATGCCAGAACCAGCAATGCCATATGCCAAAAAACTGAAGCCAAAAGTGTGAGTGCAGCATCACATAGGAGATGAGGAAAGCATATAGGTCTTCTGAAAATGTAATGTTTTGAATTTCCTATACACACCAAGCCCAGCACTAGCATCATTGTCACAAAGATATTGAGACTCCAGAAAATCCTTAGACCTGAGGCCATTGTGTATGGGGTGGCAGTAATCTACCTGAAAATAAAAAGCTGCCAGAAAGTGGATGCTTAGCGGGAGATGGAAAGGCTGAAACATCAGAAACACCTTTGTTTCATGGAAATAACACTAATTTAGTGAAAAGGGGAAGCGGGCTTTGGAGAAGAAAAAATATAGTTCCACCAAACTGTAGGTAACAAATAGCTCCTTTTCTCGTGCGTTGAAAGCGAGTGAAATGAGCAGCCAGGGTAGCTCAAGGGCTAAGTAACATGTATGGGGCTTGTTATTGCTATTATTTTGAGGTGTGCTTCTCATTTCTGGGAAACATAGTGAAGTGGCAGAAAGATCACAGGCTTTGGGGCAGATCAATCTTAGTTCAAATTCTAGCCTTGTGCTTATTAATTGTACCTTGGGCAAGCTATTTAAGCCCTCTAAGTCTCAACTCTCTTGACTATAAAATGGAAGTAATTCTACCTATTTTGCAGGTGACAGAAAAGCTAATGATAATAGCAACAACGTTCACCAGGTAGCAGGCATTCCAAGGTTACTTCATGCATATTATTATCCCACATGTGTCATCACATGAGCATCTAAGCTAAGTTCTTTTAGCTCCCTGATCTTATCTATGAGGAAACTGAGACTCGGAAGAGTTAAGTGATTTATTCCAGGTCATAGAGCTAGGGAACGACGCAGCCAGGACTAAAACCTAAGTCTGGATGTGCTCTTATTCACTACAGTAGTCAGCCTTGCTAAAGACCACCTTCAAAAGTAGTCACATTTTCTCCCAAGGGCTAAGACTGGGGACAGTTGTTAGCCTATTCCTTACTCCTTCTGTTGCTTCCAGACATTGTTCCTCTGCCATATCCCAAGAACCTTGTACTATCCTATACCCAGCCATCTTGCTATATCTAGCAAGAATTTTGGTTATTAGATGCTGAACTTTACTTTTTCAGGGCTATTGGATGTGTCTTATTCTAGTAACTCATAGTAGTAGTGGCAGAGATAGTGGTAGTGACAGTAGTAGTAACAATAACAGGAATAATAGCCTACTGTTATTGACAGCTTGCTATATATCAGGCACTGCACCAAACACTTCATATACATGAGCTTGTTCAACCTTCACAACAGTCCTGTGGGGGTGGGCACTATTTAAGTAACATAATGTATGTTAAATCCCTGGAACAGAGTAAAGTCAATGATTTCTCATTATTATTCAATAGGTCTGCAAAATACAAAGCACCCACAGAAGGGATGGACCATCATTTTTCTATTAAGAGCAACTGTCCCAAAGGAGGCAAAAAACAACTTGAAAGAAATTAACTATGTTAGGTTTCTTTAAAAATGTTTTTTTTTTTTTGAGAGAGAGAGGCAGAAAGAGAGGGAGACAGAGGATCTGAAGTGGGCTCTATGCTGAGAGCGGAGAGCCCAATGTGGGGCTCAGACAACGTGGGGCTCACGAGCTGTGAGATCATGACCTGAGCCAACGTCAGATGCTTAATGGACTGAGCCACCCAAGCGCCCCAACTAGGTCAGGTTTTATGGGCAAGAAATAGAAGAAATCCCATTCACTTATTTTTACAATAAAAGGTAAAACTCTGTTCAATAAATAAAAGTGAATAAAGAAAATTTTGCTTCCATTTTATGTGTAAATAAGGGAGAGAGGAACTAAGGAAAAGAAAAGACTCAAAGGGGAGATTTCAAAGAAAAGGGGTCTAAAGGTGCATATCAAGAGATCCTGTATTACGTGGGAGGCAGAACAGAGAGAAGTCCCTCTTGGTCTTTTGGGGGTTCTGGATCTGGGCAACTCAGAGAAGCTTACACAAACTACAAACACTTCCCTTCACTGAAATTTCAAGGAGCTCATAGCCTCTCTGAAGCCCATCCTTCACACTCTCTGTCCCAGGAGGAACAGGGAGAGAGAACGAAATCAAGTCAGCAAGAACAGGAGAAGAGAAACAAATTTCTTTTAAACAGCCAGCATGCTCTACTTGCTGTTTCAGAAGCCTTTACCCCTATAATCCTTCCAGCTTTGCCACCTTAATGTCACCTCTGGTTATCACTCAGCAAACTTGACATACCCAAGATCATCAACCCCTCACCTTCACTTTCTCTCAAACTTAATCATGCTCAGCTCAAAGGTGGTGCAGACTCCATCACTTCTGTTGCTATCATCCACCCAACTCTTCCCCTGGAAAACTAGCACCTCTCCTTCTCAAAGGCCATCTCAGGGTATTGGGGACTGCATTTTAACACTCAGAGGCCTCTTTTGAATTCTTGCAACATTCACGTTGGACTTGACTTGAAGAAATTGTCTGTATATGTGTGTGGGTTCACGTGTTAAGAACTCAGAAAACTGCTTCAAGTTGTTCTAAGTCAAGCCCAAGGTCACACCCAAATGATAGGTCAAAGGTTTGTATATCTTTACACTATTGCATAGAAATAGCTTCTCCTTGCTCTTGACTCTTCCCTATGGCAGTGTAAGTAGAATTATTTTCCCCAGACAATTTCTATTTTTAGTCCAAGGCTTTTTTGCACTAACTTACTATACTTCTCTGAGAAAGCCTGATATTATGATGCATTATAAGACTGCCAGGGACTCTAGGGGTGCCTGGGTGGCTCAGTCGGTTGAGCATCTGACTTCAGCTCAAGTCATGATCTAACAGTTCGTGGGTTCCAGCCCCACATTGGGCTCTGTGCTGACAGCTCGGAGCCTGGAGCCTGCTTCAGATTCTATGTATCCTTTTCTCTCTGCCCCTCCCCTGCTCATGTTCTGTCTCTCTCAAAAAATAAGTAAACATTAAAAAAAAAAAAAAGACTTCCAGGGACCCTAAGCACTAGAACTCAAGTGTTCTTATAATTCACTGTTGGAGAATGGAAACAGGTGGATATTTATCATCTGTATGTGAACAATGAATATTAGTGATCAGAAGATAGAGGTAATAAACTACTGTATGGAAAGCCATTAATTTATTTTTTTTAAAAGATTTTATTTTTTTAAGTAACCTCTACATCCAACCTGGGGTTTGAAATCATGACTCCTAGATCAAGCATTGCATGCGCCACAGACTGAGACAGCCAGGTGCCTCAACGAAAGCCATTACTTCAAAATGTTGTGCCAGTGCAGTATTCATGATAAAAAGTGAAACTTTTTTTAAAATAAAATTTCTATTTCAGTCAGAAGGAGCATCTGCTGGGTGAGTAATTTTCTGGAAGGAATGGAATTTTACACCTGTCACAGAGACCATTCCCTATTAGGTCTTTTAAATTAGAAAAGGTTAATTATTTCAGGTCTGGTTATAACGACTTCATCAAGGTTTCTTGTGAAATCTGATTAGAAGGCAAATATCTGATTGTTGGCCTGATAGAGATCACCACTATGTCTTCTGCAGATGGTCAGTATGCCTAAGCTGGAAGAGCACATGTGGTGTTTGGTAATGAAGAGTAGGAGTTAACATTATAGAGTTTAGAGACTTGGCATTAATCAGACATACATTACTGTGGCCTATTCTTTGAGTCTAAGGAATTTACAAAGTGAAAAGCTTGGCATTTTCTAATGTTATGCATGATATAAATCAATCTTATTTTGACCATATCAGGACTTTTTCTTTGTTTTGCAACACAGTAATTTAACATTTGAAGTTAAAAGGATATAAGGCTCTAAGTATTGCTTCAGTTTCCAAAATTATATGAATTTTGGTACACTGTTGCAGATGATATGGCTCCCATTGCCCATCAATGTTGGCATGTTCTTCATTTTCCTGCCCCCTTGCCAGCTGCTCAGTTGGCCACTACATTCAACTTTGGCCTTGTGTCTACAACGTACATGAATGGGCCTCCCTTCAAGGGCTTTGTTAATAGCTTGCAGCATCTGCTTACATTCCAAGCATCAAGTACTAAATCCAGAGAGAGACTGGCATATGGCTGCATTGTTCTACTTGTAGAAAATGAAAAACATAGAAATGTACCCTCAACTACCAAACTTTAAACTCCCAACCACTGCTAGCTTAAAACAAACAACTTAAAGAGCCCCTTTTGTGTATGTATGTATGTATTTGTGCATGTGCGTACATGCACATGTGTGCACACATTTGTAGAAAAGGATCTGAAATGTATTCACAACAAATATACATCAATATGTTAATGGTTTCCCACAAGGACTGGGATTGGGGGTGAGGCTGTAAGGAACTTTATCTCTTTATAATACATAGATGTTTCTGTATTATTTGAATTTTTGTATAACAGTTACACAATCCTTTTATTAAAAACAAAAACTAAAATACATGTAAGCATAGAAAAAAAGTTGCTTAGAGCCCACATCAAAGTGCTTAGAATTGTTACCTCTGGAGGGTAGGATTAGAGAGTAGGACTTTTACCTCTTTATAGATTGTATATACTTATAAATTGTAAATGGTTGAATTATGGGCATGTTTTCTTTTTTATATGTAACACTATGGTATTTTTAAATTAAAGTTTTAAATTACATTAAAAAGAATCATGGTTACAGAAAAGTGTTCTAGACCCCATGAATTGTTAATATCCATTACTTGCAATCACTCATTTGGCATTTCCATGTGCTAGTGGTATGATTTTAAGTCTAACAATTTCCATTTTGTTTTCCTATCATCATAGTAGGATTTGGAGCTATAAACAATCATAGTTATAGGAGTCTTGGCCTGACTGGATAAAGTTGAGGAGTGAAGCATAAACTTTCTGTGCATTCTGTAGAATGTAAGTTTCATAAATTCAGAAATATTGCCTGCTTTGTTCACAACTACATCCCCAATGGCTAGCATTTTTGCCTGACATATAGCACATATTCAATAAATATTTGTTGAATGACTAGATGAATAAATGTTCAAATCAAACAACAAAGTGAGCCAGTCAGATGTCTTTATGGTGAAAGAGCAGGGAATATGCCATGTAGATGGTAAGAGAAGAGAGGAGCATTGTTTAATGAAAAAAAAACCACTGAAATGGGGAGTCAAGAGATCTGGATCTAACTGCTGGATGAGTGACCTTGGACAGGTCTTTTCCTGCCTCTGGAACTCAATGTCTTCATTTGTTAACTTAGAGAATTAAAATAAATTTATAGTATTCAAATTGTTTATAACAATGGGCCTATATTATTTAAAAGAAACCCAATAGCATGTAAAATAGTTACAAAAGTAAAAATTCATACAGTCGTCTGAGATAATGTTCACCTAGTGCTAATGACTGTTATTTGTAGAGGTTTATTTTCATTTTGGTTTACTCAATTACTTCAATATTTTAGAATGATCATGTGTCATTTTTACCAAAATAAACATCATTGCATATTTTAAAGTGATGGTCAGCCTATGAAAATAAACAAAGAAACAAACAAAAAACTATTGCAATTACCCAACACAATTAAAAGGAAGGACTGAGGGCTACAATCCCTATGGGTAAGATCAAGACTCTTCCAGACTTGACACCTCTCTGGAGAAGGTCAACGGGGTCCCCAATGTTCTGCATGCTCCTGTTGAGACCACCGCTCCACCTCCCCCTATAATCTCCATTATCAATTGCTATGCACTGAATAAGGCATCAGTCCCAAGAAGAGGCTACATTTAAAACTGATGATCTGCTCCCCAGCCAAGAGATCATTGGGACTCTTCATGCTTTAAATGCCTATTTACCTCAGTCATTACAAAAAGTTCAAACCACCTAGATCATCCATTATCACTCACCTTCTTTTCCACATGAAAATGAATTCCTACACCCACTAATCAGACTCAGTCTACCACCCCTCCCCAAACCTCTCAACCCTTCTGTGCAGTTCTCTGCAGAATCCCTGACATCCTCAATTTCTCTAAAATTTCCCTTGAACTTCATGCTTTATGAAAAAGTGGCTCCCTTCTGAAGACACTGCTTCCTATACAGCTTTATCAAATGATGGCTATTTTTTCTCATACCCAATGTACCAGTGGGCAAGAAGCAGGGTATACTCTTCCTTGATACTTTCTGTTCATGGGTCCTCCCTAAACCCTCTGGCCCCACTCCTTTTAATCACTTTTCTATCAGACTATATCACATAGTATACTTCCTTACTGCGGTCATCTATTCTCCTGTTCAGTCTCCCTTATTCAATGATGATTTTAGCTCATGGTTCACTCTTTCTCACAATTGCTCATGTCATCATTCTTGGAGATTTCAATATCCATGTGGAGTCTACATACATACATACATACATACATACATACATACATACATACATTGTCTACATTGTAAATAATCCATGCAATACACTGGCCTCTCAGTTGCTTGACTTTCAATCCAAAGATCTTGTCCTCTTACCAACCTCAGCCACCCATTCTCACACTCATTTCTTAGACCTTGTCATTTGCAAATTACCACAACACCTCAAAAATCTCAATTTTAGTCATCACTCTCATGTCTTTCTAATTTCTTCCAATACATCCACTCCACTAATCCTCCTACTCCTAAACTCTTATTTTTTGCTCTCCATTACCTCCCTCATATCATCATTTTCATGTTTATCCAACTTAGATCCTATGGTCTATTATTATAATCACTCTGTGGCATCCATTCAAAAGTCTCCAACTCCCTTTCCCACCATCACACTTACCTGGAAAAGCCTGAACCAAGGTTTAATTGGGCTCTCCATCTTCTTTATATCTGCATTCCAGCAACTGATCCTATATCGAGTAACTTTCAATGTAAGCTTCATGACCTCAGATCATAAGTGAACGCTCATGCCCCTGAGAAATCACTCCCAAATTTTTGTCTCTAGCTCTGAATCCTTTCCTGAATTCCAGGCTCATATAGCTAACTGCTTGCAGTACTGGACATCTGCACTTGAATGTCTACTTGGCATCTCAAATTTAATTTGTCCAAAATCAAACTGTAATTTCCCCCCTAAATCAACTCTTCTTCTTTCTACATTTACTATCTCAGTTCTTGCTGATTTCATCCTTCCAGTTCCTCAACCCAGATGCCTTGGAGTCATCTTGCATTCATCCCTTTATCTTAGGCCTCACTCTCTATCAGCAAAGCTTTTTCTCTCTACCTTCATCATATATTCATAAACATATCGCCTCTATTGCTGGCACTGTGGCCTAAGCTCCCCTTATCTCTTGCCAGGATTACTGCAACATCCTCTTGTTTGGGGTTAAATGTGTTCCCCTAAAAGGTATGTTGAAGTCCTAACCCCCAATATCTCAGAATGCTACCTTAGTTGGAAAGAGTCATTGCAGATGTAATTAGATAAGTTAAAGTCATACCAGAGTAGTATGGGCCCTTAATCCAATATGACTGCTGTCCTTATAAGAAGAGGAGAGGAACACAGAGAGGAGATGCCCATGTGAAGATAGATGCATAGGGAGAAAGCTACATGACAACACAGGCACAGATTGAAGCACTGCAGATGCAAGTCAGGGAATTCTAAGGATCAACAACCAACGGGAAGAGGCATAGATGGGTTCTACCCTGATTATCAGAGGGAGGATGGCCCCTCTGATGATACCTTGATTTCAGACTTCTAGCTTCCAGATCTATGAGAAAATAAATTTCTATTGTTTTAAAGCCACCCAGTTTGTGGTACTTTGTTATGGTCCTAAAACACTGATATACCACCTTACTGGTTTCCTGGTTTCTACCCTTGACTACTGTCTAGTTTTAACACAGCAGCCAGAATGATCCTGCTAAACCTCTGAGCGAGATCATCTCTTGCTTCTGGTTCAAACCCTACAATGGCTCCACTTTTCATTCTGAATACAAGCCTTACAAAGGTCTCTAAATTCCCATAAAATCTCTTCCCCTTTTATGAATCTGGTCACTTCTATTACTCACTGCCTCATTCACTCTATTCTAGTCACACTGACCTACTTTGCTGTACCTCAAACTTCCACACAGACTTCCGTCAAGTCTTCTCACTTGATGTTCTCTGTCATGACAATAACAGAGAATTTGACCACACTTGCTTAACTTTAACCTGAGTGTGGCCTATATGTGCCTTGTGGCTTATACTTTACATATAAACAAATGCATATAGGCTGTAATTGGGGTGGAGGGAAGAATAGTGTACAAACTACCTATTGCGAAAGGCCATATAGTTTAATGACTAAGTAAATAAGACTTAGGGAGTCTGAAAGACTTAAGTGATCAAATTACTTAATAGTGAAAAAAGGAAAATGACCTATCTAATTTTTACTCTAAAAAATCACCCTGGGGCCTCTGTTCCCTCATCTGTAAAATTAGAAAATGAAAGTTCATGCACTATTAAATCAGATGATGCATGCAAGGTGCTTGCCACATGGCAAGCATTCAGTAACTATCAGCTATTCTTATTACTAATCAATGAAATTCAAAAGGAGTTTAAATATGAGTACTGAGATACCAAGGATAATTACTTTGAGGTCTACCAAAAAATAAGCTAGGCAAGCATTTGAGTGGACACATTTTCCTTTAGGACAAGTTTGGGCTTAAAAACTTCCTAACAAAATTCATATCAGACATTTGTGGAACGCTAGGATTTCACCAAGTATAGACAGAAAATGATGTTGTTTGTTTAGATCTCTCTCAGCATTGACACTTTCTGTGTCCAAATGATGTATTCATCACAGCACCTGTGAACAGGCACAACCCTGGGTCTTGCAATGGGCTTGCTTCATGGTCATAGTTCCCCTAGACAATATTGCCACCCGTAAACACCTCCTCAGTTAAACCCAGCTTCCACCCCCACCCCTTGTCTTTTGAAGGAAGAAAATATCCTTTACCTTTTTCTCAAAAACTATCAAACTCACAAAAGAAAACTTTTAATCTATAAAAACCAGTCTCATAGCTCCAAAGGGAGAGTGACCTATTAGGACAGGACCACTGACAGGACAGATGTGACAATTCCACCCTTGTGGAAATGTGAGAAAATTTTAGGGAGAATCTACAGAACCTCAAGAGGGTTCCTGCTACTACCTTGGGCAGAGAGGTAGAATTAGACTTAAATAGAAAACCCAGTATTTGGACAACCACGATGACGACAGACTACATCTACTCATTCTAAAAGTAAAGTAAGTGGACGTAAGATAAATGGAAAGGATACCAGGATACCATGCTGGTGTTGCAAAATATGGATGAAGGTTAATTTGAATGTTTTGTTAGATTTCAAAAAATGAGACGGTATTTTATTTTCGGAACTTTGCGTGGTCTTTGATGAGAGTGCGCCCTCTGGTGGCTCCAGCAATGACTTGCAAGTGAACGGGCACCTTAACTCTAACACACTCTACCTTGAGCAACTTCAACTTCGCTAAAGGTGGAAAAAGGAAAATGACCTCTCTAATTTTAACTTAAAAAAAATCACCTGCCCTTCAAAAGCTTATACCATTGAGTTCAATTTACTTTAATAATCTTTTTTCAACATAAAGGAAAGGTACCCAGTGTTCACTTTGTCTTTGGGTGATGAGTTCATGTTTGCTTTCTTTTTTTCTATAATAAGCTTGCCTTACCTTTCATTTTCAAATATTTTTATTTTGAAATGTTAAAATCAGATAGAAAACTGTGAGCATCTGTGAATATACCACCCATGTCTCTAGAATTATAATATTTTTCCAGATTTGTTTCAGAGTTTCCAACCGTTTTCTATTTTGAAACCTATAGAAAAGTTACAAGCACAATTCAGAGCTTCTTCCCATTTGCTGATTTGATGCCCAAATACTTTAGTATTTAATATAAGCAAAGACATTTTCCTACATAACCACAATGTAACCATGAAAATTTTCAGACCTCAAGTGCTGCCAATTATCTCAATTATGTCCCATTGTGGCTCTGATAACCCATACCAGGCTGTCCACACAGAATCAGTCACCCTCCTCACCTTGCTTGAACTCCAACACTCCAAGCTAGGTTGCCCCTCCTACATGGATGCCTTTCTCAGGCTCTGGCAACCTCTACCAGACTCCAGACTCATCCCCTTCTGCCCGCATATAAAGCACAGCCTTGCTCACCCTGTTCAGGTTCAGAAACCTGACACACCTCTCATAGATGCTATCCTCATCCAGCTTCAGCTTATACCCTCTCACCAGGCTTTTTTCCCTCATATATGCCCTGCTCACACTGTTCAGGGTCTGACACCCCACACCACGCCACTCACATGTGTGGATGCCCTCCTTACTTTGCCCCAGCTCTGATTCCCCATGCCAGACAGCCCACACAAAAAAAGAATCTAAACCTTCTTTAAGCTCTGTTATGGGTTGAGTTGTGTACCCCCTAAAAAGATACATTGAAGTCCTAACCCATGTACCTCAGTATGCTGCAGATGCCGTTAGTGAAGATGAAGTCATACTTAAGTAGGATGGGCCTCTAATGCAAAATAACTGGTGTCCTTATAAGAAGATGTCCCATCTGAAGACAGAGACATACAGAGAGAATGTCACATGACAATGAAAGCCAAGATTGGAATTATACAGTTGAAAGCCAAGGAATACTAAAAATTGATGGCAAATCACTAGATGTTAGGAAGAGGCAAACCTGAAACAGGTTTCAGAGCCTGGCCTTGCTGACACCATGATTTCATACTTCCAGCCTCCAGAACTGAAAATAAATTTCTATAGTTTTAAGCCATCCAGTTTGTGGTACTTTCTTGCTCTAGAAAATGAATATAGGTTTTGGTATTGAGAAGTGGGGTGCTATAAGGCTATAACAAACCTAACAATATGGTTTTGGAATTAGTAAGAGGTAGGGAATGGAAGAATTTTAAGGTTCATGATAGAAGAAACCTAGATTGCCTTGAAGAGAATATTGCTTGAAATATGTACGTTAAAGGTGTTTTTGGTAAGGTCCCAGACAGAAATAGCAAACAAGTTGTTGGACACTGGAAAAAAACTAATCCTCATTATAAAGTGGCAGAAAACTTGGCCAAATTATTTTCTACTATTGGGAGGAAAGTGAAACTTGTAAGTGATGAACTTACATAGTGGGCTAAGGAAATTTCCAAGCAAAGAATGGAAAGCATGGTCTGGTTCCTCCTTACTGCTTATAGTAAGGTGATAGAGAAAACAGATAGAGAACAAATTGTTAAGCAAAAAGGAACCAGAATTTAAAGATTTGGAATATTCTTGGTCTAACCACATTACAAAAAAATGGGAAAGCACACTCTGGAGAGAACAAAAAGGTGTGGCTGAACAATCTTTGATAAAGAGATTATGAGGGTGACTCAAGGATCCAATCAACCATCTCAGCAGAAGCTAGGAATAGAAATGCAGTTATCCAGTAAAGATCTGTGGACAACTCTCTTTTCTGATGGCTTGTCTTGGATTCCTGTGAATTGTTTGGGAGGCTGGCAAAGTTTTTGAGAGTTTTATTCCTCAGAAACACTACCAGTATGGACTAGAAGGAACAGAGAGGAACAAAATGAAGAACGAATGACTGGAAGAGTCATCATTGCAGGCACCTGGGTAAACTAGGATTCCTGGGTTCCAGAGGGCAGAGCCACCACTTCCTTCTAGAGGACAGAGCCACGCCTAGGAATGAGATGGTGGGGCCACCATCTAGGATGAATGGGTGGAACTACTACTTAGGACAAGGGTGAGGAGGTGGGTTCAGCAGGGGGGAGGGCAAAATAATGGGACTGGTCATGTCCTGGATTCAAGAGATCTGGACTCCCTTCTGGGTTCAGGGACTGGGGCCTCTGCCCAGGGCGAAGAAGGTCAGGTAACCTCCTTGTTTCCACAGGGAGGAGCCACCTCCTCAGCTGTAGAGGGCAGGGTAGCTGCCCAGGACTAAGGGGGTGGGACCTCCACCCAGGGCCCAGGGACAGTGTTATTGTCCAGGGCTGAGGGTCAGGGAGGCCACCTAGAGCCAGCATCCAAGTAATCTCTTCTTTCCAGATGGTGGGTTACCACCCAGAGCTGAGGAGGTGGACTTAGTGAACAGAGCCACAGAGAATTATTTTAAAGCTATAAATCCTAATGGAAATGTCCTGTTGTGTTGCAAACTGCTTTAAACCAGTGATACCTTTTTTTCTTCCAATTTCTCCCTTTTGGATGGAAATGTTTGTCCTATGCCTGTCCTACCACTGTATCTTGGAAGCAGATAACTTGTTTCTACAGTTCACAGATCCACAGCTAGAGAGGAATTTTGCCCCAGGATGAACCGTACCCTGAGTCTTACCTAATTTAAATGATATTTAGATAAGATTTTGCACTTAGACTTGATGCTGAAATAGGTGAAGTCTTTTGAGGCTGGAGGAATGGGGAAAATTATATGTGGGAAGGCCATGAATTTGGGGAGAGGGGGCAAAGGGCAGACTATTACTGGATGAATGGTGTCTCCAGAAAAGGACACATTGAAGTACTCACCCCCAGTGTCTCAGAATGTGACGTTTTTTGGTAATGGGGTCATTGTAGATACAATTAGCTAAGTTAAAATGAGATCACACTGGATATTTAGGGAAGATGGAGGCGTAGGAGGACATTGGGCTCACCGCATCCTGCTGATCACTTAGATTCCACTCATATTGGCCTAAATAACCCAGAAAACTGCCAGAAGACTAGCAAAACGGACTCTCCGGAGCCAACGTAGATGAGAGGCCCACAGAAGAGGGTAGGAAGGGCAGAGAGGTGATGTGCGCTACACGGACTGGCAGCAGGGAGCCGGGGTGATATAGGGGCAGCCCACCCGGCAAGGTGGAATCACCGAGTCTGCCTTGCAAAAGCAGAGGGGCCAGATGGAGTGTGTTCTGACAGCCAGCGGGACTTAACATCTGGAATGTTAAAAGTCAACAGCTCTGCTCGGAGAGCAGGAGGGCACAAGGACACCGGGAGGGAGAAATGTTGAGCCCCAGAAGACAGAGCTCAGCTTGGTGGGGAACAAAGGCGCTGGGAAGCACCATCTCACTCGCCCATCCCCCAGCCAAAATCCAAAAGGGAACTAGTTCCTGTCAGGGAACTTGCTTGCACCCCGCAAACACCCAATGCTGTGCTTCTGTGGATCCATCCTTCCAACGGGTCTGCCTCCCTCCTGGTGCCGCAGGGCCCCTCCCGAAGCGGACCACCGAAGGCAAAGCGAGCTAAGCCTACCCCTCCTGCCCCTGTGCACCTTTCGGATCCACCCTGGCTAATACGCCAGATCCCACCAAAGCAGCACCACAAGCCTGGCAGTGTGCAAGTAACCCAGACAGAGGCCACACCACTCCACAGTGAGTCCTGCCTTTGGGAGAGGGGAAGATAAGGTACACACCAGTCTGACTGTGGCCCCAGCGGTGGGCTGGGGGCAGACATCAGGTGTGACTGCGGCCCCGCCCACCAACACAAGTTACTCCAGACAGCACAGGGGAAGAGCCCTGCAATTCCGCACCACTCCAAGGACTATCCAAAATGACAAAACGGAAGAATTCTCCTCAAAAGAAACTCCAGGAAGTAGCAACAGCTAACAAACTGATCAAAAACAATTTAAGCAATGTAACAGAAAATGAATTTAAAATAATAGTCATAAAATTAATCGCTGGGCTTGAAAAAAGTATAGAGGACAGCAGAGAATCTATTACTACAGAGATCAAGGGACTAAGAAACAGTCAGGAGGAGCTTAAAATGCTATAAATGAGCTACAAAATAAAATGGAGGCAACCACAGCTCGGACTGAAGAGGCAGAGGAGAGAATAGGTGAATTAGAAGATAAAATTATGGAAAAAGAGGAAGCTGAGAAAAAGAGAGATTAAAAAAAATCCAGGAGTATGAGGGGAAAATTAGAGAACTAAGTGACACAATTAAACGTAATAACATACGCATAATTGGGATTCCAGAGGAGGAAGAGAGAGGGAAAGGTGCTGAAGGTGTACTTGAAGAAATCATAGCTGAGAACTTCCCGGATCTGGGGAAGGAAAAAGGCATTGAAATCCAAGAGACACAGAGAACTCCCTTCAGACATAACCTGAATTGATCTTCTGCACGACATAGCATAGTCAAACTGGCAAAATACAAGGATAAAGAGAAAATTCTGAAAGCAGCTAGGGATAAACATGCTCTAACATATAAAGGGAGATCGATAAGACTAGTGACGGATCTATCTACTGAAACTTGACAGGCCAGAAAGGAATGGCAGGAAATCTTCAATGTGATGAACAGAAAAAATATGCAGCCCAGAATCCTTTATCCAGCAAATCTGTCATTTAGAATAGAAGGAGAGATAAAGGTCTTCCCAAACAAAAACTGAAGGAATTCATCACCACTAAAGCAGCCCTACAAGAGATCCTAAGGGGGATCCTGGGAGACAAAGTACCAGAGACATCACTACAAGCATGAAACCTACAAACATCACAATGACTCTAAACCCATATCTTTCTATAATAACAATGAATGTAAATGGCTAAATGCTCCAACCAAAAGACATAGGGTATCAGAATGAATAAAAAAACAAGACCATTCTATTTGCTGTCTACAAGAGACTCATTGTAGACCTGAGGACACCTTCAGATTGAAAGTGAGAGGATGGAGAACTATCTGTCATGCTACTGGAAGTCAAAAGAGAGCTGGAGTAGCCATACTTATATCAGACAAACTAGACTTTAAATTAAAGGCTGTAACAAGAGATGAAGAAGGGCATATATAATAATCACAGGGTCTATCCATCAGGAAGAGGTAACAGTTATAAATGTCTATGCATCGAATACGAAAGCACCCAAATATATAAAACAATCACAAACATAAGCAACCTTATTGATAAGAATGTGGTAATTGCAGGGGACTTTAATACTCCACTTACAACAATGGATAGATCATCTAGACACAGGATCAATAAAGAAACAGGGGCCCTGGATGATACATTGGATCAGATGGACTTGACAGATCTATTTAGAACTCTGCATCCCAAAGCAACAGAATATACTTTCTTCTCGAGTGCACATGGAACATTCTCCAAGATAGATCACATAATGGGTCACAAAACAGCCCTTCATAAGTATACAAGAATTGAGATCATACCATGCACATTTTCAGACCACAGTGCTATGAAGCTTGAAATCAACCACAGGAAAAAGTCTGGAAAACATCCAAAAGCATGGAGGTTAAGGAACACCCTACTAAAGAATGAATGGGTCAACCAGACAATTAGAGAAGAAATTTAAAAATATATGCAAACAAATGAAAATTAAAAGACAACAATCCAAATGCTTTGGGATGCAGCAAAGGCAGTCCTGAGAGGAAAATACATTGCAATCCAGGCCTATCTCAAGAAACAAGAAAAATCCCAAATACAAAATCTAACAGCACACCTAAAGGAAATAGAAGCAGAACAGCAAAGACAGCTTAAACCCAGCAGAAGAAGAGAAATAATAAAGATCAGAGCAGAAATAAACAATATAGAATCTAAAAAAACTGTAGAGCAGATCAACGAAACCAAGAGTTGGTTTTTTGAAAAAATAAACAAAACTTATAAACCTCTAGCCAGGCTTCTCAAAAAGAAAAGAGAGAGGACCCAAATAGATAAAATCATGAATGAAAATGGAATGATTACAACCAATCCCTCAAGAATACAAGCAATTATCAGGGAATACTATGAAAAATTATATGCCAACAAACTAGACAACCTGGAAGAAATGGACAAATTCCTAAGCACCCACACACTTCCAAAACTCAAACAGGAAGAAATAGAAAGCTTGAACAGACTCATAACCAGTGAAGAAATTGAATCAATTATCAAAAATCTCCCAACAAATAAGAGTCCAGGACCAGATGGCTTCCCAGGGGAATTCTACCAGACATTTAAAGCAGAGATGATACCTATCCTTTCAAACTATTCCAAAAAGTACAAAGGGAAGGAAAACTTCCAGACTGATTCTATGAGGCCAGCATTACTTTGATTCCTAAACCAGACAGAGACCCAGTAAAAAAAGAGAACTACAGGCCAATATCCCTGATGAATATGGATGCAAAAATTCTCAATAAGATACTAGCAAATCGAATTCAACAGCACATAAAAAGAATTATTCACCATGACCAAGTGGGATTCATTCCTGGGCTGCAGGGCTGGTTCAACATTCACAAATCAATCAATGTTATACATCACATTAATAAAAGAAAAGATAAGAACCATATGATCCTGTCAATCGATGCAGAAAAAGCATTTGACAAAATTCAGCATCCTTTCTTTTTTTTTTTTTTTTTATTTTTTAAAAATTTTTTTTTTCAACGTTTATTTATTTTTGGGACAGAGAGAGAGACAGAGCATGAACGGGGGAGGGGCAGAGAGAGGGAGACACAGAACCGGAAACAGGCTCCAGGCTCTGAGCCATCAGCCCAGAGCCTGACGCGGGGCTCGAACTCACGGACTGCGAGATCGTGACCTGGCTGAAGTCGGACGCTTAACCGACGGCGCCACCCAGGCGCCCCCAGCATCCTTTCTTAATAGAAACCCTCGAGAAAGTCAGGATAGAAGGAACATACTTAAAGATCATAAAAGCCATTTATGAAAAGCCCACAGCTAATATCATCCTCAACGGGGAAAAACTGAGAGCTTTCTCCCTGAGATCAGGAACACGACAGGGATGCCCACTCTCACCGCTGTTGTTTAACATAGTGTTGGAAGTTCTAGCATCAGCAATCAGACAACAAAACGAAATCAAAGGCATCAAAATTGGCAAAGATGAAGTTAAGCTTTCACTTTTTGCAGATGACATGATATTATATATGGAAAATCCGACAGACTCCACCAAAAGTCTGCTAGAAATGATACATGAATTCAGCAAAGTCGCAGGATACAAAATCAATGTACAGAAATCAGTTGCATTCTTTTTTTTTAAATTTTTTTTTAAATTTTTTTTTTCAACGTTTATTTATTTTTGGGACAGAGAGAGACAGAGCATGAACGGGGGAGGGGCAGAGAGAGAGGGAGACACAGAATCGGAAGCAGGCTCCAGGCTCTGAGCCATCAGCCCAGAGCCTGACGCGGGGCTCGAACTCACGGACCGCGAGATCGTGACCTGGCTGAAGTCGGACGCTTAACCGACTGCGCCACCCAGGCGCCCCCAGAAATCAGTTGCATTCTTATACACTAATAATGAAGCAACAGAAAGACAAATAAAGAAACTGATCCCATTCACGATTGCACCAAGAAGCATAAAATACCTAGGAATAAACCTAACCAAAGATGTAAAAGATATATATGCTGAAAACTATAGAAAGCTTATGAAGGAAATTGAAGAAGATATAAAGAAATGGAAAAACATTCCGTGCTCATGGATTGGAATAATAAATATCGTTAAAATATCAATACGACGCAAAGCCATCTACACATTCAATGCAATCCCAATCAAAATTGCACCAGCATTCTTCTTTTTTTTTTTTTTTTAATTTTTTTTTCAACGTTTATTTATTTTTGGGACAGAGAGAGACAGAGCATGAACGGGGGAGGGGCAGAGAGAGAAGGAGACACAGAATCGGAAACAGGCTCCAGGCTCTGAGCCATCAGCCCAGAGCCCGACGCGGGGCTCGAACTCACAGACTGCGAGATCGTGACCTGGCTGAAGTCGGACGCTTAACCGACTGCGCCACCCAGGCGCCCCACACCAGCATTCTTCTTGAAGCTAGAACAAGCAATCCTAAAATTCATATGGAACCACAAAAGGCCCCGAATAGCCAAAGGAATTTTGAAGAAGAAGACCAAAGCAGGAGGCATCCCAATCCCAGACTTTAGCCTCTACTACAAAGCTGTAATCATCAAGACAGCATGGTATTGGCACAAAAACAGACACATAGACCAATGGAATAGAAATGAAACCCCAGAACTAGACCTACAAAAGTATGGCCAACTAATCTTTGACAAAGCAGGAAAGAATATCCAATGGAAAAAAGACAGTGTCTTTAACAAATGGTGTTGGGAGAACTGGACAGCAACATGCAGAAGGATGAAACTAGACCACTTTCTTACACCATTCACAAAAACAAACTCAAAATGGATAAAGGACCTGAATGTGAGACAGGAAACCATCAAAACACTAGAGGAGAAAGCAGGGAAAAAAACCTCTCTGACCTCAGCCGCAGCAATTTCTTACTTGACACATCCCCAAAGGCAAGGGAATTAAAAGCAAAAATGAACTACTGGGACCTCATGAAGATAAAAAGCTTCTGCACAGCAAAGGAAACAATCAACAAAACTAAAAGGCAATGGACGGAATGGGAAAACATATTTGCAAATGACATATCAGACAAAGGGCTAGTATCCAAAATCTAGAAGAACTCACCAAATTCCATACCCAAAAAACAAATAATCCAGTGGATAAATGGGCAGAAGACATGAATAGACACTTCTCTAAAGAAGACATCCAGATGGCAAACAGGCACATGAAAAGATGTTCAACGTCACTCCTCATCAGGGAAACACAAATCAAAACCACACTGAGATATCACCTCACGCCAGTCAGAGTGGCTAAAATGAACAAATCAGGAGACTATAGATGCCGGCGAGGGTGTGGAGAAACGGGAAACCTCTTGCACTGTTGGTGGGAATGCAAACTGGTACAGCCGCTCTGGAAAACAGTGTGGAGGTTCCTCAAAAAATTAAAAATAGAATTATCATACAACCCAGTAATTCCACTTCTGGGTAGATAGCCAAATAATTTTGAAGTAGGGTTTCAAAGACACATTTTCACACCCATGTTCACAGTAGCACTATTCACAATAACCAACAGGTGGAAGCAACCTAAATGTTCATTGATGGTTGTACAGATAGAGAAAATGTGGTGTATATATACAATGTGATATTATTCAGCCTTAAAAAGGAAAAAAAAATCCTACTACATGCTACGACGACATGAATAAACCTTGAGGACATTATGCTAGGTGAAATAAGCCAATCTCAAAAAGACATGTGATTCCACTTATACCACTTATATAAAGTATCTAAAGTAGTTAAATTTATAGAAACAGAAAGTAAAATGGTGGTTACCAGCGGCTGAGGTGAAGGGAAGAAAAGGGACTTGTTTAATGGGTATAGAGTTTCAATTTTAGAAAATGAAAAACTTCTGGAGATCTGTCATACAACAACGTGAATGTACTTAGCAGTACTGAACTGTACATTTCAAAATGATTAAGATCGTAAATGTTATGTTATGCCAGTTTTTTTATCACAGTAAAAAAATGCATAAAAACCATGGACACAAAGTACAAACTGACACATCAGGAGCAGTCTCAGCCCTTAATGTATTTACCGTCTAGTGAGCTCCTAGGCAGCATGGACTATGTTTTACTTACTGGTGTGTCCTCAGGACCCTGTAATGTCTGGCATAGAGCAGGCACTCAAGAATTGTCGGCTAGGATGGGGCGCCTGTGTGACTGAGTCGGTTAAACAACTAACTTAGGCTCAGGTCATGATCTCACGGTTCGTGAGTCAAGCCCTGCTTTGGGTGAGGTCGAGCCCCACTTCGGGCTCCATGCTGACAGTTGGGACCCTGCGTGGGATTCTCTCTCTCTCCCTGACTCTCTGCCCTTTGCTCATTCATGCCCTCTCTCTCAAAAATAAGTAAATAAAATAACTATATATAAAGAAATGTTGGCTAAACGAATGAGAAGGTAGAAAGAAAGAAATAGGAAAAAGGGAGAGAAAGAGAGAGAGGAGGCCAGAGAATGAAGAGCCCTAAGGCAAAAAAAAAAAAAAAATTATTGTGCTCTATGTGGGACCTGGAGCGGTGGTGTGCCTAGGGCAAGGGGGGTGGCATGGTCATGGTGTCATATAAAGGTGGCAAATGTGGAAAGCCAAACCTCTGGCCCTAGTGCATACTACACAATTACTCGTGGGCATGTGTTGAACAGAATCATAGCTTGTTGGAGGGCCAGGAAGAACTGTAAAAATTACAGCCAGCTACCCACTGACAAAGCTTGATACATTCTGATTTAGTTTAAATGAGGGGTATTGCTTTCGGAGAAAAACGTAATCTCCACCACGCCCTGTTACACCAGACTTCTGAACCATTCCCAAACGCTGAGGCTCTTAAACCTGCGCATGCGCCAAAAGTTCGGGCGGCAGAGTGAGCGGTGAGTGGTCCCGCTTCTCTTCCCCCACCCCCCGCCGAGGGCTATGCCAGTTGGGGACCACAATGCTCCAGCGTGGGACGTAACACAGTGAGGGGCGTGGCCTGGAGGACGCATTACCCTAGCGACCACCACGGTGGCGGCGCAGACTTGACCTAATCGTAGAGCGGGAAAGGTGTGAGTGAAGAGGTGAAACGAAGAGGGCTTGCTGCCCCAGCCCCCCCGGCACCCTGGGGGCTGACGGGCGGCCATGGATCTGTACCTCTGCAACTGCTATAAGGCTGCCGAAGCCTCCACCACTAAGGCGGCCGCCAGCAGCCTAGCTGCCGCCAGAGAGCAGTGCGGCACCGTGAGTGGCGGCTGGTGAGGCGTAGTGGTGTCCTCCTAGCTCCTGGGCGGAGTCTTGGGTCGGCGGGCGGACGGAAGGGGCGGAGACCTCAGCGGAGCGAGCGGGGGAAAGTTCGGGCGGGTGCCTGAAGACTCAGCTTCAGGCTCCCAGGCGGGGCAGCCCGTAGTGGGGAGTGCTGCCTGTGGCCCCGACCAGCGTTGGGTGGGGTCCAGAGAGATGGCTGGCAACTCGTGGAAGCTGGGAGGCTTTCCGAGGCGTCAGCAGAGCGGGCTCTTTCAACCCTGAGTGGATGGTTCTTTGGTTTATGTGGAAGTATTAGCCCATTGAAATGTGTGTGAGTAGATTGATCTAAACTAAAAGAATAGGTCTTAAAAAAAAAAAAAAAAAAAGAAAAGACTTTCTCATTGTATCTGACAGGGCTCACAAAAAAAACCCATTCCAGAGGTCGGAGCAGCTAATCTATTGGATCTTCTTCTTGGGGTCAAGCTGCCTGTTATCCCAGGAAGCAACAATGTATTCTACACTACAAATATAAGTGAAAAGGTAAACTGAGTTTTAATAGTGCTTAAGTGATTTTATTTACTCTTTTTAACTTGCTATTAAACTTGAAATACTTGCTATGATTTTGCTTTGAGTCAACTTCAATTTCACACACAAAGTGAAGGTAAAAGAGTTCAAATGTGTAGTGTCTGAACTTCACTTTAATGATGGAAGGACCCATGATATGCCTCAGCCACCAGTTCATCCTTAGTTCCAAACCAAAGCCTGCGCTCCCAAAGGTCGGGGTCTTTTCTGCCTACCTAAACATATCATGCTAATTCTTAATTCCGTGCCTTTGTCCATCTGGCTCCTGCAACCTGGCATGCACTTTTCTCCCCTCCTTCCTGACCTTCAATTTGAGCCGTCTTTTAAGAGCTACCGGAAGAAGCCTTTTCACAAGTGTCACAACACAGAGCTAAGCTTTCCTTAGAATTTACATACCATTGGTCTGCACTATCTTAGTTATCACTGAATCAGCACTTTTAGTGATTCAGTGTGCTGCACTCACATTGTTAGACATTTTAAGTCCTCTGCCTCTGTCCTTAATTTAGGCCAAGCCTGAAGGAGGTTCAGAACTTTCTAGCTGAGGGTGTGCTTTGATCACAATAGCAAAAGGTTTTACAGGAATAATTCTGACATCCTTATTCTTGCACTGTCTAGTATGTCATCAAGGATGAGTAGGGGCTTCTTGGTATTTCAGATACTTTTCTAATATATAGGATTTTTTTAGGTTTTACTGTAGAAAACAACAGAGTTTCTCTTTTGAAAACGCATAATGTTCTACTAAATATATGTCAATCTCACAGAAATAGACTGAGTCACACTCCCACAAATTAGCTTTCCTAAAACATACTCAAACCCTATTTCACTACTAGTAGTAACATTCCATTTTAGTTTATAACTGTAGCCCTATCTGTTGTTTTTTTTCCTCAGTTACCTTCTATATGCTATATTTCTATACTGTTCCTGCTGTTCACTTGTTAGCTACTTCTTATTTCCAGGGTTTTTTCCTATACTCATTTATACTGATTATTTCTGTATTATATTGATTACCTCCAAAATATATGCATTTAATCATGATCAAGCACTGCATTCAACTCCCCCAAAGACTCACTTTGTGGGATCTTTGTCTTTTAACAGGATCTCCTCAAGAAAGTAAGACTTTATATTTACACCATTAGGTGTTTTTTTTTTTTTAACTCATTTTACCCTCATCACCACCTTATAAGGTGAAGCTATGATTTATCTAAGGTCACAGGTAGATAGTAGCAGAATTCAGACCAGAACCACCATCTCCTGACTCAGGGCACAGTTCTTCACCTGATCTTTCAGCTTCCTCAACTGCAGACCACTTAAGCACATCACTACAGAAACAGGGAATTTAAAGGTCTTTCATGTTTTTTTGAAAGCAAATGGAAGGCAAAATTATAGTATCCAACTGTCTTGTTTTCAATCAGATTAAAATGTAACAATGTAACCTACATATCTTTATGCACTAATCCAAACCTGACAAGTGATCCTATACTTCAACATTTTGATACCAAACTTATTCTCAAGTAATTTGTTTATAAATTAATTTGCTTATTAGTATACTAAGATAGCAACTGTTCACAAACTCCTTAAGTTGCCTTTGTTGTAAAGTTAATAGTAAAAACTTTGCCAATTAACTTAGACATTCTGCTTTCAAGAAAAGATAACCTGTTAAAAGAACAATTTCCATACTTTTAAAATTTTTCCCTGTGACCTCCCACTGGCAGGTAGTGATGTTATAATAGATTCTTCAGTTCAGGGAAACCAATCATTTTAATTGACAATAGAAAACTTAACCCTGGCTTCAACAAATGGATTTGTTTCTTTCTTGATAGGTCAGTAGCCCAGGGTTGGTCAACATATGTCTGTTACCAACAAAAGTCAATATCTAAAAGAAGAAGCTATAACCAATCTGCTAATTGCAGCATTGTTTCAACTGCCATCAACTGCTGATCATTTCTTTTCTAGGAAAGATGTGGGCTTCTTATCTAGTCCCACTGTAAATTAAATCATTGCCCAGAACGATGTCTTTCTTTGCCTTTTTAAGGAAACATTGGTAGTCAGTGAATCCAGTTTCCTGATATAGGTCCCTTAAGAAAGACAAGAGGCTAGCACAGTCAAGCAGTCAGAAACTTACAAAGGAAGCTTTTAAATCTAAAAAGAAAGCTAGAACTCTATCATTCCCCTCTTGTCTTACCCCCTGCCCACATATGAAGCATCCTACCTGCCTTGCAGGAACTCTTAGGGCAACACATCACTGTTCATTAATTGGACGGAGGTTGAGGCTATCACCTACCTCCAGCCTAAAGACAGCTTTGGTAGAGAAGAGAGAAAGAGAAAGGCAGTGAGATTAACCTAAATCAACCCACTGTCCACATTCCCTCACTTCAGGTTCTGCTTGCATGCTTTATTTTCACTGAACAACCTAGTCAATTCAACAAATTGAGGTTTAAAAGTGCAATTTCATCCATTTTACATATGTAATACTTTTGAATCTGTATGTTTGCAGCTTTACCAGCCTTCTTACGACTTTAACCTGACTGATCCTTATTGCCAACTTTTGGAAACCAGCTATAAAAGTCTGCATGATCCACATTTAAAAGCATACTATAAGCGAAAAGATATCCTAAAGAGATTAAAGAAGGGTGACTACATCACCACCAACAATAAAGTAGGTTAAGGGGGCGCCTGGGTGGCGCAGTCGGTTAAGCGTCCGACTTCAGCCAGGTCACGATCTCGCGGTCCGTGAGTTCGAGCCCCGCGTCAGGCTCTGGGCTGATGGCTCAGAGCCTGGAGCCTGTTTCCGATTCTGTGTCTCCCTCTCTCTCTGCCCCTCCCCCGTTCACGCTCTGTCTCTCTCTGTCCCAAAAATAAATAAACGTTGAAAAAAAAAATTTTTTTTAAAAAATAAAAAAAATAAAAAAAAAACAATAAAGTAGGTTGAAGCCTACTTCCTTTTAACTAGCAGAAGTCTAGGGACTTGATAGACACTTGGTTCTGTTCTTCACTAGGAGCTTGTATCAACTTTGGATAGACAGTAAAGAATATTTATTAGAGAACTCAATTACTCAGTATTTGGATTTCCAAATAAGACTACTTGTTGCTACTTGACCTTTTTTCTTTGATAACAGCAAAAGACAAGCACCAAATGATTCAAATATGTAAAGACATCCATACACACATATTTATTTGTGTATTTTCTCCCAGCTGTATTGTAGTGCCTTTCCTCTTGTTCTAAAAGTAATAATGGCACAGTATACCTATCAAGGAATATTTCATATACCTTTTGAGAAGACTAGAGACAAAAACCTAGCAGAAAACAGCATAATGAAATAAATTGGGGGAGGATATTAAATGTCATTATTATACTGGTGTTTTAATAACAAATTCATTGGGAATAATAAATTTCTGATTATGATGTGAACCATATTATTGAAATAATATTTAGATAGATATTTCCTGGTGATACAGCAATTTTAGACACCACTTTCCAAATTGCTACCAAAATGTGCTGTTATTACCCTTGATCCCAAAATTGTTACTAAAATGAATGTTCTTATGACACTTTTCTCTGTAAAGCTTTATGACTGTCACAATTTTCTGTTTATACATTTGGTTTTCGGTTTTGTTTTTATAGGTCATATGTACTTTGAAAGAATTGAATAAGTACAGGCAGTATCTGACTACTTTAAAATTAGACTTTGAAAGAAACTATATAAAAGAACAAGTAAGTTAATACTTAAATTTGTTTTATTTGGGGCCTGTAAAGACAGTTTTTATGTAGGATTTAGGAGAAAGGTTTGGTCCTCTGCAGAATATCTACTTATAATAGCCTGACCTAAAATTATTAAGGTAACAAATCAAATAAGATCTCTAGAGATCTATAAGAAATAAAGATGAGACTTTTGCCTTTAATTTACAGAGAGAAATTTTCACTTATCTTGAATGGAGCCACATTAGACTGAAATGCAGGTTAACAGAATTAACCATTTGTAAAGTACAGGAGGTTTACTAAGCCCTAAACTCAAGAAGGCATACCAAAGGACAGGTTTATTTCCAGCCAGTATAAAGACCTTAATTTTTTCTCTCTCAGAAAATCATTGAAAAACAAGTAAATAAATTGAATGAAACCAAGAGAGCCTATGACAGTTATGGAAATGCACAATTCCAAGAATGGCTGTTACAGGAAGGTACACATGCAACTCCAGACCAAGAGCTGGTAATAAAACACAGGTACGACTGAAGTTAATGCATATTTCGTGGACATACTATAGACCCCAGGAAGTTGTAAAACTACTAGAAATCATTGAAAGCAGGATGAAAAAAAAAGTATTAGACACTATTTAACCCCCTATAGTTTTCAACATGGAGAGAAAGGAAAAGGAGATTAAGAGGTAACAGGTTTTGGGAACCCTGGTGCCAAGGCTTGGGAGGAGAGTTTCTTCCTGAGAAACTGGAGCCACCAGAAGCCCAAGAGGTGGGCAAAACTGATATTTGAAGAAATCTAAAGTACAAATCCCTAAGCCTGGGAAACCCATGTTCATAGTAGCAGAGAGAGAGATGTGTTCAGCATGTTTCTAAATTACATTTAAGGAAAGTACTGCAGGGTCAAAAAGGGAAAGTTCCTATAACTTCAGCTGATGCTAATACAAACAGGTGTTGTTCCCCCACCAACCATGTGTGTTCATTCAGCTATTACCCACACATGTGCACTATTACCATTCAGCGGCCAAACCCATGCCCTAGGAGGCAGAGATGAGTTCTAGTTCTTTCTCTTTTACCAGGGGTGAGGGCCAGTCACCCTTCCCCTGCCTCTTAAATTCCATGGATTCATGTCATGATATGCTAGAATATGTGCTGATCTACCAAAGTCCCAGACTGGTAATCTGCAGATCTCTCTATACATGGAAGGTCATTCAAGGACTTGGAAATTACAGAGAGACCAGTAACCACTTATTTTTTTGGTAATTTTTTATTTTTTTATTTTATTATTATTTTTTTATGAAATTTATTGACAAATTGGTTTCCATACAACACCCAGTGCTCATCCCAAAAGGTGCCCTCCTCAATACCCATCACCCACCCTCCCCTCCCTCCCACCCCCCATCAACCCTCAGTTTGTTCTCAGTTTTTAACAGTCTCTTATGCTTTGGCTCTCTCCCACTCTAACCTCTTTTTTTTTTTTTTCCCTTCCCCTCCCCCATGGGTTCCTGTTAAGTTTCTCAGGATCCACATAAGAGTGAAACCATATGGTATCTGTCTTTCTCTGTATGGCTTATTTCACTTAGCATTACACTCTCCAGTTCCATCCACGTTGCTACAAAGGGCCATATTTCATTTTTTCTCATTGCCACATAGTATTCCATTGTGTATATAAACCACAATTTCTTTATCCATTCATCAGTTGATGGACATTTAGGCTCTTTCCATAATTTGGCTATTGTTGAGAGTGCTGCTATGAACATTGGGGTACAAGTGCCCCTATGCATCAGTACTCCTGTATCCCTTGGATAAATTCCTAGCAGTGCTATTGCTGGGTCATAGGGTAGTTTTTTAAAGTTTGTTTGTTTGTTTGTTTGTTTGTTTAGAGCATACAAGTGGAGGGGCAGAGAGAGAGAGAGGGAGAGAGAATCCCAAGCAGGCTCCATGCTCAGCACGGAGCCCAACACAGGGCTCGATCTCACAACCTCGAGATCATGACCTGAGCCGAAATCAAGATTTGGACACTTGACCAACTAAGCCACCCAGGCACCCTTCACCCACTTATTTTTAAAGGAAATTCAAACTGACTTATGTTTTGAAGTTAGTCTTTAAGCTGATTTCAGCTGCCTTTGGAAATTCATGTTCCTCAAACTGCTGAGCTATAAATAATCTCTGTGTAAAATGTTTTTAATCACTCTGCTCCATATTTTGCCATTGTCCCAGCCACAATAAGAGACTTGTATAACAGAGTCTGGTAAAATTAGTATAGCATGGTGAGTTAGTGGATCAGGTGAGCTTAAAGGTCCCTGAAAAACTCTACATTTCCTGTATTTAAGAAACAAAAACAACCCAGAAGGTGGTTTGGGAATATCAAAATAGATAATATCATCATAAGGGAAACACCCAATTTACTTTAACTTATATTTGCACTTTTACTTAGATATTTAGATATGATTAGCAAGGAATTAGACAAGGTTGAGCACACGGCAGAAAAGCAGAGCACATTCCGGATGAAGGAAGAAGAACTACAACATCAGGACCACGTTAGAAGAAAACTTAGTCTCCATAGACAAATTGAAGAGGTGAGGAAAACCAAATTTTAAACATTGAAGGGGAAATTTCATATGTTTGTTTTATTATGGTTGACTCGATTTCTGTAAGGCCCTTGACTTGATCTAATTTGCTTATTGACAAAATACAAAAAAAAAAAAAAAAGACAATGAAAGAAAACCCTCTGCTAACTACCATAATATTGTGCTCCTTAGGGATGGAAGACAAAAGAAATGCTTCTTCTAACCAACATTGGAGAAGAAGTAAAAAGAGAAGCCCGAATTGAGGAACAACGTCATAAACTCTGGGAGGAAGCCCACCGGAAGGTAGAGTGAGCTTTTACCAGTAACTTGGGCTATTTGAGAAAAAGCTTTTGCCAATTTTGATAATTAAAGTGTGAATTATCAAAAGTGGCCTAAACTCATGAGGATAGCTATTGATGGAGAGACCCAGTCTGGTCTGAACCTGGACTTCAAGGGTTGGTCTGAAATGGGACCAGTGTCCAGAAAGTGGGCAATGAGTTAAATTGGATCTAGTTGTTACAATATATTCTTCATGTTGGACAACAAAAGGAAACTCACCCTTACTGCCTTCCTAGCTTTGTACTCATTGTGACTTCAGAAATCTCAAAATAGGAATGAGGGCACCCTTCAAGTAGACCATCATATTTGAAATATCTGTTTTGCATTTCCAGTGGCAAGTTGCTGTTCAATTTTTAAATGTTAAATGTATTTTTTAATATTTAGAAACAAGCACTTCTAGAGAAAAAAATCGCTTATCATTTACAAAAAATGCAAAAGGATGACCTTAAGAGAGAAGGACCAGGGGGAAGTATAAATGAAAACAAAGGACAAGACAAAAGAGAAGGTGAGAGAGAGACAATAAATGATAAAGTCGCTAAGTAGAAGATGCATATCTATATATTAAATATGGTGGCTTTATAAAATAAATCTCTATGTGCTTATACAGAGAGGTCACAGGCCCCTTGCAAAGGGAAATCCTAGAAGCCCACACTACCTGTGCCAAGCACTATGCAAGGCACCTCCTAGTTACAGCTCAAGTTGTAAAGAATCTACATACACACACAATATTATTATATATATAAAAAATTCAACGCTTCTATAAAGTGATTCAGTAGACAACACTGCCTGCACTACAGGTTTAAAAAGGAGCCAGTAAAAGGAGACAGTATAAAAAAATACAATAAAGAAGGAGAAAGATACATACATATATATATATATATATATATATATATATATATATAGACAGAGAGAGAGAGACAGAGAAAAGGAGCAGTAAACGAAAACATTACCAAAAAAAAGAGAGAAACAAAGAGACAAAAATATTTTTATTTATTTTTTAAATGTTTATTATTTTTTAGAGAGAGATGCAGAGCATGAGCGGGGGAAGGGGCAGAGAGAGGGGGAGACCCAGAATCTCAAGCAGGCTCCAGACTCTGAGCCGTCAGCACAGAGCCTGACGTGGGGCTCAAACCTGCGAATTGCGAGATCATGACCTGAGCCAAAGTCAAACATTTAACCGTCTGAGCCATCCAGGCGCCCCAAGAAAAATATTTATAAAAATGGAAGAAAACATTTCAACTCAGGACCAGTAAGATTATACAAAACAGTAAGAGAGCAAACTAGTAAGAGAGAGGAGGGAAAAAGGATTTTTCATTTCCAATTTTTATTTTTTTAGGTTTTTTTTAAAGGAGACAAAAGAAGAGACATTTAAAATACACCAAGCACAAAACAGAAATAGATAAAAAGTAAGAACCAAAGGTTAAAAAGGAAGAGGCAGTAAGAAAAAATGGTACAAAAAGAAAAAAATGAAATGAAGAAGAGAAGGAAAGAATGAATAGGAGAGAAAAAGAAAGAAAACTGAACAAAATAAACCAGTAAGAAAACACACACACACACACACACACACACACACACACACACACACACACACACACAAGATGAGGTGGGTGGGAGGAAAACAAAAGCAAAGAAACAAAACAAAAAGACTAGAAGGAGAAAGACAAACAGGCAAAGAAAAAAGAGTGAAAGAAAGAAGAAACAGATATACAGGGAGAAAATACAGGAACAAAGAGGGAGAAAGAAAGGAAGATGGAGAGGAAAGAAGTTTAAAAAGGATAATTCAGTGGGACAAAGCAGAATAAAAATAGAGTGAGAGACACAGAGTCTCTCACAGAGACAAAGGAGTTTGACACAGAGAGTCTAGTGAGAGACAAAGGAGTTTGAGTCATCTAAAAAAGTCAGTTCAGAGGCGCCTGCCTGGCTCAGTCAGTAGAGCACATGATTTGATCTTGGGGTCATAAGTTCAAGCCCCACATTGGGCATAGAGCTTACTTAAAAATTTTTTTTTAAAGAAGTTGGGGTGCCTGATTGGCTCAATTGGTTAAGCCTCCAACTCTTGATTTCAGGTCAGGTCATGATCTCATGGTTTCATGAGTTCGAGCCCCATGTCAGGCTTTGTGCTGGTGGTGTGGAACCACCATTTAAATATTTTAAAATAAATAATAAGTCAATTTAAAAATACATTAAAATTAGGGACACCTGGGTGGCTCAGTCAGTTTAGCATCTGACTCTTGATCACAGCTCAGGTGATGATCTCACGGTTCGTGAGATAAAATAAACTTTAAAAAAATTTTTTTAAATACTTTAAAATTAGATGGATGGATCAGTCAATTCATATATACTTAAATACATACATTCATATACAATTAATTCATATATCCTTACATAAATTCATATACAGATACATAGAACTGATTTTTTAAAATATTTTTAATGCTTATTTTTGAGAGAGAGAGAACAAATGGGGAAGGGGCAAGAGAGAGAAGGAGACACAGAATATGAAGCAGGCTCCAGGCTCTGAGCTGTCAGCACAGGGCCTGATGTGGGGCTCAAACTCACAAACCTTGAGATCATGACCTGAGCCGAAGTCAGACGCTTAACTGACTGAGCCACCCAGGTTTCTCAATAGAACTGATTTTTTAAAAGAGAAGCCAGTTATAAAGACAGGAAACAAAATAGAGGGAAAAGGGAAGAATAATTTAAAGTAGTGAATATAATGAGAGTAAAACAAATAGGGGACTGAGGCGGGGTGGGATTAAGGGAAGCAAGGGGCAGGAAGTAAATATATCTATTAAAAGGGAAGAGTCTGGGGAAAGGAGTAACAAAGGGTGTGAACATGAAAGACAGCATGAGGATGCTGAAAAGGAGAAGCTAGTGAGAAAATTAAGTACAATCATGGACAGGAGGAGGAAATCAAGGTCTAGAAAGAAGAAATTAGTTAACAAATACAGTAAAATAAAATAGATACAGAGATACATAGATATAGAAAAGACTGGACTTTAAAAGTACAGTCCACTAAAAAAAGGAGTGTAAGAAAAGATAAATAGGAAGACATTATAGGAAGCAGTTATGACAGCTTAAGATGGGAGGAAAAGATGGAAGGGAGGGAAGGAAAAGGAAAGCAAAGAATTTTGAAAGGGATGAGGCTAGGAAACTTGGTAAAAAAAAATAACAAGATATAAGAGTAAGAGACACAGGAGTTTAAAAGCAGAAGCTACAGTGAAAATAAGTACAATTGAGGAAGGCAGGGAGAGGGAAAAATATAAAAAGATGTCACTTAAAATAGAGTAAAATAAAGATAGGTAAACTGATGAGACAGTTCAGCAGTAGTGGGGGGGGATGGATGGATGGACAGACAGACAGGATTTCAAATAGAAAAAACCAGTAGTAAGACTGGACAAAAAGAAAACAAAAGGAGAGAGAAGGAAAGAAGTTGTTATAAGGAGCCACTAAAAAGAGAAAGGAAGGGAGGGAGCAAGAAAAAGGAAAGAAGGAAGTAAAGTTTGTATAGGATGAGTCAGTAGGGAAAAGTTATTTGCAAGAGACAGATGTGAGAGTATCAAGGAAGACCAGTAAAATAATCAAGTACAGAGGTGCCTGGGTGGCTCAGTGGGTTAAGCATCTGATTCTTGATTTTGGCTAAGGTCATTATCTCGAGGTTTGTGAGTTCAAGCCCTGCATTGGGCTCTGCACTGACAGTGTAGAGCCTGCTTGGGATTTTCTCTCTCTCTCTCTCTGCCCTTCCCCCATTGGCACTGTCTCTGTCTCTCAGAGATTAATTAATTAATTGATTATTAAATTAATTAATTTTTAAAAAATAAGTACAATTGTGTAGTGTGCAAGAGATTTAAAAATTAGAAGACAGTAAAAGAAAGAATGTAAAATAAAGATACAGGGGATTGATAGCCAGATAGATGGCCAGCCAGGTAGGCAGGTGTATAGGTAGAAAGACCTGATTTTAAATAGGAGGAAGCAGCAGTGAAGACAGGACAAAGATGTATAAAGAAATAGGGGAAAGGAGAAAAAAGTTTAAAAAGAGGAGTAGTAAAAAGAGAGTAGAAGAATGGCA